>NC_142391.1:37519887-38154887 GCF_059441095.1 Idiotropiscis lumnitzeri
ACTCCTTCTGTGTGTGTTGCCATGTCTCCCCTCCCTGCCACTCAGCAACAGTCTTTTGGCCACTAAACTGAGGCAAATTTTCCCAGGCTCCCCAAAGGCTATTTTACCAGGATTCCATTTGGTCTTTACCCATTAGTAATGTTCCAAATCATTTGCAGAAGAATCTATTTGCTTTATAAGATAATGGATTCATGACTTGCCTTACTGGAACTGAACAGCCGACATCCACAGGTCATTTTTTTTTTTTTTATGGTTGCTTGTTTCAATGAAACAGGAACATTTCTCGATACATTCTCTCAGACTACTATACTTTGCAATATAGCGGTGGTAGAGCATTGTCTGTGCTGCAGGGGTGAAAAAAGGATGATGCAGCTCTGTTGTCATTTTAGAGTGACAAATAGACAGTGGCAGACCATCAGAAAGGGGGAAGAGTGAAATGGTGTCACTGACAAACTGCTATGTCCTTTAGGCCCTTTGGCCTCCAGAGTATACGGCACATACAGTGTTTACCTCCGGTCAGCTGCAGTGTGAACATGCTGTCCGGTGATCCCCCTTACCCCTTTGGAGAAAACCTTCTGCTATTGCACTCATCATGCTCGTTCACTAATCAATTCCTTTACTCAAATTGGATGTAATTGTGCGTCTTGTGGAGAATAATAAGTGAGAGATTTGGTTCATTATGAAGCAAAAACTTCATATCCACAATGAGTGAATATTTTGACCCCTCATTCATGTCACCAAAGCATCCCATCATATCCGGCAATCTTCTTGTTGGAAGGTATGAAAAGAAAATCAATGCTGCAATCTTTTCTTTTTGCCTCCTCCAATCCGTAATTGAAATGGAAAATCAAATGAACGGCGAGCAGATAATTGTTTTATCAATATTCCCTGGCTGCCCTACAAGGGTCAGTGCAGAATGATCATGAGTCGGGGATATGACGAGGACAAAATGTGAAATTGAACAGCTAGGAGGCAATAAATCAGCCTTGACAACTAAGAGTGACCAGCATGTAGCTGCACACGCTTCTCCCTTCAGAATATGTCCTGAAGCTGCCACACTAAATAGGGAATATTCATCTCATTATTGTTGCACTTAATATTATTGATATCAAATTCATTCCTTAGAGTCCAGACAGGAAGTCAAGGTCACTTGTGCTATAATTGTTGCCGCTCTTGGTACGTGATCTCGAGTGTATAATAGAGGGCAAACAATGTGAAAATGTATTTGCAGAGCTGCTAAACAAGTTGCATTTTTTTCCTGGAAGAAACAATCTTTAATTAACCATTTCTATTATAGAAAATAAAACAACTTTATTAAGCGGGCAGACAATTTTTCAATAACTATTCTTAATGGGAATACAATTGTAAAAATAAGTTAAGCAGTGCCATATTAGTACATCTCGTGACGTCATACATAAAGTTGTTTATGTGTGACCTTTAAGGAATACCATTTTTTTTAACATGAGTCACATTCCAAATACAACCGCTAGGGTGATCAAAATTCTCCTGTTGCTTATAAATCTTCATTTATTACATTTGTATTAAGTAAAAAAAAAAAACATAAAGCGTCCGATGAACTCTACACATTGTTTTTTAAAAATTCTGTGTGAATTTCAAGGGGTTAGTCCCTCCAGGGTGGCGCAAATATCATGCCCCATGTTCTTTTCTTTGTGAATTTAAATGAGCACATCAAGACAGAATTTGAAGCAACGTAAAAACCACAGCTAAAAAAAAAAAGAAAAATGTTGACCAATCCTTAATTAAGTGATGCCCATGTCCATCTGCCTCCTGCAGTCACAAGGCATTGACAAAAGTATGTGATTGATTTAGTTGAAGGGTGTTAAGGAGACGGCAGGAGAATGTCACAAACAATGAATGGTCACGGCTCTGAAGAAAATCAATGACAGAGGTTGAAGTCGGTCTCGTGTGCTACTTGGCAATGTTACACCGGTTGTGGAAAAGAGCTGTCTTCTGGCATCGGCGCTCTGATCAAAAGCAAAACGTGATCGCTTTAATGAAGGCGGATATAATAAAACTGACAAGTGAAATATAGACACTGCAGCAGGAATGCTTGTGTCGCTTAAGCGGCAGCTCTCGACTCGATAGTCTGAACTTCATTTGAATTTGCTACTGAGGCTTGAGTAGGCAACACTCCCACCTCACGCGTCTGCATTGCATCAGAATGACCCCCTGCTTGTTTGTTGGGCAGCATTTCGCAAAGCCTCTTACGATGAGAGCCTGACTGAATTTATTTTAGCAGTGCAGTTTTATGACTTTGTTCAATCAACTGATGTGCATCTGTCATGTAACTTACATACAAATACAATTTCGCTCCATTATTCCATAAATACATATTTACTCTTGAATGAGATGGGAGGAATAATTGGCAGAGGGTCTTGCAAATGGCCAACATGATGAAAATCCCGCCCCCCCTCTGACCAAGCCCCCCTACAACACACACTCACACACACTTTGTTGGGATTGCAGTTGTAAGCTTTGCACCATATGCTACTTTCCTCTTTAGCTGGGATTATGCCATCATTATTGCTGATAAAAGCTGTTTACTGCCTTGGCTCCAAATCGATGCTCGGGGCGCTCTGAAACTGGCATTCCCACTCCAGAAGAGTTCATTCCTTGCCAGC
Organism: Idiotropiscis lumnitzeri; assembly: GCF_059441095.1. NCBI lineage: Eukaryota > Metazoa > Chordata > Actinopteri > Syngnathiformes > Syngnathidae > Idiotropiscis > Idiotropiscis lumnitzeri. The sequence continues at coordinate 37,522,530 of NC_142391.1, forward strand.
TGCTCAGGATTCAACCCCTTTGTTTCAGATTTCACAGTTTTTGTCATGTTTATTTTCAATTCATGCGCGCCCTGTCCCATAGCTCCCTCACAGGTTTCTTCTGCATTTGCATGCGTTTGGAACAATTTGACATTTACCTTTGATTTGCGTGCAGAAGATTGAAGGTGTCTCAGACATAGCTGGTCATAAAATATTCTGACTAGCCTGCTTGCTTCAGTAGGAGAATGTATTCAAAAACAATCTTGCCTCTTTTCTTAAGTGACAAAATGCAATCATGGAATTGAAAAAGCATTGAATCTAGTACGACTGCAGAAAGCTCCCTTCTCACCGTGGTACCAATCAATGGTATAATCAGTCAATTCAGATCCAGCTCGACAGCTGTGTTAAGATAACAACTGGTTCACACGACTATAGCAGCCTCAACGACCTTCTGTGTCTCATATTAATAATGTAAAACCAACACAAGACAACCACTCCCCTGGTTCTCATGCAGCCAATGATAAACTACCTTTTTGCCTTACCATCAAAGGCCACTCAGACTAAGCCATGTTTCATGGAATGATCCATAATGACACTTTTTTTTTCCTTGCCTGTTTTTAACCGAGGCACCAGGTCCCTTAAATAATGTCTCTCACGCTTCCTGTAGCTCCCTACTACCCAGGGAAATCATGGTGATCAATATTTCCCATTTTAGAGGAACTGCAGCAAACATTCACGTTAGATTTACTGTAGCCCTCTGTTAGACTTTAATCAAGCTGTAATTTAGATACAACCAAACAAAACTATTCATCTATGCTGTCCGCCATTGAATGTCTGTTTGTCTTTGACTATCGCTCAATGTGTCTGCCTCTGTCTGTCCATCCATCCAGCCCTCTATCCATCCTAGCTATGTGTTGTCATATGGATGCGCTTTCGTAATGTCTTCACAGCACATAAATCTCAGCATGCTATCTCACTACTTCTGAATATTGGTCAAGGGCCATTGAACAAAACAGCTTAATGCTTCCTTAACCATTTCAGTCGTGGCAGAAAGTGAAGACTGCTGACACCAGGGATCAAACGCTTTGTTGTTCATTCTCATGTTGTTGTCAAAGATTGAATTAATTGAGAGAATTGGGATATATAGTTGAATGTATATATTCTGAGGCCCTGTCAGCTTTTAAGAGCTCAGCTGCAAAATTATCTGTCTTTATACATATACAGTGGTGCCTTAAGATATGACTTTAATTTGTTTGGTGACCACGCTAATTCAAGACACTCACATTGCAATACATCTTTTACCATTAAGATAAATGTAAATATTATTAATCTGTTCCAGCCAAAAAATATTAGGTGCTTTTTAAACAAGTAAAATGGCAAACAGACATTAATGGCAAGTTTTTGTCACATTGTGTTAGTTTCACAATGAACTTCAACTGGGATGGCAATAAACAGCATGGCGCCTCTTTTTGAAAAATTGTTCACTGTTTAACAGAGCGCTGCTTGTTGTGAAGTGAGTTGAATTGAGTTTGTTGCCACCAATCAAGTCGCATGTTATAAAAAAAAAAATCCAAATGACGGCTTTGTACCTTAAAAAACTCTCAAATTGATCTCTCACTCATATCTGAATGAAAAACGTTGAACACACTTTGTGTATGGTGGTTTTGTTCCAACTCAATATCTTCTGCTGCCATTGGAAAACTTGCCTGGAATTTAGCATTCTGGTGTTCATTAATTATTTTCAACAAAAGGAACATACAAACAGTTCTTAGAGACCATTTAACTCATTTACAAATCAAGTAGCCTGAAACAACCTAAAAACTGAAAATATGTCTCATCATCCAGGTTTTTGAAAATTACTTTTAGGATTTTACTGTGCAACCCATTTCACCCTCAACAATGGCGGCTCACAAAGCCTTTTTTTACATTGGTTTACAGTTTCCCTAAGTTCCAGCACCAACAACCAACCTGGCGTGCAGTTTGTATTTTTCTTTGTGATTGTGGATCATCTGTTGTCTATGAAATCTTTTTTCAAGGCTTCAGTTTTTTATTCCTAGATTGTTGAGCCAACATATCCTTGGTAGCTAACGTCAAGCCTTTGAATGCTGATCGCTGGTTGTGTGGAATGCAGGGAGTTGTGGACTCTTCTTGATGGCAGGTGGTGACGCAGCGTGTGTGGTCCCCATCACAGGTGTGTGCAATTAGCCTGACAGCTAGTCCTGGACTTCGATGAAATAGAAGTCTCTAGTGTTTATGTGTGTGCGTTTAAACATCTGCCTTTGTCTGTTTAAGTGCGAATGCACGCGCGTGTATAAACTGCCGTGTGGCCTCACCATTGTTTCACGTAGCACACGGTTGGCGCAGCAGGATCTTTATACACTATGTGGGGCTTGACTCGAAGTGTTTGGGTGTTGTTACGAGGCTGGAGAATCTCTATGTCATTTATTTAGCATGCTTTAGTGGGAAATTGATTTAGAAGAATTGAGAGGGTAATGTATTGGAAAATATTCCTTTTGGCACCTCAGCATTGCTTGTCATAGGGCAGGCTTAAAACGGAACTTGATAGTTATTAACCCTAATCCAGGCATAAACACAAATCCTCAAGCACCAGTCCAATTAATAATTAGCATAATTAACATGCATTTTAAACAGAGGCTGGTCTTGTCATTGCCAAAGCAAGGTTGGAGGTAATTAGGGCTAACAGAGCAGTGCCTAGGGCCCGTACCCGCGGACGTGCTGCAGTCATTTCCCAGCTCAAGAATTGACAAGTGCAAGACAAGCTCTCTGCTTAGAGCGAAACCCTCTTTGACAGAATTAATAGTTGACAAACCACTCCTAAAGCCTCTGCATTGTTTCTGTCACTGGTTAGGTTTGATGTCACTGTTAGACATTATAAATCAATAGTGTCAGGATTTAGCAATGTTTATAGCCAGCAGTGGTTTATTATTTCATGTGACTGTCATGGACAAATAGTATTTATCGTAGCCGTCTATAAATTACTGCAGACACACTGTTGGTTTACCCAAACCCAGTCTGCTCTTACCGAGACCATTCCATTGTCCGCTTACATGTTTAGAGTAATTTATTTTCCCAGACATAGGCGCACATTAACCCTCTGGTTTCCCACACTCCACTAAGACATAGCGCTCAGTCTCGTCTGACACATGAACATGAAGATGAAAGTAAGTTTTCAAGATGCCTGTCCCTTTCTTTTACCACTCAACATTTCAGACGCTAGGTCTGAAATAAAGACAGACATCTATTGTCTTTTATCAATCAACTTCTCTTTGGGCAGATTGTATGAATCTAATATTAAAATGTCTGTGAGATTAGAGGCAGTACCGTCTGTCTTTTCACTGTCACGTTTTAAAATTGTAATTTTAACAACACGGCTGCTTTTAGTGTGTAAAAACAAGGCTTCTACTTTACTCTTTAGTGCCTCACTCAAATTAGCAGTTTGATTCAATGGACTGCCGGTCACTTCTTGTAACATTGGGTAAACACAAGAGCACAATTAATACATGAATCACAATTTTAGGTCGCATGACTTTCCCACGGATTTATTCAGTTTATTTACCATAATGAGTATGACATGAGAATGACAGTTTGACTCTGTCTTTATTGCCTGCATTGACCAAACAAACTATACTATGGACAATATTAGTAGCATTATGGGAGTAACAAGAATGAGGGTTACTTGGAACTACTACAAAGTTTAAGAAGACCATTTGCTAAATCCAACTTTCTAATCCCCTCAAATGTTCTACTATACTATACTATACTAATTGAACACGTCAATTGCCCGCGTCACAAGCACAGCCTACAACATCTACTGCCAGAGGAGATCTTGAAGTTTACCTGCCAATATCATGCAGAGACTCCAGCAAGTTGATTTCTCTTTCCCCTATGTTAAGCTCGGTGTACTCATACGCACTGTGCTCCGCCTGCCCTGCTTTTAATGCAAATGAGGGATGAAGCTACCTTTGGCCAGGAAAAGGCTACTTTCATCCCACACAACGCATAAAGGCCAAAATACTGCAAATACGCCCAATTATATTTGTGCAAAGTCTAGCAAAATGCCACCCATGCGCAGAGTTAGACTGCGCTTTGCGCTAGACTTGTGCTGGCAACGAAAAGAGGGCCTTTAGTCTGTTAAAGTGGCGTTTGCTTCACGCACGTCGCCCAAGAAAATGTTCCAGTGGGATTTTGCTGCTCCATATTGAATGGATCTCAAGACGTTTACATGATTTTATACATTTTCCATAAACTTAAAATACAAACAAGAACATGAGCCGATCCAAAACAGTGCTATTGATCAATTGTGCCGTGGGCAATAAGGTCCATATTCAGAGGGGCAGTCATTAGTTGCTCCCGTGTGCTAATTCATCCCTGGGTGGAGGAGTAGCCGTTAGAATGCTAATTCTCTACTATGATCTGACAGCTGGCGTAAAGAAAGGGTATAGCGTAGGGGAGCATGGCGACCGAGTGCTTTGGGCTTCTGTTTTTGGTAATGAGGGGGATTTCATGGTGGTGGGTGCACAGAAAAAAAAAGGTTGCGGGGGGGTGCACAACTGACCCCATGCTGTCTTTGTCCCCCTAGCAGAAATGATATAAAAGAAAGATGACATTTGGTGTCCACATTTAACTTGCATTTGCAGTCCACTTGAGAGGTCCAGTATGCGTGACCTACCTTGATTAAGCCCGGGGCTGCGAGGACTGTACCCTTTAGACTGAAACAAAAAGTGGAGGCTCAGAGGAGAAAGCAGAGCCTGTATAATTGGGCCAAGTAAAGCTGCGGGAGGCAGCCAGTCTCCGCTTTGCCTTTTGTATATTCATGACCCCCCCACTTGATTGATGGAAGGATAGCATTTGGTGACACTGTCATTTGCAAGTTGAAAAGGTAGTGCAGTGGCTGAAGCGGTGCTGTGGCTGTGCCTTAGAAGGAGCATCGAGAGGAGGCTCATTTCTATGCTGATGATATCCAGCCCCCTCTCATTTTCTTTGTCTCCGTTAGAAGGACATCTGCTGACAGCACATAGTTGAAAAAGAACCAAGTTGAAAATGAAAAGGGGAGATCAAAACATACATTGCCGTATTTACGTTGTAAAAGCCTAGGCATGAAACATGATTTTAATCAGTGCAAAAGTTTGCTCTTTCATATCTGCATAATTGTGTCTCATATTTCAGAGAAATGAAGCCATTTGGAGCAGATAAGAAACATTGCAAATAAATACAAGTCGCGCAGAGATGTTTTCTGATGTTATTTTGGCCGTCAAATAAATCAATCAATAGGGCTTTAAGAACAGATCAAAATAACACCATTAGTTTCCTTACAACTGATAATTCTCTCATATTTTAATCCCAAATTATCTGCAAATCATCCACATGCATTGTTATTATGGTCCAATATATTTTTTGATCATATACAGAGTGGGTGAAAAGTAACTAGACATTAAACATTGGTGACTGTACAACGGCCATATTCTCATTACAAATTTATTGGAAGAAAGGATACAAGTTCTTTATTAAATGTAAACATCTAATTAAATCTTCAAATTTTGCCATAAGAACTGATGGCATCAACAACAACAGTGCAAAAGTAACTGGCCACGTGCAAATAAGAAACAAGGCAATAACAAAGTAGGAAAAGACAATAAGAAATCCCAATTACAGTATAAAAAATATAAATAAATAAAAATAAATAAATAATAAAAACTATCCATCCATCCATCTATTATCCACCGCTTATCCGGGGTCGTGTCGCGGGGGCAGCAGCTTCAGCAGGGAAGCCCAGACTTCCCGCTCCCCAGCCACATCTTCCAGCTCTGCCGGAGGGATGCCCAGGCGTTCCCAGGCCAGCCGGGAGACATAGTCTCTCCAGCGTGCCCTAGGTCGTCCTCTGGGCCTCCTGCCGGTGGGACATGCCCGGAACACCTCCCCTGGGAGGCGTCCAGGAGGCATCCTAAACAGATGCCCGAGCCACCTCATCTGGCTCCTCTCTACGTGGAGGAGCAGCGGCTCAACACTGAGTCCCTCCCGGATGGCCGAGCTTCTCACCCTATCTCTAAGGGAGAGCCCAGACACCCTGCGGAGGAAACTCATTTCGGCCGCTTGTATCCGAGATCTTGTTCTTTCGGTCGCGACCCACAGCTCGTGACCATAGGCGATGGTATGAACGTAGATCGACCGGTAAATCGAGAGCTTCGCCTTTTGGCTCAGCTCCCTCTTCACCACGACAGACCGATACAGCGTCCGCATCACAGCGGAGGCTGCACCGATCCGCCTGTCGATCTCTCGCTCCATCCTCCCCTCACTCGTAAACAAGACCCCAAGATACTTAAACTCCTCCACTTGGGGCAGTATCTCCTCCCCGACCTGGAGAGGGCACTCCACCCTTTTCCGACTGAGAACCATGGTCTCAGATTTGGAGGTGCTGATCTTCATCCCAACCGCTTCACACTCGGCTGCGAACCGCTCCAGTGAGAGTTGGAGATCACGGCCTGAGGAAGCCAACAGTACCACATCATCTGCGAAAAGCACAGATGAAATACTGAGGTCACCAAACCGGATCCCCTCATCGCCCCGACTGCGCCTAGAAATTCTGTCCACAAAAATTATGAACAGAATCGGTGACAAAGGGCAGCCTTGGCGGAGTCCAACCCTCACTGGAAACGAATCCGACTTACTGCCGGCAATGCGGACCAAACTCTGACATCGGTGGTACAGGGACCCAACTGCCCGTATCAAGGGGCTCGGTACCCCGTACTCCCGAAGCACGCTCCACAGAACTCCCCGTGGGACACGGTCGAACGCCTTCTCCAAGTCCACAAAACACATGTAGACTGGTTGGGCGAACTCCCATGCACCCTCAAGGACCCTGTAGAGAGTGTAGAGCTGGTCCACTGTTCCACGGCCAGGACGAAAACCGCACTGCTCCTCTTGGATCTGAGATTCAACCTCCCGACAGACCCTCCTCTCCAGTACCCCTGAGTAGACCTTTCCAGGGAGGCTGAGGAGTGTGATTCCTCTATAGTTGGAACACACCCTCCGATCCCCCTTCTTAAAAAGGGGGACCACCACCCCGGTCTGCCAATCCAGAGGCACTGTCCCCGATGTCCACGCAATGTTGTAGAGGCGCGTCAACCATGACAGCCCCACAACATCCAGAGCCCTAACGACAACAACTAACAACTATATGAGTATTATTAATAATAATAATAATAACTTTGTTTCGTAATCCTGAATATTTCATTTCCTAACAAGATGATTCAAACTTTCAAGGTTGACGTCTAAAAGTAAATGTAGAGCACGTAAATATGCCTGAGGCTGATGATGATGAAGATGATCTTTGAATATGTAACAAAGGAGGAATGTGGCGGCAGAAACATTGCTTTCCAGCGGGCAGCGTTGCTGTCTCTGCAGCACAACGTCACACACTCATCAGAGCCACAATTTATAGCTGCAGTGTGAAGTGAGTGTCTGCAACTCATCTTTGTATTCACACCAATTAGCACGTGAATTCCAATCACCGGGATCAGGCTGTTCCGGAGTCTATAAATGCAATGCCACATAGAGTAGAATGCTGGCTGAGGGATGGGGGTGATAAATATGGAAGTATCAATTAGATGTCAGTGATGCAATGATGCATTGCATGCTGGAGTATGAAACGTGCGAGGGCTGCAGGTTCCACCCAGTTAGAAACGACTCTCACATGCTGACACAATGCACATGACAAGGCCCTTTTTCAGTTCTGGTTCTTTGTAACACCAAAGCACCCGAAGAATTATTTTTTTTGTTTTTCCCTAAAATGCAGTACTTAACATATTTATGCCCTACTTGTAAACTCAAAATTACGTGCCATGGTTTGAAGGGGATGTTTGAAAAAAAAAATGTCCTAAAACTAAGACAAAAATTGATCAACTTTAAATGGAAGATATATTTGATCATTTAAACTCAAGGAACTCAAACTCAATTAAAGGATAGAGAGTTCTTGTCCAAACCTGGACTCAAATCTTTGGTTAATCCCAATAAACCAAACATGATCTAAGATCACAGCAGTAAAATAAAATATTGCTCTGCTCATTAATCTAACAAACTAATAAAACAGGACTTGCTCAGCTCAGTAAATTAAATGGCGATGATAACGCTGATCTGGGCAAATTCTGCCTGCGCAGACTAAAGGTCTGAATTCTTGTTATCCCACCGTCTTGATCTCAAATGTGTTACCCCATGCTGGTGCAACATGTATTTAGCAGCATGGCCCAATGATGAACTTGTAAAAAGCCATCTTGTGAAAAGAATGTGCAGTATTAAAAAAGCTTCAAAGTGGCTCATGAACATTTGGCACAAATGTAATTTTTATTTTTTCTTTACAGCAGCACTCACGAGCCCAAAGTTATTGCGCCGTTGCTATGTTGTTCACTATATCATGACTATGTAAGACACTTTTTACAGAAATAATGTAATCTTTGAGTTTATCACACAATGAATGAAAAGCCTCATGTTAAAATTCAGGGAAATGAAATACGGTTCTCACAATTGACCGAAGTTTGACCTATCTGAAACATAGCTTGTTCACAAATCACTTGATGGTGGCAATAAATTAAAGTTGATATAGCATCTCTTTGTTTGCTGTCAGTATAGTAGCACTGTATCACACATTTAACCAATATAGTTTTATAGTCTGTCTGTCTGAGATTAAGCAACGGGAAGTAAAAGTGATTAACCATATTTAAAGGATCCAAACTTAAAAATGTTTTCCCAAGTGTGGCACGGCTATTTGCTGCGGAGGGCTGACTGATCGATCCGGCAGCTTGGAGCATCCTAGTGTGTTTATACATGGCTTGTATGGCAGCTTTCATAAGACATTTACCCCATGATTTGCGATGAGCTTATGTGTGAATAATTAATGGCAATTAATCCTTAATTACAGTAATTAGGCAAGTCACAGGAAATTAGGCTGCAGCTGGAGAAGCCCATGTCTAGGAAGGGGAGAACTGGGGATGCATTTAGTGACAGTGGACCTGCGGTTCTGTTGCATGGCGAGGCTTGCACTGTTGTGTTCACTTGCCAGCACACACACTGAGCAACAACACACCCAATAAAGGCCGCTGATAAAAGTCACATTAATCTGACCTCCGACCTTCTTACTGCTTAAAATTCTTCCTGGCCCCCAAATGTGAAGAAGAGCTGATCCAATTCCAGAGGTTGTGACTGATGAGCGAACATTAATTGGTTAACGTTACACACACAGCTCTGCTTTTCTCTCTTTTATAAATCTCGTTCCACTGTTTATTGAGTCCCCGCGGCTGTACACTTTAACACACAGTGTGCTTTTAACACTAACTTTATGAATCTGCAGTGCCTGGAAGGAAGGACAGTCCAGGAGATATTTATGTGTACCTCTAATAAAACAATTAGCCTCTTTAGAATTATTAAAGGAAACTATAGTCAGCAGAGTTGTTTGCTTACTGATTTCATTGTTTGGTAATGGCCGGAGAGATTAGGTGTGTCTTTAAGGCAAAGAATGAGAAGAAGAATAGGGAAGAGGCTCTCTGTGTCTCGCTCTGAGCTCATTTGTGCTTCTCCATGCTTGCCTTGATGAATTTCCGTTTCTTTCTGCTCCTGTTGCTTTCAATTACACTCTTATTCACATTCCTAATTGCTATGCCAGTCTCAGTAGATGAACCATGGACTTTGTACAGTCCATATTTCTATTCTTAGACCAACGTTTTCGCCTTGACAAAATGGAACTGTGGATATCACAGATGTGAACTTTTTAGAGCTCACGCAATGCTCTTGTGAAGCCATCTTGGTTTTATATACTTAGAGGCCTAGAAAATGGATCCAATGAGATCGACAGTAATGCAATGACATTTTGTGTTTATTTTATTTTTTATTTCATGTGTTTATTATCAAGAGTGGGAGGACATGCAATTGTGAAGCAGTACAATTTTACGCCACAGCAAGTTCCAGCCACATTGATGTGCATTCTGAAAATGAATGACTCTCAGATAGTGACAAAAATAATTAAAAGCAAAATTTTATCACAGTTGTACTGGTAGATGCTTGATTTTGGAGGTGTATCTAATGTTGTGGCTGTATAACTTCTGCGACTATACCCAAAGTGATTACGTTCGCTACACCACCTTCCATACGATGCATTTTCTCCTCCCACAGAATGGCTGTGCAGCTAACAGGGAATGTAAGTGAGTTGAGGAGGCATCCAACTGTGATATTACATTAACCCATAGTGCTTGGCCATGTCTGTTAGCGACTGCAGTGTAAAGAGAACATGCTCTGCTCAACTCTTTAGCTTTCACAAGTGCTATTAGAAATAATGAGGATTTATAGGGAAAAAAAGGATGTTCTACTTGCTCTGGAATTCTGAATAGCAGTTCACATCCACATCCTCCACAAAAATCTAAATAACACTGATCGATGATGCATACAAACTACATAAATAGGATAAGTGTGTGCAGTGAACACTGAAAAAAATGGTGTGCTGAATTTACTCAATTTTATTTCATCACATGGCTGCAGAAAACAAAATCATCTGGATCCGGATTGATATTTTCAGATGATATAGTCTACTGCATCCAGATGATATCATTTCGTGCAACAACTTAACAAAATAAAATTGAGTAAATCCACCCAAATCTTTTTCAGTGTGTTGTTCATTTTCTTTCTCGTCAATCCCAAGCTGGTTGTCCAAAAAGCAGATTTGAACTTTTATATGTTTACATATATGAAGGGAAGCAATTAAATTAGAGCTCAGTAAGCATGCTTCACCGCATGGACATTAAGTCAGCAATGTCTCTGCTGTCAGTCTCAGAGGCCCTTAGTTTATCCTTTATGCACAGTATAACATGAGCAGAGAGCCGTTTGGTATTTCAACACCAGCATGCTCCTCTCGAGCAGGGCTGGATGCTGCTACAATGACAAGGTCAGCATGTTCTGCAGGCCCGGCAAATACATTCCTCACCATAAGTAATATAAATGAGCTTGTGTTAGTCGTAAACTCACAGTATGTTGCCTGCAAGCTAAAGGGTAACTACACAAGTGCAACACCTTCAAATCTCCTCTTGAGCAGGTTCGACTAAATATGGGTGTCTGCAGAATGAAAGATGGAGCTGCCTGCTTAAATTGTATCATTACATCAAAAAGTCGACACCATTCCAAAAAGCAGACATAGTACAACCAAATAAGTGTATACTTCCATTCCACTAAAATACAGCTGAAAGTTGGTAGTAGCAGTTTTTGTTGATTGGAGCATTCTTATATTTATACTGGTGTTTATTTGCACTGACAATTATTTATTAATGCACATGCACTGCGAGGTTATCGTGATATGGCGCTTAAGCTTTCCAAGTATAGTCCATAAATGAACAGTCAACACAGTGAGAGCTTCAAAGGAGCCCTCTGAAATGTTTCAGGCTCTCATGGAGGAGGCTTATTACAGTTGATATGTTTTTCTCGCGGCCCCCAGATTCCTTGTGAATCCTATCGCCTGGAAAAATTCGGGTATTTTTTGTAGTCTATATCAAGAGACATGTAAACAAAGAGACAGTCAGCACTTGGCTTAAGTATTGCAGCTCTCACTAAACTTTCAAAAATAGTTTGCAAAAGACTGAGTTTTTTTTTTTAAGTAAGTGCACTCGCACAGGGTGAAAGAAGCAATTCATCCACTATTCTGTGTCTTTTTGAGGTGTCTTTGTTTAGTCCTCCTGGTGACAAATCTAAGGATCTGCTAATGGAGGAGGACCTGCAAGGCTATCCCCTGGCCTTTGTCTGACCCTTTTTGTGGAGCTGAATTCTTCAGATGTTTGCAGGATCAAGTCACTTAATCTGCAGCACAGACTGGAACTCCCCCCCCCCCCCCAAAAAAAAGAGGACAGGGAGCGCATGGAGGGAGAGGGAGGAGGGGCAAGGACAGCAGACAAGCGCTTCTCCCTGTCTGCGTGCACGGGAAAGACGTGCATGTCTGCCTGCCTGTTCTGTTATGCACCATTGTTTCAGACAAAGCTCAAAATAGACAGAAAGAGTACAGCAGGCGGTGTGCTTTATTACCACTATAGACCATAAAATTAGACATTAGTGAAAATGGTTCATTAAATGGCTGGGAATGTTACAATTCGACATAACTCTTCATGTACTGTATTGTCGTGGTAAATGAATTGTGTTTCTGCACCCCAGTCTCCATTACAGCTGGCCCATCAGTGCTCCTTAAAAACATTTATCTATAATTGGCAGATCTGTGTCATATACATAATATGTTCGCTGTTAGGGATGGTTTGGCTTGGTTGTTGAAGAAAGAATGTATGGCAAATAGGAGCAAACTAAAGAAAACAGTTGGGAGATAACATTCAGATGGTTGAAGGAAGATCATGGCTCGCAAATACACTCGTTTGGAATGTTCTCTCTCGCTATTTGTTCTCAATCACCTTGATGAAACAATCCTGAAGGCTGTGTGAATGAGACCACTGACAAGATGATTTTCCACCCCTGGCATGAGGCCGCTTTCTCCACTTAATGTCCTCCGATAAAATGTTCCACACAAGTAAACTAGAAAAGTCTCCACTCTTGACACATGTGACAGTATTTGCATCAATTATGCAGTTTGCGGCTGCAGCAGCACCAAGTGGGTGAGAGAAAGGGGAGGGCGATGGTAAAGAAAAGGGTTTGTGACAAGATGCAGTGGCAGAATTGGAGATTTTCTCTTTAAAATGCAGTCTTTAGAAAATAACATTCAAGAGCATTTACATGAAAGCAGCTGCGGCAGTGAACCCGACAGAGGCTGCAACAAAGTCTATGGAGCGTTTTGACACTAAAGACTGCCAAATAGAATACAGTATATTGAACGCTTCCTTGTCTCCTCTGTATTCAACTAATGCCGATTTTCTACCATGAAGATTGTTTGAGGAAAACACAGTCTGAGTGCAGGTTTGTGAATTCCATAAAGGGATTAATTGATGACAGATTAGCGAACTAATATACACATTTTCAATTCACCTAAAGAGGTTATTATTTTTTTTTTCATTCATTACAAAAACTACCAAAGTAATTTCTACAAAAATTCTGGAAGGCTGACACGAGGACCATGAAAAGTTATGGTAAAATAAAAGATACATGAATCTTAAAGTAAAAATGAATGTATGTGCTTGTTAGTATCTGTGAAGATGCTGTAAATCTGGGTTGGATAAAAAAAAATATGATAAAAAGTATAGCTGACCTCGTTCTACCCTCACTGAATTCACACCCACTTCAAGACACGCAAATCGTTTGACGTGTTTTTAGAGGGCTGCAAAAAAATGCAGCTAAAGATTTTTTTTTTTCTTCTATCGACCAAGCATTTGCTGAAGTGTGTGTGGCAAACACAATTTGTGGTGTGCCTTAAAAGCCGCAGTGTAGCACAATGGCCGCTCCTTGGCAGAAAGAATAACTTTGAAACAGTGTCCTACTTTCAACAGACTTCAGCACCGCGTTTCATTTCACCATGCCCAACTCTATTTCGCATCCTTGTTAAGTGTAACTTCCAAATCTGCTGTGCCATGATTTCTCAGCTCACGTCCACATGCAACTCTGCGCTTGCACACTAATGCACAAACACACATTAGCTGGGCTGTCACTGCCTTTTATCCGTCGTGAACCTTCAGCTGTACGGTTTATCTGTACTGACATTATAGCAAGGTGCTTGACTGCTTTTTGCCAACAGACTGCAACACTTTAACTGTACTTAGTCATGCATCATTATGGCAGTGCCTGGGAACGCCCGCAGATGGTGGAGGCTGAACCATTTAGAAGGGGAGGTTCGGAGACAATGGTGCTTATTGCATGAGGATGAGTGTAACGACACGAGTGTATCTGTTCACCAGAACAGAAAACAAAAAAAAAAGGTGAACTTCAGTTAAAGAAAATCCTCTGTGTATTGCACTTTGTGTTTGTTAGACAAAATGTATGAGATTTACTTGCAAAGTCTTTGCCCGAATATGCCTTTTATGTGTGTATTGATCAGTGATTGTTTACGGCGAGGGATGCTGACTATGTGAAATGCAGCCTCGTCTCTGTTCCTTATAGAGATTTAACCCTCTTGCTTTGCCTTTGGTTGCTTTGTTCTCCACTTCAAACCCCCTTGTGTCGAAAATGTGATAACATTACTGTCACTTGTCACTTTCTCTTTATTTCAACACGCCACAAAGCGTTTACATTCAGCACGCCGCACCACACGGGCATTTTCAACAGATCTTGTCTGCTATTGGAAGATAAACGCTACCTTCATTCAATAGAAGCTCATCTGAGGTTCACATAAAGCTGGCTTCTGCATGCTTTAAGGAAATGAAGAAACCATTAGCGCAATATTCACTCGCTGAGAACGAGAATCTTATCTTTGTTCCGCATGACCATGCAGAGCCATATTCCTTTTGACATCATTATGTAAAACCAATTTCTCTTCCATATTTCCACTGGGCTGCATTACCACATCTATATACTTACTATTCCTTATTACAAAGTAGGTGGCCTAGAGGAATAATATATGCATTTGTTCCCTATGGCATTAAATATGCATATAGGTGCCTCATTTCATCACCGATCTGTTATTCCTTTAAAATTTCCTCACAGCCTGCAGCCCCTTTTTAATATTTCATTTGACAATTTTTAAATCCGTCTTTATGTGATGATGAAGTAATTGTTGGCTGTCACCGTAATGATTGAATTATACAATGCCACTAAAGTGGTTCAGATTGTGTAGGCTGTATTACAGTATTTGTTTAGCTTGAGCTACAGGGAAAGGATTTTCCTTTCCCATGCAAAGCCATCCGCCATCTTTTTTTCATCTCTACTCCCAGCCGGTCATGTCTTTGGTCTGTGCAGCTTCCACATTTGCGAAGCGCACCAGAGTTCACTCGCTCGCAAACTGAGACCCACCCCTTCAAGTGGTTTTGGTCTGCTCGTTTTGTGGATGGCGTTGAAACAGTCCCCACCAGCGCTACAATCGCAACAGTTTGTTTCTGCTGAAGCCAACACGAAGTGAAAAAAAACCACCCTGAAAGACGCATCTTAATATTGTGTATCAACAGAACTAGTGTCCATTATAATTATTACGTATATTGTTCCTCTATATTATCATTTATATTATTATTCACAAATATATAATTCCAAGCTTCTCTGTTTAAAGTTTTCATACAATTACGATAAAGTGATAAAGCTCCCACTTTAATGGTAAACTAGAGCAGGATCAAATAGATCGTCTAAATGTTAACATTATTCGGATGCTACGGTGCTTCCCCCAACTGTTGCAAGGTGTAATTCACTTTAATTCAACTGTGCTATTTAAAAACCATAACAAGTAAACTAGTATTTGTTGGCTGAGACAAAAATAGTTCGAAATGCCATTTCATCCATCCAGATCCAAAGCTGTTATTTTAACGTTTGGTACCTTTAAGAGGGATGAGCAATGCACCCTGGCAAACTGGTGAAGTTTTGACAGCATGGCAATGGCAGTTGTGGTCTCACTACCTTTTGTCTACCACTGAAGGTTAAAAGAATCCCAGAACAGTTCACTCATCACTTTCAAAAAGATGCATGGTACTGTATCTGTTGCCACTGTCCGTGTGTATAGTATGATCGCCAAGAAGTAACCTTCGGAAGTGTATATCCATTTTCTTGATCCTTTGACCTATCGAGTGCAATATTCCAGTTGTTATATTTCAACAGCAGACCTTTAAATCCCTCCACCGCTGTAATACTCTTTTAAAGTAGCAGGGGTAAATGATTTGAATTGTGTTGCCGTGAAGATCCATACACATGCAGCTTTTGCTGACATTCATTTAGCAGCCACTCGGAGCACTTGCGACTCCAAGTAACAATGTTCCTGCTGAGCTCTACAGTGAATATACCTCTGACCCAGACAGAGAGAAGGGAGATTTATGAAATCCACATGTTTAATACATTTCATTTTGTCTGAGGGATTTGTATTGCTTACCACAGTATTTTAGGGGGGGAAACATTCTGTATAGTCACACCTTGTATTGTCTGAGGAGAATAAACCCCGTCCTGCTCTGGCTGCTGAAGATTTGTTTTCGACTGCCTCCCTTTCTGCACACACATCAGCCAGGTATCTTTTCACATATTGCATTTTGTTGCGCGGAGTTGTCGGGTATGCGCACCCTTAATCTTTAATGCATAATCCCCCGAAAATCCGCTGCATAAATGAAAAAGATAACCCCCCCCCCCCATCAATGTGCTGACAGAATATAAGATAGCTAGGTAATTTAATAAAGGATTGGCGCTGGCCTCGGTGTGATATGGTGTGTGACCTCTGTGTATTCATCGTGTAAGACAGATCCCAAGCATGGAGCCGAGTAGCTCTTCCTAGTCCGCAAACCCATGCAGAGTCTTTGGTGTCAAACAGAATGCAGCATATGGATTAAAGACCAAGGGAGAGTAGTGTGTGAAATATTTGCTTTCCCAAAGTGTTGACACAGTAAAAGAAAGAAAGAAGAAAAAAAAGGGAACCAAGCCTGTGCTTTCCCGTGGTAATCAGGTACAAGTTATCACGGTGAAGTGTTTGCCTTCCTAATGGTGTTTCCATTTAGCCTCAGTCTGTGTCATCGGCTTCCCATTTGGAGTGCAGGCAGAAAGAAGCCGCTAACTGCTGGTCTGCCGAGGCTCGGTGCGTAATCCATCTGTGTTTGTTCTGGTTGTGAGAATCAACACAAAGACAAACCAAAGAAGTGAGTGAGTGGGAGGGGTCCTGTTTAAACATCCCAAGTGTAGTCACAGCTGACCACAACAAGTCATAAATACACCTTCCAAGGCACGCTTGTTTTGCATCTAAAAAGCACTTGAGTGTAATGCTGACAGATATAGCTTGTGACGAGCGATAGTCAGAATGTATGAACGCGCATTAATGCCGCTGTCAAGCTTTGATGCCGGAGTGAAAATAAGCGGTTCGCCACTGTTTTCATTCAGGAGAGAGCACAAGACAGCAGCAGCTTCTCCGCTGTATTTATTGACTTGTTTTACTAGGCTGAAACAGGGTGCTTTTAAACGGGCCTGCTCGCTCTTAAGACTCTCCAGACATTTACATTATTCCTGACTGAGTTACACACACTTATAAAGGAGCACTTCCGTTGGCCCGCTTAGATATATGCTCCAGTTCCACCTCCCTTGCGTTCATACACACTCATGCAGTTTATTGCCCCATGCCCCGTTCTAGATATTGTTACACTATACGATTCTCCTTGTTACTGCTGTGCATTGTCAACCTTGAAGGGTATTTTGTTTTGTTTCACGTGTAATGAAAGTTTGCCTGATTTAAATTGGAACATAAAAAGCAGTTTGTTATAACTGCTTTATAAATTAAGATTCTTTTTTTTTTGTACTACCACGGTGACAAAAACAGGATCACTTTTCTCTTTTTGCGCTGATTCAGTCGTATAAAGCTTTGATTTCACGAGGCTCTAAAAATCATCTTTCGCCGACTAATCTGCACAACTGCAGTCGGAGATAATGAAAGCCAACACCAAAGTCACAGCCAACACTGTGATCCCCACCCAGCCTAAACCTCCAGCAGTATTTACATGGCGTTTCATTTTTGAATAAACCTCTTTTCTCTCACACTGTGAAGATATTGAACCCTTTCACTGAGATGTCTTCTTAACCAAAGCTTATTAAAAAGATGGACATCAAAGTTGTGGGTTCCCATTTACCACTTTAATTGGTCACCACAGGCAAGGTACAACTCTGTGGAAAATAGGAGGTGTTGAATGGTTGGGCGGATGTCTGAAGATCTCTCAGTGAGTTCATTGCCAATAAATGCCCTGCGAAGAAAGCACAGCGTTTTTTTTCTGTTGGCGGATGGGGAGTATTATGGAATTTCACAAAAACACTATGAAACATAATACACTGAATTAACCAAACACTTGGGGCCATGGGGCTCGGTTTGCTTTTTACGATGGATTTTCATGCTTACCATGTCCTGTTCTTGACCTCCAACTTCACTTGAGCTTGACATCTTCAGAGCTTGACATGAGGCAATGCACTCTGAAAAGGTCATGGAGTGTGATCACCATGAGCCAACTGAGATTACATTTTGCTAACTCGGTACTGTGTTAACTCTTTGTGGGGACACTCACTGCAATACATGGAAATTCAACATATCAACCCCAAAAATCATTGACTATGATAAAAGGCCCCTTTTTAGATTTCTTTGAATTAAATGTTAGATCCATGTACTAGATGACAATTATTATGTTACAGTATTACTTCATATGTAATGACAATTTTTCATCTAAACCGCTTAAAATTAAGTAATGTTCTATTACTTTTCGATTGTAAGGTGTAAGGATTACACAAAATCTACTGAGCCTAAATGCCACAAAACTAGGTTGGGCTTAGGAAGAACCCCACAAATGGTGGGTTGGATCCAGGATTTCCTTTCATTTTGGATGCTGATCCAAATTAACATTGTTAGACCTGGTCGTTCAATCTGGAATTACTGACCAGTAAAAGTGCTAGAGCGCAGTACAACAAACCTAGTTCAAGTTTCCACGCCCATGAAACAGAGCTCAGGCTTGTGGTGAATAATTCATTGTTTTACACTAAAGTAAACAATAAAATCATAAAAACAAAGTCATTAATTGGCGACATACAGTAACAAAATGGCATCAGGAGCTGGCGTTCTCATTAACCTGTCACCTAATTATTTACCTCCAATCCTGACAAGCCCTGCCATCTGAACCCTCCACTAGGTTGTGTTGTGTCATGTCAGCACTTGCCAACCGCAGTCAAAGCACCATTAGGTGCCCGGGAAGACAAAGGCATCTTGCAGCAGAGGTTCCCCCTGCATGCACGTCCACAGTGTTAGCCCTGTTAATGCCTTCCCTTCCAATTAAATCTGCAACTGTTAATTATTGTAATTATGGGCACGGGCTCCCAGCTCTACACCCCCCCCCCCCACCTCCCCCCCTCCAGCCCCTCCTTCGCCTCGTGCAGCGACGCAACGGGAGCTGTTGTGTTGCTTCAGCGCCGCCTCATCTCTGCTCCACTGAAGTCCGAGCAGGGGATGTGATGCAAAGGGGGATTGGGGACAGATGACAAGGATGACATGAGTGGGACTGCACAGTTCATCTCGGATAACGGGCGGAACAAGTCACACTCAATGGTTACACCTCCAATCTCATATATTAATATATATATATATATATTTCACAGATATGAAGCCCAATAAGATCTAATATAATACCTAGATTGATGAATTTCTGTTGATTAAAATATTACAGAGAAAAGTTTACTATTAATTGGTAATGTAATAGATTAGTCAATTATAATGTTAATTAAAATGTTTATTGTTTTGGTTGTGGTGGTGTACAACCCATTGCACTGCTCTGTGTTCAAAATGTTTTGGTTATCGTATCTAAAGGGGAAGAGATTCTCATTTGTTTTGAATCTTGCTCCACTTCTTTCTTATGGTAATACCAAACACTATTTTGTCCATCAGGGAGACAGTTGCAATGAATGTGAAGTGATGTGTTGAGTTTAAGGCGAGCTGAAAAAGAGTGGATGGCAGGCCGGCTGCCTGTTCAGTCTGTGCGTGTCTCAGCATCCTCTTTGGCCTGCTTCTGTCACAAGCTGTTGTTGGCCCGGACCTGATCTGCCCACCCACTCCTCTCACTGCACTCTGCAGACCTAGTTGTAACCTGCAACATCAGGCTCCGGATGATTCCAGAAACAAGGCTGTTGTGAAGGTGCGTGCAGGCTAAGACACAAGAAGTGGATGTGTTTTTGTGAGCTTTAGCAGTTCTCCCTGAGAATCAAGCTCAGTCGTAACCTCAGTTGCCTCACAGCAGAGTCCTTAACACGCCAGCACGCCTAGCAAAGGATTCAGGCTTTACAATTTAGAGCCAAATTCGTTCCTACAAAAGACACTGGGGGAAAGAGCAGCTCCTTCTGCTTCAGGCAATGCAGCCTTTTCGTGAATACACTGCAAAATCTAAATGATGGACTGTCAACTCTCTTGCAGGAATGCCACTGCAAAGAATAATCTCTCTGGCAGTGGATCATGGTTGGCTGTATGCTACCAATGCCGTTTCTTTGTTTATGCGTCCATGTCGCCTTCACACGCACACAAGCCGACGTGTATATGCATGGAGAGGCACACAAAATCAAATGTAGAACACTGACAAAATGCTTTGTATAAAATGTAGTTTAACTTGAAAATGATTTGTAAAATGTATTGGTCTAAATACATAATTATCTCCACCTCAAGTGTTTAAAATAATTGATAAAGCTAGGCTTGGACAAAGTTTTTTCTTGCAAAACTTGAATGGTTGTCTGGGGTGTGTATACAAGACCTGCTTTGTGACCTGGTTTCATGCAATCTTCATCCTCTAATTAGGAGGATACAGAAAGGCTGAAATGAGAGGAGGACTGATTAGTTGCCTTGGGGTATTTCATAAGTGGCTTTCAGTGCCACATTTCCATCATTTGCTTGGGGTCTGAATAACAAATCAGCCTACCTTTGCGGAAAATTGAGGCAAGCAGCCCAAGACCTTCAATACAATAAATATTCAATATAAAAGAAAGCAATTTAAAAGCGAGCAGATAAATAAAAGTAGGATGAAATGCAATATTGTCATACACGATGTCTGACTGCCGAGCTCTTAAATGTTGAGCACAAACGTAGTACAGATCAATTCATGGACTTTCCATTTGTGTACATTACACTTGATGTTCAGTGCTACGATCCAAAGATCTCTGTGATTGCAGCTCATTCGTGTGACAAGCAGACCTTGCGAACCATGTTAGTCGCCATGTTGGAGCCCTGTGCCTCAGTCCTGGTGGGTCAGTCTGTTTTGTGATCTGTAGCAAAGGTCCTGTCCACTTACTTGGCCAGACTCCCCGACCGCTGCGTGCGGCCGCCACTACTGGGCTTGGTCAGCCATCATTGTACCACTTGGCCATTTGCCCACATGGAGTCTGGAAACAAAGCGGCCAGTCACATGTCCAAATATAAACACACACACACACACATGTGCACGTGTGATCACTGAGAGTGACAGTGGCGCTTGTATGGGCAGTCCCCCACCCCCGCTCCTCGCATCCGAGTTTGTCATGTACGGTGTCACTTCACACAAATGTCAGTGCCACTGCAGGACAGTGATTAATTTTAGTGTGCTTGGCAAATGTCTTCAAGATATACGTTTGGGTTGTTGTTCCCCATGCAATGCCAACCCCACTCCCCAGGAGGTCATGAGTGGCACCTTTCCCCACCCTCCGCCACTCCGGCAGACATTTGTTGGGTGGTTAAAGGGCAGGATTATCATCCAGGCTACCTGACCTGACAGAGATCATCTTTTATGACCACTTTTTGTCACTCATCATCCGAACGAGCCCAGCCCACCACTACGCCATTTGTTGCTTATTTGCTGTGTACTCTGGGTGTGTGATGGGGGAAGTCTTGACCCAGCTCTGGCACTGAGCGGCTCTAACATTTCACTGTCAGCACAGCTGATTAGCTTATCACTCACTGAGGTGGGAGATACATCATCATTCTAGACAGGGATTCCCCTGTTTAGGTGGTGTTCCTCCTTGAATCGTTTCACGCCGCAACCACCCAACTTGCAAAATGTAGCCATCGATTTTTAAGCATTGTTATGTTGTGCATCATGATTTACCTTCAGAAAGTGCCTTTGTTCTACTCTGTGTACACTTCATGGACACAAGTATTGAGACGCGCCAATTAATTAATTAATAATTAATGTGTGCTTGTAATGCCTCTTGGTTTGACATGAATCTTATTATGTGAGCTTTCCAATATTTTTTTTTTACAATCTAAGGCTCAGGATTTGTTGAAAGACCACAAAGACATGCTTGCATGAGTTTTTTTTATGGTAGGGCTCAAGATTAACACCAACCTTAACCCCAGCAAACACCTTTGAAATGACGTGCAGTCATTTAACATTAGTGGCTTCTGATCAAACAAATGTTATTCTGATGAATGAACAAAGCATAATCCTACAAAATATTCAAGGAAATGTATGAAAGCCCTGCAAAGTGGGTGGCATTTGTTAGTCACTTGTAAAGGTAAGTGTCATGCACATTTGCCGCATTGGTTGTATAAATATATTGAAATATTATTCCTGCTTTTGACAAAGGTCATATCCTTTTTAGCCTATCCATTTTAGCTCACTCACCCGAGACAGTGACACACAAAGTTGCTAATGTGCTTTGCCTCCCTACAGTGTGGTATCAGGTATGGTAATTACTCTGCCATTAACATTGGGAATAGTTAATGTGTATTAATGTGTTAATGTAATGTTAATTACTGTACATGCAATAGAGAGCCCCCCAGGCAGTCTCTCAGTTTCTTTGTGCCATGTAGATGTAGGCCACGGTTTAAAAAAAAAAAAAAAAAAACCTTTTCATAACATCAGTGAAAGCGAATCTTATGTTTCATTTGTCAGAACAAAAGATTTTCACTGGTAATTTGATCCTGCTCCCAGCTTCTGGAGCTGTAAGTCTGATCCAGGCCTCTCAACAAAGAAGATGATGTGAAGTCAAAGGAGACCTGCAACACGGCAGTGGTGACACTGGCCCCTTTGTGAAATAAGTACTGTAAGCTCTCTGTATTCTTTAGCGTCCTGCTTTGGCGGCGAGTTTTAATAACACGGTGGATTAGAAGCCTTGGATCCTGACTGCCAACCGGGAGTTAAAGCTCACCTTGGCCAAGACCCAGTTATAGGCTAGATGCCACGGCTTCCACCTTCTTCCTCCTCCTCTTCCTCCACCCAGACGCCTCCCTGCTCGACTGCACACCTTTAAGAGAGATGACCTTTGCAAATATTGACAGAAAATAAATTCTGTTTCGATTAGTTAGCTTTGGGAGACCTTTCTGGATCAATGCAATTAGATGAGCAGGGTGTCGATATGTGGCTGGAGCCGGGCACTAAAGGCGCAGGCTGGGAGCATAGCAGCAGGAGGTCAGGGTTACTTGTAATGAGAAGGATGTCCTGTGGTGGACATCAAAAAGCAACACAAAGATGAAACCGCCCTGTTGCAACTACACATGCTCAATTTTTGGGATAACAAATTCCACAAATCCGGACTATATCTGCATGCAGCAGTATATCTTCCCATGTGTTGTATGGTGTTTGACGGTGCAGTCATTGCAGCAGAATGAGGTGGAGGACCCCGACGCTGCCCCTTCCCTCCTGAGCAGGCCACATTAACCCAGCAGGGCTCTGCCTTTATGGCTCTCCTGCTCGCACTTCAGTGATGAGAGTAAACAAGCAGCGGGCCAAAGGTCATCTAAGCCCACGGAATAACGGACGGCACAAGGGAAGAGGTAGTGGGAGGAAAGGAAAGCGGCCTGAGGCAACACTTGGATCACTGTCAGTGATTCAAGCAGGGCGTGATGGACGAGACAACAGGCGCGCAGCGAAATTTGTTAAATGGGATTAAAAGATACGTTTTCTTTGGATAAATGCGTTACTTGCTTGTAAGTAACTGAGAAAACTGTAAAAACAAAAAGAACCATCCCTGATTGAGAGAGATGGATTATCATCGTTTCTCCTTTTGTCTCATCCGCAGAGAGGAAATACTCCACCTATATTGTTGAAATGACTAATGAGGCTGATTTAGGCTTTTTTTTTCTTTTTACATCATTAAATGTATTCTGGTAATTAAAACAGAAAGTGTCATTGGAGTTCTATGACAAAGCCAGAAATGCTATGGATTTTTCATTCATGGTAAAACGAGGTGCACCAAGGTGACACGGCTCATGCACGTTCCCTCGCACTGAGATAAATCCCACTTTAACTGTGGAGGTGGATTAACCCGGTTGCCCAAACTTGTTTTAATACCCATATCGTCAGACAAAAAAAATGGGATAAAGATTTGTGCAGGCAAGCAGCATTTCAAAATGTGACTATGGCTTTGCAAGTAACTATAGAGATTTGTCAACCACACAGCAAATTAAAGATATTATCTGGCTGGAGTCTATTTGCAGAGAGCCGGGTGATGATGCTGAGTTGAGACAGTGATTCTGCAAACTTAAGCTTCCACAACAAAGATGCAGAGACAGAGACACATCGCGCTGTTATTCTTTCATTTTTGCTATTCCCCCCCCCCCATATTTTTCCAATCTTCCTGACTTCAATGGAAGACAGACACATCCAGCCTTTGAAACGTGTGTGTTATGAATGACCTGCCGTAGCTGATTGTGGCTCAAACGCACCTTGGTGGACTCCTGCGGGGCCGTCGGCTTTGCGGGGTAGCGCAGTAATCATTTTTATCCTGCTGATTTCCCAAATAGAAATGGACACGTATGATAAAAATGTCACGGCCACTCCGAATGTCAGCGGACTAACAGAATTACATGTCACTTACTAATGTCGCGCTCTGTTTTCGTTTGCTGTGAATGGCCACGTTATTGCGCGCACGAACTTTGTGGTAATATATGGTGAGAGACAAGTAGCTCTTTATGGTCTGTGATTATTTAGTTTGAATGAAACTAGTGATTTATGCCTTTTTAGTTGAAAAGCCCTGTAAATTCCCTCTGCTGCATTTCCCCTGGACACAGAGTGAGTAGAGTAAAAGTGACAACTAGCTTTGCTGTGGAAATGTACACCGCGTCCCAGAGTTATATTTAATATACCTGACATGAAAAACGTGCCTCGCTACCTACAACCACCCGCAACACCGAGGAAAACTACAGCCCGGGAGCTTGACTTGAATCTGAGAGCGAGTAAATACTGAATTAGGAAAATATGAACCACAGTGGCAGACAAACCACCAGCTATTAGAGCATGCTGAAATATATCAACATTTGAATCATGTGCCATTTTTGTGTGTGCACAACCTGGAACCGTTCCCCCCCACAATCACAATGAGCGCTTTGGGTGTGAGAGTTGTGCAGATGCTGTATGATGTGGACGAGGGTTAGCGGAGCAAGCGGCACATTGTCCACATGGTCGGGTTGGCTGTGCGAGCCTGATGGAGCCTTGTCCAGCATCTCAATGTCTCCAACACAAATAGCCACATTCATCCACTCCTCTCACACCATTACACCTCAAAGACTCAAAGCCAGCCAATCCATAAATAGAGGCAAATTTATTTTTCACTGACATTGCAGCTAAACAAAACGTCGTCAACTGTGGAGTGGATACAGATGTGGTGTCTTTTTTGTTTATTGTAAAGAGCACATTCAATACTTCACTTTTGTTTCAAGTGCTCAGTCCTGAGACTGATGCACAGGGTCAGTCATCGAGTCAGTCAAAGCCTTCTCGGATTGCATGCCTGCTAGCTGACATAATTAATCTTCTTATTTAGAATCCAGAGGCCACTCATATCTTAATTGAGCTGTAATGAGCTGTTTAAAATCCTTCAATTGTGAGAAGGATTATTGAATTGAAACAACTCTGGCAATCAGACTGTTTTGAGTACTTACCAACCACTGAATCATGTTTTATCAACTGAGGTGCTGTTAAATTGACCAATTGTGTTGTTTTGTTTTTATACTATAAAACAAAGGTGCCCAAGTCCGGTCCTCCAGCCTGTTTTGGATATTTCCTTTTCCCAAGACACCTGATTCAAATGATCGGGACTTGTTTATGAACTGATCACTTGAATCAGGTGTGTTTGCGGAGGGAAACATGTAAAACAAGCTGAATAGGAGGGCTCGAGGAGCGCACTTGGGGGACCCCTGTTATCAAATCTGGCATCAAAGCTATGTTGCCGGTGTGTCCAGGTGTGCATGCATGCTATCTACTGGGTGATTACAACTTACTGACAGACGGGTGAGACGCGAACAGCAGGTCTGATTGCATGAGCAGAATTAATGAACAAACACTTCACTTGAAATATATTGGGCTCTCAATGTCCGACATTAAAAATAACGCTACAAAGTAAGGCCTGCGCATTCAGATCTTCGTAGTAAACAAAGAAAAAGTCGAAAAACAAGTAGGTATGTTGCCGAGTTCCTGACATCCACTGTGTCAAAAATGAGACACTGGAGATATAGATAGTTTTCTGTTTAGGATCTTGCCACAAAGTAGGAGTGCCACTTCACAATTGAGCATTTGTCAGTTTATGGATGTTGCTGTCATGTCAACCTCAGCGTACACAGTGTGCACTGCTGTGTGTAAATAAAAGAACAGGCTTAGACATGGGCGACAGCAACACACCGCATTCTCCGAAAGTGCCGACGACAAACCTGCGAGGAAAACGTCACGCTGAGGCTGACTATGTCGACGTAATACTTTTAATTGCTATCAACAGTTATGTCACGTTTAATCGGCTTCAAATGCAAATGCCGGACACTGTACATAGATGTTCTATGAATGTATACAGTAGTTGGATGACCTCTGACACAACAGGTTATAAAAAACAATGTCTCACCCATATTTTGGTGAGATTATTTTGCGACGTCTAAAAGGCACTTCTCTGTGCGGTGTCTCTCATTTGTATATCACTGCATTGCTTCATCTGAGTCCCTCTCTCCCTTGTCTGTGTGCTGCTGCAGGTCTCAGCATCCGGGGCGCCCAGGAGGAGGACCCACCAGACCCCCAGCTCATGCGTTTAGACAACATGCTGCTGGCAGAGGGCGTGGCGGGACCAGAAAAGGGTGGCGGGTCCGCAGCCGCCGCAGCTGCAGCCGCTGCCTCGGGCGGGGCGGCTGACAATTCTATTGAACATTCCGACTACAGAGCCAAGCTCACCCAGATCAGACAGATCTATCACACAGAGCTGGAGAAATACGAACAGGTAAGGACGGTCGCTATTGTCTCCAGGTTAAGATCTCCCTGGAATCAAGATGACCGTGATAACAACTTTATTTATACATTTGAGTCTACATTTAGGGAAAATATATCAAATGACGTTCTTTTTTTAAACAAAAACAAAAGACTAAACAAACAAGAGCAAAATGCTTCAAGTGTCAAATAAATCCAACTATGCTCCTTCGTCAGAAATGTTTTAAAAAGGCCCTTTATAGTTCTGGACTTAAAAACGTTTCCAGAAAATAAACCCTACAAAATGGTTTTGTAAGGCTTGTTTTCAGATGGCAGAATTTCAGCCTCTGGGTCGCCCATATTGAAAACCTTTGTGATTGAAACATCAGCGTGTTACAGAACGACCACAGCACATTAGATGGTGTACTTGGTTGCTTCATCCTGAATCGTGTTATTTTAAGAATTACTCAAAACAAAAGCAACATGGGAAGGGCCAGGTAAGATTTGCACTGGTTAACCAAATCAGTTTAGAAGTCATCATGAGCAAGGGTGACAAAAGCGTGGAATTAAGTGATGGAAATCATAGTTTTGCATACCGTTGTCCACATGCTCATCAGTTCTGTTAAAACATGGGCGGATATTGATTTTGGGGATGTAAAAGTGGCAGTAATTAGCAATTAGTAATTGAACAGATCGATATTGGAAATGACTGCCGGTTTCATTTTCTTGAGCAAAAAACAGGACTTATTCATGAATTATAGGCCGGCTGGATGCTATCCGTCTTCAAATGCATTTCAAAATTAATTAGCAAGTAATAGTCTTCTTCAAAATACAGAGAATGTCTTCCTGTTATTGTGCAGTCTGTGAACTTTGTCCAGTATAAGTATGATTAGCTCACCTGGCGTGTTGAACCTTCCATTAAACACAGAGTTAGAAAAAAAATAGAAATGTGGCAGTAATGCTTCATCTAGCCAGAGAGGTAAATTAGACTTAATTTACTCTCAGAGAGTGGAGGTGCGTTTACAGGGGCATGCACCACTTTGCCCGGAGTGAATGCATCTTTCTTAGGGGTATTTCCAGGTTTTAATTATCTAAATGTAAATACTTAACGAATTTTACTCAGAGTAATGAGCTAAAGTGTGCACTACATAAATGGGTGATTCTAATTAATCATGTATGAATTACTGATTTAATGCAAAGCTGTTTAAATTCACTCTGCATTAGGCCAAAGCCAAATTGCAAATTGGCATTGATATTCATACATGACCTCACCTATTATGTCAAATTATTATATAAACACCGTACTCACTTGAAGCTTTTAACGAGACGAGCTAATGAAGTCATTTCTTATATGAAAAAATTTGCTCAATGTTCGAGGAACTATGAAATGGATTTTTGGAGTTCTAAAGACCTCGCGAGTGTGGCATTGACAAAACTGACTGGCTTCTTTCGTCTGTGTTTCTACTCGATAGGCGTGTAACGAATTCACTACCCATGTGATGAACCTGCTGCGGGAGCAGTCTCGTACGCGGCCCATCTCGCCCAAAGAGATTGAGCGCATGGTGGGAATCATCCACCGTAAGTTCAGCTCCATCCAAATGCAACTGAAACAGAGCACCTGCGAGGCGGTCATGATCCTGCGCTCCAGATTCCTTGATGCCAGGTCAGTGCATATTATTCAAAACCTTATTGCTTCATTTTGTCCCACATCGTCAAACCTTTATGGCACAGCTGTTTCATTTAGTCAGTTCTTTCCATAAAGAAAATCTCACAAAAAAAAATGTAGAACTATTGTTTTCTCTTTTAACTGACTGACTATCCGGAACAAAAAAAATGCACTATTGCATCATGCTCTCTGTGTTTTCATAACTCGTAGTGACACCGACCTAAAACATTTCAGAACTCTCTACGCTTCAAACCCATCATGTCGGAAAATAAAATAAAAAAAAAACAATGTTTGGTTAAGTAGCAATTCTGCTCTTAGTTAAGCCCATGCAAAGATAAACACAGACACAAAACTTCACATTGACCGATTGAATATTTTTCCGATATGATTTCAACTAATTACTGTACAGTACTTTATTCGAAATAATTGTTTTTACTTTCTGCTCACAACAGGCTGTTGTAACAGAGATGCATGATTTTAATAATGTCTGTGCTCCATGCATGCGTTTTCCAGACAATTATCCCTTACCACCTGAGAACAAAGTGAATTGAGGGTCAGGTCATGCGAAAAGCAAATGTCGAGAGTGGAAATGTGCAATTTTGCGAGGCTCAACACAAGTTTTGGCCAAACAAGCCAAGCAGAAGCACATTTGCTGCCCAGTGCCTGCGCTCGGCGCAGTAAACACGGCAACAAATAAGCAAATGCTCAAGAATGTGATAAGTAGTGCCCTTGGGAGGGAAGCGGACCCAGATCTAGTTAGAGTTTGCTTGTTTCTGCTGGAGATCCCTGGGGCTGTGGCACTTAAGGAACAATGCTCAACTGTGCATGCCGTGATTTCTATAATGTACCGAGATGCACTCCGACTGGGCTTTGCGCTCCATCACGAAGCCCACCCATGCACTGCACTAAACTCTGCACATTACACGCTTGGACTGGAAATTGGAGACCAACAGACCAAATTAAACATTGGACGTGTTTTGTGGCTGTGTGTGCATTTGTTTGTGTGACTGCTCATCAGTGTGTTGGTTGGGCCGCGCTCTTCTTTGTCTTGACGGGACTTGCAGCAGGACACAGTACAGTATTCTGCTCCTCGGGGCCCTTAGAGCCCATTCCTCATCATTTTCACCATTTATGTGCGAGATTGATCGTGCAATTTGTGTGATCCAAATGGATGAGTTAATGCTGGTCCCACTAATAGGCTGGCCCGGCCTTTCTCTCGTTTTGCTCCCCACTCAGGCGGAAAAGGAGAAACTTCAGCAAGCAGGCGACAGAAATTTTGAACGAGTACTTCTACTCACACCTCAGCAACCCTTACCCAAGCGAGGAGGCGAAAGAGGAGCTGGCCAAGAAGTGCAGCATCACAGTTTCCCAGGTGGGTAGCGTACATCGAACAGTATCTGGTGGCTAATCAGGGGCGGGGGAAGGGGGGATCCTAGAGGGACCCTTACCATGGGTTACACCACCGAGACACAGCATCCTCAGCTAACCTTGACATCGTGACTGCTTAATGATGCTTCAGTCAAGGCAGTCTGAGCAGGGCCACAGGGAGGGGAGGACCATCATCTTGGCCTCAATCAAAGCACTATGCTGTCCTTTCTTAACTGCCCCAATGCCTTCTCCCCTGCCATCCACCTCCCCCAAGTTCCCCTCGACACTCATTCCCATCCACCACATGCGCTCTCTTTCCTGCCTGTCACTCACTCAGGTCATAAAACTGGGAAGAAATCATCAGTTTTTTGAGGAAAACAAGATTCTCCATGTTGTGGTTAAAAACACAGTAAGATGCTATATTTAAGACTCTCCTAATGCTGTTATCGTTTTAAACTTAACGGCTTGATAGCTGGAGCCTCCATGTTGGGTGTAAACCTGAAGGCAATATCTCTCACACCTAAACCCCCCCCCCACATCTAAATTATAATTGTGCAAAATCCCCTGTTATTTCCTGCTGACTTTCTTTCTAGACGCTTAACAGAAACACGTTATATTGTTCTATGCTCATCCTCATGAGGCACAATATTAGAGAGACATGAATCTATAACATAACGATTCATCTGCAGTGTTTTGTTCTGTGTGGGGAGGGGAGTGTTAAGGGGTATATTGAGTGTAGTCATGAAGAGTCAGATACTGTAAAAGCCCATTCTTTTTTGCCTTCAGGGGGTGGGAAGCACCATCACAGTATCTCAGGTATGTCATAACTTCTCCTGATCCACTGTTTTCATTTCTTTGTTACCTCTTTTTTTTATGTATGTAATAGCCACTTCACTGCACAGACCCCCTCCCTCTCACACAACTAGACCATTGCTAATGTTATTATCAATTCAAACAATAAGATTGAATATAATATACATTTTTAAAATGGTACGATTCACATCCCACCTTTAAATTGCACAGTTCCATTGACTATTTTGGTCCGCTCATATTTTACAAGCACACTGATTTTCTCATCATATTTTGTGTGTACAGATTACAGTATGTGTCACATGCTATTTTGCATTTCCTATTGTTTGTTTGTTGTTTGGCATCAACAACGGATGTGTGATGTTCTGAATATCCAGCTTTTTTGTTCTATTCAACCCCCCTTGGCCAATGCGCAATCATGCTGCGACACTTAAAGAAATGGGCACCAGTGGAACTTTGCTTTGTTTTCCGAGTGCCTTGCTAAGCAGGCCACTGTACCCGTCCCCATGAGAACAAATCAGTCCTTGCAAAGAATTAGAGTGCCTTTAAACATTCACTTGAACTCATCGCAGGCCCCATTAGTGGCACACTCCTCGACAAACAGAGGCAACAGCAGACATTACTATTGACTTATTCTTAATGCTTTAGCTCATTTTAAGTGAGTAGCAAAATGTGAGGCTCACCCTAATGCCTCGTGCACCCTAAGTGTGTTATCCCTCACAGCGCCACAGCTTTACACACTCACAATCCAATTGCAGTGGCTACTCTGTGGGCTTAGTTAAGTAATTTGTCAAAATCTCAAATTCTTTTTGTGGGCTTTGTTGATTATTCAAACAGTTCATCAAGTAAAAACCATCCATCGTGAGCGGTATGCCAATATCAATCGGAAGCTTTGCTCAATACATCAGTGCTGACGAAACACCCTGCATTATTGTTAGCAAGGTTGACATTTAAATTGGTTCATATTTTCTTTGCCTCAATGCATGTTTATTTTAGGATCTGCGGCTACACCAGAGTAATATATATATAATCTGAAAATTAATTATACTTTTTTTTTTTTTTTTGCTTCAAATCGGTGCATTTTGAAAAACAAAGATTTGTGCATAACTGATCGCATCGCATGTCAAAATGTTCCATTTGTATTGAAAATTCAGGGTTGTCCAAACTGTAGTTATACACTGATCACGTATTTTCATTGATTAGGGAGGCTTATTGATTCAATTAGAATATAACAGCTTCTCAGCCTCTCAATATGTGGAGCAACTCTATTGTGTTCTTGCGAACAGTCCACATGCTCATTACACGATCACTGGCTTCAAGGCTGCTGATGTCAGGTATTCTAGTGTTAACACCCCGGCTCTGCCCTCACTTAGCAGTCGACTGGATGCGTGGCCTTCTCCAAGATGGAAGAGAATTAGTTCTATAGATTAGGTTGTGATCCACACCTTGCAGTGCTCGATAGTAGGCTGACCCGGAGAACCGCTAAAGCCGGTGCTCAGAGGGCAGGAGAAGAATATATGTGACATTTAAGGGTTTGCCTCAATATGTGCCTCTTCAGGCTCATATATAGTGGCGGACTCAGACTACATGTTGTCACAAAGGACAGGCTAAACACAGGCAAGAATTATAATGTTAGTAAAATATGTGATTTCCCAGTTAGCGGGCTGTTAAAAAAGGGTAAAGATTACATCATTCCAATCCACTATAAGCAGGTTAAGTAAAAAGGATGATAGCCAAGGCTTTCATTGCTTCCAATTAAACCTTGCTTGTTAGTTTAACCTCTAGGTAAAGGCATCAAACAATTGATGTCAAGGAAACCCTGCTGCCGACAGTGGGTCTCGCCTGGATGGTCATTAATTTTAATTGCTTAGATATTAAAGATTTAGAGCGCAGAGACGTGCAGGATAGAAATGATCTGTTGTCCTGCAAATCCAGTCACTTTTTATGCCACAACATTGGCTGGCTGCTGGGGATATTAAAATTTAAGCACATGGGTGGAAATTAAATAAAGCGTCATTAGGGGCAGCTGCTCTTTGGCTGGTCCAGCGGTGGGCTGCAAGGCCGGTGAGATAGAGTGGATGGGGTGGAGGGGGTCGCAGGGGGGGAGCAGCAGCACAGCAATGAGACACTCTAATTTATAGAACCATTAAAAGCATGCATCATCTCATCATTATTCTGCTCTTATCGCAGACCCAGCATCTACTCAGTAGATTCATGCAACTTTTGAGGGCCTCGCTAATGTTAGATGTTTCACTTCAATGTAATTTGCATTTCAAACTACTCTGCTTACCCAGCTCACGCTTTCACCTTAACACGAGTCCTTTTAGGCTTTCATTTCTCCACGATGATCCATTTTTCAAGCTGACCATTTT
Organism: Idiotropiscis lumnitzeri; assembly: GCF_059441095.1. Classification (NCBI taxonomy): domain Eukaryota; kingdom Metazoa; phylum Chordata; class Actinopteri; order Syngnathiformes; family Syngnathidae; genus Idiotropiscis; species Idiotropiscis lumnitzeri. The sequence goes on from NC_142391.1 coordinate 37,555,457, forward strand.
AACACTGAGGGCCATATTTTTGGTCGACTTGCGCCCGTCCACTCAGCTTAAAAATGTGCGTAACTTAATTTTCATGCCAGAGCAAGTCTAGTCTACCATGTTTGGGGGCCGTGTTACGTTTTTCTGGGCGGAACAGAAAGTAGACTGCACTTAGCGTCTAAACGGGCTCATCGGCATTTTTGCACTGTGGCTATTCAGTGTGTATGTGAGTTAGTTACATGCTGCTCTTCACGGGGCGTTCCGGCCACGTCTACCGGTGCATCTGAAAAAGTAAATACAATATGTAGACTCGATTTTAGGCTTGAAAAAGCAGATTTTGCTCTGTGTGCGGGTGGCGTAATTGGGAGTACTTGATAGAGGCGCAGGAAGTTGAACGCCTCACCGGCGTGTATGTTCGACATCATTGTATTTCATTCAGAAATATGACAACAGCGTGGGGCAATCCCTCTGAAATCAGTTCATTGAATAAATTAAAATTATCATCTTAAAAATGATTAATAGCACCCCTGTCACTATTGAGGTGAGCGGGTCAAAATTGGATGCACGATCAGGGGTGCAAGGCGGTCTCCAATTGCCCATCACATTGAGGGCCAACTACATCGAAGAAATCTTGGACTCTACCCGCCAATGTAAATCCAGTCTTACTGTGCCTCCGACCGTCCTGATTTTGATGCGAATGAGGCATACCGCTTGGATTGGATGGGAAAAGATTACTTCCAAATGTTTTGTCATTTTGAAATGTAAACACTTAAAGAGATTTACAGAAATTAATAGTTGCATAGTGATACTTATCTGTTTCCTACATTGTTTAATAATTGTTGATCATTGTTATTAATTATTAATTGTATTCATTGTTGCGTGAAAATGCTAAATTTATGCGTGTCTTCACATCAAATAATATAATTAGTTATTATTTCTTAATTTATTCTAAATCACGATTGAATATAATATGAGGACATTCATTGTCAGAAGGGTCTTTAAGACTGGAAGCCCTTCACGTTAATCAGTCGCCAAAACGTAGCTCTGGATTTCAAAAATGTCGGTGACCCCTGACTTAGACAAAGATTCCTTGCGAGTCGAGAGAAAGTAGTTCACCTTTATCCAAATATGAGGTAATTGGGTGCGTTAAAAATGGTGGTGGAAAATCTAACGTATAATACCATTGACATTGCACAAGACAAACAGAGGTAATGAGAAGCATTTATTTTTGCACTAATTTTAATTTCACCTTTTTTTTCCATCACTCACTTGTCTGTGTATATCACTGAGGGGAGGGGTGTATCCTTAACAGCCAGCCACGCAATAACGGACATGTCGAAGCAGCAGGAGCCCCTCGTGTTTGGGTTTTGTCAGGAGACAGAGCTGAGAGCATGTCAGGCTCCCATCCATGAGAAGACACAAGTGGCTCCTTATTATGGCTTAATTAGCTTGTGTACCCAGTGGACATTGCTGCAGGGGCTGGGAATTGGGTACTTGATGGACCCAAACATGACATCTTGAAAGAGTCACACTGCTCAGTGCACGCTGCTGTGGCTGCTTGACGTCTGACTCGTCTGCTCCTCCCCTCTGTGCTCTTCCACGCAGGTATCCAACTGGTTTGGCAACAAACGCATCCGCTACAAGAAAAATATCGGCAAGTTTCAAGAGGAGGCCAACCTGTACGCCGCCAAGACTGCTGTAAACGCGGCACACGCTGCAGCCGCTGCAGTGCAGAACAGCCAGGCCAACTCCCCTACTACACCGAACTCTGGTAGGCACTCCTGCATAATGAAGAAGAGAGATGAAAAAAAAAAAAAAACACAAAGACCTGCCCTACACCTCAGGCCTTAACCTGCTGCCTCCCTCCTTCCTTCCCTGCCTCCCTCATGCACCATTCACACAGGCGAGAGTGACAGGCTCAGCTCCCAGCTTGGGGATCACAGTGTCTCCCGTCTATAAGACACTTGGTGCCAAGCAAACTCATGCATAAAGGGAGCGTTCCTGACTCGTGAACCGAGAATACATGTATTTTTGGAAAAGAACAAAAAAAACCCACATCTGAATATTGCCATGGGATTTGTTTTCTCTTGACTTTTCTGTCAGTCTCCTGTCATTTTAAATGTAATGGTATGTAGTCACATGGAATGTGGCATATTATTTGGCGATATAAGTGTAAGCAATGGCATTCTGATTATGCTTATATAAGCACTATTTGTTTTTTTATGTGATACCAAAAAGGCCAGTTGAAGTGCAATGAGTAAAATGTAGAATGTGATCGGTTTGGACTGGGATGAACTGCATCGGGATTTGGTAAGCTTATGAAGTGGTCCCTTTTTCTTGCATCCAGGATTCCAGATGAAAGATGAGGAGTTTCAACTGGATTCTGCAGAGAGCAAAAACACTCTTTTAACCAACATGTTTACTGGTACTGGTCTTTTCATAAGCTTCTTCTTGTTCTTGTCATTTCCCATGTGATACCTTACGCTAGTGTTAGATTGGGAATAGATGATGTGGAGCATTTGGGAGCTTAAGCGACCGACCACATGTAGAGCCCCCTTGTGTCGTGTGAGTCTCACTTCATTTGTGTCCATCATGTTGGTAAAAATATAACGCCTTTATTCAGTCCTCCTGCATATTGTCCCCATCCGTTTGTTATTTGCTTCTTTTGCTTTCCTCTTCACTCTGGTAGTTGCTTGCTTTATAGGGATTTTTCTTTCTAGTATATTTGTATGTGTCTCTTTGAGTTGGCCTCCATTTATTCAGACGTGTGCGTGCGTGAGTGCGCGCGTGCGTGCCTGCATTATTTGTGTGTGAATGTGCAGTCCTATTATAGCCCGTTCATGTTATTCAGCTACTTACATTTTCCCTCTCTAGGTTCTTCAGGTTCTTTTAACCTCCCAAACTCTGGGGACATGTACTTGAGCATGCAGAGTCTGAATGGGGATTCTTACCAAGGGGCACAAGTCGGAGCCAATGTACAGTCACAGGTAGGATTAACAATCAGGGACAGTTCTTCACTGCCGATGCAGAGAGCTGTCCTTGTCTTGCCTGTGTACTGAGACATCCTCAGTGCAGTCTGAAGCACGTTAAAGCAAAACACATCTTGTGAGTGAAGCCCACCTTTGCTCAGTGAGGCTCTCTGAAAGCGCCAAACGGTGAACAGAGTGCCGTCTGATTATGTATTTTGGATGGCAGAGTTGGCTGACAAAATATAATGTAACGATACATTTAAGATTCCTAAGTGAACACGTGGTGAATGCATTTGGCTTTGACTTGACCTCTTGGGTTGGTATTGGGTTTTTGGTAACGTGATCCCCTCCCCCTTACTGTCCTCTATCTTCTTTTGTCTCATTGTGGTATTGCTCGTTGTTGTTGTCTACAAGTCTGCAAACGTAATGCGCAGTGGTCGCAACTGTGCATTTACAACAACAATCTGTGATATAAAGTTATCTTCATAAATGTATGCTAGATAATCTGTTGTAGATATATTAATATATGTAAAGGTATAATACTTTTAAATAGCACTGGTCAACAGCAAATTTTAATCAGAAGTGACTTATGTGGCCTTAACCATCTTTCCTTTTTTTATGCAGGTCAGGTTTTGGTAGTATTTTCTTCTTCATTCTTTTTTTTTTTTTTTTAAGCTTGACCTACAAAAGCTTGTGCATTACGGATTTTACCATGCGGTGTAATTTATAGCGTTGACCTTTCAGGGAAAAAAAAATCCAGCTGTTGCTTAACCTAACACTTAACTCCAGAATATGACTAAATATATTGCGTTATTCCATATATTATTGTTATTTTGTCATTATTGTTATTGTTACCAATACCTGATGTGCTAGAAGGAAACAAAAAGGACAGAATCCTCAAAAAAAAAATTCAGTGTTTACTTGAAAAAAAACAATGTTGACCAGGATTATGATAAATGCTCAGTTAAAACAGTTGTAGTGTTCTTAGTTTTGTTACTTCCTTACTTGTGCGAATTGTGAGTTCTCAAATCTAATTAAAATTCAGTAATTTGGCGAATATTTTACTTTCTGTATTACAAAATCTTGTCGCTTTTTTATCAGGTCTGGTTAGCGCATTTTCTGTCTTTGGAGTGCAGTTTCACCCAAATTAGTGTCTGCTCCTGCATGTGAACAGTGAGTGTTGTCTTGATGCCGCCCACAAATTTAAACTGCTTGTCCACTTTGTTTGTTCCTTCAGGTGGATACCCTGCGCCATGTTATCAGTCAGACGGCAGGATACAGTGATGCTCTTGGTCGAAACACGATGTACAGTCCACACAGTTTAACTGTGAGTACAGGACCCAAAACTCTGCCCCATTTTCAATAGGACACACAAATAACAAATCTTTGATATGAACACACACACAGGCAAAGACACACACGCACACACACTCCTACATACACGCGTGCACTATGAAATTAATTTAAAGGCCAATAATCTCTTCCAGCCTCCCTCCAAAAAGAAATAATTTGCATTTTTATGAAAAAAAAAAATGTAATTGGATTGACTCTAAAAAATTAAACAGTTTTTGCATCTATATTGAATTATGTAATTCAATTAATTGTGCTGCTCCTTCTGGTGTGCCCGCCGCGGCCAAAGGGTGGCAGTATAATATAGCCATGAAGACTCAACCAAATAAAAATAGTACTTCTTCTACTACTGCTATCGTTAGTGATTCAGGGATGCATTGCAATATTATCCGTTTTTGTAGATGAAACAATATATGCGCCTGTGAGTATTATCTCTCTACAAGTGATGCTCCACCATTTGTGTTCATTGGTTAAAGTGTTTTTCAATGAAACATTTGCCCACAAAGGTCCTTGAGGTATTGGTTTTCAAAAAACAAATACAGTCAGTTTAATAAATGACATTACATCTGGTAATCAGCTCAGTCTATCTCAAGTTATATTATACACAAGACATAATTAAGTCATTATATACATGTGTGGAAAATAGTTGATAGTCTCTTTGCGAGAAAATGCTATCATCTGTACCGGAAGCTTCCGGTGTCATTTTGTCTGCGCTGAAGCCTTATTACTCTAAGCTTTTCCGACATGTCAGCCCCAAGCTAGATCAAGTGTTTTTTCACTTTCTCACAAGGTTTCTCACTTCCATGTGCGCTGCAGACCTGTGCCTAGTGGCTCACTCACGCTCTGCACAATTCTGACAAAAATAGCAATGGGCACTACTGAGTCATCCTCACCTTCTCCCCAAAAAATAAATGAAATAAAAATAAAAAAATTTTAAAAAACTGAGAATCAAGCATCTCACACACATGCAATTAATATCCTTGAATAACTCATTGTTGCACTGCATCTATTTTCATCCAGAAAGTGCTTTGTAGACATATTAGCATAGACTAACGTTTAGCGTTGTTGATGGTGACGTAGACAGATCCAGTAAAGGCTAGGTCGTGCCTAGAGCGAGGCAAAGTCAGGCTGGCTAAGACTGGCTCTCTTGGCAAGGCCCTGACTTGTCACTTCCACTCACCTCTCCCCACCTCAGCCAGACCGAGCCCTCCCTCCTCCTGACTGGCAGGAGAATATGTAGCGACAAGCTGCCGGACGCTGCTGAACCATGCTTAGACAATGATTTGAGGCATCACTCCCATTGGTTGGGAGGCAACACAAATTTGTCTCTTTGCTGATTCGAGTCCAAAACATTATAACTCTTGTTCAGGAAAGCAAGTACGTTAGGGAGCTGAGGTATGGGTGAAAAATGGATGTTTGCTGCCAATCATTAAATCACAAATCATTTTATTACAATAAAACAAATACAGGTGAAAACCAAACGGTGAAAAATGTAGGCCTACCACAATAATTGTTTCCATAAAATCAAATGCTGTTTTGAGTGCTGAGGCTGCATAAAAGGCTTAATACTGATAACAATGCCAAAATCATTTCAGTGCTGTTGTTTGAGTTTGAATGTCTTCTTTGACTTCTTATACGAGGGCACAGTACCAACAGCCCCCTTGTTTACCATTCAAACAGCATGGCTGGAATTTGCCTTTTTTTTTTTTCATTGACGTACGGGGGCAACTAAAATTTTGCCCTTTACACGCATCCTGGTTGCAAGTTGTAGTACACATGTAGTGACGTGACAAGGACAAAAAACAATCTTAGCAATTCTTTTGATGTGCATTTTTTCATATAAAATTGTATTCTATATATACTGTATGGAAAGCGCTTTGTTACAGCTCCAGCCGTTGTGAAATGCGCTATATAAATAAAGTTCTATTGTATCGTATTGTATTGTAAGTAATTATGTTGCAGAGAAGTTGAATCATCTCAAACTTCCCCTGTTTGTGTCATAGACTAATGGTGGGTGGCAGGATGCAACAACTCCGTCTTCAGTAATATCTGCGTCAGAGGGACCCGGCAGTGTGCACTCAGATACCTCCAATTGATCCACTCTTCATGCATTTAAGCCTCAAGCTGGGCAAGGACTCTTAACTGACTGCACATCTGCAGTGGACCTCCAAAATGTTTCCATGCCACATTTGTTTTTTGTGCATTTGTAATGTCACACGACTACATGCCACACGTAAGGATGAAAATTTTCATCATGAAGAGTCAACTTTTCATGATTGTATCAGTGTTTTCTTTGTAAATCAGATGTTTGTTGAAGGGTAAGCGCACATAATGCATGTGCAAATATCAAACAGCCCTCTGATTTTTGTCAAATGTCCATTTCATCTTCTTGTATTAAAAATACAGGACGGGTATTTACATGACATTTAAAATGTCAAAAGTATGTGATTACTCTTTTTTCATATTTTGAAAATACTTGTTTTCTTTGTGTCCGTCTAACAAATGGATTAAAGTCGCTGTTAATGTGGCTGTAACACCGCTCCTGTTGACAGCTCAATGGCAGCTTTGTGGTTACTTTGGAGATTAAATTTACATTACAGTTGTACACATGAGAACAAGCCAATGATTATTCATATCTGGAGCATAAACAAGTGTAATGGATTGAGTTGCCACAACATGACACCATCCCATATTTTATCATGTGATGTTTGGTATGTACATATGTATACATTTTATACTGCTTATGGAAGTCATGGAATCCCCCACAGTTGATCATAACTCGCAAGGCCCAGTGACTCACAAACGTGTACAAAACATAACTTAAGAGTACTTAAACTTCCCAACAATCAATACACAGCTTTAATGCCTCATTGCAATTCATACCAACAAATTCCACCATTCCTGTAGCTTAGAGCACTCACATACTACCTCTAAACGTCATCACCATGTTTTTGCCCAACTTATTTTTTATTCTTTTACTTTTGATAACATCTTGCAACAGTGTAAGCGTCCTCATTCTCTATGTAATGTAATGTATATTTTAATCTTTTAATAAAACGCTGTGGCTATATTGCAGCTTAAAATGACAAAAAAAGTGAATCTGATAACAGTAATTCCATCAAAAAAAGCAGAGCGAGTGCATTATTGGTCTGTGGCTTTTACGAAGGGGGTGTGATAAAATTGCGACAAATTAACAGTAAAACTGTTGTAAATACTAAAAAAAAACATTTTGAATGTTGCTCATCTTAATACTAAATCATACAAAAAAATGAAGAAAAAAAAATCACTATTACGACTGTAATGCATAGAAGTTTCAGTATTCAGAACTGTATATTTCCAGCTCTGTTCAACAGGGTTCAAACATCTTTTCTCTTTTTTCTATTGTATGTGATTCTGAAACTGAAAAGTCATGACAAATGATTTGTGGCAGTGATTCAAATGTAATAAAAATGTTTAGTGTTGCTTTCTAACCGAACGACACCCTGGACTGAAAAGTCTTCCTTGTGGTAGTTGTGTAATTTAAAACATAAATAAAACTTTTGCTTTGATGACAACATGTATTTTTTGTGTGGTGAATCATTATAAGACGCATAAATTATATATATATATATATATAAATATATATATATATATATATCCATCCATTATCTGTAACACTTCTCCTCACTAGGGTTGCGGGAGGGTGCTGGAGCCTATCCCCGCTATCTTCGGGCAGTAGGTGGGGGACACCCTGAACTGTTTGCCAGCCAATCGCAGGACACACTGAGACGAACAACCATCCGCGCTCACATTCATACCTAGGGATAATTTAGAGTGTTCAATCAACCTGCCATGCATGTTTTTGGAATTTGGGAGGAAACCGGAGTACCCGGAGGAAACCCATGCAGGCACGGGGTGAACATGCAAACTCCACACGGGAAGGCCGGAGCCGGGATCGAACCTACTGCTCTCACTGTGAGGTCATCATGCTAACCAGTCGAGCCACCGTGCCACCCCTATATATATATATATATACTGAACTGGTCGCCAGCCAGTCACAGCGCAATATATAAATATAATCAATTTATTCACTTATTATTTTGTGAAGGCTGAGAAACATTCTACAACATTTTGTGGAACGATTTATCACAATCCAAAAAATGTCCCTTTTTACAATGTTACATATATTCCATAACACAATTCTTAAATTAATGAGTATTTATAAATTCACTTAATCCTTCTAAGATTTCTCAACCAATTGAAATTCCATTCAATTCAATGTATTATGTTACAATGTAGCTATACAATAGCACAACAATTGAAATAATATTAATAATCTATCTATCATCATTAAAAACAATACTTGAAAAAGATGTACATTTTTTATCCATATTTTAGCATGCAAGCATTTGATCAATTCAGATTCAAAATACCACCAAACTGACAAAATCTGACATCCTGATCTATATAGTCTTTAAATTTTTTGCTCTGATTGATTGCAATTTTGCTTTATGGCATGATGTTATAGCATTTTTCAAGAACCATTATATTAGTGCAATAAATCTGCCTTTTCAAGTCCCATATTGTACAAATGTGCTATATAAATAAAATTGTATTTCTATTGTATTTCCATTACATTAAATTCTACTGTATTTCAGCTCAGCGTCAACTTTTCAGTATTGACTTCCAATCTTTGCAGATATTGCCATCTCTAGTTAAACAGTGCTGTCATAACGTTACAATTCATGTCATGGAGGTTTGTAACGTAGGCCTCGGAAGCATTCTAAAGTACAGAATAGAAGTGGAGGATGTAACCTGGTGTGTAGTCAGTGATGGAGCTGACATTAACTGAAATGCCGTGAAGTCTAGTTATGGTCGCTGTACCGTTAATGGATCATTGGGTACCAATTTTGCATGGAAACTGACATCCATTTATTCTCATTTTCTTTAGTTGACTCACTGAGATTGTGCTCATCTCAACTCACCTGGATACTTAACGCTTTCACTTTTGCTCATCAATAGACTTCACAGAGGCACATAAAATATTTTCTTTGGGCTTAGATGGACCGGAAAGAGGCAAGTGAGATGTAACATCTTGAGGCTAAAATAAGTGCAATGCACAGACAGTTTCCCAAGAGAGCATATTTGTCCATTCAACCATTGCAGAACTTTGTTGAACACCTTTCTGTGAAAATCTTTTCACTCATTCCATGGTTTACAACGTTACATGATTACGACGCAACCCCCACATATTAAGAAAGAGTTGTTTGGACGTTTGTGTCATAAATAAGAAAAGCTTGCATTGAATTACTACAGTATAATATCGTAACATTTTATTTATATAGAACATTTAAAAGACAATAAAAGTTTATCCCAATGTGCTGAACAGGTAAAAAACAAGAAATAAAAAAAAACTATTTCAAAAAAACAAAACATGAGATACCAAACATTGAAAACATGAAAGGTGTCAAATGGGAAGAGGGCAGTAATTCCTGAATTTGAAAGGCCAAAGAGTTCAAATGTGTCTGAAAGCTTGACGTGTAAACCTTCAGAGTGGGGACGTGCCTAACAGGAAGCGGCAGCTCATTCCACATCTTTGGGACAACTCCTGTGAAAACCAGGTCTCCCCTGAGCGTCATCCTGGATAGGCCAGTACAGAGGTGATGTGCTCTTGTTTCCCTGTACCGGTTAGCAGCCGAGCAAGAACGTTTTTGTAAGCGGGAGATTATGGCCTGACTCATCCTGACATACAAAGCGTGACGGTAGTTTAGGTGCGTGTGAAACGGTTTTAAAAAAATAGAAAGGTTTGACCTTGCACATCTTTCTGAGCTGCGTAAGAGCTTTTCTTCCCCAACACATCATTTATATGTTTGTCCATCTTTAGGTCACAGTCGATTTTCACCCCTCGATGAGTCACAGTTGGCGTCAAGAAATGTTCCAGGGGGCCAAGATCAGCAGGACAACAAGCACAATTCACTCGCCTTCCAGCATACAACCCAACTACATGTTTTGGACTTGTTTTCTATTTTTCCATTTTAAACTGTTTAGCGATGTGTTTTTCATAATTGAACTACTCTTTTCGCATACACCCACTCAACAGACACTAAAAGTAAAGTGGAAAACTGTATTGAGGCAACAAGCCATTGCATTTACAGGATTTGAAAAAGGAAATAACAAAGGGTTCTATTTCCATGTCATGTTTCTATGTCCAGCACAATACAAGCTGTTGAACTCTGGATGACGTTTTGTTATTTGCAGATATTTGAATGGCACAGTTAAATACTGGTGTTTTGAGCTGTTGTGTGTGTGTGGACACAGCTTACTTGATTTGCCACCAATGGAAGCAGCTCCTCTCAATGGAACAGAAACGCCAACATCTAAACGCATGGTTCAGACAATTTTTAAAAACCATCCATCCCTGGTGCTTTTTGTACTAAAATGTGCGGGGTCACAGTTCGCAGTCACATATTTTTTCCTGGTCCCAGAACAATGTTCGTATCACTACCTAAACTGTGTTTGTGGGTTTTGCAATGACACATAAAGTTAGACGTCATTGTTGTGAATTCATTCTGTGTGGTGCGAAATATGCATTTTTCCATCCATTTCTTTTCTTTTTTTTTTTTTATGCAAACGTCATCAAATTAATGAATTTCTTGGTGTGTTCGTCACCACTTTTCTCCAACAAATGACACAGACTGAGTTGCCAGGTAGATGTGAACAAACCAAAAAAAAAAAAACACCAGTTTTATTTATTTATTTATTTTTTTTGGCTATCCTTCCTAAAAATGCACACTGTGTTAAAATGCAGGTTTCAAAGTCATGTAGCTCAAGTCAAGTCACTGAAAAGTTTTTGCCTTAAACACAGCTAAATATAGCCCCATCCCTACTGCCTTACACTCCAATTGTTCATGTCGGGGGTCGAATTTTAAAACCATCCTTAAAATTTCTAATAATAATAATCATAGTCATAATCATGAAATAATGTAGCCATTCACGTGAGTTCTCCAATGATTCAGAGTGCTCGATATACAGCGTTGTCATATTTCAAAATGAAGTACAATGACATCCACTACACATTGCAGAATCTGTCAGCATGTGCCCGGGACAAATAGCTTGTTGTTGTTCTGTTCTCCTTGCTTGGTGCTATGGCTAAAAGTCATGCTGGTGGTCAGAAATGGGAGGTTTTATTGATTTAATTTTGATTTATAACAAGAAATCCCCTTGACGTTTTTGTCTTTATAGAGCAGTTTTCCAACGTTCCTTTTTGTTTTTACATAGAGCACTAAACTTGTAAGCAAAAGTTAAATGCTGATTTCTAATAACATAGTGTGAATATACTAAATTGAATATGAAAGCGAGTTTAAGGTCCATTACTGCTCTTTTCAGCCATTTGCATTAGAATCTATTAGCTCAATATACTTTTACAAATAGATATATTTACTTCCTCAACTTCAAGCATTGGATTTTAAGTACTGCACTCAGCAAAATTAGCCCCAGAACCATTTAAATAAAGACAATCCGTTTTCTGAAATTATACCTATTAGAGAATTCTCATAGGTTCATTAAAGATGACAATATAAGTAAAATGCACGAGGAAAAGCATGCACCATTAAATATGGAAATGTAGAATTGCATTAGCAATACGTACTCTGTGCAAGTGTCGATTAAATTAGAGAAAGATATCATTTACTGTATAGTATTAGATTTCTTATTAAATTAGATAAAAGATGTATTTTTTATAATTTGATGTATTGCTTATTGTGCATTGCTCACAGACCCGTGCTCCAATGTATTACACTAGAGTGGCTGTGAATACTGAAATGCAAAACATATAATTGCATCATATTACTGTTGCATTAGTGACGGGGGTTTAAACAGAAGGTATATGAGCATGATTATAGAGTCCTCGTCTTGTCTTGGGCCACCATCACCTTTTGGATGGGCAAGTAGTTGCGTAATTAATTTAACTACATTTTGTGGTAATATGGTAACACTGTGAGTCCAACATTAAATCAGTCTTGAACTTACTTTCTTGCCATAGATGGTGCCTATGAATTGTGAGGCTGCCGCACAGCTATGAGGGTGCGGGGTCACACACAAACACGAACAATCGGTACCGGGTGGTGAATCCAGTCGACTATGTTCACGCCCACAACGGCGCAGAATGACAGTTTTTAACTGTGCCAAGCTGTACGCATCTGCAAAGATACCAAAGCCTAGTCTAGCCTGCCTTTGCAAAGATTTAGACCACACCTCAGAATAGGCATGAAAATAGAGCCCATTGTGTTCTTTTATACCTCGCACAATGGACTCTATGCATGGCAGCTCATCATTTTTTCCTGTGGAAAATACGGAGGCATACAAGCTTCCAGCTTTCGTTTGTTCCAAGCCACCGGAATGCCATCTGGAGGAAAAAAATAACCTCATTCTTTAAAATTGTGTTAATGTGGGTTTTATTATTGGGTTATATTCTATAGCTTGGAGCTGCTACTTTTCAAGGTGGAAATCTCCCTGGAAAGTTGTTTAACAGTGAGCTGGTACTACAAAGGAAACATACATTTTAGACATTCTGCGAAACAATTTAACTATTGATGGTGTCAAAATAAGAATTGCAAGTCCATGTTATCATGGACCTGCATGTACTATGATGCAGCAAATTAAATCAAGCCAATTAAATGAGATGGTGCTTTTGATTGCAATTATATATATTACATTTTATTACATATCTGAACCAAATGTTAAGGTAATACTTTGAGGTACGATGTAATTTTATCAGATTGTGAATACATTTTAAAGTGTTATCGCCTGCAGGCGGCACAGTGGTCGACTGGTTGGCATGTCCGCCTCGCAGTTCAGAGGTGCACGGTTCGATTCCGGCTCCGGCCTTACTGTGTGGAGTTTGCATGTTATCCTCGTGCCTGTGTGCCTCCCACATTCCAAAGGCATGCATGGTAGGTTGATTGGACACCCTGAATTGCTCCTAGGTTTGTGTGTGAGCGCGGATGGTTGTTTGTCTTTGTGTGCCCTGCGATTGGCTGGCAACCAGTTCAGGGTGCACCCTGCTTATTGCCTGAAGACAGCTGTGATAGGCTCCAGCATGCCCGTTACCCTCGTGAGGATTAGATAATGGATGGATAGAGTTATCGCTATGCATTAGATTAGCAAATTAGCCCTCGCCCAAATGTGAAAATGGTGAATATGGTCCATCAAATGTTTTAAAAATTGCGTTAAATTTTAACAGACGCCCACTAAATTTTACAAGATGAACTTTGTGTGAAAAACTGAAAACAATTTGTAACCTATCATATTTGTGTAATATGTTTGTTACTTAGTAGCAGGAAAATACTTGGTTTATGGACATTAATTATCAAAAGCGGGAGGTACCATTCTCAGGGTAAGCAGTTTCCACAAATGAGAAATACATCAATGTAAATTAACTTGGTAATTTCTGCGTAATAGTAGAAAATTATGTTATTACATAAATCTGTAATCGATCTGTTGATTTGGGTATTCTCCAGTAACAACAAAATAACCTGGAAAAGGCGCTCCCTGCTCCTTCTAGTGCAGTGTTGGTATAGACTTGGTAAGTGTAATGAGGAGCCATTAGATTAGTGTGTGATGCAGTTTGTTCTCAGTCCCTGGTTCCATATTTATATTTCATATTTTGTGTTTCACACTATATTAACAGCTGTGCCTTGTTTTTGCCATCTGCAGACAATTTACCGAACACAGATCTGTAATAATACCATGTTTTCTTCTTGCAACTCTCTCAATAGACAGCACACTGCAGATTCTTGACAGGTGCACAGACATTTGCTCGTGAGACGGGGCGAGGAGGATTATTACTGCATTATTTAGTTTTCCTGAAATAAACACACACATTGCCTGCCTGGAATGATGTGTGACTATACAGTCAGCACTGTGCTGTGCATGCACCGGCAGCCAATTATGATTTACGCCGGCCACCAAGACCCACGGTGCCTCTTTCCCCCTCCAACAAGAGCCACTTAGTACTGAGGATTTTCCGTCCATACCCTCTCATTTGCTCTGTATCTCACCCTTTTATGACCTTTTTACATTCACCTTGGCTTGTTCTCCCACTTGCTATCACCACAGTGGCTCAGGTTGCACTCCACAGTCTAGTTTCAGTATAATAACTTGACACTTCACATTGCATTAGTCTTAGTCCTGACAACAAGGTTATGTGACCTATGGTGTCAGAGAGCATACACCATACTTGCTTGGAGAAGCTATTTATCAAGACAGCTTTGGGCCACCTATGATTCAGAGCAGAACAAATACAGATCAGTCCTATGGAGGACATAGAGTGCTTGTCTACAACCTTAGCTAGCCAACACCTTTATACTGATTTTCTCATCTTAAACAAACCACCCTAAGGGATGATTAAATTGCATTAGCAATTGAACGTAATGTGCAATATTTACAGTAAATGCATTCAAGACAAGTTTATTTGGTGTGTGAACTCATTGCATCAAAACCCTCTAATTAGTAATTGAAAGCAAGCCAGCGAGCCCCTTGGACTCGCTGAAAAACAGAAAACAGGGCGGGGTTCTTGGCTGGCACCCTCCATTGCAGAGCCATTGGCTGACGATGAGCCTTGATGATGTCATTCGAAAAACGGAGATCCCGCAGGTGTATAAGCAGCAAAATAAGCATGCCACTGGCATGAAGTCATATTCACATGCAATGGGCCCTGTTTTCTTTTGCTGCGCAAGTCTCGTATAAAGCGCAGTCAAACTGCACCTGGATGGTGATTACGTTGTTTTGTTATTCTGCTAGACTTTGAAAAGGGAGAATTGGGCGTAACAGGGCGTTTCCACCATTGTGTGTCGTTGTAGGATGGAACGAATCAGAGCCCAGGCCGATTTTAGTATCATTCCTCATTTGCATTAAAATTAGGGCGTCATGCTTGACATTGTGGAAAAAAAACTAGACTCTGTGACATAAGCAATTGAAGGCCACCTTGTACCCAGGATCCGTGCTGCCGTATGCTCTCCAATCGCTGTGCTGCGTGGCAAGGGGTGGTTGGTATAAAGATGAGTTGATTTCTAAAATGATTTCAAGGGATTGTCCAATGTTGTTTTCATACTTATGAATGAAATACGACGACAAAGTTATCGAACATTTTGCCAACGTTTAATTGCAAGACAAACTATAGTCGCGCCACTCAGAACACCAATACATACTAAATTCTGATCTAAATTCGAAATTCTCACCGAACTTTCCCCGGCACCCAAAAGGAGAAAAGATGTGTTCATTTTTAGGTTGAGCACACAGGTGCCTGACGACCTAAATAAAGCCCCATCAGTTAGTCGACCACTGCTTGATCTCACATGTTCTGTACATGGCACGCAGACTGTCTTTTCCTTCATAACGAAGACATTAAATTTATTTCTGATTGGAATTTTGTGTTAGTCAATGAGCAAAAAAATGTACACTTCTGTGCTTTTAAGCATTACAATTCCAATACATCCAGAACAAAATCTAACAATAACGTAAGCTACATCAGAAAATGTATGTATGCCACATTCATTATCTGGAAAACACATGTGTATGATTAGATGATTAGGATTCATTATGAACTGTTCATCACCATGAGCACCACACTAGAGCATTTGGTTACTACATCTGCTTGTTGTTGTTAGTCTATATGTTCAGACCTTTTTGTCCAGAAAAAAATGCATGCTAGGTGCCCTGATGACTGTAAATTGCGAGCGACGACACAAGCACAATTTGCTATTGCATTCCCTCCTACGTTGTTATTTTTTTTCAAGGTTATATTAAAATAACAAACTGCAACAAGTTGCACAGTTGCGTTAATTGAATTGTTCATGTAAGAGTTTTACAAATTCCCACGGTTTGTGAGGCCATGAAGGCATCTGATTGTAATTGGATGAACAAGTGTCTGAATGTGACTGGATGAAAATGAGTATTGGCCCTGTGTTTGGACCTTGGGAGTGATCAAGATTATTTGAAGGTGTGCTCAGCCAAGGCGACAAGTAAAAAATAAATATATAAAACATCAATGGTGTTATTGATTAGTTGAATCACCTTAGCGTCAACTACAAGAAATGTTTCCTGCTTCAACCCCAAGATTGGTTTATTCTGAACACAGCCACATCACACACTCAGATTTAAAAGAGGGTTTGTACACTTGTGCAACCACATTATTTATTTTGCTTATTTTCCGTGGTCCCCTTTCTTACTTCCCCAAGTTGAGTTGCACTCGGAAAAGGTTGCATTATTGGAAAAGGGTTTGAAATGATTTACTTTGTCTATTTTTTTTTAAATCACAAAAGAAGACATTTTGAACCATGATGTGTAGACTTTTTAGATCACAGCCATTTTACAGTTAATGCATGGAAATAAGCATACGAGTCAAAGGAACATCCAGTTATGATATGTATAGGCCCATTTTATTTATTCATTTCACATTTTCTCTTTGGAGTTGAGTAGTTCACTCAGTGTGAACTACTTTCATCCATATTTGGAAGAGATCACATTACCATCTGAGGATATGCAATGTGTTTCTTTTTCTCTTTAAACTGCCATGAGGCATATCCAAATCTAACCTGCTGGTTTATATTGATCTCAACCCTCATATTGGTTTTGGGTGAAAATTGACCTGTTTTCAAGTTTGGGTTTGTAAAAATTACCATTTGCTTTTTTTGTTCAAAAACAAGGCATCATTTAATTGTCAGACATATCTTTTTCAAACCTAAAATTTTTTCCACTATTTTAATAAATTCTAAAGGTCTGAAAAAACTAAAGTGACATTTACGGTGTTACGGGCTGTGTAAAAGTTCTGGGTTTCTCTGTCCCCTCTTCACCACATGTGAACTCAAACTTTCTTGCAACATATTGATCTGTTTTGAAAAGAAAATAAATAAATAAACATTGACATACATACATTTGCCAAGAAATAATAAGTTACATTCTGTTGGAGCTTCAGTCAAGATGAGTAAAAGGTACACTGTTCATCATGTGCTGGATCATATCTTTGGTCATGACAGTCAGTGATACTCAAAACCGAGAGGAAAATGAATTAGTGAAGACATCAAGTTCATGTTTGAGTAGTGCTTTCCGCAACCTCTTCAGAAGATCCTGCTTGAGATGGTGAGAGCTGGTGGTTTAATTCTCATTTGCACTTGCAATTCGGATTAAAATAAATTATTTTTATGAAAAGGATTTTACTTTTTGTCTTTATCCTACCATAAATTGATATGGGTCAGTTTTGACCCTTAACATCGCAGATGTCACTATTGTTAATTATTTCACATGAAAAAAATAATCATAATAATTTTTGGGTAGGTGTACTCTAATGTGAGTTTAAGACATGGATGATATAATTACTCATTTTATAACCCTAATAAATATAATAAATCAAATTAAACAGTTGTTGCAATCAAAAATTCATTTTATATTGTAAGATAAAAGGTTTGTGGAGGTAAAACATAAAAATTAAAACAGTGTTTCCATGGATATGGATACACACTAAATTAGCTTTGAGGAAAAAAACAATATTGAATGATAATGAGTGTTTTTATGAATTTAAATCAAATTTGACACACTAACATTAAAGATGTGGGCAGCTTCGTAACATTGCAAAGGTTAAGAAAACTAAAAATACTAACTGTATACACTGTTCTTACATTCACCAAAACCGTCTGCGATATCACACTTCTCTCTCACATTAATCTGTGCCTCAGAAAGAAAATGTGTGATCAATGTGTTGCACTGTTCGCTTTCATTTTATAGCATGCGAGCAAACCTCTGTCACCATTACACAATTGCAGCCTTAGTGGAGGTGTTTATCTTATTCATGTCTCTCTCCCTTTCCCTGGGGTCCATTGGCCCCTGTCTGCTTCCTGGTGCTGTCTGGGAGTCCAAGTCTTTGCGGCACCAGGATCATTTTCCCCTCTGTAGCTGTTGTCACTTACATGGACTCAGCTAATTCATCTTGCTAATGGCAGGTGGGGTGCTGTAATTGTGATTTCCATGTCCTTTTTTCTGCTGCAGCTCCTTGATCTAATAATAATATTTATTATTATTTGAAAAAAAAAAAAACATCTCCGTCATTGTCATTCATTTACATGATTTGGTCTTTAGTTTTGATGTTTTCCATTTCCACATGGGTCAGTAGAGTGACATTTAAATGCTCATATTACCTCATCCTGAAAAAACAAAAATCCGCCGGTTTAAATATAATGGGATATACGCTATTCACAGCACTAACAGGTATTTTAAGAGTAAGAGTAACAGTAACCAGAATGAAGTCAGCTCTCTGAGCAGTCAGAGTCGCTGGGGCATGAATCTCCAGAGAGCGCAAGATGTGGAATGAGCCCGGGCTGATTTGAGTCAGGAGGAAGGTCGTCACCACACAAATGAAAAACATGAGAAGTGGTTCAAGGTCTAATCAAGTCCTCAGACTGCACTCACTGGGAGCAATTAAGTTCCTCCCCCTCGCTCAACATAGGTAACCAGATCCTCCTATTGACATTCTCAATAAAAGGTCATTTATTGTACATGGACAAAATGATCAGGCTCCATTGCCTCACAACCTCATAACAAAATATAACTTGGCAATAAATTGGTGTCTTAGGGATTACGTTTGAGCTGGGATGTCATTTACAAAATTCACGAGGACATGAAATTATTCTTGGATTTGATTAGTAATCATTTAAGAGATGGCTTACGCTATGAGTGTGTCGTGCATTGTATTTGTCGTGTATCTGCAATCAGCACGCACAGCTCATCACTGCATGAATGTCGAGACCTTGGCGGAGAGTCCTCCCAGACCGCTGGATTTCATTACTATCATTGCCTGTCTGACACTAATGAAGTCCTGCTACTTTCTGCAGTCTTGCCTCTCCAACCACAATACTAAAATAAGTTATCCAAGAGTTGCGTGTCCATCTTGCAGCTCCGTTTGACAAAGACTATCTGCAGAAAACAGCCTTGAAGTGGTATGCTTTAATGTGCTGATCCTCCCCCTAAAAAAATGTGACTAGTATATATATATATATATATATATATATATATATATATATATATATATATATATTTAAATTAATTGTTGTTAATCAAAATTTTCAACTACTTTATTTTTGTGAAGCTTGTAACAGATATTTGCTTGAAAATCTTGGAATTACTGTAAAATCACAAAATGTATATTTTCATTCGAAGACTGTTATAATAGCTTATTTGATCCTTGAATTTGAACTAAATCTTTCCAGGCATTTTTCTTTCTTTTCTTTTCAAAACTTCCATCCATTATCTTAGCCGCTTCTCCTCACATGGGTTGCGGGGATGCTGGAGCCCATCCCAGCTGTCTTCAAGCAGTAGGCGGGTCCACCCTGAACTGGGTGCCAGCCAATCGCAGGGCACAAATAGAAGAACAACCATCCGCTCTCACACTCACACCTAGGGAAAATGTATCATACAATGCCTTCCTTTCATCCGGATGACCGTTTTGCTGGCGATACCTTTTACTATGCATAGCTTTCAACCTGCAATCAAAATAAGATGAAGTGAATTGATTAAACAATGTGGTATTAGTTTGGCTCATGGAAGCACATGACCTGCGTAAACGAGGAAACCTTTAACCAGATTCTGTCGGAAAGTCACAATATCCGGTCCACTAATTAAGATGTAAAATCATGTTTCTTCAATCCATACAAAACTGTTTAAAAAGGAGAATATTTGCTTTTGGAGTGGCTGTTTGTTAGCCAGCAGTTTGCTAGAAGGCTTGCATCCTTCGATTGTCGCTGTACAGAGCCAAGAAATACTAAAAATACAGCATATGACCTTGTGAAAACAATTTTTTTTAACACTTCTTATATGCGTGGATTAAGCTGTTGTTGATTTTCTCACTTTTCTTCACAAGCTTTCTTTATTTAACCAAGCCTAACCATCGTCTGAATTCAGTATCATCTGTATTTCCTAAATGTAATTATTATATCAGGGACTTCCTTGTGTTTACCATGTATATTTTCTAATCCATACTGTAATTTAACATAGCCTATTAGTAATAGTACAGTGATGCAATGTCTATGGTGCTCAGGGAAGGCGAAACAATGAGTCTTTTGAATAAGTAAAGAGATGCTATTCCTAACACATTTATTTTGGCAGGATCAGCAATGAATCATGGATGCGGCACAGAAAAGATGTATTTATCTGAGACCAGGACAAGGACTGGAGAGGGTTATCAAACACTTTCACACATCTATCGATTCCCATCAAAGTGAGATGTACCGTAGAAAAGTAAACATGTGAACAGCAACTGTCAAAAACGGTTGGCGAGATTTCCGTACAGTGATTATTTATAGAGAAGAGAATTTAAAGTAATTGCAGCACGCCAGCCTGAACGTGAGGTCTTTATACTTTTATTGGGCACATCAAGTGCTTTGTTCTGATGGCTGCAGCAAAAAAGCCCATTTCAGCAAAAGGTGTCAAGGCTATACACGTCGTACATGTTCATTGTGCTTACTTGCAAAGTGCCATTCTTATTCATGTCTGAGTGGGCATATGCCACACAAAGGAGTGCTCACACAGAACTGATTGCCGTACGAACACGCACAGTCGGACTATGGCAGAGATGCACTGACGTGACATTTAAAGCAAAGCTCAACACTTCTTGCCTATCTTTGGAAAGTGATGATGATCTTTGCTGTGCTGCTCATCAGCAGTGAGAAAGATTGCAATGTACGGCCGTCTGCGGGCCACACTCATTTGACATGTTGACACAGTAGGTCCTTAAAAGTGCATGTGTCAGGAGCTTGGAACTAATAGTGCAATGTGTAACTTCAGAAGATTAGCCGTGGCCGCTCTGGTGTTTAGAAGCAGTTTTTGAAAAATGTGTGTGGCAGTCGTACGTGAGGTGGGAGAAATGAGGGCGGTGTGGACGGCTCTGCGAGAGTGGAAACTAAGTGAAATATAAGATTGCAATATTTTGATAAAGTAATCACGCTTGGGGAGCAAACCTCAGACACGGATATCGGCCTTTGGTGATTCCGCACAGCTCCTCTGAACACGGCAGCATCAGATTTACAAATTGAAAATCATTAATAATTCTAACCAGGATGTGATAAATCTGGAATCACTCCCGATGAACCTGGACACACTTTCATAAATCAAAAAGATTACTTGGAAATTTTTTAAACTCTGACGTCAGGGTGTCAGGCTTACTAATGGTTTTTGTAGATCTCTCACTGTGATATATCATTAATCTGTGATACATTTGAAGGGTGTCACCAGAGCGATATGTGATTTCTTGAACATTAAGGATATGCTGGTCTGTGTCAATCCAGGAGCTGCGATGGCTGAAAACTGGTGGGAGTGGGGTCATTAAATTGATGCAGGATCAACAGTCCTTTGAAGGTTGATCGTAAATAGAATTTATAAAATAATTAGGTTTTAGTTTAATGTATCAATTCCTAAATCAGAAACAAAATTAAGGCAATAATAGAATGCCCAAAAAAAAAATTCTGATAAATCCAACCTAATTTGAAGTTAATACTAATTACCATTATAAAGACAATATCTTTGTATGGTAAAAAGTTTGAATCCAGCTCATTTGAATGTGATGTGTGTACTTATTGAGATATCTAGAGGGTGTACACACCTTGATTGACATTAATCCATTCATCCATTTTCTACCGCTATCTTCATTTGAGTCTTGGCTAAACTGAAGCCTATTCTTAATGTTGCGATATCAAAAGTGCTTCCATATCATCGTGGTCATTCAGCTTTTGGTCCCCATGCGCCAATGTCTGTCCTAAAAAGACTGCAAGAAAAGAAGGTGAGTTGATTATTTTTTTTATTACTTGACAATCCTATAGACGTGTTGCATTCATTAAGTGTATTCAGTTTACTGACTTAAAGGAATCATTGTCAGTAGGAAGTTTCTAATTTCTAAGGTTGTGTAAAAGTAATCTCAGATTAGTGAACAGATAATATTTCAATATAATGTCTTACTGAATGCTAAACAAGTTTATTGCATCAGCAATAATGGCATTTTGGTGGTATACACATACAAGTACGGGTATAGAAGTGAGCGCAAATATATAATTTGAAGAAAAATGTGTACCAGTACCATTAAACTTTTTAGAATACCCTAAGCTTCCCCACGGTATTACAAAAATGATCATTCCATGAGCTTAATGCCATATGATAACCCAACTGTGAACTTAAGATACTTAAGATACAGAAGTCCCGCTTGTCTAAAACATAGTGTGCCTCGGGATTTTAGTCTCTGTATTCAAGTTTTCTCACAGTCTACCATGGTATCCAAGACAGGCCTTTGGGGGACAAGGCTGCTGACACCTAGAGGCTCAAAAGTACACTATGGTTTGGCCCACCGTCTACGTTCTGAAGAGATGATTCATGTTTCAAAGATTCTGATCAAAGTCTGACATGTTTTCCCATTCGGTGAAGGCTTTCAACAGATGAAGCATGGGCGGAGTTCTGGAGCTCATTTGTGGCTACGGCGAATAAAACCCACCATCGGGGCAGGCCTCATACCCTGTCTCAGACCATGTGCCCTGTCAGACCATAGTAGAACACAACAAGTCCGATTGCGCCGCCCCCGTCAATTTCCTCACGTAGGGAGTGCCATGATTGACCACGATGAAACTTCTACAATACACCCGAGCTGAGAAAACACTTGAAAGGCCAGAGAGCTGCCAGCATAATAGAGTACATATCCTTCCTGTCCCACAATGGACTCTCTCCAAGTTTTGTTCCGCCAAATTATGTCGTCTTATTTTGCTTTGTTCAAATTGTTTAACTCTGGCTGACTAAGCTTCTCATTTGCACTGTGACTCCAGTGGCAAGTTTTTGAACAGTTTAAAAATCTAGTCAGGCATCCATGGCAACTGTGTTGTCTCATGTCCATCTTGTTTTGTCTGGCCTGAAATGAGATAGCCGGAACACCAGGAATAATGTAACAATTGCCTGATCTTTTTATTTTAATTTCATTCAGGACGTATGCACTAATAGCGGCACGGTGGCCGACTGGTTAGCACGATGGCATCACAGTGAGAGACAGCATCGGGCGTGGGTTCGATCCTGGAGTGGAGTTTGCATGTTCTCTCAGTGCCTGCGTGGGTTTCCTCCGGGTACTCCGGTTTCCTCCCACATTCCAAAAACATGCATGGCAGGCCGATTGAACACTCTAAATTGCCCCTAGGTATGAGTGTGAGCGCGGATGGTTGTTCGTCTTTGTGTGCCCTGCAATTGCCTGGCAACCAGTTCAGGGTGTCCCCCGCCTACTGCCCGAAGATAGCTGGGATAGGCTCCAGCACCCCCCGCGACCCTAGTGAGGAGATGTGGTACAGAAGATGGATGGATGGATGGACGTTTGCACTACCTAAATGAATCCTATGAATGCTTTTAGGAGCAATTCAGAACAATTCAACAGCATGAATGACAGTTGTTTGACATCTTCTTGTTCTTCAGTTTCATTGTTTAACGGTAGAAAGCAAATAAAACAAAAATAATAGATGGATACAATTACTTGGCGTGATATAATATAATATGAACAGAATTATGACAGCCATTTCAGAAATTCGCCATACTGAGGTGATAGTGTTCCTTTTCAGAACAAGCTCACTGCTTGTGTTAATGCGTATCCGCAGCACTTCTTGCTATGCTGTATTTTTCAGCAATAATACAGCACCAGTCCCTCCCACCTAATTCCTGAGAATATCCACAGCTATGAGTATGTGTTGCTAAGACTGTGAGTAGTGCCATTGTAAAGTAGGAGGTATTGACCGTGAGGGTGAACAAGGCACCTCTGTAATCTAAATGTCATTCATTGAAAAGCATCTCCCACATTGCCAATGGATTTCATCTAAACGCCTCTCCAAAAGATTCAATTACTTTTTCTCTCCTTCTGTTCCTTTCACCGTTGAATCTCCGCCCTCCTTACCATGCACTAGTTGCTTATCTGCTGTGATTATAGTCATTATGAAGCAACTGCATCTGTTGGCGCCGACTAGCTCAGCCAGTTTCTGTTTGGCTGACTGGAAAGTTCTGTGACTCGACTTATACTGAAGTTTTGTCACACAAAACAGAGATGAGAATCAAATTCCAACATCATAGATGACTGCGTCGTATACCACCGGGCATATGACAATTGGTCTTACATATCCTGACTGTTAACCCCCACCCAGTTTTCTTGGCATTTTTTGTTTTGCTTTTGATTGATTTAACATAAACTGACAGTATTCCAATTCCTGGTGCCAACTAAAAACACATTTTAAGGGAAACAAATGCCAGAACTTAATTAAAACGAAAAAGCAGATACAATTTTCATTTGAATGAAAAACTGTGACCTCACAGTTCACGGTTCACAGTTCAGTACCCCCCCCCCCCCTGAGTTTATCCCAGTGGGATAGAATTCATTATTTCTTGAGCTTATACAGCCTACATGAAGATGGTGAGCTCAGCTGGGCATTGGCTATGTTCTGTCCTGATGTAGTCACATAGAAGGCATGTGTCAGACAACACAGCTGCTCTTTTCATGTTGAAATTGTCTCTTGCACAGCTCTGTCAAGGTTTCAGCTGAGGGGGCGGAGTTTAAATACAATGAACAAAACTCAATTTTTTGACAATGACATCAAAGGAGACGACTGCTTTTGTGTTTGAAGTGGAGAATGATGAAAGTGTTGTGAAGACAGTAGAGTGGTAGGGCAAGTTCATTGCCGCCTCGCTCCGGGTATGATTATCATCTGCTATTGGTGCCGAGCCCTGAAACAACTGTCAGCATGACATGGGAATAATGATCTCCTTTTTTCAAGTACTGACACCTAAGCAACTCTGACACCTAAATACCTACTGTAGTACACTTCAGAGAATCAACTTTTTCCTTTCTTTTGCTTCACTTATTTCAGTCAGACCCATGTAGAAAACTAGTGAAAAGTTTCTAGGAATTGCTTTTTAAGTTATGAATTACTATGATGTAGAACATGTTATTGAAAAATAATAACAAAATGTAAAAAAAACAAATTTGACATGTTGTTTATGTACATGAAAAATGACAGATTTTACTAAAACCATCCATTTTCTATTTAATTTATCCTCACTTGGGTTGCATTGTTGAAGTAATCGGATTCTTTTCTTTTCTTTTGTGCATTATTATTATTATTATTAAATGTAATGGATCAATCATCTCAATTCTTAGTGTAGTTTGCTATAATGTAACATGCAAAAATGAAAGTCGTGTGATTTCCTTTTGTCTACGCACCATGTTAAACTTATTTGTGTTCGGAATGGTTATGTTATTTATGTCAGGAGTGCTTAACCTGATAGAGTGAGATTTTTTTCTGAGCCCTCATATCATAACTACATACTAGGTAATAGCTGAAAATTGTGTCACATTGTAAGTATTTTATATCAGTCAATAACAGTATATATAGATTATTTTTTTTTACACATTTCCATTCTTCACTTTTCATTCTTATTCACGTCCTTTTTCTGCCACACACTCGACTCACAAGACCACCTCGCACGGGACAAAGGTGTTGCGCGTATTAGTGCACAGCGGCTTTTGTGGTATAGGCCATAGGAGTACGAGTGTCACTAAGCACAAGAGAGAAATAGAACAACTTAGCATACTGTCTGTCTCATGTGAAGTCCCGTTACGTGAGATGTACTTGTAATCTGTACTGGTGCGTACCGGCCCATTTAACAAACTGCCCATAACTCATGGTGAAGCAAGGCGCAGATTTTTGGCCATCCAATGGACACATTCCTCTTCAGGGTTCCACTTCACCGTTCACAACAATGGCTTGAATGTGGCATCAAAATAAATGAAAATCTCCTACAGACGAAAACAATTACAGACAATGCAAAGTGGAAGAGTGGTTGCATTAACCCCCTTACAGCAAGGATGCATTGCTGTACATATAATTAATTAATTGTGGGGCCTGACTGTTGGTTGGGTGTCCGTTTTATCCATTTTTCCTCCCACAAACAAAAGCCTGTATCACATACGGATTATCAGGATTTGCACCCTACATGGCACTTCATGGTTTCAGGCAGTCCAGTGGTACAAACATTTTGCACTGCATTCTATATGTGACTGATACATTGCTTTACAAAGTCGTAATGTGGAAAGTTGAAAAAGCTGGGCGGGACCTACAGTGGGTTACGAGCGGATAGGAGGTGCCCTCACAACCTTACAGATTTAGAGTGGCCTAAACACATTTTCCCTTGTCAAGTCGTGTCACGCAGAAAGACTCCAACACTGACTGCTGTATAAAAATCAAATATTGATGATTTCAGTCTTGATTTATACTCTCCCGTGGTTTGATTTTCACATTTGCCGTAGACAAGATTCTGAAATTATTTATGAGTGAAATCAAATTTCCACCACAAAAACCTGGTATTTTAAAAGGGGCGAGTATATTTTTGAGTCCTTTTTTCATTCATGACAATTCTTTGTATAACCGTGTCCTTAAATATACTGCAGGTTATATTTACCCAGTAAAACAGACAAGTTAACAGTTCTCCCGATATGTCTTGCAAGCTCTACATTTAGTCAGGCCTCTAAAATACTCTTCTGCTAACTATTATTGTACATAGGTTGGCAGTCTATAGTCCAGCCTGTAAAATCTTTCAGGAAGGGTCATTAAGGATATTTCATTATCTCCATATTGCCAAGGTCAGGTTGTCCATATATCCACTTTATGGCTGCTGTGGGAATATGCTGCGACTGTAGTATAATAGACCAGAAAATGTCCACACCAGGAATGATGGGAAATCAATACTGGGCCCGACTCATCAATACAAACCCCATTTTCACAAGCAGGAAGAAGGTACTCAGCTCAGAGGGGGAAAAATGTAGAGGAAAATATATTGAATCAGAGCTGAAAAATAAAATAAACAATGTTGTTTTATTGTTAATAAAATGTTTGTTCTTAAATGTACTATGTGCTGGATGAGTTGTCGCAGAAGTGGTTTAAAATGGTTTGGCTTGATTTAGTTTTAATCTGCCAGCACTGGATCAGACAGTCCATAAATGTCCCCGCACAGTCATGTAACCACGTTAAAGTAGAAAGAAACATGGCTTGTGACAATGATTTGGCCCATTTGTTACAGCTCTGGCAGCTAGGGGCCTCAATCTGCCTTTGGTTTGTTAGAAGAATGTTGATGCCTTCACTTTATTGCACAGTAATGGCAGAAGAGATGTAGGATGCAGACAAACAAAGGGGCGTTTATATTATTGTGGCTCATGGAGGAGGTGAAGTGAACGCCGTTAAATCATTAACAAGACAATTACAGGAACACACTCGCATGATGTTTCACATGCACTGTTTTCAGTGAGTATATAAATGCACACTTGAAAGGCGAGAGGTATAAATAATAACTTACTTTTAAAAAATTTGTCAGTACATATAAGCTATTTGATGAATAAATGTAGCAGAGAGTGTTGTGGTCCAACACGGAATTTACAATGTGATGTGATGGAGAAAAGAGAAAACAGCCTCTGGTTGTTTAACCAGCCGCTAGTAGCCTTGGGTGTTGTTTGTTTATGCAGCACAGCTTCCACCAAATGAATATCATACTAGTAAACGGATGCTGGAAACAAGATGATGCGTATTTAGGCTTATTCCTCCCTTCCTGCTCTCACAAGAAAACAAAGCCCAAAAAAAAACCAATCACTTCAATTAAATGTTTATCCATGTCTGTCTCCTTATGATAAATTATGATAAGATGCTGTAAACATTGTTCGTCAAAAAAACACTTCCCCCGACTGTAGATACATTGTCTTTGTGTGAACATTACACTTTGTGTGCTGCATGCTAATAGCTTATTGACCATGTATAGTGTAATGAGACCTTGGGTGCAGGGGCAGTCGTGATATATGAGGGTGCCAATTGGCCTCTGCTGCACTGGTGATGACCTAATTTCAATATTCAGTGACTTGGGGATAGAAATGACACTTTTCACATTTCAAGCTACTGTATGTTACTGTATTAGCCCCAGGCTTACTGTACTCCTTCCGAATCCCACTCCATGGCCAGCTTGGCTGGAACAAACCCACCAAATCACAACCATTCATTGTAGGCACAGCAAGGTGTATGATGCCATACAACCGCCGACAGAGTGCACACAGCACAAGCTTTTGACTCGTTCTAGGAGTCACCTTCATCTTTTCCATTCAGCTGACTTGATGCATGCATTCAGGAAAAATAAAGCAGGGGCTGATTCCAAAAGGGCTCTGTCTTCAGAGATAACCTTGAGGATGTATGGCATTTAGCATTCCGCTCAACCCCAGACATGGCTTCCTGAATGCGGTCATGGCTTCCCTAAAGCACATGTTTTGATCCCCGACCTAATGCTGGGAAATGGTAATACCTTTCCATGCTAAATGGAGGAGTCTTATATTATTGTTCCTAGGAAGGTGGCTTCAAATCAGAATTTAAAAATAGTCATTCCATGTTAGAGCAAAATGAGAATGAGGATCGTCGCTCAATGACCTATTTGCATTTCTGTCTTCAGAGGAGAGGACCACAAGTGGGACAAGTGCAGCGGAAGGTTATAAAAATGCCAACTTACGTGCCATTCATGCTTTATTTCCTTTGTATTACTGAGTGGAGATGTCACGAATTGACATTCGTGTTGAAATGCTGTGCCAAAAAGAAGTGATGCTAAGAGAAATATTAGTTGTTTTAACCTTGAACAAATATGAATACATCCGTTCCACCCCAGCTGATGTGCTCTCACAGTATTCTGGCTCTGCTACTGTATATTAAATGTAGCTTTTACTGCAGACAGGAATGTGGGATGTCAGGCTGTGCATAGAGGACAGGTGAGCCACAGGATGGCAGCTTTGCTCTCCTTCTTGCCAAGAATCATGGAGAAAACCCTCTGTAACGGTTTTAACGCCAAAATAGGTGATCGATAGAAAGATCAATAAATGCCTATACACTGAAGACACTATATAGCAGTCGATTGGACAATGCGTCGGCTAAATTAAATTGTCTGCATTAAAAAAAAGTTGTATTTGAGCAAACATATACTTGTGAGTGTGTGTGTCTTTGTGCCACCGGGACTGTGCAGTAGCTCATGGTGCTCCGACAGGTCCACTGTGTGTGGTGTTCTGCAGCATCAGCAGCCGGACAGGGGCCAGACGGTGGATTTATGATGCCAGGGAACGGAAATGACCTGCTTCTGTCATTGGGTGTGTGCCCCATCACGAGAGGCTCTAAACTATATTGGCACAGCGCTGACAGACATGTTTGTCATCCAGTCACTTTTGAAGAAACCAAGCAAGGGGTATTACTCCTCTGACAAGCCCTTCCACTCAATCTGTGCGTATGCGTATGTATGTGTGTGTGTGTAGGTGTCTGTGTTACCATTTCCAAACTCTATTTTTTGTCTCAACCTAGCATAAAAGGAGAAATCGTTTTCAAGCTAATTGAAAAACAATTGCAATTAAACCTTGTGGGTAATTAGCGTATGAATAGCAAGAACTAAATAAAAAAATAAATAAAAAAAGGTGTCACGAATGTGGGTACAAAATCTATGTTACACTATCAAGTGGAACCATTTCAACTTTGTTGAGCTGCTTGAAAGCAAAGCATATTTACTGTTACATATTTATTGTATAAAGTACCCAAGTAGAAAAGTACATATGACATTTTCTGTTTGTGAGACCTTTTGCTATTGGTTTGGTATTTTTTTACGTCATAACCCCTCTTGCCACTTGGCAGAAAGCCTTCCATATTACTTTCCTTAATGAATACACTCTCTTTTATGTAACACTTTTATGTGTGAATATTATTTCTAACTGTTATTGACATGAATCCTTTGTGTTGATATGCAGACCACCTAGGCAGGGGTTTAGGGAACGCATAAAAAGGTAACAATATGGTATTGTTAGCTTGTACTAAAATTAATGACATAGAATTAGGCAGAGCATCCATTTGTATAATGCCATGATGAAAACAGACATTGTGCATCTTTAAAACAACAACAACAAATAAACAATTTATAACAATGAATTGTTATGCCACAAACATATATTCAGACCGCACTAAGCATCTGTAAGCACCTTGTTTCAGTGAATCATAAACCTATTTCATGCCACAATTCTCAAGTTGAATTTGCACAATGTATTCTGTTTTTGGCAAGGTTTTCAAGTGACCATTGTGTTTCCTACATTTCACACTGTGTTGAGGGCACCATATAGTCGGGGATAACTTGTACTCATCACATATTTGAACCGTCCTGCAAAATGTCAAACACCATACAGTATAAAGGACATTTTATAATGGATAGGAACAAACTTTTGGTTGTTTTTTTTTAAAGCAAGAGCCACAGGAAGGTGAGTCCCACTACACTCACTATTCAGTTATCTGGTCTGTAATCAGTAGAGGACTCATTTAGGAAGTCAATAATTAGTTTATTTTTACGTGTTTTAGAAGTTAAAGAACTAGTCAGACGGGAGTACGGAACGTCAGACTGGCATGTCACTGCAGAGAGTGTTGAAAAGTGAATTTATAATTATCTCTCTGACCACGTGTGTCGCGCTCGCCGGTCGGCGAGGAGGGGGGTGGACCCAAGGGTGCGGGGAAGCCAAGCATAAGGGTAACTTAAAGGGAATTTATTTAAGAAACCAAACGAGAACAAACAATGCGGCCGGGTGCCAATAATAACCGGGGCCAACTAAACGTAACTGAACAGGCCCAAATGACGAGGGACAAAGACAGTGAACAAAACACAGGTGAACGAGAGCGGGAGCGAAAACAAGGAACAAGGACAGTGGCAAATTCTAGGGATCGTGAGCGAGAACGAGAGCAGGGAGCGGCCATGACAGTCCACAAGGGGAAACAATGTTCCAACCCTGAGTAGTCGGCATGGGGTGGTTAAATAGTCCAGAACTAGGAGTGCAAATGGGCATCAGGTGTGTGAGGTTAATGTGGAGCAGGTGCGTGGCTGGTGGGGACGGAGTGCTGAGGGGAAACGCCCCTACTCAGCTGACAGAAACCAAAAACAACAACAAAAAGGCATGGGAGACGCGAAAACAACAACAAACCCCTGCCATGACCGACACGGGTCATGACAACGTGCATAAAGAGGCAAGTAGATAATAATGCACAAAACAGAGAAAAGACTGCCAAGTGGATAATAAAAGACTGAGTACTAATTAAATCACAATCGTATCTTAAATCAATCTGTTGTCAGTGCAAAATGGATGAAAGATGCTGTAACAAAAGCAACCTTTGTCTGTGGCTCATTCACAACTCTAAATCACCTGATCAGCTCATTTACTGTATGCACCATAGCATTTATTAAAGATGAGGCAAAAGCATAAACAGAGCTAATTATCAAAAAGTGTGTCAGATGATTTAAAGCAGCTTTAGCATTAACTACCTGACCTACTTACAGTTTATGATACGCTATGCACAACAGACAGCAAATTCTCTCTGCATCCACTTGAACTTCCAAAGATTTCCACCATCACCCAGCAACCATCCACGCAGACTTGCCTCACCCATCCATGCTGATGAATATTTTATGAAGATGCAAAGATTTCCTCCTTCTCAGAGTGTAATCAAATGCACACAGTGCTGCGGGGATTTAAAGAAAAGATATAAAGTCACATCTTCAGGAAGAAATCCATTTTTCTCGAGGCTTGCATTCATTTAAGAATCAATGCGACTCTCTGGAGACTGGCCTCTTTGAATCACGTACATGGATTCACAACCTTTTTGTTATTATTCTGATCTTTAACTTCTTGCTTTAAATATGGGTAGATGGTTGGCAAGAATTGACTGCACATACTTATTCATCAAAATGCTGCCATACTCTTGGTAAAGTCGTAAAGTAAAGTAAAAAAAATCATGACCAAACCCAAGCATTCAATTTGTAGATCCCTATTTAATGTATAAAACTGATTTTGCTCTCAGCTAAAATGATTTTTGCCTTAGCGTGATAGATTCAACTGGAGTGGGCCTGATTGATGTATGAAGTTTTTTGTTTTAATGGTTGTTCTCCCTGCAAAAATATAATTCTATTAGAATAGCAGATACACTTGAAATCATTGGCACAGTGTGTAATCCATCCTCTTGTTATTTTTATTGTCATGTTTGAAAAGCTGTTTTGCTGAACTGTTTTAATTAGCACTCTGCACTTCACGGAGATCATTGTTCACGCTTGCCTAATTATATTTAGATGGACCAAATCTCCATCAAAGGAAACCATTTATTCTGCATAGATGGTGAAGGAATGGGCTTCTATCTTGGCCCCCGTGACAAGTCTATTACTGGTCTACTTTGGCTTGGACACGCTAAATAAACACATCAATTTCAAAGGTCTGGAAAGTTAGGGATTGAGGGAAAGAGGGAAGATATCAGCTGAACATGGTGGATAATATTTTACAGCATGCGTATCATAAGAGTGTTTGCATTGGCTGGATTAAGAAATACCATTTTTTAACCTCAGCCTGAGCACAAAGCTTCTTACTGTTGAAAGAGCAACAGAAAGAAATGCTTCCAGCCTGCATTTGCCTTCTCAATGGTTTAAATAGAAAGTGATGGGGGAGGGGCTCATGATTGGTGATGTACTTTTTTTTTTTTTTTTTGCATGCATCCTTGCCGGAGACCCAAGTGAATGTGATGGTTTCAGATTTGATTAGGCAGCCCAGGGGCCTCAGTAGTCCACTTTTGCAATGGGCCGGCAGGGGCCTTGTACAGGCGTCTCATTGCTCACCATGCCTCACTGGTGATGTACACATCGAGTATGACCGCCCGCTTGATTTAAACGCAGTCCGCTATGATGTGGGACTGCATTCACGCTGTGCAATATTGTGGCCCATTCGTCCAATCACCACTGGACATTGGTCTCTGCCTAATACATCAAGCTTGCCATCGTGTTTAAAAATGGAGAAAAAAGCCGATTGTGAACGAGATCTATATGACTATAAAAACTACTGACATAAAACAGACTATTGTCAGTGACAAAATGTGTTATTGCAATGGGATGTTTTTCTATGTGTCAATTGAAGTATAGGCAAAGATTTGTCTTTGCGTTTAATTAAAAACAAAAGTTGAATTCCTCATTGATATAATTTTAATTGAATGTATCAATAAGCAATGAGATACTCACTTGTCATCACGTCTTTATAGTTCTGTCCGATTTGATGCTTAAGTCTTGTAATCGCCTGACAAGGGTGGCCCAAACAAGCCAATGTTTATGTAGTCCACCTTTTTTGTGTGTTTGCCCACAGCTTAAATTCTATTCAGATCTCTTGGGATTTTTTTTTTGTCTGTGGGAAATGTTTGTCCATTCATCCCGATGGAACAATATATAAGAAGACCCAGATCAGACTCATACTCTCTGATCTAGTCCACCTAAAAATATTTGATGGGGCTGAGGTCAGTGCTCACAACTTCTACATACACTAAGCTTATTCAACCGTGACTTCAGCACTGCAAATTTTAGACTCGGAACTAAACACTCTCAGAGTTAAATCAACTCAATCTGTTCTTACAATTGAGACCACTGATTTGAGACCAAGTTTTAGTTAAAGTAACTCTTTTTTTTTTTAGAGTTTTCTTAACTCTGCAGTTAGGAGTGAACCGTGGGAGTTGAAAAAAAAAGCCAATTATTATTTTGGACACTCGTTTTAGTTCAATTACTTACACTCTTTATTAGTGTATATGATTAACAACTTCTAACACCTATGGACTTAATATTAAACACACACACAAACACATATAAAAATTACATCACCAGTAAAAATGAACACAAAAACCCCATATAAATGACTTTAACCCTTCTTCTTCATTGCTGTCACTGTTTGGAACGTGGAAAAATAGACCCCTTAAATGTTCTTAAAGATGTTTTGTTGAACGCCATTTTGTTCTAGGATGTTGACGTACTTTGGAACTGGTGTTGAACTGTGTTAGCCGTGCATTTGAGAAAGCCTTTGTTGCATGAAATGTTGTAGAAATGTTCATGAAAATAGAAGAAACTATGGTTAAAACATGCTGAAGATTTTTTTATTTTCTTTTTTTGATAGAAGAATGTTTTAATAATAATTGATTAGCAATCTCACATATTTTTTGAGTCATCAAATATTTACCACGTGCATAAGGATTTACAGAAACAAACCCAAAACAGTGTTGAATGATGCAGCGATGCAATTTTACCAGCTGCTTGGAGTTGGAAAAATGTTCTCCATGATCAAAACAAATAATGCTAATCTGTACTAACACTTTCATTTGCATGAGCAACGAAAATTGCTTTCTGACAACTTGCAACTGTTTGACTGTTTAAAGGCAAACAGGCGCTTAAACAAATCTCATATTGAAAAAAGAATGGAGTTTGACTTGCTACCATTATAGGGGACAATAGTACCATGGGTCATTTGGAACATTTGTAATTGCTCCGGCCAGGAACAAGTTAGGAATCACCTGATTCACCAGTTTAGTCCTTTGGGACAAATGTGGAAAAAGTAGTGTCATACTGCAGGCAAGGAAAAAACGTAAAGGAAAATGTCATTTGGAACCAAGATAGTCCATTTATTTTTATTTGATATTTTTCATTCTATTATTGTATACAAATTATTTATTTATTTTTGCGATAACATAGCATGCTTTGCAGTTGAGGTAATCAAATGTTTATATGTTGATTATGTGGCTGTTTAGCTATATGCCGTTAAGATTTTTTGTCGTAATGTTTATTAATTGATAATTATGGAACCGATATTATGACGTCACATTCATTGGTTCGGGATCAAGAAAACTGGACTGGTAAAAAGGGATGCCTCAAATACAGCAACATTGCTGTCACTTTAAGATACATCCTCTCATAAAAGTGAGTCCATCCCTCACGTTTATTTGAGTAGATGTTCATTTTTTTTTTCATTGGACAACACTTAAAAAAATTATACTCTGCTACAATGTAAGGCAAACTTAAAATTTGTCTGAACATTTTTTTACAAAGTATTTTATTGACTGAAATATATTTTATACGTGGTTTGATGATGGTGTAGTGGCTTGTGTGTGGGTACGTGGAATCGGTTCCTGCTCAGTGATGGTGTCTGTGTGTGACCTGTGACAGGCTGATGACCAGTTCAGGGTCATACACAGAGTTATAGTGCACCTTTCGCACCGAGTCAGCTGGGATAGGCTCCAGCACCCCTGCAACTCTGTACAGAATAGGTGGTGTAGATGATGACTCTCACAAAAAGATTTCATTGGGTATTTTCTGTACTTAATTCACACTTTAACTGCAAGCCACTACTAAACATCCGCACCAACAAATACGCAAGACCAGTAAGGACCATTATCTTCTTGAGTGCAAATAATGTGGAAACAAAGAACAAAATAAATGTATGTATTACAAAAGCAAGCCTTAAGGTGGTTCATATTAGTTTACATACTCCGTCCTCATGTTTGTTGTCGGTGTGGGAGCAAGGTGATAAATTGTGCATCCATTCATGTCGACATACCAGGTTGCCATTAAAAAAACACTGTAATATGGTGCCACCTTTGAGATCTACCTGCTGCTCTATCTGTGTTTGTATTTATCTTGTAAACTATCTCTACTGTAAGTTCAGGGACTTTATAGCTCCCAGAGAGAACAGCTAAATTACTGGTAAAAGAGACTGCCAGGAATACAAACAGACTTTATCAATACGTTGCAGCTGCAAGGTAAAACTGGATCAAGCATTCTTAAATGAGGTTGTGGATATCTATTGTACTGCAGCACAAATAGTTTGTCATATATTTTATCTATGCATCCCAGGATTGGTAGGTTTTAAGAACTAAAATCTAGTCCAATTCAAATCCAGGACCTGAGTGTGCATTGAACACTGCCTACGGAACGCGTAGAGACTCACCGCATAGGTGAAGCAACAACTGGCATTCAAAAAAAAAAAAAAAGAGCCTGGCAGGTGCATGATGCGGTTTTCACAGTTTTAGCTGTTTCACTGCGCTGCCATGATGAAGACTGACATCTGAAGTATGACATCATGCCACTGGGCAGCTTCTTTGAGCTTTGCACCAGTGAGGTCACTGGTCTCCTAATGACTTCCTCGGGCTTCGTAGCCGGCCTCCTTTTTCTGCAGCCCATAGGCTCTTCTCTGCCCAGTGCTTGGCACACCCGGCATGGGCTTCGCGGCACTGTGCTAGCTTTTCTGCTCATTGTCCTTAATCAAGAGATGCAGGCATACGAACATGCAGCAATTCAGTTAATGCATGCCCACTGGGGTCATTTAGAAGAAGCCGAGTGGAAAAAGTCCCCTGTGCACATACAGTGCAATTATGTGTGCTACTATGTTGACTTGTTGGTTTTCTACACATTTACAAGCACAAGACTCAAAATATACTTTTGGTTTTTTTTGTTTGAGGAGCAGTTTTACTAATCAATTACTTCATCTGAGGAGCAGCGTTCTCTTTTTGTGGAGCAATTATTTGTAGGCCCCTGAATCAGGGGTTTTATTATTGTTTTTCTCCATTGGTTTGGCTCATGTAGAAATCCCGAAACAACCTTGCAATCGTTCCCAACAAAATGTCATTCCATATTGATTTCAGCAAATGTTGTTTGCAAATGGTTATGTACAAGTAGCCCACATTTAGTTCATTTTACAAATAAATATATCTTGCTAATCTAAATTTATTAGTTGCATGTCACTCTAACGACTGTGCTCTGCAAAAACCATCAGCAAAATTTCATTGTGTAAGTCAACATTTGCACAATAGTCCGTTCAATTGTCAAAATTAGTCAGGAACATCTTACTATGAAAACCATGTATGAATTCATTGGAACATGTGATAAATGTGAATGGAATGGAGCTAATATCACCGGACACTCCTTTCCTCAATCTGGTTGAGGATTTTTTTTCCCCAGTGCATCGTAACAGAGAATATCCTCTGTGATGTGGATGAAAATCTATTCCTAAAGTGAAAGCAGCGCGAGTGCCCTAATGTGCTACTGGCCACACAATGTTCATTAGAGAACAAATCTATCTTTCTATCTTTTCTACTGGAACATGGCAGTATTGCATGTATCTGTGATAGATATTATAAAAGCCGTCAACCATTATGGGCCAAGTCATCAAGATGGCTGACCATCTACGCAAGTGTGTTGCCCAAATAGTGTATTGACAATCCCTTCGTGCGAACGATACTTGTCAGAAGCCAATGATACATATGCCGCCATTTAAGTGTGTGCACATAATCTTGTATTGGATACATGGCCTCGTCACTTACGCTCATTAACAAACAGCACTCTTCATAACGTTCAATATATTTTTTGGGGGTATTTCAAGTAACCGACCACAGCTCAAGAGTGATTTTTTTTTTACTACATTCACATCCAAAGGCAGGATGAGAGGCATGTAAATCAGGCAGTCCATGTACTTCTTTAATATTTAACATAGGTTATTAGACAGGGCAAAGATTTGACCCCCGAGCGCTTCTGCACATCACATGAATAACTAATGCTAGCTGATTATGTTAATCAGAAGTACTAGGCAGGGAGGGACAAGCAGAATTGCGGCTCTACTGCTGCAGGAGAGGTTATAATCTCAAACGCATCACAAAAAAAACACCAAAACACAGAAGAGAACATAGAACCAGCCCACTATTCGCTTGGGAAACAACCAATAACTGTGTGTGGCACACATGATTTACACTTCATTTGCTCAGCTTGAATTTTCCTTTCATATGGACACTCGAGACAAACATGCGGCATTTGTGATGCGACTGGCCGTAATCTCTTTTAACAGATAATCACATATTTGCATAATGATAAGGCAAATGGCCTTGCGAACATAAATCTAAACAATCCATCTTACACACCGTTCTAGAAGCCAAGGAACCAAACATGGAAACCGATTGGAGGATCAATAGTCAAAAGCAGTACTCAGTTCAGCCATAACTTTATTTTTGAGATTTCTGATGCCTTTCTGAGCTTTCACTAGATTTATGTAACCTGTCAATTGCTTTCAAGTATTCTGTGAAAGAGTTATAAGGGTGATATGAGTATTCAACCAGCCCTTCAACCGGTGACATTTTTATCTTATGAGTGAGTGAACTTTAGATTCACAGAAAGCAGATATATATATTTTTTCAAAGACAACAGCGCTCAATTTCAAAGCTTATTGCTGTGTCATGAGGCCATTGTCTGTCTTCTCTCATGTTTGTTTTGAGCCACAGATAAAAACACGCTCTTGAAAAACCATTTAGAGGAAAGAAGCGGGGTGATCGCAGCTATTCCAGGCCCATCAGTAGAGCTCTGTGGCCCCCCACCATAAAGAATTCCAACGAGACAATTTTGCGCCGTGTGGGGTGAGTTGACAGGGAGTGTTATTAAAGCACAGGGTGCTGACCGCTCTCAAAGTTATTAAAGTGCTGTGAGATTGTGTCTGTGATAGCCCCTCCGGTCGGAGTGTCCTTCACACACAGGTACATTACAGTGGGGATGTGGTCATCACTGGAGGAGGAGTGAGAAGGGAGGGTGAGGAGCAGAAGGGTGAGAATAGACACTCGGAACCGCCATGGACCTTTGTCACTCCTCTGTTCGACACAAAAATCATTGTGGACCCCTGAGTGAATGGACTTCCTCAGCTCCCAACATCTAAGTTGCATGAATGCATTGACAAGGATATTTTCTCTAATACGCAAAGTCGACTTACTGATTCGGAGTTGAAGACTATCAGCTATAAAAGTTCTTGAAATTTTATAGTGGGACAGTTCTATCAGGGTTTGTCATTAACCGTGGCCTGGTGTCTGTGACTGGCCACCTGAAGTTCACTAATAGTGGTCCGACCAGTATAAATTTTTAGGGCCCAATCAATTAAATTTCCAATTTACTTACTTTTATTATGCATTCTAACCATTGACAGAAGTTACCCATGAGATTTGGCATTAAACGAGACCGATATACATTCATTTTCTATCCTTCATGTCCTTACTAGGGTTTTGCGGTGAGCTGGAACCTATCCATTATGACTTTGGGCAAGAGGCAGGGTACATGGATCTGACTGGCAGTCAATTTCACAACCAAACATTTAAACCCATATTTGTACTCCAACAAATTTGTTTTTAACTCATTCACTTACAGCCCATGTAAAATTAATGTACTTTTTGGCTACTATTCCCATCAATAGCATTGAAGGAGTTAATGGACGTAACATGTGTTTTTGGAATGTGGGAGGAAGCCAGAATGGGGAGCAGCTAACTTGTCTTGTGGTTTTAAGACATTTTACAATATTGATTATGCTGATCATATGATGGGCTGTTCTCTTGATTTTTTAAGGAGCGCTAAAATGTCATCAACATAAATAAGCTGTCTTCCCCTTCTCAATCTGTTTTAGCTCTACTCTGACTTGACAGCCTGGGCGACTGCGGCGCTCGATTCATCAGCCGGCCTGGATATAACAGGACATCCCCAGTTTGTCGTACTAGATTAGATTGTGACATTAAAAACTGTACCTCATAGACCGTGATCCAAGTTTAATCCAAGACAAGAAGACCTCTACTTCAGATCTATTGGCATCCCATACACTGCTTTATGACAGCCACAGTGTTTCCCTTTCACAGGTGCAATGATCTGTAAAAACTACAAAACCAATAATATTCAACAATTCTGGTTTTATAAATGTTTGAGGTCTCGAAGTTTTAGACCTTGATATGAGTCTTGTATGGCATTTCTTGCTTCTTGTCTGATTCTGCAGAGCTGCCTAGATCCTGCACGTCAAATCGATTGATCGTAATCCATCGTATATCTTAATTGGTGATTAGCTGCTACTTTGTGGATCACAGGTCCTGGCAGCGGAATTAGCCTCCCTCTTTAATAAGTGCTTGACCAGTCAGTGTCCAAGTATAATGGACAGCGCAAGGATAGGCCAAGACCGTGATAGCTCCTCACCGCATCCACTCTTGACCTTGACTGCCAGTATGGTTCTTTGAAAATGTAAGTGCCCATCTTAGAGCATCCCTGAAGCAATTCATGAGTCCATACACCTTTCCATAAGTCCAACTTATTGATTCTTTTGCTTCCATTCACACCAAGTATAGCAATGTGGTGACCCAATTATTATGATGTTGCTTGTCACAGTCTCTAGAAAATTTGATCTATTGGCAAGGAATGATGACGCTTGTCAGAAAAACAAGCTTTTTAGGATTATTTTCAGACTCCCGTAAGGTTATTTTGAATATATATATTTTTGTTTTTTTTCCGCAAAATCAGGCCGATGTCTCCAAAAACGATATTTGAGATGTTCATGTATTCTAATTTTAATTTATTTTAAAAGACGTACTATTCAGGCTTACAATGGCCGTGGTTAGCACGTCCGCCTCCAGCCTTCCTGTGTAGAGTTAACATGTTCTCCTCGTGCCTGCGTGGGTTTTCTCTGGGTACTCCGGTTTTCGCCCAAATTCCAATGACATGCATGGTATAGGTTGATTGGATGCGCTAAATTGATACTCCCTAGGTGTGATTGTGAGCGTGTGTAGTTATTTGTCTATATATGCCCTGCTATAAGCAAGCAACCAGTTCAGGGTGTACCCTGCCTACTGCCAAAGACAGCTGGCATAGGCTCCAGCAATCCAGCGACCCTTGTGAGGATAAACAGCTTGGATAATGAATGGATGGATGGATGATGTATAATACATGGAAGTTACAACAATTTCAATGTTTGCACACTGAAACCACTAGTTTTGAAAAAAAACATGTTTAAAGTTTTTGCATATAAATCTTACAAAGGTCCATCACATCCAGTACCTTATGAAGATATATAATGACCGCAAACTTTCAGGAAGTGATGAAAGACCACTTAGAAGTAAATTCCAAGAGCAGGTAAGGATATATACAAATATCCACCCAGCAATTTTTCAATCCGCTTTCTCCTCAAAGGGGGCCGCAGGCATGCTGGAGCATACCCAGCAGTCTTCGGGCAAACTCGAACGTGTTTGCCAGGGGCTGATTGAACAATGCACCGGGGGAAGTGAAGTTACGGTACAGAGCATGAACAGAGGAACCAAAAACATAAACCTGAACACTGGACACCTTTTCTGTTCATGTTTATTTTTCATGTAGCTAATAATCTTCATTGTGTTTGCATAGCTTGCACCTATTCAGCCTGTTGTCTATTATTTTATTAATATAATAATTTGCTTTCGGAGATGAAATATCTGTTTTTGATCAAGTATTTTTTAAAATGAATGACCCGCAAAAATGTGTCTTGTACTCCAGTGCAACTTATGTATGATTCTTTCAACCTCATTATGCATTTTTGGGCTGGTTTCGACCTATACTCCAAGCCACTTGTAGTCTGGAAAATACGTTATATCGTCTGCTTTTTGGGATCCGCATTATCAACTTGCCATTCTTGACAAAAGTCAAGATGAGGTATTACCTTATCAAACTGTACGGAAATACAAATTTGTTTGTAGACATAAATGGATGTGTAAAAAGAGTCAGAGCTCCAAATGCATACAAAGCTGCTGCGGTTGCTCATTT
Organism: Idiotropiscis lumnitzeri; assembly: GCF_059441095.1. Taxonomy (NCBI): domain Eukaryota; kingdom Metazoa; phylum Chordata; class Actinopteri; order Syngnathiformes; family Syngnathidae; genus Idiotropiscis; species Idiotropiscis lumnitzeri. The sequence goes on from NC_142391.1 coordinate 37,597,240, forward strand.
GCTCTGGGATGATGGCTCCAGAGGCTGCTCTGTGGCTGTTTGCTGGGGGAGTCCTTTGGGGTGATAGTTGAGCTGAAAAGCCCAGTCAGAGCCAGTCAAAGTGAGCGTGGTGCAGTCTTGACCCTGGCTCTCCGCCTATTGTGTAGTGCAGCGGTGTAATGAGGCCCTGTGTGGATATTGATATGACAGAACAAAAGGCCAAGGTGCAGTAAGGACAGCAATCCACACGTTTCACACCATTTGTTTTTCACACCGTATCCATCACATTAATGGGTCACCTTTCTGTGACAGCTCATGATTACCTGCTTACCCATGGAGAGAGAAAGGGTGCGCAAGAGAGAGGCAGAAAGAGAGAGAGAGAGAGAGAGGCCAAAAGATAAGGAGCAAAGGGTGCTCCACGAGCCAGGGCAAAGGGTGAGCTGCGGTAGGAAAAGGGCTTAGGGAGAGGGGGGATGGGATCCTCGAACAATTTTTTTTTTATTCTTTCATGAAGATTGGCTCTGGCCCTGTCATCATCCCAGCACACAGAATTTATGACAGGTCAGCCCTCCATGTAGTCACCTGATGGATGGAGAGCATCCTGGTTTATTTGGGGCACAGTGGAAATGCGCACACAATTCTAAAAACTATATCAAGTATATTACACTATATATATATATATATATATATATATATATATATATATAAAGAACTTGAAGATTTACGACACATCCGGGCAAGCTTTATCGTCAATATGTGGAGATCATTTTAATATAGCTGAATAAACTTTTTGTAGTTTTATGGCAGCTTATTAAAATGTACTGTTTTATAAACAACGTTGAACTCATATTTAAACATCATTGAATGAAAATTTGGTACTTAGTTTTCCCTTGACTGGACGTGTGTCACTGGGGCCCCCTCTGGAGCCAGGCCTTGAGTTGGGACTAGCAAGCGTCTGTTGCCTGTGCCTGCGCGCAGCCTGAAAGGACAATGTGGGTCCCCTTTCCCATGGGCTCACCACTTGTGGGATGGGCCGAAGTGGGTGCTCTGAGCTGGGCAGTGGTCCGATCCCCAGCTCCAGAAGCTAGCTCAAGGGACATGACTGGGAAAGGTTGTGCAAAGCAGAAACGTTCCGACTGGACGTAGTTGCCTGCACACACAACTTGGGGTCTGATACCAGTCCTCTCCAGAGGATTTGGACTCTCTTCCACTCAGGAGATACCCACAGTTAGAAGCGCAGAGCTGATGTGGGCATATTTATTGCTTGGTGCCTGTATATTGGTGGTCACCTCAGTGGGGGGAAAGGTCCTGACTGTTGTTTGTGCCTATGCACCCCACAGCATTTGCGAGGATCCACCCTTTTTGAAGTGTTTGAAAGGTGTGGTCATCCTGGAAGGGGGATTCCCCCATCTGTGGTCCCTTCTCAAGGTTTCTCACTTTTCCCCTAATGGGGTTTTTGAGTTTTTCCTTGCCCTCCTGGGGGTTAAGATCGGGGATGTCGATTGTGGTTATGTAAAGCCCTTTGAGACTGTCTGTAATTAAGGGCTATACAAATAAAATTGACTTGACTTGACTTGTGGTGGAGAGCTCTCTCTCCGTGGGACTCCCTAGTTCTGCAGGGGGATTTTAATGCTCAGGTGGACAATGATATTGAGACCTGGAATAGAACAATCAGAACCTGAGTGGTCTTTTGTTTCTGGACTCCTGTGCTCATCACAAACATCATATTCAATTATAAGAGTGTCCATGTGTGCACTTGTCACCAGGACAACCTACGCCGCAGTTCAATTATCGACTTCGTGTGTCATAAAATTTGCGGCTGAATGATTTGGACATGTGGGTGAAAAGGGGCGGAGCTATTAAGTGATAACCATCTTGTGGTCTGCTGGCTCTGATGGTGGGGGGAGATGTCGGTCCATCATGGCAGACCCAAGCGTAATGTGCGAGTCTGTCAGAATCCCCTGTCATGAAGCGTTTCAAATCCCACCTTCGGCAGAACTTCGCCCATGTCCCGGGGGAAGCTAGGGACAGTGAAGCCGAGTGGACCATGCCTCCATTGTTGAAGGAGCCGATCGGAGTTGCGGCCATAAGGTGGTTTGGAGCCTGTCGTAGCTGCAATCCACAAACCTGCTGGTGGTCACTGGTGGTAAGGGATGCCGTCAAGCTACAGAAGGAGTCCTATCATCCCTTTTTTGGCCTGAGGGACCCCAGAGGCAGCTGATAGGTACAGGCTGGCCATGCGGAATGCAGCTTTGGCGGACACAGGGGCAAAAACATGAACATGGGTGGAGCTCAACAAGAACAAATCAACTTTCGGATGGCTTCGAGAAAATTCTGGTTCTCCGTCCAGCATCTTAGGAAGGGAAAGCAGTACACCATTAACATTGTGTAAAGTAGAGATGGGGCGCTACTGACCTCGTCTTGAGACATATTAACATTGTGGGGAGAATACGTCGAAGAGTTCCTCAAGTCCACAGAGATGCCTTCCTTTGATGGGGCACAGTCTGGGGACGCTGAGGTGGGCTCTCTTATCTCTGGGGTCAAAGTCACAGAGCTGGATAAAAAGCTCCTCTTTAACAAACCCCTGGAGTTGAATGTGATCCGCCTGGAGTTTCTAACGACTGGATGTTGTCGGGCTGTCCTGGTTGACATGCTTCTGCGACATCACATGGACATGAAGGGCAGTGCATCTGGATTGGTAGACCAAGGTAATGGTCCCAGCTTTTAAGACGAGGGACTGGTGTCTGTGTTCCAACTATAGATCACTCCTCAGCCTGCCTGGTGAGGTCTATTCAGTGGTGCTGGAGAGGAGGGTCCATTGGGCGGTCGACTCTCGGTCTCACCAGTCTACATGTGTTTTGTAGACTAGGAGAAGACATTTGACCGTGTGCGCTAAGGTATATTGTGGGGGGGTTCTCCGGAAGTAGGGGGTATCCCAGTACGACCAATGTCAGGGTTTGATGGAGGGATAGGACAATACATAATACTTTTCTGGACAATCGGACACTCAAAGCACTCACAATGGATACATAATTCATGTACCCACGCATTCACACTTTGATGGCGGTAAACTACGTCGATTAGCCACAGCAGCCTTGGGGCAGGCTGACAGAAGCGTGGCTGCCAGTGTGTGGCTACGGCCCCACCGACCATCACCAAATATTCAAACCCAACCATACACCAGTGTGAGTGGCACTGGAGGCAAGATGGGTGAACTGCCTTGTCCAAGGTCACGACACGACTTGGACAGACCGGGAATTAAACGATGGACCTTCCAGTATCTTGGGATCTTGCGCACGAGTAAGGGGAGGATGGAGAAGGGAATCAACAGGCCTTCTCAACCAAAGCTCAGTCACTCAGGAGAAAATGTTTTACCTCTTGAAATTGTAAACCATTGGGAAGATTTCATCCATCCATCCATTATCTGTACCGCTTGTCCTCACAAGGGTCGCGGGGGTTGCTGGAGTTTATCCCAGCTATCTTCGGGCAGTCGGCGGAGTACAACCTGAAGTGGTTGCCTGCCAATCGCAAGGCACACATAAACGAACAACCATCTGCGCTCACACTCTTACCGAGGGGCAATTTCGAGTGTCCAATCGACCTGCCATGCATGTTTTTGGAATCTGGGAGGAAACCAGAGTACACGGAGGACACCCACGCAGGCACGGGGAGACGATGGAAAGCCGGCACGGGAATATTTCAATAAATGTTAAAATGATGCCCCAGTTATGTATTGTTTGAACAGACCTTGACACTAGAACAACCTAAAGACTCTCATCTCTACCCACTGATACTGAAGTTCTGTCCATTGACACCACTGCTTTTAGCTAATATTCTACATCACGGAGTGAATAGGCGCTTTTGTTGCTACTGCTGCTTTGGCAGGTAATGTCCTCATTTACAAACAAAAGGTGGCTAATCGTAGCCAGCAGAGTTGTTAGATAAGAATCTAGGTGTCATTTGACTGTGTTCGGAGAAGAAAAGGAGTAGTAAGAAATCCGGGGACTTCTTGTGTTACACTCCGGAAATTTACTTTTGGAAGTGAACAATGGAAGAGGAGAAAGAAAGCACTTTGCTCAGAATTATCCCTCAAAATCATTTTATCTATAAACGAGCGGCCAATAAAGAAATTATATGTGCATTTATTTTGTAATTCATTCATGTATCATGCTATGCACAAAGTCTGTGGGAATAATGCACACATGCTTGTTTGTTAATGGTGAAAGGGTTGGTGCAGATAACTCCAGACAGACAGTTCGTCATATGTCACTGCAATGCAGCAGATGAGGTGATGGTGTCAGTACATCTTGTCTTCCCAGTGAAGGCTTGCTCTGCATTACACTAAAACATGAATTATATAAGTGGAACAACAGTGTTGGGATGGCACGTAAATCAGAAGGGTGAGACATTGCTGACAAGTTTTGCTATTAAAAGATAATTGCAATCAAGGTGCAAGACGAGCAATGAAGTGGTGATAGCAGATAGATAGACAGCTGCAAAAGATGGATTGTTTTAATTTGCACCAATTAAATTGAAGTTCACTGGATCATCTTCAATCTTCATGAATACTTGATTTTCTGGCCACTATAAAGCTATTAAAGAGAGTGATTGGACTCTAAGACTTGGTATACCAAATTTCATGCTGCTGTACTTTCATTAACATTGGAAATAATACTGAGGTACTAAAAGTAAATCAATCAGTAAAACAGGCATACAGTTTTTATGAACAAACAAACTATATATGTTGTCTCATTGTGGATGAAATATTTCACACATTTTCACTGACTGTTCATAGCTAAGCGGGTGTGCATGCGTATGTGTGTGTGTGTTACATTTTGGGGATCACAGATCTGTCTCTTCAGTGACATCACAGGGGACTTCTTGCGTTATGGATTAAAAAAATAATAATTCAGGGATCATCATCGGAGGGAAATGTGGCTTGTCCAAATTCTCCTGACACTGACAATGCTGTGTACACAATTATTATTCTATTACAATTACAATTATTCCATGTGAAGTTTTTGAAGACGACCAATATGTCTTCATACGCCATGAGTAATGACACATGCTCAAGGTTCACGCTATCATTGCAAAACTTTGTAATCAAAATTCTCGCATGTCACTTACATCCACAAGGCTGCGGGAGCAGGTAACAAATTTGCGTATAGTGCTGAACATGACCGACTTGAGATGAATCAGCGGGCTAACTCTTGTGGTCATGGCAATCACCCTGAGTTGTTATGACTCAAGAAGACTATTCAGCTTTTCATGGTCAGCGCCGAATTGATGGCATTGAAATCGCCATACATTTGCTGAACACTAAGTGCATTCTAACAAAAAGTTGTGTCTTCAAAGTTGGGTATCAGAACTACATATAATACCGGAAAATGAAAGCTGATAATCAATTGCCTTATGCTTGACACAAACCCCCCAAAAGGTCGAGGGGCGTAGGTCATTGTAGATGGTTGGACACGTAGAAATGTGAGTAATGTGCATGTTATTATAGCAACATGCATTTAATCAGGAATGCACCCACTGAACTCCACCCAACCTTTGAAATAAATCAGTGTGTCCATTTATTTTATTTTTTTTTATCAAAACCACTCATTTTATTATGGCTGAACACACTTTGTTCAATATTTTAATGGTATAAATGCAGATGCACACTTGATGGTATTGTTGTAATGCCTAAAGGTCAGTGATTGTGTCCTTTATTTAACTCTTATTCAGGCTACTATACGCTATCATTGAGTTAGAAATAGAAGTAGAACTGAAGCAGAAATGTCACACATTCAAGGCACAATTGTTTTGATGTGATGCACTTTATTGACTGTAGAATTTACAGCAAATTACAGGCAAAAAAATTCAAATTTGATTACTGTGAATAACTATTACAACATATTTCTGAAAATGTTTTATGAGTTTTTCCAGTATACAAATTACAATTACTGTGTGTTTTGGTTTTGAAAAAACAGCAATTTATCGTAATCCATTTTACAACTGTTTCTTGTAATTCTAATAAATTACAGAATTTATTGGAAAATGTTTTTATAGTTAATATTGTTTTTTTACATTACCTGCTTTGCTTTTCAGATTGTGATTGAAACAAATAACACGCTGTCAGAAATGCATCTCAAAATATCAAACATATAAATGCAAAAGTGAGTCCAAAATTATCAGCTGCAGTACAAAATTCCCTTCAATTGTCTTTGTTTAATTGTAGAAGCTGTTGGGCTGCAGTTGTGTTGATCACTTGGATCCCTTTATCTGTGTAGGAATATAAAGCACTTGGTAATTTATGTATTATTTTTACCTAACAGGACTGTGTTTATGGTAGCGAGGATAAAACAGCAGGAAAGCTAGCGAAGTTTTACGCGTTCCACTCAAACAGAATTCCATGAAGTGATCTTTTTCAGCTCGGTCCAAAATATTCCAAAACACCACGAAATTAAAACTCAACCAAAAAATAACTTTCTCTGCCAACGTCAACATAACCTCATCCCCGCAAATGCTGAGTGCCTAATGCATGTTACTTGCTGTAACGTTACCTGTTTATTGGAGAAATGCCTCAGTCAACGTGTTGGAAAATTGATGAACCAAATAAAAGTTACTGACCAATCGGCTGAGTTTTTGGTCTCGCTTCGGTGACTGTATTGGCTCCGCCATTGTCCCCTCCTCTCGATTATTTTAACTGCCAAAATCAGTATTAACCTGTACTACGTATAATTTAAATGACAGGACACATTAGCAGTAAATTGACAATATTTAACCGCAAAATTATACATCAGGTTTTTGTAAATTATTTTCACCCGTAACATTATACAGTTAAACATTGTAATATGACAAAACAACAAGATACTGGAAGTTTTTTTTTTACATCAATTTGTTATAGGTGTCAAACTCCAGTCCTGGAGGGCCGCTTTCATTTCAATCTCTCCCTGCTGCAACACACCTGATTCAAATGATAAGCTCATCAACAAGCTCCGAAAAAGCCTGATAAGTATCCTGCTCATTTGAATCAGGTGTATGATGGAAAACATGCAAGAAAGCGGCCCTCCAGGACCGGAGTTTGACACCTGCGCGGTAAATCCTTATGCCATAAGAGAAGAAGACACTTACAGTGGTTGATTGTGGCCAGGCATTAAAGTGGGGTCTTCAAGCAATGTTTTATAGTGTTTGCTTCAGAGCCACATTTGCTCCAAGGCAGTGGTGATTAGTGCTTGTGTGTAATTTGGCAACCTTGACCATGTAACCTTGCTAAAACTGAATTAACATTTTAGCCTTGTAACGATAGAGATGCCTTAAAACATTTTCCATTTTTCAGCTGCATGATACAAGACAACAGCCTACAGACGCTATTCAAATAAGTGCCCGCAGTGAGCTGCATGAGCACTCAAGGAGAAACACTTATTAGACTTAAGCATGCTAAGTGTCAAAGAAATGTTGACATATCCATCTGGTCACTCACTGAATAAAAGATTCGGTTATATTACCTTGACATGGTTTTGTTATAGAATCCCGTCAAAGATGGGAGGTAATTGCTCTTTTTCCTTACAGCAATCAAAAGTACAATGAAAGCACTTTATTTTATATCTAATTTTTATATATATATTTTTTTTTATACATTTATTTTATTATTATATTTTTTAACGCAACCACATCTGTCAAATTATCCCCAGCTGTTGTTAAACTTATGGTATTTATATCCAAGTGTTTGTTGTCATGTGAGTTTCAATATTTATATGTGAGTTTATTTTATTTATTGTATAAATAATGCATGAATCATAATTGCAAAATTCCGGAATATGCAAGATATGGGGGCAGTTGAGCAAGATTATTAGTTCTGCGCACTCGTGAGTGCTTTTCAAGTTTGCAACATTTTGAATTTGCGGTAGGTCTGCTTTCCACTTGAATGTGAAATAAAGTGAAGGTGAAAACTGCTAAAATATACTGACAATTGACGTGGTCCGGCGAGAGAGATAAGGTGCAATCATGAATGGCCCTCCCCCACTTTCCCCAAACGACATTGCCTTTTTAATGCCGCCTCAAGCCTTATGTGGCCAGTCCTTTTCATGCTCAAAGGTTTATATTTCACCACTGGACAAGGTTGTTTCCTAATCTCTGTGTGGCCAAAGTGCTTTTGTGACATTGTTGTATCTGAGCTTACTACTGCATTGCTCTCTTACCAAAGCTCAGCCTTATTATTGAGCCTCTTTATCTTTACTGAAGCTAAGTTGTTAATTAGCTAGACCTTGAATTAGATTATTTGCATGTCTGAACAAGGGCTAAGGTATTAATGCTCCCTTAGGACAAACTGTAATAACCTGTTCGGTGGCTGCAAGATCCCTGCGGAGGGGGCTCCGTGGACGCTGGCCCCTAAAAGAAGGAAAGAGCACAGCCATTTCATCCAATTAGCTGTGGATTGTACCGCTCCTCTCCGTTTGAATCCTTATTGCAGTGATGATAAGGTGCTCTTCTGCACCGACTGAACTGAGCTTTACTATCAGGGAAAAAATGATTAATTCACAACCAAATATCAAAATGCAAGGGCCTTCCATTTCGCACAGCCTGACATGGGAGGAAGGAACAGCTCAGAAATCAATAGAGGCACTAAAGAACGACACAGGAGACGCAGAGCCCGGTCAAGTAAACACCCCTAAACATTTTCAAGAATCTCAGCAGCAAGCTGCATTTCATTCCACACATCACACTTAGCAGTGCTCTCTCCACGGTGGGGGTGTTCTTGAATTATTCAGGACCTGTTAAACTGAGGGGATGGTTTTAAGACTAATGTAGCACAATATCATGGATGCTATTGTTATTGCATTGTACTGTGCAATGTTCCCATTTATTTATCTCTTTTCGGCTGATCTTCCCAAGGGTATGCATTGTAATGTGCCAATTTCATGCTGCTCTGTGCACCTCTCTGAATTACCAACATGGTCCGAAGCACGGCGGATTCCAACAGACTTGTTTATTTTTATTTGTTTATTATTATTTTTTTTAAAGATTTTTGTTTTCCCTAGGTTGGCTATGGAGAATGCAGTGTCCAGATATGTGTTTTCCAAGCTCTCAAGCACTTGCAAATGATGTTTAAACACCCAGCACCTAGGGTTTAATTAAGTCCCTCTAATCGTGTTCCAATCAGAAGCTTGGACTGATGGGCTGGAATTCCTGATGTGCATTTCTGTCAGTCTTAATTGGATAATTGATTGCCAATTTGAACCTGGCCACACACTGCATACACAATAAAGCTCCTGGCCAGGTTCCTGAGGATTCATTTTCCATCTGAATAAAGATGCTGCCTGGATAGGCTGAGCTCCAACTACAGGTCTGGGTGAAAAATAAGCCACATAAACGGAAAGTTCATGTATGAATGGCTTTGATTTTTTTTAATTATGTATTTCATTAACATATGCAATTTCATTTGGCTCATATTGTAAAACACATATAGTCATTAATATGAGTCATGTGTCAAATACACCAAAACAAAATATATTAGACAGACTTTGTTTGCTTTTAATACCAAACTTTTAATAACCACAGTGAGTGCATTCACAAACATCTCCTATACTAAATTAAGGATATTTATACCATTTGATGTTCTTGGATAGATTTTGCTATTTCAATTTGTTGATTGAAAGGGAACTAAAAGAATATGTTGTTTGTGGACAGCAATTCATCAATATGGAATAGGAATTAAAAATCATCCATTATCATCCATTTTGGCCAGTACCAGAAACACTGTCAAGCGAAATGGATGAAATACTAAGCATATACAAGAAAAACTGTTTTACAATGCCAGTAAGAACACAAATATTCTTTTCCAGTGAGTCCTCAATTTTATGAAATAAAAATAACAATACCGCCCAGAATCCTTGGGTGGCAAAAGCAATATCCCCGATTGGTGGAGCTGCTAGTTGCCATGACCACTTTGAGCTGCAATAGATTATGGTACGGAAGAAACGGTGGGAGGAACGATAGCCTATCGATACAACAGCGAGGAGAAAAGGATTGATAAAGTTTGTGCTTGTTAGCTGGTCATAGGTGAACTATAAAGTTGCACTGAGTATTATCCACATACTCAACATCGTAGACTTAAAGGTATAGCAAGATGGGGTCGCAAGCTTTACTATTTCACCTATTAGTACATAGGAAATTTAAAATCTGGTTAATATTGTTAGAAAATACAATTACCTGTGCTGTATGTACAGAATCTTTACGACTTGGGGGCGCATGCGGCAGAGTTCCTTACCACCTCGCTTAAGCAATGCCTAGATCTGTCAGCAAATAAAAGTAATTCCATTGTAACTGCATGGCCCCGGAAAAACAAGAGTCAGTAAAGGGACCGGTGACAATACAATACAATACAATTTCATTTATATAGCGCATTTCACAACAGCTGGAGCTGGAACAAAGCGCTTCTCATATGCAGGCATGTGAGCACCAGATATATCCAAAGACAGAAGTGGGAATGAATAGATATGCACAAGTATTTGGATGAGCATTAGTTCCAGTTTTTCGATTGTAACTACAGCTTATATTTTCATTCTTTAGAATGTAACGCCTCTGATCTAAGTTTACACCAATCAATGTAACGTTCCAATGAGGCCACACCCGGCTGAGGAGTCGGGCCTCCTCGCTGGAACTTTTTGTCTGCTGAACATTGACGCTCCCAAAGCGGCCCCGCGATGCGCACCATTCAAGAAGACCACCAGGGTTCATCGATGAGGAGTTTATCTGAAATCAAAACAGAATGTTAACATTGCACAAGATTCAATAAATTCATCTGGTGGGAATAGATACACAAGGTAGTTTTTTTTAAATTTGATAACCACCTTTGTTGAACTAAAAATATAAGGCTGTAACAGACACAATTTACTGTATTTTATGTAATACGTAATACCATTATTTCAGTTCTCCAATGTCTTCAAAATCAAAAATATTGATTTAGGCAGACTGAGTAGGCAGCTAGTAGTCAACAAGCCCCATAGTACCGAACAAGCACCATAGACAACTCATAAATCTGCTATAGGGGTCCATATAAAAAATGCATAAAGCCGCTATTCATACATAATTTTCACAATATATAAACACATAATACACATACAATATAATCAAAATATGTCATCAGTCCCTATATTGAGATATATATTTTTGTTATATAGTTGTTTGGAAATGGATCCCTTGAGAGCAAGATGTTTTTAGTTTGTTTCATACATGGCATTTATTATAACTGTATTTTAAGAGAACACTCAATTTTAACGCATAGGTGGTATCAATGTTGTCAGCTATGTACAGTAAATACAAAATTCAAATTGCTTAAAATATTTCATTTTTACATATTCAAATGAATGTCCCCAGCCTGGTTATCATGATGTCAATCATACTTTTTATTCGCTACACTCTGAAGTGATCTGTTAGGCTCCAGCACCAGCTCATCGAGAATACATTCTGATCAATTGTAGAGCTTTTAATTGGTAATTTCAATACAAGGACAACAAGGGATGAGGTGATAGTCTTCAGGACATTTCTAGTAAAAAGGTGAAAGCAGTAGAATATGTTAGTGGATGAAAATAACAAAGAATCGGGAGCTGCATGTGATTCCTGCAATTTCTCTCACAGTACATTTCATTGAGCACAGGTGCTTCAGGTTATTAAAGAAGAGTAAATGCTATGGTCACAAAACAATCCACAGCGCACCAAATGTCCCGGCTATATATTCTGGTATGAAATGAAATAAAATTCGATGTAACAATCTGTTCCATAACCCTTTTGTCAGGAGACCCAGTCCACTGTAGTTAGGATTAGCTTTAACAGCAACCAATAAAAACACAAATATTAACAACAAGCATCTCGATGGTAAGTTGCAAGCTGCTGCATCTATGTGAGCTGCCATCTAACATGTACAAGACACAAAATAAAACTAGAGTTGCAAAGATGAATTCATTAATTCATTAACTAATCAATTATCAAATTAATGGATTTTTTTTTAGATTTCATGAATTGTTTGCGTAGCTTTTTTCATTTAAAAATGTCTAAATCCTCTCAAATTCAGCTTCTCAGCTTCTTATATAGATGAAAGGTTGAAGTGGCTAAGGATAGCCTGCAGATATAGGGGGAAACAAAATTCAACATCATATCAGACAATGACGAGTGGTGCTCAGTACTTCAAAATAGTACAACTGAACACACTCTTTCTCCTGCTGCCTTTTTTAAAAAAATACGCTAACATGCATGCTAGTGTGTGTTATAGCGTGCTTGCATGCGACTGTAAGTTTTAAGCTTCAGGGGGTATCATACCTTTTCTGTTGCCGGTCCTTCCCTATGGAATGAGCTTCCATTAAATGTTCAGCAAGCCCCCTCTCTGTCCATTTTTAAAACCCGTTTGAAGACACATTTTTATATTTTAGCTTTTGACTCAACTTGAGACCATCACTGTTCTGCTGTTCTTCAGGTATCTTTTGTAAATGTGTTTTTGTGTTTTAATTTGTGTTCTAATTACCGGCTAATTTACATGACGGCGAATGGAACTCCTATATTGTTGCAGCTCCAGCTGTTGTGAAATGCGCAATATAAATGAAATTTTATTTGATTGTATTGTATTGTATTACCATACCAACGCCCAATAATACCGTGAGCCTTAGTGTGTGTTCAATACTGAAATAGCATCCGTAATTGAGACAGCGCAAAATCAAAAATAATGTGGCGATCGAATCCCCATTTACATAGGATGAAGCGGACAAGAGCAAGAATGTGACTGGTTATATTTTGGAAATTTAGCTACGCTAAAGTCATGTCAACTCTCGGGGGGGCAGATGGTGGCTGTCAGCGGGCAGCAGGCGTGCATGGAAACATCATAGGTGGTCATAGGTAGGGATGTCCGCATGAATTGTGGTGCTAATTCATCACATATGAGCAATGAAAGTACAATGATTTCCAACGTAGAGTTTATAATCGGTCTCTGAAGTGACTTGGTGTGAAACATGGAGAGAGCGGAGGGGGGCGTGGCCATATTCTTCATTAAAAGTTGGTGTTTTTCAAATCATTTGTTTCCTAATTTCTTCTAAATGAATGGATGAAACACAAAATGATAACTAATTTCAGTTTCCTGATCAAAAAATTCATAAACTGAGCTTGTTCATGAAAAATGGGCCATCTTGGCTGGAGAGATACTTTAATGATTTTCATTCATTCATTCATTTACATACACTAATTAGGTTTGGGTTACAAATCGGCACCAGAAAAAAAATTAGGTAGATTTTAAATTTGATGATAATACTTCAAATTCAGCATATTTCAATATTAATCGCTACATTAATAGCGTGACCCTCATATAAATATTATGCATTGCATGAAACAAATAACATACAATCTTCTAAAGGATTTAAGAGGAGACATTCATTTTATAAGTTCTCATATTTTTTTTTAGAGATTCCAATGTTCATTTAAATTTTAGAAATGACTTTTTGTAGTATGAGCAGTGAAAAATGTGTTTATTATCACGCCTACATAGGTTGTGATTTAGCAAGATATTATGACTTCACTTCTGACTTGACTTGATTTGCTTTGAGATTTGGTGGCGACCCACCTTTACTTGCTTGATTTTTTTCCCCGCAGTGTGAATTGCACATATTTGACTCACTCCCACCCATGGCTGTAGATAAGTTCAAAAGCATTCTTTATAGATGCTTATTGTTTCGTGGGATTACCTTTTGAATTCACTGGACCAAGAGTCTTTATAGCTGTTCCTCGAGGTCCGCTGTCCTATCTGTTTTCCATCTCTCTGTGATGCTATTTAGGAATCAATGAATTAATTAATTCTGAACATGCAACTCATGTTATTATACAAACTGAATTTTTAGAATGATAATACATAATGGACAAGCAAGGCAATCATAGATAGAAAACAGCACAGTAATTTCACTTTAGTATAACGTTAAGACATACATATATAAGGAACAAAGAAGTGTGCCAATTTAAGCGAAAATTCCTAATGTATTGTATAAGTGCATTAAATTGGTTACGAGTGGGGAATTCTCAAATGCCCGTTGTAGCGCTTATACTCCACAGATAGACTGATAAGTCAATTGGTCTGCGCTCATGATCACTTTGAAATAACACTTAAAGTGTTATGTCACAGATGACATCAGCCCATGAATAATGGTGAACAGATTTCTAGATAACTGAATGCAATTATGCACACTTACCTTGTCAGGGGCTGTACAATGGTTGGATGGGAAACAGATCTGAGCAGTCACCACCATATCAAAAGTTGCCCTTCACTATCCAAATGTCAACAAACATACCACAATTAAATCATTTGTGAGAATAATATTTTCACAGCTTTTTTCTCTTGGATCTGACAGTGACAAAATAAGTTGACATGCCAAAGCACAAAGCCTCTGGAGACCTAATTTTGTGCAGACCGCCACAACTAAGTCATGGACGGAGAAATCTCAAGTACCCCTTTGGGTGGGCTCTTTTAAGTACTTCTAGTTGCTCGTGTCTGCCTACCATTATTTTTCTTTTCAAGGGATTGCTTTTCTCCTCTTAATACAAGGGCCAAATGACCAAAAAAAGAGAATTCTGTTATTGTAAATGGCCTCTCAGCACAAAGTTTTAGCAAGTACAACAGTGCTGGGATTAGATATTTTGACCACCATTTGTAAAGTGTGAAGTTTCTCTGGCGTCTCCTTGAGACAAGTGACCAGTGCAAGGCAAAGTGAAGGTCTTATCAGTCACCCCACAATGGTGCCACCCAATGAATTATATTAGGGCCTGATGTAGCTCGCCAAGTCTCTGCATTGTGCACCATCTGGGTGACAATAAACATGTCGCCACATGGTTTCCTCCATCATTCAAGTCTAGATAGCAGATCTGGACCTTAACTATGGCCCACTATCTCCTGGATCTCTGTGTGACCTGTTAGAGAGATGGAGGTGAGGCTCAAGGATATCTCTCAAAGAGTCTGCGCCAAAGCCAGGAGGTTATTACAGCCACGGTGGGGGGAGGCAGGGGCTCTGTCTGTGCAGTGGGTTGTTTTTCCCACTTGCACGTGTCAGGATGTTACAGAGTTAGTGAGCCACTCTTCTAAAAAATTCAACAAGGGCGGCATACAAAATTTCAGACAAAGACGACCAAGACCCCAAATTGTTTGGCAGCCAGGGAAGGCACCTCATGATGCTAGATCCGTTTTTGTTTTTATGATGGGTGCTTTAATCATGTTATGTACTGTACAACATGGTTGAGCAATGAAATTGAAATTTTAGTATCGTAAGAAATATTGAGGAGCTAATAAACATTTTTTTGCAAACAGCAAAGTCAGACAGATTGAACAAGGGGTGAAATTAAAAAGAAAACACATTTCTAACTGCAGTGGGTGTGGCTTTAAATCTTTTCTTCATCTGACTGCGAGGGGGATTTGATTTAACTTTTATGAGACCATCTCTGCTGCTGTGTGCCACACATGAAAAAAAGACTAAAATTAGCGGAGGCCTCCATTCTAATGCTGTCAACAACCGGCCTTCAATTGGATTGCTCCGCTGGCTTAAATAAAAGGAAATGATTTCAGTAGGAGTCTTGGCTCCAGCAAATTGTCATACTTTACCAGCTGCTGTTCTTGCTGATCTCCACGTGAACCATGAAAAATCAATCATTCATAACCAAAATGATGAATGTGAGCTCAGAAACACAAGGCTCTGTGAATCTGGCAAGAAGAATAATTGGTTAATTTGACTAAACATGATAGCACCTCATTGATGAAAGCTCAAGTGAAAATTAAATGAAGCGCGTTAAGGGTGGGCAACAAAACAATACTGGAAGACCAATGAGGAAGTGAAAAGAGAGGCATAAACAATGGCATTTAATACAATTTCATAAAACCACTTATAGAAGATGACAGGGGTTCACATGTAATCACCGTAAGTGGAGGCATAGATGGGGGCTGAGGTGCCATCGCTTCCATGCCAGAACACTTCTCTATGACACATTCCCTGCTTCTTCTCATTAATCCCTGAAGCTACATTCATTAACAGTCACTCCCTCCGTTCAGCAAGATTACACACACGAGCGGAGGGACTGTAGGTTAGCGCACGCAAAAATAACCTGCTGCTGAAAGCCAACTGGATGATTTGCTGAACATTAGAATACTTACAACTTTATTCATTAGTCAACACAGTGACCATCGCCGGATATGGATTAGAAACAAGGATTGCTTGCTTCTTCATCATTCTGAGATTGTATTTCATCAGAAAACTGGTTGACAAGCAAGGACAGTTGTGTAAAGATGACCGTCAGGGGAGAAAGGTCCAAGTGGAGATTATAAATACGGAAGATTTACAGGCCCTGGGAGTGTCAGATGTACTGTGGAAAATAGTGCTGGGTGTGCTGTTATCAAGATGGGCCAGTTAGTGGCTTTTGGAGAAGCCCGTGTTGTGAATGGGGCCGTAGTTTCGGAGGGCAGACTTTATGGCTCACCAGTGCACTGACCACAGCCCATTAACTCAAAGAGCCTCCACAGGAGCACTGGAGCAGGGAAAGGGGCCATGACCTGCCAGAGACCATCTTATTACTTTAACACATTATGTCTCCCACTGCGATCTTTTTATTTAAGTGACTTCAGCTGAACGTATCATCTCAGGCCAAGTTGGGGACAGACAGGGGGGCTTTGTGACAACTGCCAAAGAAGAAGAGGGTGGGTGGGGGTTGTTCAAGTGATTTACTGAAAACGTCTGCTTTTGGATGTTAGAAAGGGAGTATGAGGATGGACGGGGAGCAGAAAATGGTTAGGGAGGAACCTGGATGCGATGAGAGCTGTTTATGGCGATAAGAGGTTGAGCTGACCCCAGAACAGCTCCTGAGAGGATTCGCAAGTTCTCACTGATGAGCTTTTGCAGCCCTCTGATGGCCACATTGTCCATACAGAGAGAAATGGGAGGGCCGGTCCGGGCTTGAGATTTGATTTATTTTACCACCACATCACTTTTTATGGGCCTAACCACTTGATAGATATGCTCCAGTGTTACTGGCCTCAAGAGGAAGATGAACACGCTTTGCCTAAATGTTAAAACAAAACAGACTGACTTAAGCGAACAATAAAAGCCCCACTTCAAGTTTGGAAGTGCGTCACTTCAAAAATCAACATTATTTTTTTACCAGTGTTCTACCTACAGGAAAATACACAATTGGAGAGAATAAATGAAAACAAACACATGGTATTTAGAAATCTATAGTCATGTGTTGAGTAGTATTAAAAATGCCGCTTCTGCCGCCCTCTAGGCTAGAATTCTGCATTACAACAGAGTTGTCGCTTTGATTTGTCGGAGACTCCCATAATGTGTGATTCTACTTCTTTCCTGCTTTTTAAGGAAAGCCGCTGGGGGGAAAAAGATGGAAGAACTGATTATTGAATGAGTATATTCAAATACTGCAGAACAGCAAAATATGTCTGATTTGCTACTTCCAAATGGGTGACAAAGGACCAGGTGATATGCATCTTTTCTGGTACGTGTTTTTCAGGGGGCCACCATAGTCAACATGAAATATATAATAAATAAGATTATGATATTATATATTATATCTTTGGATATAAGTAAAAATCACTTGACTTAAATTATTTTTGTTGATATTATGTGGCAACAATATGAACTAGATACTTCTAACACAAACTAGGCCCAAAAGCTGTGGCTTTGTTGCCATGGCACCCGTTACGCCACAAAGCACATGAATTATATAATATATTTTTTGTTGATTGGAAAAATAAAACAACTATAATATAATAACACTTAATTTATTCTGAAATTTCAGCTCACGTTACCAAAACCACAGATTACAAATTAAAAACACATGTCCGCGCCATTTAACTTTTTCTGAATTATTTCTCTCCATTAGTAATACAAAGAAAAATGTGCAAGCGTCACACTGGCAGAGGGATCTGTTTTTCTTTTATTTTTTTTTCAGTCAGCCCCCCAACAAACCACATATCAAAAATTACCATTAGTACTTGTTAGTTCAACAGACTGATGCCCAGGGCCATATGTATTTCCTCTAATTCCTACGCCATCTCTACTTTGTAGGAGACACTCACAAATGAATAACATCCAAATGGCTCCAACAGTTCACATCAGAAAGATTCAATCCTTCAGGAAGTGGAAGTAACCGATTAGATTATGTCATTGCCACAATCTGTTACGAAAAATAAACACTGGGCCTTTTCATTAACCTAATGAAGACGAAGCACGTTGATGAGCTCTTAAGTCAATTAACGATATTTAAAAACAGGCGGTGCAGCCCCAAGGTAAATTAGCATGCAGAAAGTGAGGAGGACTCAGGTTCAAACAAATTGTGCGTGGAACCCCCTGGTTCAAGTCGCTTGACTCGCTCTCTCCTAATGCGCACCCCTCCTCCTCTGGTCAAACACGCCTTCATTAGCCATAATTAACTGCATGCTTTTCTCTCTTTGCATTACGAATAGAGTCCAGGAAGTGAAGATGCTGGGTAGCATGTGCTAAAGTGTCCTGGGTTGGCCATTTTGCTACTTACGGCTTACATTGTTTATCAGTGTGATCTAATGGTTATAAGATAGAAAGCAAGGTTAATATAGAATATCTCTTAATAATTATATATCTATCTATGGTCATTTTATTCTTCAGAAGACGTGGGGAAAAAAAGGTTGATTTCATGGCATTCCTTGTTTCTCAGTAAACTTATTCTTAAACTCTTTCTCTCTCCCTCATGTTCACACATGCACTCAGACACTCACTTGGTCTCGAGGCTGCAACGAGGTCAAGTCAAGTCAAGTCAATTTTATTTGTATAGCCCTTAATCACAGACAGTCTCAAAGGGCTTTACATAGCCACAATCGACATCCCCGATCTTAACCCCCAGGAGGGCAAGGAAAAACTCACAAAACCTCATTAGGGGAAAAGTGAGAAACCTTGAGAAGGGACCACAGATGGGGGAATCCCCCTTCCAGGATGACCAGGCTGCAATGGATGCCAACTGGGCAACATTTGGCACATACAATGATGCTATGCAATAATAGATGAGATAATATAAGAGTCAATTGAATGAAGTGCTGCAGGAAGATGACTTCAGTGGAGTGGGTCCTCATCCAGGGCCGTAATATCCATGGCAGCATATCCGAAGATGAGCCTTCGATCTTGTACCGGTCAGTTGGTGTAAATTCAGTACAGCTACTTCCAAGTGAATCGCCATCACCTAATTCGGGGAATTGGGAACAGAAAAGAAAGAACAGAAATAGCAAACAGGCCAACAAGTAGTTCAATGAAGTGCTGAAATATAAGGAAATCAGAAAAGGCGCTGCATGAAGACGACTTCGGCAGAGCAGGTCCCTTCCCGGTTCGTCAGTGCCGTAATCTTCAAAGCATGTCCCCATCACCTAATTCCCAAGCAGGGGAAGGAGGGGGCAGAAAAGAGAAGAAGCGGCAGTAAACAGGCCAACAAATAATTAAATTAGATGCTAAAGTATATAAATAAATTGATCAAATGTCGCGCTGCAGGAAGACGACATCACTGGAACAGGTGCATGCCCAGTTGGTCAATGCCTTAAACTTCCTAGTGGGTCACCGTCACCTAATCCCCCAGCCGGGGGAAAAGGGGGCAGAAAAGAAAACAAAAGAAAAAAAAAGCGGCAGTAAACAGGCCAACAAATATTGCAGTTCATTTCGGCCCACGCTGGATGGAGGCCTCATTTAGTGGCTGCTGGCAACTCAATCAGGCTGCCTCACACTGATGAGTGAGTGACTACTTTCAGAGCACCAGTCAATATGTGTCTGCTGTGATAGAATGTCAGCACCCTGTGTTCCCTGACCCAATGTTATGGCTTTTTTATTTTGTCTAATCAATGATATATGAAGCAACACTGCGTCGTTTCAACAAAACATTTTTCCTCAGCACACTTGACTGTGTTCAGTTTCGACCATAGAACTGCTGCAATATTTGAGATTAAATAAGCAGTTTACTATTCTTTTGTAGCCTGTCTTAGATGTAAGTGATGTCAAGATCAGTACAGGCTGTATCTGCATCTGTATTTTATTATTATTATTTTTTTTATCCCCCCCCCAAAAAAAACAAAAAAAACTAAACATCAAACATCAACATAAAAACTGGAGCACCGTTTGTGTATCTAGTGAAGGACAATGTGTACATTCTTTCTTCTCTATTGTTTTCAATGCAGTGAGTAAAGAACAGACAATATTTTGAGGGTGGTCAGACAAAGAGCGCTCACTTGTCTCCTGTGTCCTTTATTTCACACAGCCCACTGCACACACTCGGCAGTCTGACGACCTTTTGACCTGCCTGTCACTCTGATGGCCTCTGCGATCTGGAAGTAGTTATTTCATAAAGATGGGCTCCTTCACTACAAGTCTTATTGAGAAAGATCATTAAAGATATTAGCTCAAGATGAATTTTCGCAATAGCTTTCAAAGTAAAATTTTATTGAACATGGAAGAATTTTATGATTTGTGCTCATATGGGTCACCTACCAATAATATGTTAACCCCCTTTAGGATGAGTGCAATTACTCTAATGTTATGTTTTAGGTTATACCTTATGTATTAATTTTTTACTGTCAGGAATTAATTTGGTGATCTACATATCAAAAGTAAGGTAAAAATAAAACTACTACAGTTTGCTGTAATTTAACAAATTAATAAAAAAATAATAAAACATATATATATATTATATATATATATATATATATATATATATATATATATATATATATATATATATATATATATATATATATATATATATATATATATATATATATATATATATATATATATATATATATATACAAAATTACTTATTGGGGCACAACATAAAACATTTGATAAATGAATACGTAATACTAGTATGCTAAATTCCTCTAATTTATGTGAGGCGTAGGCAAGTACACAAGACCTGAGTTAAAATATTTGTATGATTCATCATGTAGACCTTTAGGTTTGCAAGTAAATGGGTATTACCAGTGTCAGCATAGCATTAATAGAGTCAAAGGTCAGGAACCCCCATGAAGAACTCATACGTAGAAGACGACAACAACCGAGCAGTGATTGACACCAATGTCCACCTAAATCATCCAGTCACATGAGTTATATCAGCTATATGAAGAACGCTCATAGAAGAATGAAAATGTTCTGCTTTGCTGTGAGTGTACAGGATTTATTGTTGTTCTGAAATATAAAAGGAATAAACATTAATCACTTCAAATTTTAAATGTTTTTCCAATCGTGTCTGTCTTATTTCATGTGTCTACCAGAGATGCAAATGTTCTTCTAATAGGACTTAATTCAAAATTCCAACTAGCCTGAAAAGCCATTGCAAGCGTATCACTCTCTCCCAGCAGTTATCTACGGATGTTATTAAAAGCTTTTATTGATGAGCATGAGATCATTGCAGGTGCATTTGATTACCATACAGTATGCTGCATTGATGTCTCACTTCTGCGGGTGAGATTTTGCATTCGTGCGTGTGCATGTGTGTGAAAACAACTGCAGTCAAGTGCAACGTAAGCTAAAATGTTTTTGTTTTTTTTCTTTTTATGGGAAAACAACACCTATGTCCTATTTACGTCATTGCATTTCATCAGTAATATAGCCCTAAGCAAGTATATCACTGTCCAGGCTGGGCCACTACCTCACTGAGTTTATGGCCCACCGTGCACTAACTGAATTCTCTCTCTGCGAGATATAGCCTGGAAATGGCAGCAAATAATTGCAAAGGCTGAATTTGTCATTACGAGTCATAATGAGATTCTCTTCCAGAGAGGCTTTGTTTGGTGGTGTGAGAAGAAGCTTCGTTTTAATGCCTCATAAAAGAAAGTGTCACAATGTACAGCATTAGTTGGCATTCTCTCTTTCATACGGTATATCATTCTAAATTTGTATTTGGACAATAATTGGATCCATGTTTCTACTTGCAGCTTTAAAAATATGAATTAAACGAGCAAGGTTTAGAGATGGGTGGACTCTACTAGACATCATTCGTATTCCTTTTTTAAATTAATGACAGAAATAATATACGCCAAACTAGTTTTGTGGTCCGTAATTCAATTCTTCATTTATTATGATTTGGTTTTTTTTCTTTAACTGGATAGATTCTGCAGACAGACAGACATATATACTCTATGTAAACTAATACTATATTTAGATATGCAGATAGATAAACATAGGGCATTGAACAATGGTGTTGTGATAAAAAGATATATGCTCATGTGATATAAAGGAGTGGAGTGGTGAAGAAAATAAAACAGCAAATGAAAAACAATCCCCCCCTTGAGTGCTGCACGCTCTTCGACTATTTAGGGCAGCCATGTCCAGCAGTGGATTTGAATATGCATGACTATCCCAGCTACCCTTGCAGCATTTCTCCGTGTCCAGGCACCAGCCTTTTCAGAGAAAGAATACACATGCATCTCATTTGAATATGTTAAAAGCCCTGTCATACACCATGAATACATGGCCATGAAATAATATTTATGTAGTAAAGGATGATGAAACTCCCCCAAACAAACACACACATCCACACACACGCGCAAATAGTCCAAATAACACCAGAGCACAATCTGACAATGTGCATGGAGTATCATATTTATTGCAATTTTAGATTTACTATTTGACGTAATTGTGTCTTTTATAGTCTTAGTAAGCTTTAATTGTTTTCAGTGCTTGCACTTAGTTAGGTTTTGAGCACGGTACATTTTCCTCGTGATTTCTTTTCCCACAAACCATGTGAGGTGTCTCTGATCTCTCACTGGTCACAAAGGTGTAAACAGGAAGTAGAAAACTCAAGTCATTGGGCTCATCTCATTCCTCTGTTTTCAACTCCCTGTAAATCCATTGGTTTACAATTATGAGCTTTTCTCCAGAAATACTATTATTTATGCCATCTAAAACAATCTTTGCGCAAGCTCTTGGCGGGATACACCCCGCCGCAGTATGATTGGTGCACTACAGGAAGGGCAGACCACGAAAATAAAACGAGAAGACAATTCCATGTACGTATTGCATTTGTACAAAATAACAACAATGACAATTGTTACGGTTTAGCGTTGGAGTCAGTGGACTTCAGAATTACGTCATCACATGCGATTATCTTCGACTGGACATGACATTCCCAAGATGAAATGACGTGGGACTGCCTTGAAACTGGACGGTAACTTTTTGAGACTTACTTGAGACTTGTACATGTATGACTTGGTCCGATCTATTGTTAAGGGTATGGAGGATTGTGGGTGAAGCAATGTTAGTCAACTAAATTTCGGCAAACGTTTAGTTTTGCTGTTTAACTGTCATAGAATCTACTCAACCTATTTTTTTAATCAATCATCACTGCATTTCCAGACATATTCAGCATTGCTGATTGTTTTAGGAGTCCACTATTAACATATATTGTTCTAAATTTGTTCTACTGTTGAATCTGCTCTAATATCGTTGCACACTTGAGTACAATGACAATAAAGGGATTTCTAAATAAAAATGTTTGAAATGAATGTAAACAATTTTATATTGGTAAATTGTTTCATTTATAATTGTTACCAGTTGTAATATGTTGTTCTTTGCTTGAAATCTGGCAATTTAAAAACAATAAAAAAAAAAAAAGATTTTAATAATGCTGCCCTGAACAGCATGACATTCTCTAAACCGGTCCATGAAGCAAAAAAGGTTGGCGACCCTTGCTATACAGTGACTTGAAGCACAGGTGACCAGAGATCTTCATTCCTAATGATTTCGATCAGAATGACAAAAAAAGCCTCCATGTAAACCGTGATACTGAAAGACAAAAGGAGACTGAGAGTCAAGTGGGTTCAACATATTACAATAATAAAAAATTCAAAATGAATCTCAAGATGAAGTTACTCATTATGTAGAGGCGAGACCTTACCAAATCAAATCAGCGTTGAATCCAATCTCGGGCTGTTGATGTGCACACACGCACACACACTCATGTAAAATACAGAATCTGCCTCCACTTCAAGCAACAAGTACATGTGTGATCCTCTACTTGTAGACCAGGGAGCTGGAGACTGCCAATTTGCATCTTAAACTTGGAAGGTGGCAAAGTAGTGAATGCATAGACATCATCCTTGGTCCCTGTGCTAGACTAGCTAATTAAATACTAAGGAAGGAATAAAATCTTAATGAGAAACACAAGCTTGGTGTGGTGTTTGGCACTGACCAGCTCCCGCTTATTAGGTGTACTTGCCCATATGTGCTTGAGTGAAGAGCACATTACAGTTCTCCCTAAAGGATGCTCATCTGAGGCACTGAGATGCTAGTGGGACCTACATTGCAACAGTTTCCAAATTTGGCTGATGAGCGGGCCCGGCCAAGACATTTCCTTGTCTCGATAAATATTTCATGCAAATTAAAATTCAATTCTTTGGCTGGTTTAAGCAATGTCGCTTGTAAGTAGCGTATCCGTGAAAGAGATTGCAACATTTGCTAGTTTATTTATAATTTAATTTTTTATGCTGTGGCTGGCGGAGGAGAAAGACAGAACACCTGTGAGTGTTTATAATGTCCCATCTCCCTCACAGCTGCTCCTTTTCAAAACACCTCACTGGTGCAATAATTTCATAAAATTTCATGATTTACCATCTGGTAGACTGAGCTATAAGCACATGCAATAAGCATTTGTATGGCACCAGTCCCAGAAAGGTACAATAACTGTATATTTTAACTTAATGGCTTTCCGGAGCATGCAAATTTACACTGAGCAGATTGCAGAGGTGCTACGATGTAAGTCTGGCCACGTCAGTCTGCCTCTGTCTCGCCTCGAACCCCCACACCCCCGCCTACACATGCTCCATCATGTCTGTAAAACCACATTCACGACCGGGAAGTGGTCCATGTCGGAATCTAGATATCACACTCTGGAAAAGGAGAGACACAGTAGGAGGTACAAGCAGATTACTTCCCTTTTAGCATCTAATGTCTGTGCATTTGGGTAATTAAAATGATTACTACAACAATTACACCAAGTAATTAGAAACTAATTACACTGGCATTTTTTGTGATTACAGGAGCAGAGGAAAATAGTGTTCAAAATTTAATTCATTGCATATTCATGGAAATGAAATTAAATAGTGCTGGGTGGATGAGATAACAGAAGCTCGGAGAATGGTGTTCAGAGGGGTTTGGGAACCATCTGTAGCTAATGCTCGGAGAAGGCATTTTGTTAAATCAGTGATAATCGTTTAACGGCTTTCAAAGAACTTTATATATAAATTAGTAGAAAATGCACTAAAGGGTGTGCCGTTTTTCGTTTTTCCTACCAGGAAGGATTAAAACCTTTTAGCTGCGTAGCGCAATAAAAACATTTAGCGATTATCTGCTCAAATAAAAGAAGAGCCAAGCTCTTTATGCTTCCTTTTGTGTGGCTCTGTGCATGGCGGTGAGATTGAATTAAATTATAGCTAATTTAATGTATTCCTATATTAATTTTTGGGGTGCATCAATGCTTCTTTCCTCCAACCTCCCTTCCACAGTATTGATAATAGTCGAGACTTTAGCTGCTGCAATGATCATGTAATGAGATTCTTCAGATTAAATGGATTTCCTGTTAAACTTGGGCCCTCGTAGATCGGGTGTCAGGAATGAATGGTTATTAACATTTAAATATATCACAAAATGGCAAAGAGAGAGGGCTGCGAGGAAGAGAGATGAGGGAAAAGAAGGAAAGCGAGACAGAGAAAGATGGGGAGGGGGGACAACAATATGAATTTTTCATTGTTATCGAGTGTGGATTTTCCTCCTCACCAGATTTCTGTTGAAGCTGATGAAAGTAATTTGAGAGACACAAGTGGATCACCTCAAAGTCATTACAGCAGAGAGGCTTCTTTGTTCATGAAGCAAGGCTGCTACATCTTCGTGTGTATCGGTGTGGCTTGTGCTGTAGATTATTACAAGATATTAACAATGCACTGGCTGGTGGGCTTGTGAAGGAACTTGCGAAATTGATGGTGTTGCAATCTATCATCATCATCTTGTCAGCATTTTTTTTTTCTTTTTATTTCATTTTTTTTTTCACAAAGACCAGAATAACAGCGCTGGCTGTTACAGAGATTTCTGACTGAATCAAAAGTTTTGGAGACATTGATAAATATGTCACCACCTGTACTTATTCTTTCATACATTCACAGACCAAACCACCAGGTGTACTCGCACAATCTTTTAACAACCCATATTTGAACATTCTTCCAAATTCTGCCTTTAGAAATTATGATGACCCTCAATTTCTGACTGATCATAGAGGGTATTTATTTTTAAACATTTCCAGAAATGCTTGATGCACTAACTCGCCACACAACATGTTCCAAACCTACTAGAAGGATTTTTCCATAAAAATTGGCACGTCAATGGGAGGACAGGTGTGCTATTTACATAACATTGCGACTGGACTGCCGGCAAGCAGTCGCTGTAAATAAATGTCACATATCAGCTTTCACTTGTCTTGTCCTCAAGTGGAGCAGTCCCAACTGACATCCTTCAAAATTGGGTCATGTCCAGCCAGGGATGTGTTGACATTGTTCACTCAGTACGTAACAGCTTTGATATGTGATCCAAAGTGGTCAAAAGTTAACGTTTCCTCTCGTATTCTTGAACATCATTCTGCCAGGAATCAATTTTACAATGTGAGTGTGTGTGTTTGAAGGAAGTGGGCAGGGGGGAAGATCTGCAGGAGAAATGTGTTTAGCTGGTTGGTTGTGCAGGAGTATTTTCTGACATTTCATAAAAGAAATTTCATGAGTGCAACCACTTAGGCTTACTACAATCAATTCCTCCGTGAAATGTTCTTGACTTGTTTTGTGTATCCGTCAATAAAGTGAACCTTGGCTGTAGCGCAGATCATCTTTCTTGTCCCTGTTATAGTGCAGATTTGTCAGCGTTCTTTCTTTGTGGATATTTACATTAGACAGGCAAGTGTGAATTTAGGGTTACACGCTTTCGGTGTAGTACCACCCAATGACACGATATAGCGGGAAGAAATTACGACTGATGTCAGAGATGCAAAGTAGATCACAGCAAGAAAAGAACACCTCTCCACTGTAATACCTATACAGAATCACGTTTTGCTGTTTTAATGTTCATTGTTCTCATTGAGCAGAAAGAAATACGTGTTGTAAGGTGTATGATCTGTAAAATTGCTGATCTTTGTGTTTTGGAAGCCCTATGCTAATTTCCACACTCCTAAGACTAATGGAGTTGCTATCCGAAGTTGTTTGTTTACAAACTATTGGCCAATCTAAAGTGTAGAAAATCGCTCACTCTCATTAACGATGCAATGTAAATGGCGCAACACTTTATTTATTTTTTTTGCAGATAGTAGGTTTCTGCCAGCAATAAACTATCAAATTAATGTTCATATTCAGGATTGTTGATTGAATTAAAAGTCTGCATAAGTATGCCAGCAGCTTTGTAATAGGCTATTCTTCCGGAGACTCTTGTCTAACACTCCTGAAATCACAAACAAACAAGACAAGGGTGGTAGCAGGCTTTCCCAAGAGTTCAGCACACTACGAGTCATCCTTCATGCTAGGCCGGGTCTGGCTCTGAGGAGGTGGAAGCAGGTGTGTTGGCAGGACTGCGGAAGGCGCCTCACCGGCACGGCTGCCCACTTGTTAATGACCCGGCTGTGGGAAGCTACTCCTTTGTGTGTGCCGTTATAAAGTACTCAAAGCCTCCAGGATGGCAGCGAGCTCACTCCTTGGCCCTGGGGCGCTGTGCTGAGAATAAGACACACCTCATGCTTTGTTTTTTTGATCCTTGGTGGCTCCCTCACCTAAGTAGGGCCTGAGTGTAGAAGTCACTCCTGTGTCTATTTGTGAAAAATTATTTACATGGAGAAAAATACTGAAATCTTGATGCTTTGAATACTACTTCTGACAGGATCAATTGGAACTAGTCTAACCTGTATTTTTAAGAAGCAACTTCATAATAATGTATCTTCACTGGTAAAATTCTGTCGCAAATTCAAATGGTCACATTTTCTGTAAATCAATATCCTGTATGATTTTGTTAAGTTTCATCAGGATCAACCAAGGTTTGGTTTGTTTACTCATTTTCCAACACTGACCATCCAGAGTTGATGCAATTTATATGTTCATCTACATTCACATCAATATTTATCACATTTATCACACATGTTCAAAGTTTCACTGGTCAGACAATAAGGCTACCATCCAAAAACTAATAATAGTTTGATTCCAATTACTATTGATTTTACAATTGGAATGCTACGAGATGTTGTTTTATTGCTAATATATTTAATGTGCAAATCAATATGAACAATTGTCGTTCGTAGGAGAGTGTTAAAATCAATCATCCTTCTTACGTTCACAGAAAGTGAAAATAATCTTAAAAATTGCCTCTTACTGAAAATATGCACTACTGTTGTTTACATGACAGCATATCTTTGGTAGTTTGGGGTAAAGTTGTCACTTGTGATTGATTTGCCAGGGGTTAACATATGGGTATTTGTGGGGTTTATCTCAACAACAAACCACCAAATGTAAATGCAATTATTGTCGCGAGAAGAAAACAATAATGCTTTTCAAGGGTGAGATTGTTTGTGTTGGCAACCGGAGAGCTCCCCTGACCTTCCCGTGTGGGCTTCAGTTTGAGTGATGACGGTTCAACATGATTGAGCAATGCATAGAGAACCAGACCTGGTGGAGTGGCTTTATAATCTGTAATTGATAATGTAATAAAGGTTGTGAAAAGACTAGAGTAACGTCTGCCTGTTTGTAGTCGCTATCATGACAGGCTTGTGTTTTTCATGCCTGGATGGACTTTGCTTGGCGAAATGGGCTCATTCTACCAAAATTACCAGCGTTACTCCCTCTATCGCTTGGCTTGCTGTCAGCTTGCTCTTTATCATGGACCACCCTGGTCTCTTTTTTCGCTTCGCGGACCATGTGACACACAATTGACATGTAGGTTTGAAGACAACGTGATAGTATTGAGCTGTGAAGTAAAGGTAGCTACCAAGCCGCCTAACTGCATCCACGCAATAATTGGCATGGAGCAGGGGCACAGCCAGGCCTCACTGTTGGGTTTTAAGATCAGGCGCAAGCCTGTTAGAGTAAATGAACCACTTCATGTTGCAACACCAGCAAGGTCAGGCTGGGGATCTGTAGTGTTTGAGGTCACGTGACCATGTGGGATTTTAATCTGCTCAGATAGAAGTATGTGATATGAATGCTTACCACAAAATGAGTTTTACACAAAGACCTCAGTTGAATTGATTTTAAAAAGCAACATAATCGATTGCTACAGTTCTGCGCAGCTCGCCTTGGTTTGGACGGGCTTGGTGTTTATCTATTCTGTATTTCAAACCATGCTTGGCAACAGTAAATTAAGAACACAACTATGGACGCATTGTTTCTACTTTGTTTATAAGCAGAAAGCAGAGGACCATGCGGCGCATGAGGTACAACACTTTTACAGCTGGTTGCTTCCAAAAGGTGGTACTTTTTGACAAAGGAAATTAAGTATAGAGTATTAAAAGTGATCTCGACACAAGCAATACACAAAAAGCATCAGAAAAACACACACAACGGCCCTACTCCGGCAGATTAGCACAGATGCGTTTGGTGTAAAAAAAAAATAAATAATAATAATAATAATTTTTGTGCCAGCTCAATTTGACTCGTAAAATAAGATAATTTGGGAGCAGTTTGGGCTCGATGGAAAAATGGTGGTCATTTTCGTGCTGGAGCAATGGGGTAACTATGCCTCATTGGGCATAACGCAATTTGGTGACAAAGAGTAAACAGTTTTAGACTGGCAGGTGGTGACTTGGGTGTATTTGATCAAGGCGCAGGAAAATCCAGCGCTCCCGCGGATGTGTGTATTTCATCAATAAATATGACATGAGCGTGCGCGAATCCGTCTGAAACACTGTTGAAATCAAATAATCATTGCCATTATAAAAATATTTTAATAGAGGGCTCCAATTTCCCATGTCATATGCTCGTATCGCTTTCTAAGCATCCTGACTTGGATGCAAATGAGGGATGCCACTATGATTGCGTCAAGGTTTGTGTTTGTTGATTTGGTTTAGTATTTGGTTTCATGTGTTTCCTTGTGTTCCTTTGGCGTGTCTCCCATTAAAACTTATTCTGTCCACCTGTGCTTGTCGTCCACTCCCTAGTGTTGACCAATCAGCTCCCTCCAACCCTTTGTTTCTGGTCCAGGTGTTCCTCGTTGTCTCGGCAATTTGTATGCATTTGGTTCCCTGGTTGCTTTCAGTCTTGTCGGTTCATTGTCAGTGTCTCATCAGGTGTCTGTCGTCTGTTCCTCAACGTGTTGCAGTTTTCATAGTCAGGTCTAAATTATTTTGTTACTTTACCCATGTTGTTTTGTACTTTGATCTTTTTGTCAGCGTAATGATGGGCAAATGGAGCGTCTATGAACCACTGAACCATTTGAAGCAATCGGTTCAAAATGGTTTGAAGCTTCAAAGCTTCAGTGATTCTGACATCTGCTGGCGAAAAACCAGAACTGCAGTCTAATACTAAAGAGACTTTTAGACAGTAAAACACAAGGAAACAATGATTGGATACCTAGTTCTTTATACTAAAAAAGATGTTTTTGTGTCTTGTGGCAGTTTTTGAGTAAATAAAAATAAAATCAAACTAACGGCTCACAGAACTGCAGTAACCGCACACATCCAAGCTATCTTTCATCAAAAGCACAATATTTCTTGTGCGTGAGTGAGGAGAGAATGAAAATGTCAGTAAATCTGCATGGTGGATTGTAGTAACAGTGTTGACTTTATATTGTTGATTATAATTTAATCTCACATTAAAGCGCTTGTGTGAGGTAAGTTTGACCCACCTTATTTTGAGTAATAAATGTATTTTAAGAATACTGAAATTATTATTTTTTAACTCAAACGTCCTGGATTCATAGTTAGGACCATAGCAACGCCCTAACAACGAAAATGCTTTTGTTGGGCAATCGCCATTCTTTGGGAATTGCGTCACTCGAAGAACCAAAAGTTGCCATTCGTCATTGAGCAGTGTGAATATGTGAATATAGCCTGAGTTAGTGAGTGAGCGAGCGAGCAAGCAACACACATTTCCGGATACTCAGAAGCTACCTGCTACTTGACTATGTCTGACGTAAGTGCCAAGGTGGGGGGGTGTTGGTTGTAGGCCCCTAAAGTGAGATGATGGTACAGACTGGTCAAATCGAAGGATAAAGTGCTAGCTATGGCTGCACTCATTCGTAATGCCCTGCGGCACCTCCACCATTAGCATTCCCCACTGCGACTTGACTTCATAAGACTAATGGAGTTGCTACCTGGGGACATTAATTGCGCGTGACACGACTTGGGGGCTTTGGTGCACTCACACTAATATCACGGTGCCCGCCTGACAAAGCGCCCAAAAAGATTACAAACAAACCCCAAATAACTGCCAGTGTTGCGCTGTTGCTTGACAGGAGAGGATGCACGAGTTTAAGGATCGTGGGGGTCCCAGTTAGCTTTCAGGATGTTCTGCAACCTGAGAAGTCAAGTGATATGCGAACGAAGCGGATGACTTCATCATTACAACTCCCTTAAAGTGAAATAGCTTGTTTCAAATGCCCTAGCTGTGACACCTGCATGACATCATCCAATATAAATACAGTCCTGGGCTTAAACAAGTGCATGGGAGGGCCCAAGAGGGTCTTCAATTCACGCTGCCCCAGTAAGTAGAGCAGTGTGCAGACACTGGTGTCAGTGACTATAAAAGTTAGAGCATATTAATGTAGACTGAACTCTGCCTTCTTTGCCACAGTCTAATGTAAAAAATTATGAGGGTCAATCTACTGTCTGGCAACATTCATTAAATGTAACCAATGCATGAAAATACATCCTTCAAATAAACAATGTTACACTTTAATTGTACACTTTATAAACTGATAAAAAAAATATTAGAATACTGTAAAGTACACTTTTTAAATGGAATATTGTTTTTATACAAAGCAAAATAATAGCTCATATACAGACACATTAATGGGACGGGAAACATTTATAATATAAAGGGTGGAGTGCTCTCTCCAGGTCGGGGAGGAGATCCGGCCCCAAGTGGAGGAGTTTAAGTATCTTGGGGTCTTGGAATGTTTTTCACAGGACAGCAATGTTATTTAGTTAAGTAAACAACAAACAAAACATGACTTGGTGCTTTGTAGTCAATGCGATGCCCTTAACCTAAAATCAAGAATTCTGCAATTTCTTCTAAATCAATCAGTGCTATGACAATAAACGTTTTTCTTTTTAATAATTTCATCAGAGTTGGGAACTTTAACCCATTTTCCGATCCATCCTTCATCTGCGACTTGGGCACTCTTGCATCCTCGTCCCACCGTCCTTATTCGTCCGTCTTGCGTTCTTTTGAAGCGCTTCCATCCTTTATATTTCACCACCCCCCGCCCTCCAAAAAAACAAAGAGCGTCCATGCATGACGAGAGGCTAATGGCAGAGCTTTCATAATTCATAAACATTATTTAAAGCTCATTATTCACAGATGTGCTCGGACAGAGGTTGCATTGTAGAAGTGGATGTATTTATTGCACTCTAGCATTTTGCTCAAATTAAACAAAACTACCAGAACTACTTGACCCGGTTCAGGACGATTAAAGGAACGGACAAAAACCCACTTCTGCCTTGGCTTAATCCACCCTTTGTATCAAAAATGGGTGGAATGGTCCCTGGGACGAATTATCCAGGTTTGCATTTTATGATTCATTACATGTTATGTTAAATGAATTTTAACAAATTAAAGTTTACCATTTACTTTGGGCGCTCAAAAGTGAGATTTGTCAGGTTCTTAGTTGTTTTTTTTTTTAATCTCCATTCTTTCAGTGATTTCCATTGTGTCCCTTACTGGCTGGAAAATTATTTGATCTTTTTGTCATGGCATGCATGTACGACAAAGCCACAATAAAGAACGCGCCATGTAATGAATGTCAAAACTATTTCTATCAGATATTGTGAAATATGAGTTCAGAGGACCCATTCAGAGAGATAATATGATAATTTGATTTTTCAGATAGGCTGAAAGGAAATGCCTTGTCTGGGCATTTTGAAAAGCCGAATCCATTACTTATTCTTAATTCACCCTGGCATAAATTAAAGGATTTCTGCAGGCCATTAACTCATCCATTAATACCCAGGGTCAAGATTATTGAAGCTCAGGCTAAGGCAATGTGAAGGACCATTTCTTCAAGATGTGTCAACTCGTGATTGCAATAGGGTACAATTAATTGTAAAATCACCCTCTCCCTTTACTACAGATAAACAGTAGGGAAAGATAATAGTCACACGGCCTGATAATCTTGTTGCAAGGAATTAATTTGCATTTCGCTTGTTTTGTATTTTCAGGCAACCCCAGTTGATTGTTTCGGAGGACGTGAAGTGAAAGGACAGGGGAACCTACAGAAATGACGTGTAAAATGAGTTTGGTGTCAGTGCAAAATTGCAACTCGCTGAGCTATTTTTAATTCAGATTATTGAAGTGTTTGCTGACGGAGGAGATGAAATCAGGATTGTGGACAATAATACCTCAACATCCATGATATATTCTAAGACAAATTTTTGAAGATGTTACCATCATATGAGACAAAGACAAATTCATTTGTTAAAAATTCCGGCAACCTCGAGCCACAAATTGACTATAGCTTGTAGAAAACTGATCTTGATAAGCTCTACAAATGGTCCTGCGCTCAGCAGCTCTCTGCCGATTTGGGACTGGTGCAAAAGAAGATGAAATTAAGGCAAATAAAAATCATATTAAAGAATATTACAGCCTAACAGCCATTAGTCTATGGCTCGCTGTCAGTTTTTGATGGATTCCTCACTTAGTTCAATGAATGGTCTAATGACAATGATAGAATCACATGCAACTAAATAGAAAGCCGGGGTATTCCACAGACACGTGTATATAACACTGAGAACAAATTCACTTCGGGTAGTAACCATTTTTCATGCAACCCAAATTTATGTACACAATTTACATCTTGGAGAAAACTTCATCCAAACAACCCCTACAGATGTGTGGAAAGAGACCTTCCCTGTGCATTAAATTTGCTTTTAACTTCCAGGACACAGTCACATTCTGACGTCCTGAAGAGATTAATTTTAAAAGCAAAGCATTTTCCTCCCCATTGCTGCCTGCTCGTGCAGAAGGCCTGCTTCTGAAACGATCCTGATATCCGCGTGCACAATATAAGCAGTGTAAATGCTCACAGCTTATGAAGACAAAGCTGGACATGCAGCCTTTGCTGTTGAGTGAACTGGAAATTCTTCAGTGCTACTTCACTATGTCTTCCTTCCTCCTTCTAGAGCTCGGTTACATTCAATTTGAAAGTTGAATCCCACATTTAATACATTTACATACCCACAGCGTGGATTAGTATCAATATTAGGCAATGTACAGTATTTGTTAATAAAATAAAAAATATATGTCATTTTTGGACCCATTTTTCAGTTTTATTGGTTGACATTTAAAACGAGACGTTACAAATCAGATAGGCATAGTCATATATATATTTATATGTCTGTCAATCAGTTTAAGGCCTCTTTAAAACATTATATTCAAATGTGCAAATGTCATGGTATATTTTGCTGCACCCTGAGATATGACACTGCAAAAAAAAAAAAAAAAATTTAAACTCTTCAATCTCTTTAATTAAGACAGCTTAATAATGGCACCCAGTTGCAAGGTGTTTAAGATAATTACAGTATTAATTACATTAATTAAATGACATAATTGCCTTTCAAAACAATGACTCCTGTATCCTCAGTAAGGTAAAGGGTTAATTTACAGTGCAACCCACGCATGCATTATTTACATGGTTGGATGAATAATACATTTAAGAAGTGGGCTTATAAATCTGCTGGCACAAAGAAAAGCAAAGCTCAGATGCTCAGCAAGGCTTATTTAAAAATCTGTCTTAAATGAAAATTTCTTTGAGCTATGGTCACACTGCTGTGGACCAAATCTGTTTCGGTGATATCTGCAGCTCCTCGTGGGAATGAACGCACTGTGTAAGGCAAAATAAATGTGCAATTTCATTATTGTCTACTTTATATATTCATTCATACTGCATAATAAATGACTGCAAATCGTTTGCAAATTTAAAGACACAAAAGAAAAAAAATAGTGAAGGATTAAGCTGGGATGATACCTCACTGTGCAAAAAAAAAAAAACATTCAATTTCCACGGAGCAAGAAAAAAAATTACATCTCAGTCTGACTAATCAAGGCGAGCAAAATGCTGCTGCAATAAATTACCCCAGTGTGAAATAAACCACACAAACAGACTGATGATAATAAATGTAAATTATTTCTGGGCAGAAATTTTCATGGTACATGAGTAATATGAACCATCAGGAAGGAGTCTTCCTTAACATTAATTACAGAAAATGACAAGTGAGCTGACAAGTAGGAAGGCTCATTATCTGAAAACATATTCACAACTTCGCAATTTGCACAAGATGGACTCCAGCTAAATTAATCTCCTTTCTTTGCATGAGCCCCTTCTAATTTTCATGTTATTAACAGGTTTGCAGTATCACTCAGTGCTTGTCACCCTAATCAGATTTTTCGGCGGGTACGGGAAACTATGGTGTCATTTGAAAAGGATCAGGCCTCATAATGTGCTCTCCATCATGCGTCTGAATCTACAAGGTTGCTTTTAATAAGGTTCCTTAATCATTTCTCCTTTTTGTTCAACTTTTGGCCTGGCTGGCTTCTATTATCACTACTTTCATGAGGAGGTATCATTAAAATAGAAGCAGCCTCATCTGAGACACGAAGCATGAGCAAAGACGTCCATTTCTTCACTATGTGACATACATCGAACATTACCTTGTATTAATAAATTTGATGACAAAGTATTTCATTTTATTTGTTTAGGTTCAATGCAAGTGGATGGCAACCCTGTCACACTGTATTCATGACAATAGACGGTTGAGGCGCAATGGACTGGTGAAATGCAAGGACGGAAGCGTTTTAAAAGGTTGAGGAGGACGGGGACGCAGGACTATTTCATGAAGCAAAAACAAAAAAAAAACCTCTCTACTGGTTTTCAAATTTTGCGGTAAACTGTGGAGATACTGGGGCACTTTCATGGTTTATGTGCAGTGTCATGGATAGCATGAGAATTTTGTGATTTGTGTGACCCCACTCGAACCCTGGTTAAATGGAATCATTTTATTCAACCCTCCCCTGAAAGAAAAATCCTGGAATAGTTGAGAATAAATGCTTTCTGCTTGACGGTATGCTCGCGTCCACCCTCAGCAGGTGTCATGATTATTTCCTATATACAGCATGCTTATGTTGGTAAGTTTGAGCAAAAGCTGTAAAATATTGTTTTTAAAACAAACTCACTTTTGTTTGTAGAATTCTATTTGGTGGGTCTAAATTATTTGTTAATTTTATAGGCAATAATTTACTTTACTAAATTTTATTTGTGTTTATTACTTTCGTGGTACAGGCTGAGTGTACCATTGTTCTCGCCTTAAGTTCTTTCTGTGAATAATTATGCTTTGTGTGCCCTGCGATTCGCTGGCAACCAGTCCATGGTGTACCCAGTCTACTGACCAAGGATAGCGGGATAGACTCCAGCATGACCGCGACCCTCATGAGGAGAAGCGGCTCAGATAACAGATGGATGGATGCACTCTTTGAGGAAACATAAACAGGGGGACTGAAAAAAATGGACTCCATGTGCACTTTTTGTGATATCTCTTAAATTCATTCACTGATCATTAATGGACATGGCAGAAGCAACGCCTGCAAACACAACGAGCCCTCAATGAAAACTCCTGCAAAGAATATACCATACAAGACTGGTTTCAAGAAAACACAGGAGACTTTCTTGCATCAGTTCGAATATGAGAATGCTCCCTCCAAAAGAATTCAGAACTGGGTGAACCACTCTGAGAAGTGGGACTGTGTAAAATTTCACTGCAACCAGTAAACCATCATCTAAGCCACTCAGGATGAAGTAGCCACCAAATGTCTCCAATCACTTAAGAACACAGCGTGGGCTGCAATCTCAGCCAGTAGCATCATCGGATCAATGTTCTTTGCGCGACAGCGACAGTCATCATAAAAAGGTATGTTGAGCTCCTCAATGCCTTCAAGAGTGAAGTATAGACCCTCGATCCGTCGCTTATTTGTAAGCGCTGGTTCCAGCAAGATGGAGCTGCTTTCATACCTCAAAACTTTACCGAGACTGGCTGAAAGGCAAGTTTGGAGGCCCTGTGATTAGTCTCATGGCAGATTTTGTGTGGGCAAATCACAGCTCAGACCTTTGCCAGACTTATTCCTTCGGGGCTACATGAAAGACAGAATGTATGCAGGGCCAACCATGACCATCAACGGACTCAAAGAAACCGTAATTTGAATTCAAACAGAATTCAATTTTGGGCCTCTTTTTTTAGGGATCACCCTGAATATGCATTACTAGTTGATTGTGCTCCGGTAAATGTAAAGGTACCTGGTCCAATTATCTGTCCCAAACGAAGCTTGACCAAATAGGAAATGAGCTGCTATGTCTTTCAACCCATTAAGAGTACAACTGCCATAGCTCTTGTACTTTCGAGGTTTTAAGCAATTTTAATGGTTTTAACGCTGCATGTCTCCTGGTCATGTTTCCCACAACTTTAATGATAGGTAGCTATAAATTATGGATTCATGGTTAATTTACACACGCAATTTTGAATGGACAAATTTGCACAACAGTAATTCTTCATTGCCAAACATTTTCATAATCGAATTACTTTATTTTGAAAAAAAAAAAGGAACGGCGATGGATTCAACTTTTGCAGTTTTCGCTCATTAAAAAAAGCAGTCTCTCGTGAAGCAATTAAATTATCATGCATTTATTTATTTATTTTTTTTGTTATTTAGATACACCATGTTGAGTAATTTGGAGAATACCCAGGTTCACGTCACATTGAAAAGCAAAACTCTTTAAGTGCATATACAGCAATAGCATCAATTTAACATTGATATTTGGATGGTGCAACATGAGAGTTAACAAAGCGAAACTTAAGTATTACTTTATTCCTACCCCAGTACCTTGCACAAGTAAAACCTTCGGCAAATGATTATCGACTATGTGAAATATTCCTGTTATTGTTTTCAATTTCCCCCAAACTCTTTTTTTTTTCATTTTCAAGGCCACAAGTAAGAGGAATAACCATAACCATAAATGAAACATACCAAAATAATGTGGAGTATAAACACAAGATGCCTGTTAGTGGATAATCACAAAAACCAAACTGTATTCACATTTAAAGCACTCATTGCCAATTTTGCACAGTTCTATGCAGACACCTAGAGACCATCACTATCTAAATATAAATATGATACAGAACGTGTCCAGTGCAACAGCAAAGAATTTCCAGTAACATTGTGCGTGCTATGTGCCATGAATTAATAAATCAGAAAATATGAGCTCGCTGCATGCCCAAAATGTAATCTGGCAATTTGCTGTATTGCATAGCCAGTTTATTTCACAGGTAGCCTCATGATAGCTGAAGCAGAAATGCAATATGTCATGCAAAATTAGTTCAGAGAGAATAAGTTTCAGGGGGAAGCCAAATGTTATGAGGGAGTCCATAATGGCAGAGGCAGCTTTATCTGTGCTGCTCTCTCACAGAGACTCTAATTACATTTCACAGATTGTGCTACAATAGCTGCTGGTAACCTTTAGTAGATGGGCTTTTCAATAATGCAAAGTACACATTTTCATATCTACCCCCCCCCATGTGATTCCCATTTATTAATTTGCTGAACACAATAAAACAAAGACTCATCGTAATGTGCTCCTTGGCTCAAAAAGCAGCCTACAAGATAAAAATACAAAGCCATCTCTCATGTAATGAAGAATGGTCTTGCATGCAAACAAGCAAAGTAACGCCTGACGTTTTCAATTTGAACGGCAATTTGCTTTGGAATTGTAAAGTGCAATGTTCCTTCTTGTATTTATTTTTTTAATCATTTTGTTTATCACCTTGTTCAAGTATGCATTTACCTCGTAAATCCAAACACAATCAAAGTGTGACTTGAAGTACACAATAATGCATTCTGGTTAAATATTGACAATGATTCAACTGTTCAATGAATCCATCGTATACTGTAGTCTGCAGTTTTTGCCAAGCCATTTTTTTTTACCAATTTTCATTCAAACAGTGCCGGTCCTCGTTTGAATGGCTAGAAGTACAAAACATACAAACAGTATTACAATCATTTCAACCATGCAGCTATAACCTTTTGTCTTCTTCCTCAAATACAGAAATGTCCTACTTTCTTGCGATCAACAACCTTTCACTCGCCCCCTAATGGCATCACGATGCGTCATCGACTCTTTCACACGGCTTGGAGCCTCTGCAGTTGCACAAAGCAAAAACTTCACTTCCACTTCACATAGAATGAATGAAACACAGTCTGTTCTAGCACAAAGGACGAATTCTGGTATTTCTGTAACTGCAAATCTCTTTGTGGGACAAACTGTCTCCTTCATAAAACTTTTAAATCTGTGGAGGCAAAACATAAAACAATAAAAAAGAAAGAACATACTTTGCTTTCAATGCAAGCTTAAAAATATTATTTTGATATGTTTTTCAATAAGTGGGGTCAAACGTGAGCCATACGTTAAGGCTGACTATACTGAGGAGGAAACATGATTTGAGTTGAGGTTGGGTTTAGCTCAGGTGTGTTCACACTTTCCTCAGAACTGAATACTTGTCGTAAAATGTCAACTTCTGCGTAGTTTCTTTTCTTTCAGCATATGGTCTGTAAATTGTTTTGGGTTTTTTACAACTGTTTTACTTCAACTTTAAATCCAGAAAAAGGATTAACAAATGAGAAATAAAATCTTTATCTGTAGCTTTCAAGTTCCTTTGTTGTAATTAACTTTAACAACTTCCCTCACTGAAAATTATCAGTTCAAGTAACTCAAAGAAAATATTAATCTGTCATGTACTCATACACATGGTTCCAAAGGCGAGCTTTGGCATCTCTTCTTAGATGCTTAGTTCATCAAAGTCTGGGATCAGACTCTGTGCCGAGGAAATTCTCAGGATTGAATGAAGGTGTTCGTCAGTGAGACGACTCCTGTATGATGTTTTGTTCATCTTCATCTATCTATCTATCTATCTCTCTCTATATATATATATATATATAGGTATATATATATATATATATATATAGACACTTTTCTGTAATGCAAATGACACAATCCTTTGATCCAAATCTTGTATGGCAGCTGCTACAAGGGTTTTTTAATTGAATGATTATTGTATTAAATAGTTGCTTTAATGGAGCGTGCACCTCTGCAATTATTTCTGCTTTAGGAACCTGAACTCTGGGCAGGTCTTTAAAGCCACAGGCAATGGAATTGCTTCCAAATGAGTGGTCGTGATCTTGAGTTTGATGTCTACCAGTGTCAGACCAAAGACATGGAGTGATATTAAATTACATCAAAGAGTCAAGATTTTGTTAATACAAACTGTAGACTGTCTATCCAATAAATGTTTGTCTATGTTTGCTTGTTTCTGAAAATATGAACTGCAAAAGGAATTGTGGAATTTTCTTTTCACTCCCTTATACAAATATATATAAAACTGTAATTGAACAAATTTGACTTAGTCCCTGAATCCTTGGTGGTTCTTCCCTTGATAGAATCAGTATTTTCCTTCACAATTTCCTTATCCAAACATATCAGATAATGAGCATAATTTAAGAAGAACAGTGATGATGATAGCCTCAGTCTTTTTTAAAGCCAGCACGATTACAGAATATAGAATCATTGCCGGGCAATTCTGCTTGTGTCTGACACAATATTTTCTTTGGTGTTTGATGGAGCTCACATGATTCTAAAATGATCCTGGGAAAGCTTCACACGCTCGAACGAGAGCACGAAATAAAAGATAGAAATGCTGGAATCTATCTTATTGGTTTTGCAGCGAATTTTCTCTTTTCAAGACATATTGAGTTTAAGTTTTTTGTCTTGACGCTTTTGATGTCTTCATTGGTCTACTAGCAAGCTTGCCTTTAACAACCTTACAAAGTTAGTTGTACTTGGTCCACATTTTAGACAGTGCTGACTGTTAACAACCACCAACTTTTGCAACAGTGCATGATGATTGACCTTTTAAGAACTTTGAAAATCCTCTCCTTTGTTTCCTTTTTTTGGAGCAATGATTCAGGTCAGTCATCTTGGTGCAACAGCTTTCCAAGGTGTGACCTCTCTTGTTTAACAGCAGACTGATGAGCAGATCTAATCTGATTCAGATGTTAGTTTTGATCATATAAATTTCATATTTCTCCCCTCAGAATTGAGGGATTCCACATTTTCCCTCTGCTTGGTCTAAAAATGCAGTTGTTGACTACCACATTTTTAAAATGTTCTTTTAGAAGGGTTCTTACAATCAGAAAGTTGCCATTTGAAATAACTTCAGTTTTGTATCATGTCAGTTTTTGTTCTACACATTTAACCATTTTCTGAGACTGGTTATTCCATATTTTATGCCAGTGAGATGTAGAAGCAACATATACAGCCTATTTACCAGCATTTTGAACAAGGTTGTGCAACTCCGGCATTCTGCAGTCAAAACTCTCGACAGTTTTTCCTGAGGTGGCAAAGGGGTGACAGGAGGTTTACACCCAAACGCAAACACACAAGTTTGATACATGTCATGAATAACATAGCATAAAGGTGGTCTCTAACCCCGCCGTTGTAGGCCATGCAATAACAGTTCTCAACTAGGACTACCACAAACTGGACACAGAAAGTGCAGTCGTCGCGCTTAGACGAATAATCCGATCATATGTGAATAACAGCATATTGCATAAACCAGCAGTTGCTGTTATA
Source organism: Idiotropiscis lumnitzeri (assembly GCF_059441095.1). Lineage (NCBI taxonomy): Eukaryota > Metazoa > Chordata > Actinopteri > Syngnathiformes > Syngnathidae > Idiotropiscis > Idiotropiscis lumnitzeri. The sequence continues at coordinate 37,639,134 of NC_142391.1, forward strand.
AAGTTGTGTATAACCATGATTAACTTAGAGCCTGAATTATTTAAGGTATGTGCAAACTAAAAACATAAAGATGATAGCGCATTCAACTTTTATTAAACTTCACAGCTTGTACCAAGCATTCCTGACACGTTTATAAATGATGGTGCAACTTAACTCAAGTCAACTCATCTTTATTTATACAGAGCTTCCCTAGCTACATTTGTAACAAAACACTTTAAGGAGGTGCTGTGGCCTTAAATGTGTAGAATGTTTTGATTTTGCTGTGTTCTTTTATTTTAAAAGCCCACTATTCATTTATATATATATATATATATATATATATATATATCTTATTTATTATGATATACAACAAAAGAATGTTTGAGAGTTAACATTAAACTAAAAGAATTGTATTTCCTGTGCTTTGAGAGACCCACTCATCACTTCACTGCCTTAGATTCAATAATTAGATTGACACTTAAATCAGAAAAATTGGGAATTTGGTGACAGCGTTCTCACTGTTTTCCAAAGTTCATAAGTAATGGATTCCTTTTTTCTTCAATATCACTACCAAACTGAGACCCACTCGCTCTGCCATCCACTCTGGAACCCATCAACCACAAATGTATGTCAGTGACGAAGAGACTCAGATTGTTGCGCACTGAGTTATCCATGCTCGCCCAAGCACCACTGGACCTCCAATGGGGAAATGCCTGGCTGCAGAGATACCTGCAAGAAATTAAATTCTCCACTTGGCTGACTAGGGTGACTGGTCCTGGTCTGCCGGCCTCTTCCTTCATTATTCCTGGGCTGATAACTGACTGAACTGGATGTCTTGTCTGTTTAATGCCAGCTCAGCTGCTTCATGGGAGGAACAGGCTTGTCACTCTTCGCTGGAACACACTGTATTACCATCTCCACTTCATTTATTTCACTTGGATTCCATACACCCATCACGCTCCACCTGTCCCCAAAAGACACTTGCAATTCACCACAGCTCAACCTCCTGCATCTTTTACGAAACTATTCAAAATAACCTGTCAAGAATTTTCATTAAAATGTCATTTATATGTCACTCACTTGATTTAGATTGGAAACAATAAAGGTTACCTTAATTGTACATTTTTGTGAGACATTCTTGACTGAAAGCTGCAACTGGTATAATTTTTCAAACGTTTACAAGTTTTACAGTTTCTCTTTCTCAAGGGCACGAATCAACTGGATGGAATAACTGTACTCCATGACACATGATGAGGAACGAATTAGGGACTTCATAATGGTAAAAAGGAAGTGGTTTTACACGTTTAATGCACATTACAATGCTGATTAGGTAATGCCACTTTGGCATGCTTGACTGTTCTCCTCTTTTTCGACTGTAATGAAAAACAAACATGAATCATGATGACCAGAATCTTTTTTTTTTTTAATTTGTTTTTTATTACTGTGAGCAATCTAGAGAATGTGCAGTCTGACTGTGGGCAAGAGAAGGGGTGGAGAATGGACACCAGCCAATGGCAGGGCACATACTGGAGAAACAAACAACCATTCACACCTATAGAACACACTGATTATTTAAAGAAGACCTATTTTCATGTCAAGGGCAAGTCTAACACAAAGCGCAGTCAAACTGTACGCATGATTAACATTATTATTGTGATTATTTTTTGTTTCTTGAGTCTGCATAGGTAGAATTGGCCGAAATGGGAACTAGTCTTTTCCTGGCCAAGCTTAGCGGCATCCCTCATTTGCATCAAAATCATGCTGGTCCGGCCGCAGTGTGGTATATACCGTGCTTGACACTGTGGTAAAAGAAATTGACTCCCTCGAATCTTTGCATGATATTTTCAGGTAAACTGCAGCCCTCCTCTTGCAGACTAAAGTCAGCTGTGCATGTGACATGGGTAATCAGAGGCCGCCTCACTCCATAAGTTTATGTGTTACCCACCCCATACTTATATTATACAATAAAATAAGGTACACTTGTTGAAACCTGCAAAATGTCAATAAAAACACTCTGTGGAAAAGTCAGATTATGCAAGGTTTATCTACTACTTCTATTACTACTACTACTACTACATCTCTACAGTCTGAAGTTGGGAATTGAAATGTTGCTGAAATGTATCTCAGCCTCACACTTTACAACAAATCACCAAGAGCTTTTTTAAAGTGTTTTCAATATCTCAATAATCGCTTGATTGTTGTGTGCTCAGTAAGGGTTAAATCCCACACAAACACAGGAGAAGCTTATTCATATTGCTTCTGTTTCATTAAAAAGTATGGGAAATGTTTTAAACAATGGTTGCTGAAAAAAAATAAAAAATCTTCTCACACCTTGTACTCAAATGGTCTCAAACAAACTACTGATTCATTTAAATTAATACACTCAACTAAAATCCTTTCACACACCAAACTAAAACACGCACGTACACACAACTGCACCACACTTATGCACGCACCTGAAATCCTTTCATATAGCATATTAAAATGTGCTCGTAGACACAACAACACATTGCCATTCCCCGCGGACAAATCACAGAGCACGTTGTAATCTGGCTCAATCAATGAATGAATCAATAACCTATTATTCATTCTCATTCAAACCCAAAATTCTGATTCAGCAATCATTTTTAACGGCCAATTTACATCGCAATTTGAGTCGCCGCCGTGTCATGCACAACCTTAATTAGGGCTGCTTGATTATGAAAGAATTATTCATCATAATAATTTTTGTGAAAATTGAAATTACAACAATTCAAGTGATTTTTTTGGGGGGTACAAAACAAACGTATAAATCAAAATTAAGACGAATCATATTTATTTTATCTTAAAATTAAAAAAAAAGCTGCAAATGTATAAATTCGAGTATGGGTTTCTTGTATAAACGAACAAAGTGCATGGGAGTTTACTTGCTATCCACTTATAAATTGCCATAGAACTGTTGCAACTGACGATAGTATTAAAGACTGCAAAATACTTCAGATTTTTAACAATGTTTTACATATGATAATATATACTGATGCCAATTTTGTAATCATTGAGTGTAATTGTAATCGTAATTTAATTTTGATTAATGTATATATAGAATGTTGGAATGGAATAGATCTGAAAACAAGGTTAAGAGAAAAGAAAGAGCGCTAATCCTCATAATTCCTATGATGCTTGCTTTCTGTTTTCAGATATTGAGGGTAATGACCTATCGGCACTTGCAAATTGTGACCGCAACAACACGTTACTGCCTATCTGTAGATGACTTTCATGCAAAACCATCTCGGTCAGAATGGGAACAAGCAAATTGTAAAAAAGAAAAAAAAGCTAGAAATCAGCCTTTGCAGGTTATTTAACACTCAACGCCCACTCCTTTGGTGTAACCACAAAACCAATAGTAGTGCGGCAAAAATGCTTTCCAATGTGACAATTGATTGCTTTTTGAGGTTGCTGTTGGTTAACTTCATAATTGGTATAATTTTTCACATGTACATAAGTGTCATGCCATGATGGGCTTTAGCATCCTTGTAATGCAGTGGCCTGTAGTTCAACCTTGAGATCAATAATGTATTAAACTCAAGAGCTTATTGAAATAATAGAAGGTCTTGCATGGAAGAAAGTCAAAGAAAGAAAAATGCACCGACAAAGTGTGTGATTCTGTGCCAGACATCTTGTGAGAAATGCATTGTTTTCATGCCAGAGCTCCCAAAAAGGGACAATGAACATCTGAGTGATGTGAAAACGCTGGTACATTACGAGCAACAAAAAGCAGCACCTGAGTCCAAATGAACCGCAAAAAACAAAAATCTGTGAGCACAAACTGTTCATTTTGTCTGATTTGGATAGCAGTCAGCATGTTGATGAAAGTAGCCAACAATCTGAGAGCGCTTTGTCTGCGGTGGTGGTTGTGGTGAATGTAACATGTGGCAATCTGTGGTTCCCCGCTGCTGTCTTTTGCTCTCGGATCTTTGTTTGTTTTGACAGTGTTTGAGAGAAGAACCGTCTGTGAGGTGTCAGGTGAAGACTATATGTGACAGATTTGGAGGGGAAATCAAGAAAAGACAAACAAGCATCTAAATGCTTGGGAAATGCCTCCGCTCTCAGACAGAAGGCGATAAGTGCTGTTGACGTGGACATGACAAGCAAGCAACAGTAAACCTCGGGACATGCAGTCCCACCGGAGCTACGGGAGTGGACACAATTGTTGATGACTGAAGAATATCTTTGACAGCTATTATGAATGGAATTAAAAAGAAGTGGGAAGCTGAGCACACAGTAGCAACATATAGTATCAAGTTTCAGTCTATCCACTGTTTTCTGTTGGTATTTTGACACAATTCGTCTCAACCAAGGTTTTATTTTATTCTCACTTATTATTAAGGCATTAGATGCCCTAATACAGGGGTCCCCAATCTTTTTTTTTTTTTTTGTAGTGGGGGTATTGTATGCTTGCCGCATATTGAGCGCACTTCGTTCGTGGTCCGTTTTTTTTTTATTCATTTTGCTAGCTTGTTGGTTTAATATAAGCGGAATGTGATAGAGACAATTAGCATTTTGACATGCGTCAAGACTCCAATATAATGGAGAATTCCGAAAATAAAAGATTTTTCGGCCTTGAATAGTAAATAAACCGGAAGGACTGCAAGTAGTTTTTTTTTTTTCCCTTGCTCTGCAACCTGTCGTGGCCTGGTCCAAAGTGTCCCGTGGACTGGTGCATGGGGACCACTGCCCTGATAGACTTGCATGTGTGCCGGAGATGTACATGTTGCAAAAAAAAAAAAAAAAAAAAGGAACAAAGGAGTACTATGTTTAGCATTTTTTATGCAATGTGCATAGTATGTTTTACCCCTGGCAACAGTAATATGAATATGTCTAAATACACTGTATATAATTAATCATTATGTATTTCAATTGTGCAGACAACCCAATGAGTGCGTTTTATGATTATTTACAATATTCTACAGTCGCTGGTTTGATGAACAGCGGGTTTTTCTGATTGGAGTCAACATTCCTTGGACTGCAATGTCTTAAAAGGCATAACTCTAACATTCAGAAATGTTTATCCAGGACTGCATATGAAATCAAAATAGGGATAAAACATTTGAATTACAGAACACAACTGCGGTGTCTGCCCTCCTGGACTGCTACATCATGAATATATATTGCATTATGAAGATGTGATGACATTTAGAGCAATCACATTTAGCCCTCCTTTTTTGTGCCTGTGTTTCTGCTCTTTCCACTAATGCATTTTGCAGCAAGGAATGCATCTTAAAAGATTCCGTGAGAAATGTCATCCTAAGCAGACATTACTTTGTGAACGGAAATCCTTTCCGTCTGCTTTCATGAACTCTCCTAACATCTACTGTAGCCTACATGCAAGGCAACTCCATCCTAATTACTGCTCAGAAGGCAAGTCACCCCAGGTAGAATTGAAGCCGCCTTCCCTCTCCCTCCACCTTTTACTTCCATTTTGTCTATAAGCACACTCCCTCTCAAGCTTATGTGGCTGTTTACACTCATCTATGGGACTGTGTTGGCGGCAGCAAAACAGCAATGGCATCGGAGAGTGAGAGACGGAGGGAGAGGCTTGACCAGTTGGGCGCTGTCTCCCACCTCATTACCAGATGCAAATGAAACGGGTACACATGTTTAATATTTAGTGGCAGCAGAAATGTCAGGCTGGCACAAGATGGAATTAAACAGCACTGTCAGCGCAAGTGAACTCAAGGCTTTCTCAGCTATTTCACTTCATATTGAGTTACTGTCACAATTTATTTTACAGCGGTGGGACGACTAGTGTGAAAATGTTCTGTGATGCCGTTAAGAAAGGAGAGGGAATCAAGGAAGAAGTGTGAAGGGTATTGCTCTGCCGAGGCTTTTTATTTGTTTCTCAGTTTTGTGACAAAGCTTTATTGTCTTATCACAAAGCCGCACTATTAATCACAATTTTTTTTTCCCAATAATTGTGCTGGCATTTCTGTCTGATTGGGTTGTGCAAAGTAGACTGATTAAATACAAAAGAGGCAACTAAGATGATATGAGAGCTCGAGACATAAATTCCAAAGTACAGTCGATATATTCTGCACATTGGACTGCTGAGCTATACAGACTTCCCATGAGAAGGGTTTGGTTTAACTAATCCTGATGATCCAGACTCATATCAAATGTGTCAGACAGACCACACCATAGGCACAAAGGATTTAAACCAATATGGATTTGCTTTCTGCTTTGAAAATAGTATTTCTGATAACTGAAAATCCACCACTTTTTTGGGGGGGAGTGGAAAACCATATATTGTCTTTTACCACACACACCAACGAATATTATCACAGTCAGAGCTCAGGCAAGTTAATGTTTATTTTAATCAGCATGGAAGATAACACTGGGACCCACAGGGACCTAATTATTAAAGATACAGTACATGGGAGGTTTATCTCCACAGCACTGGCAAATGTCTGCTCGATGGTTTATTCTGGAAAAAGACTAGAAGAGTTTTTCAGGGCATATTTATTAACTAGTATATTCCGTTCATGTTGTTGTGTGACCAATTTCTTTCCAGTCTGGAATCATACAGTGAGGTTAAACGATGCAAAAGTGTAATTTTTAATTTATTCCAGGCAATTAAACTCCATAGTTTCTTTGACAGAATTGGACGAAAAAGAAACTTTTGCTGTGGACAGGCAGTTAATAAGCTCCCACTGACTTCTAAAAAATAGAAATGGTTCATTATTCCAAGGTGGGGGCTTTTAAACAGCATTTTAAATGTTACCCCACTGTTCAAGATCATGAAAACCTTTAATTTCATGCAAATGAACAGCTAGGAGCATGGCGCTTAATGTAAACGAATGCTTCTTTTGTTGAAGTGAGCCACAGAGAGAGAGGGAGAGAGAGAGCGGCTGGGAAGAAAATTCCCAAGGATTCTTTAATTGCTATCTGAAATTATGTAAATCCCTCTGCTAGGCTGAGTGCAATTATCCTGTGACTCTGGCTGCCAGCTTTACTAATGTCTAACAAAATATCGGTGGCTGACATTTAGACGTGGTAATGCAAATGAGAATTAATTTTTCTTCCAAGACAAAGGGCAGTCGAAAGATCACAGCATTTTATACAATAAAGGCTGAAATATTAAGGTTTGCAAAATGACCAAAAAAATGTTGATCTGGAAATGAGCCCACACTGAAGTCCCATTTTTATCAGCGCCATGTAGTGAATTCCATTATTTTCTCCATTCCGCACTATTAATGTATTCCTGTGGCCACAGAGAGCTATTCTGCATGCGGAAGACATTCATTTTGAGTTGGAATTAATTGCAGTGGGCCTCGTTTTTAGTAATGATATGGGGAGCCCTCTTCACCCCGCCGTTGTTGAAACACATTCCTGCCCGAGTCAGGGTGTTAGACTGTTTGGGTCACATTTTTCTATTTATCTCCCCTGGTACAGAGATGGATGTAGGCCAGCCGCTGCAGCCTGGTGAGACTCCCCTGTGTTAAGCTCACAACACCTGTCCCACCGGTGCGACACCCCCGCCCCCGCCCCACCCTGCTGCCCAATCTTTACCAGGCCAAGGAGGAGCACCATCTCTCTCCATAACACTTCCCCCAACTGATTGTCTCCTGGGACTAAGGAGCGGCATGAGGAGCAATGTTCAGGGTTGGTGTTCACGGGGAATTCAGTCGTCTAAAGCTGCATTTCTTCACTGGAAACCAAATTACAATCTGCTGACATGGAGAAAAAGCTGGCTATTAATATTTTAGTATGGACAGTCTGTGTAAGATCCCTCAGCTATTTCACTTCTCAAACCGGGGGGGGGGGCTTAGGGGGGTTGAGACTCGCCAACAAGTGCCTTCGAGTTTCCACAGGAGAAATTCAGGTTTTCAAATTGTCTTTGTTGTGAAGAATCTGAAATTGCATTATTGCAGTTAAAATTATTTTTTATAAAAAAAAAAAAAAAAAAATAGACAAAAAAAATGACTCTAAGAATGAAAACATTCATGCATTTTGAGCCCGCTACCAAGTGGAACATGTGTTTGTATTTATTATTACATTAAAACCACGGCACCTCATATCATACCTCCTCCTCCTCATCTCCAATCGTCCAAGCCCCATCCGCCACCCATACATCCATCAGAGTTCTGTCATGGTGGAAGGGCTTCGATGCTCCTTCCTGATGCGGCCATCAAGGCCCTCTATCTAACACAAGCCGACACATCATAATAACAGTAAGAGGCCTTTCCTGTCCACTGTCATGCTTGGAGAGATTAGTTCCCCTCCACAAAACCCAGGTAATTTGCTTTTGCTGAAGCACATTTGTCGGCGCTATTCTTTCAGGTTAACTAGTTCACAAGAGGAGATGAGACACTTGCTGCTGTGTTTGCACCTTTTATGGTGTTATTCCTCTCAGCTACTTGAAATACGCACCAAAAAGCCATTGTCAGACATGCGGGTGTCGGCATAGATGTTGCAGTATAGTCGCTTAATGTTTTTGTCGCACCTGCATACGTTTACTGCCTGGATATAAAACATAAAGAAGTATAATGTGAATTGTTTTTTGATGCGGTCATACTCGACCACTAAAGGAATGAATGACCTCTCGGGGACTATAAGGGATATCAAGTCAGATGTCATCATTGGAAAATATTTTTCAAAGGGAAAGTAAACGTTGAGATAAATTTCCTGGAGCTGACGGGAAAACAAAAACGTCTTCAAATACGACTTACTCTCTGTTGGTCTGATATCAATTTAATTTTTTTGGCGTTATTAATCACCCAGGGAAGCTCTAAATCCGCCTGTGCATGAATGGTTTGTGCTCTATGTCTTCTCACATTTGCAGCATGATCATATTTCATAAATGCTGCATTTGAATTTTTATGTACAGCGTATGCAATATTCATGATAAACTGAATATGTAAATAGGTAACCTTTATTTATGGGTCCCTGCCAGATTCGTACTCTTAAGTATTTCTTTCGATGCTAAGATGGATTGACAAAAATGTTAGTTAGGGGAATACTTGGGTGGCACTGGAATGATTGATAATTAGCAGTTCAATATATCCTGGCTGAAGGTCATAATTATCTTTTTTTTCTGGCATTTTCTTCAGGTACAACATACATCATGTAATTCGATTTGTAATTCCAAATGATGATGTAAAAAAAACGTGGACAATGATGTGTTTTTATGGCACTTGCTGATTCGTATTAGGATGTGTGTTGCATTCCAGCACTGGGCTGGAAATAACTAAAATTGCACTGACATAAACTAGTCAAGTTTGAATGTTATAGTCACACATTTAATCCTTCCGCCGCATTCCATTATTTCAAGCCAAGTGCCTCAAATTACCTGTCCCATCTTGAAAAAGCTCTTTCCCTGATGTTTAGAAAGCGGTTAACATGCCAGGGATGCTCCAAATACGATTTTACATCCACTTATGGAAATCCATTGTTCCTTGCGCATTTCCACATACAAACCAATATTGTGCTATTTCTAAGAGGTCCAAGACCTCAATTACATCAAAGGTAGTTTGTCCTGCTGCTGAGCTGCCAGCCAAAGGCCTGATACAACTGTGTCAATGCTACCCCCTTGTGACCGTAGTGCAGCAGAAGATTTTCAATCCAAAAAAGATTTTTACAGTACTCAGAAGACATGAATCATAGACAAAATGTAAAAATTATATAAATCCTTATCATTTGGATTGCATTGAATAAAAAAAATGACAATAATAAGAAATTGACCATTTCTACTGGTACATCTGAGTATAATGCCTATTTTGTCTTAAAGGGCACATCAACAAATATCATCGCCACCATTCCAAGTGTTAAGGAGAGGATAATCAAAACACCATTTTTAATTTAAATAAAAGTTGGAGAGATTATTTGTGTGCAGTGCGGAATTGAAATGTGTCATCACAATACCTATTGCGTGCGCAGTTCCCGGAAAGCTTCCATTAAAACAAAATGTGTCTGCAAAGTTGCAATGTTGACATGCAGACAGAGATGCATGTCAGAGGCTTGAGAGGGAATATTTTGGAGGGCTCTCCCCTTGCTGTCCCCACCCCGGCAAGAACAACACATGAAGTCTTTTCATTGTATGGACTTGAAAAGAAATAATTAGATACACAGATGTGTTATTCTGCAAGGATGCTTGGCTCACTTGTCACACGTGGCAGAGAGAAAGAAAAAAAGGCTATGATTCTCTGAAGTGCAGTTTGCCATGAGCTGCCACTTTTTATTTCCCAAATTTGTTCTGCCTCCAAAGGCACAGTGCAACGTTGGCAAGTTGATGTTTTTTTTCTAGTTATGATTTGTTTGACATTAGTACTTAATTTGGCTCAAAAGGGAAACTTTTAGCTTGCAGATAGGTGATCATAAAGTTTGCATTGCAGTTACAGTTCTTAACGGAAAACATATTTGGTAAATGGTCATTTCAGAGTTCAAAATGGGATTGCAGCCAATCAAATAGTGAAAAACAATCTATCTAAAATATTTAACTATAAAATGATAACATTAGAAAACAAAACAAAATGAAGAAGAAAAATGACATAACAGGAAACAAGTATCAACCTAAACTAGTGCATTGATGAATGTAACTAAAATTGCACACAGTGACAGAGAAGTGAGGAGGTGAGTATGGCGGTTGGGTGGTGGCAGACACATAATCAGTTGTTTACCCTAATTCACTGCTTCTACGATGACCTATTAAGGAGCTGCATAGTGTTGATATCTCACACAAGCCCCAAGGTTGCGGCATGTCAATCACAGACCTTATGCCCTCGTATTGACACCTCGCATTGACTTTCTTTCACGCACATCAGTGAGCCTAAAACATTTCATTCAGGGTGACCATCGCCCCACCCCACCATTGCAACCTCTGGCCAAGTTGATTTGTGCTTTGGTGCCAGCCCTGAGCATAACCATGACGCTAGTCCAGCCGACGCGCCATGGAAGGACACACTCAAATTAATGTACATTTTATAATGAGAGAAGTTACAATAGTTTTAATTTTTTCCTCTAACTTTCAGTGAATAAAATATTGTTTTTTAACATGAGACCGCATAACATGTCACAGAATCTTACATATGACATCACAAACACTTGAGTTCCCTCGGGTTGCACACATGACAAAAAAAATAAAACAACCCATTTTAAGATTTATTTGTCTGCAGCCGCACAATAAAACTATCTTTGCATTTCCATCTTCTGAGCTCTCGTCCCAGTGGGAGTAGCCAGCTGAGAAATGTTATGCTTTCAAGCTTCAGGGAACGGCGATGTGAGCAATGTTCAGGGTGGAGAAAAAAATGCCACACCAGTTTTGTGCTATGAAAACAGAGGTAGGTTTTCAAGTGATTATTATTATTTTTTGGAATATGGTTGCAATTATCAGTCATCTCATGAGAGACGCTTGACCTGTCACACAATCTCTTTGTCTCATTGTCTTTATAACTCTCCATCTGGGGCATCATTGTCATGCGTCCTTTTTTTCTTTCCTGCCCATCCTCAAACACTTCCTCTCACTAAAAGAAGCCATCTGAATGGTATGTTTTTTATAAAGTAGAATCATTTTGAAATCCCCCAATGAGCCAAGGTTATGTCATTCTTATTTTCGGAAAATATAAATGCGCAACACTGCAGTGAAAGAAGTTGATTGTAAAAGTCGGGTGGACTATTTTACGACGTGCTTATGAAGGAAAAGAGGAGGTCTCAGAGAAAGCGGATTGTGGATTTCATCTTCATGCCATACACACATGTTGAAGTGTTTGTGGCAGCAGATGCAGCGCCTCTGTGACCAGAGTCATAAATGAATTACTATAAAAAGTTACTCAAGGGCTAGATGGCTTTTATGAAATTGCACAGTGGTGAAAAGGCGTCTTACCATAAAAGTGTAATAAACTATGCATTTCCTCAATGACCAAATCCCCAAAAATGAAGTGCCAATTATTGCTGAAGTAATCTTCATTCATTGATCAATCCCACTTGGAATTGTTTGGCACTTTTTTGCATCCTCTCAAACAGGAATCCCACCATCACTGGAGAGCTATTTAGAGAACAGGCTGAAGGCAACTCATGTGCATCTTGGGAGCTAGTTAATGCCCACGAGACCCGTTTTGGTGACCCGTGCTCTAAAACACCTGACATACTGTTGATTGATTGGTTAATTTTAGTTGAGCAACATGTTGAAAACAGAAAAGACACATTACAAAATAAGTTTGATACTCGAATGATAATTGATACTTAAAAGGAGTAAGTTGAAGAATTTATAAATATCTGATCCCTTGTTTGCCAAGTTAAGGCCAGTGCTGTGTTGCATATACACCAACAGTGATTTACAAGAATAATAACAAAATCAGTGCTTACATCACTCATGTTGATTTTACATCTTGTGCATACATTTCCTGAATAAAACTGAAAAGCAGGTTGCTACATGCATTTTTCGTTTATGGTCGTACAAATAATAGTAATGATAAAACTAAATAAAATAAATAAAGCAGGTTGCAGCGTGTTTTTTTTTCCTTTTATGGTCGTACAAATAATGTTAATGAGTGAAAGGCAGGTTACTACAAGCTATTGTGGTAAATAAGAACATTGGATGATATCCTCAAGTCATTTTCATTTTTTCCTCTGCATATTTATGCAGAACTTGATTTTTATGAAGCTTTTTGAATAGCACCAATTTTCCGGCGGCTTGGATCCTTTCATTAAGACAGTTCCATAGATTTACACCACATCTGGTAACACACATATCCTTTACAGGGGTTAATGTTTTGTTTTGTTTTTTATTTCTTTCCCTCAGGTTGTACGTCCGTTCATTTGGCGGAGGCACGGTAGATGACTGTTTTGCAGGGTTCCATTCCGGGCTCTGGCCTTTCTGTGTGGAGTTTGCATATTCTGCCCTTTTGTATGTGCAACTTTTCCGGGTATTGCGGTTTCCTCCCACATTCCAAAACTGGCAGGTTAAATAAACAGTTTGTGAGCGTGAATGGTTGTTCGTCTATGTGTGCCCTCCGATTGGCCAGCAACCAGTTCAGGATGTACCCCACCTACTTTCCAAAGACAGCTGGGATTGGACATTGGTTAACTTGGGTAAAAAAAGAGAATAATAGATTATATAAAAGCTTTCTTATCAAGATGATATTTGGATTTATTCATTAAGGCCACAATATTTACAGGTTTGGTTTAGATCTTTTATTATCAAGAGTAACACACAGTGTATATAAATTTATGATTTCTATGTTATCAATTATAATATGTGTTTGTATGTTCATGTCACGTTTTCCAAAAAACATTATCTTGGCCTTTAGTGTATTTAATGATAATTTATTCCTTACAAGCCATTTTTTCAGTTTACATATTTAATTCATAACCTCGATCATAAGTGTGGTATTTTGTGCAATGGCTTTATTTTGGCGGGCCAATTTCCTGTTCCGCCTTGCTTCTTCTTGGTTGTGTTTCTCTTTCGGGCTGGGGGGGACCCTTGTAGAGGACACCCACTCACACCTACAAACCAGCTGCAATTAACTGCTTTGAGCCAGTCTAACCCACATGCAGTCACCAGATGATTCCTGTTCTCGCAGAGGTATTTTAGCCAACTCAACAATTTCTATGGAATTGGCTTTGATTGTAAATTCCTCTTTTTTTTATGTTTTTTTTCTCCTTGTCACCAGTGCCTCCAGGAGTTTTGCTGCTGAGCCCAGATCCCAGCCTCTTCCATCCCGTCACTCCAAGTCCCACTTTCCTACAAAGGACTCATAGGGGAGCCCCCACAACTCGTCCATTGTTTCCCTGCTTCAAAGAAATTCACCAACTCACAGAAGGCTTTGAATCACTCCTGGACACGGCTCTTGCGATCTTGTGTCATTATACTCTCATCCTGTGTTCTCTTCGCTTTTTGGTCCACCTCTCGAAACATAGCGTCAGTCCTAAGAACTTTACTTTTCACCTGAGTAAAGAATTTTTGTGTTGTGCCCAAACAGGACAATATTGAGGTTTCAGATGCAGAGTAAAAAGTAAAATCTTTGGACCCAGTACAGATCCGTGGGAGACTCCACACACAATGCTAACGTAAATGGATCTGTACTGTCTAAATTGTTCCTTGGGATGATTATGGGCGCAGATGTTTTTTTTTTCTTTTCTTTGTGTGCCCTGCGATTGGCTGGCAGTCCAGGGTGTACCCTGCCTACTTAAAAAAAGACTAGATTTGGTCCCATTAAAATGACAAAAGCATGTTGTTGTTTTTTTTAACAATTATCCATTGCGTTTGTATCTGGAACGTAGCTTTCGCAGTAAAAGTGAATTCACAGTAATTTTTGTACTCACTCTCATTTGATGAACCTAATTTTGTAGCCAGTTGTAACTGGACATGTCCACTAGTATATGTTCATATTTTCCTAATGATGGAAAAAAATGATGATACAGGTACATACTTTTAAATCAGCCACGTTGGACAGGAGCACAGGTGATCTCATTATGATAATATCACTTGCAGTGAATGTATGTAGCCTCACAGCTCATCATTAATAAAAGATGCTATCCTACCTCAGTGAACATGCAGGCAGCAGCTGTCTCTGTGTATCTGCGATATTGGTTTCTCCCACTTTCTGTAATTAGCAATGATCAAGAGGAATTATAAGCGGCGGTTAGCAGCACTGGACTCCTCAATGACCCTGATAGATGGTCAATTATAGTGATCAGGTCATGGCGTTTATTGGATTTAAAGTGGCAGTGATGGGCCCTTTTGGCCTTGTGCGGGTAATTATCACATTTCTGCATGATTTAAGATGACAGTCAACACTGAGAAAGACTTAACTAAAATTGAATAATTTTCTTATTCGTGTATTTATGTCACAGTAAACAACGGATGGAAGGAGAGCTTAGAATAGTGTATGTCTACACTATACTACCACTGAAAGTCAGATTTGAATTCACAGAAAACACACATTTGTATTACATAATTCTCGGTTGGTTAAAGTAGGACATTTTGGCCACTTTTGGGGTGTGATTCTTTATGACCATTTTCTCTTTCATTGTCAGTACTACAGTACTTTGTATCTAAATACTATACTATTACGAATAATAATATTATTATACTATTATTATTATTATTATTAATTTATTTATTTAATATGTTTTTACTATTACAGTTTTATTATTTGTGCTCACCCGTCAGTCTGCGATATTATCACATATTTTTGTATCTAAGAAGCACACTGTACTTCTGTTATAGATATATTTTTGGAATATATTTTTGGTTTAAAAACAAAGGCTTTAAAAAAATCCAAATTCAAATGAATACAATGCGCACCATTATCAAGTGAACAATAACGTTTTCCCTGCCAATATCCTTGCGTCCTGCTTAGGCATCCAGACCTCATCCCTGACACCTGAGTATGTTCAAATCCAAACCTGCTGCTCATCTGAACTAGTAAACAAGAAAATATATCAACGCCTTATTTATGTTCTTATTCCACACGGCAGAAAAGGTCAGATTGTGGGGCTATACCACAGGCCTAAGAAACTCAATAAAAGCCAAAAAATGAAAACAACATCATCCATATTTTAAACAGCTGGCACCATTACACTAGGGTGCCAATTATTGTATTTCTCTGAATTTGCTGCAAACCACCACAGGTGTGATTTCCAAATAGAACAATTACATATTTCATACGACTTGCATCAATATTGGATCATCAAATAAGTTGTGCCTTGCCCATACATAAAATGCTAAATTAAGACTTAAAGCTGTTGGCACGGAGGGGATAGATTTAGTTGGGTTTAAATGCAGATGTTTTTAAAGATGTGTGTGCAGTTGTTTTCTGTCTGGGTTTGTTTTCCCTCCGTGGACTCATTACAGTCTGTGCAGCACAGTCTGTGCTCTATAATCCTGATGTATTATTAATCATGTCCTCCCATGCAACACCCAAAAATGTCCATTTTAGATTTGTGAGAATGCACACAATTTGAAACTGAGCCTAGTCCAGCATGACAGGATGCTTTATTTTTCTTCCTGTTATTCATTCCCAAGTGGGTAAACAACAATGGCTGTATTGTTGGTTGTTGGACATTCGGTAGTTATGGCTCTGTGTCAGGCTTGTCAATGTACCGTGTAGCATGCACGTGGAGTTCTGCATCCACTCATGTAAGTCTGCAAAGGCTGCATGCCATTGTATAGAAAGAGAGGCTGCCAGGTCAGAAAATATTGCGCATAAACAAGAAATCAGATCTGTGGCTTTACTGTATAGTCCTGCATTGAAATGTTATGCCAGAAAAGTTGGCATCCATGACTTAGAACCTCTCGTTACCACCTATTTATTTTATTATTTATAATTTTATAAAAAAATATATTTTTTGTCTCCTGCAAAACAGATTAAACATTTTCCAGACTGATACTATACACAGCCCAAATGTAATCATCATGTTCACATAGAGTCTTGTCCAATCATAGCAAGCGCTCATGGCATTTCCCCATCACTTTATTCGGGCTTCGCTTGGGTAAGATGATAATCCAAGTCTAGTCCACTGACAGACTGCAACATGATTCACTTGGACAGTGACTGACTGCACATCCAATTTGTTTCAACTCCAGAGCAGAGGCTTATTATCTGAAATGCATGAGATGTCTGTGCGTGAGAGGCGTGATCAGCTAGGGCGTGCACCAGGGCTGCTGGGAAAGTAATCAATAAGAGATTGTCTCTTATAGTTTAGGCCGACACATTATGACAGAGCCGAAAATTAAACGGGCAGATATTAATAATAATGGAAATATAGAATCGTGGATCAGAATGAGGGAGGGGTAAAACTTCAACTATGTATGCTGTTTGCAGAGGAGCGCAACAGGGCAGGCAATTCAGGCAATTGCCTTTGGGCCTGAGCAGAAGGCGATCCTGAAGATGGCTGACATTGTCCCAGATCAACGACATAGCACTGTATCGTTTTGCTTTTGGGTATGATTATGGTCTGTCTAAATAAATTTGACTTGACTATGACTGGTTAGCTGCCAATCATAGGGAACATATAGACAACCAACCATTCAGACTCACATTCACCCCTAAGCGCGGGTTTAGGCTTCTATCAATCTAACATGTGTGTTTTGGGAATGTGGGAGGAAATCTCCTCAAGCACAGGGGACTAGGCCATTTTTTTCTGGTAATCAATCTGAGGTCATTAGGGGGAAGTTGAGAAAGTTGATCAGAATGCGATAGTGTCCGAATGCATATTTTTGGGGAGGCGGGCCTCCATAGCCCTTCTTGCCTATATAAATTCTCAAAATTAAATATATGTAATGTGTGGGTGTAAATAGTTTGTTAATAGTTAAGGAACTGCATAATGTAAAGGACAATAAATGAAAAAAAAAGGAAAGATAGAAATGGTGTTTGAGCAAATCCTCTGTCATATCAAATATTAGCCACAGAAATCTTTCTCCATTGACCAACAAACCCACTATAGCGGGTGAAGAAGGGGTGAGGTTACCAAACTGCATTGCAGGCCATTACGGATTCACTGTCATTGATTATTTATACCCTTGTAAAATGTCTGTCTCCCTAGTAGACCGAGCTTGCTTGGGTAGCATTGATAAAATGTTGCCAGTAAATCACCACAGCAGACAAACAACACATTCACATACCACACATGAGAGAGTTGAGCGACAAAGTCCTGTGTGAGTAATAGATGTAAAGGGAAAAGCAGGAGACATGTTAGGCCGATCACTGGATCTTATTAAACAAATAACTCTTTGTAAGTCTCGGTTTTATCTGCACGTTTCTGACTCATATGTGTGATTAGATTAATTTTCCATGCAAAAGTTGGACAATAGATCACATCCCTGCAGGAGATTTGTTCAGTCTTGTTATTTTGTCTTAGTGGACAGGGGAGCAGATGGTGGTGACTTGCAAGCTCATGAGGTAGTCAGCGCTTTTTTTTTTTAACTATAATGTTGTAGGTGTATGCGCTGGAACAGGATCTCTCCCACCTTGCAATGGGAATAGTCACTCGTATGTATTTATGGCACCAAGTGAGCTAAGCACCTCTGCATAACGCGTGACTCTAAACAAAGTGGCACTGTGGCCTCTTCAATGGCACCTGAAAACCAACGAACTAAAATTTGCACTTTTTCTTGTTACATTTCGTCCATTAGATATTTTACGGGCCCAATTTTGGTAGATTGAATTGGATTAGATTATTTTGTGCACCATCATAAAAACAGGCATTTTCGTGCTGGTGCAAGTCTTGTCTAACGTGTTTGGGGCCGTGTTAAGTCTCTCTGGGCATTCTGGTTTCCTTGCCCCGACTCATCTGACAATTTGCGAACACAAAGAATTCTGTGCTTGGTGCAAAAGCCGGTGCATCGTTAGTTTTGTGCCAGAACAAGGATCTATTCCAGTGTGTTAGTGAATCTGCTAGATGCGCTATGCCTTAATAAGCAAAGGAGCCTATAGATTTTAGAGTAAAAAAAGGAGGACTAGCTCTGTGTGCAGGTGGTGTAACGCAAATTTGCTGTACCTGAGCAAAGGCAACAAAATTTGGCGCTCTTCGGACATGTGTTGTGGAAGTCACGCGATTTAATTCATAAACATGACTGCAACGGGAGACAAAGGTGTGGTTAACGTCAGGAGTCAAACGTGACAAACAGACGCCAACATTGGTTGGAGAGATGAAAGTGAGTACATATTGGACACACTTCCCAGAGCACGGAAGTATGAAAGAGAGGACAACATCTTGTATCATTTATCTTCCTTAAATGTTGAAGCTGTGACAAAGTGGAAGGATAAATTATGATAAATGATAAGACATATTTAGTCAATATCGCACTTCTCTTTCATCACTTTGCTGTTTGTTGCCTCACAATGTGTGGCTGGAATTACACCCACTTGGAAGGCCAGATTGTGATCAAATTGAAATGGGCATTGCAAATGTTGGTATCAATAGCTCCCACTCTGAGACAAATTGTCAAAGTGCTGTTTTGTGAATTCATATCTTATTTATGGACATGGGGTGAGGAAAAATAAATGGATGCCACTCAGGGAAGTGGTTCTATCAATGTGACTTTTAAAGACAATTCTGCATTACTTTAGCTATTTACTGTGCATACTTAAACTTATTCAACACAGAAGGCAACCAACTGTACCTAAAGACATTTGGACTGGCGGTGAAAGGTTCATGGCAAGGATTTCGCATTTTTGTAGCTGGGTGAGGTTAGGTATAAGTGTTCTGTTGTTTGTTAGACTGAGCACAGCCGACTTGATTGCCGACCAATCAAATTCACTCCTCTCATTCACTTTAAATTCCGGACATGAGGAAGCATAACGGCCTTGCAGGAGTCTGTGTAGGTGTGGTCTGGGTTTAAGGAAACCCCTGCTAGGAAGCAGGGAGGCATGTGGGCTCAAAAAGGTAATAATGAAATTTATAAATAATAAAAATAATAACAATTATTATTATTATAACCATTATAATAATATAATTAATTAATTTCTAAAACTATTCATAGTGGTTGAGCAAAACTGTTGTCATATTTATGACTGAATTATGATGACATCTACCACACATATCAGCGGAGTGCTGAATCTGTCTGACTGTGCCTGTACCCCCAGCGCCACAACTTAGACATGGTTTCACCTAGTCTAATGTCTAGTCTGCTTTCTGTCACAAAGTTGTCAGGTGCGCCCAGGGCCCGTAATAGAAAATGCACTTTGTCCCCGCCCAGTGAGGCGTAGTGTCTGCCAAATCCGCTAGCATGGTAAACTGGATTTATCCCAGCAAAAGAAATGAAAATACGCCAGCTTTTATGCCGCACTATCTTCTGTGATGGAAAATCCATTGCCTTTTATTAAGTAGTTTCGTCCAATGCAGAAAAAAAGTCTGTTTCAGTGATACTGTACTTTTAAAACAATGTTAATATCTCTCTACAATATTAAAGTGCGCTACTTCGTAGTGGCACAAAGAAGTGCTCCAAGCTGACATGGAGCTGACTGAGAAGTGCGTCAGTAGGAGCAGCCCTGGGAGCTGAGAACATGACAGGAAGATGAGTGAAAAGTAGCAAGCAATACAAGACGACATCCCCTCCAAGGAGAGGCAGTGATAGTATCACGTAATGTGCAATGTCTATTTACACTGCACACTTGCATTCACACACTTCAATCCAACAAGAGAGAATAGTTGGATTTCAATCTTGACAAGTAATTACGTGACAACAATATGAGTGAAGTTGTAGAAATGGACAAAATGGCAAGAAACACCACGTACACATTGTTTCCTGGATGTCATCAGTCACTTCACTCTTATCGAAAAGCTGCTGCAACAGGTAGGTCACGGTATAGCCAATAAACATTAACATCTCTCGGTGAGGAAACGCACAAAATTTGGGAATACAAAATAGCATGAGGATATACATTAAGTGAGTGTTAAGAACCAGCGTGCCCAAAAAATATTTGCGTTTTTGTCCCTTTGAAACACCGTTGTTGAAGTTACTATTGATTTCATGGAAGCCAAGTTGGCAAGCACATCTGGCGCTGGGTAGTTAGTGCAATTATTTATGATTTCCTCCAAGATTTAAAAGCTCTTTGCCCGGCCTTGTAATGCAGTAACTGATTGCACTGCTAATGTAATTAAGGGGAGATTATGATGTCCACGTGGCACGCCAGATGGTGGCATTCACAGCAATGGGGGAAGGCACAACTGGCACACCACTGCACAAGGGCAGTGAGGCGCAGTCAGTCGGAGCAGTCCAGACTCCCCACCAGACGGAGAGAAGTATGCATGTGTCTGCGAAAAAAATATGTGTGCTGTGCATGCACGTGTGGGTGTAGTGTGATATTATAAGATGAGATATAAGAAGCTTGTATAATTGGGCAAAAATAAATATGTGAAATAAATTGACCATCTCTATCTTCTCATATCTTAATACTTCAAACAAGTGAGTAATTTTGTAAAAAATGTGACCACTGGCCACCACTTTAGGTTCACTACAAAAAACAGAATAAAAATTGAGAAAGAAAAAAAGAGATAACTACAAAGGTTCAAGAGGTGATTAAAGACAAATATCATGCATACAATCAAGTTGCTTATTTTTATATAATCTATCTGAGGGCAGCACGTGGACGACTAGTTTGCACATCCGCATCACAGTGCAGGGTTCAATTCCGGCTCCGTCCTTCCTGTGTGAAGTTTGCATGTTCTCCTCATGATGGACGGGTTCTCGGGTTAGCTGGCAGTTCAGAGTGTATCATGCCTACTCGAAGCTCGAGACGATTGTGATAGGCTCCAGCACGCTTGTGACCCTCGTGAGGATGAGTGGATCAGAAAACGGATGGATTGATATCAAATAGAGGGTCTAAATTAGGGTTACACGGATACCTGACGGGGCTATAGCTGGCCCTGGTCTAGCACCATCCCTGCAATATGTATTTGAAATCTGATGATTTAGACACGTGCAGATTTTTACAGGAGATTATTAACTGCAATAGCCAGGAAATCAGATGATGTCAATGGAAATGAAATCCCATCGGGCAAATCCCATTTTTCGCCCACAGGTTCCTCAGCAAAGGCAAAAAACGAGACCAAGACCAAACTGACCTTTAATTAGAGGAAAGCATGATATTATAAAGCCTTGCAAGGTTTCATCCTATGGGGGCACTAAGGGCAGGCTTCTTAAAACATGTTATTATAAGCTATTCAGGAGACACAAGGGTTTATATGCGTGGACAGAAAAGAGAGGAGGAGGGGGTGAGGGTCATATCTGAAATGAGCCCTGCACATTTCCACACAGTGCATAATGGGTTCATACAGGTGACAGCGACATTGGGGGCGCAGTAGATTTCCCAAGTTGATATAAGGATATTATTACCGGTACTCTTGAGGTGGAAACACAGAAATCTCCATCTTCAGTTCCAAGATGGGTGTCAGCAAATTACAAAACACAGCCGGTGACCTTTAAACAGGAAAAGGAAACCATCACCGTTTTAAAATTATTTAGGTGCAGAGTCATTCGCTGAGCATGGCGAAGGGTCACCCACTACCTCTTACTCAATATGCTACCATACCATATGTGGTAGGTTTATGCACTCAGAAGAATCCTGGATGTGTTAATTTTGATATAAAATTATTTAATTTTTTTTAATTGTATTGTACTTGGAAAAAAATGTGAACCACGGTCTCATTGTTAAAATCACAAGTTTCAATGCTATGACTCCTCTAACACAGGTGTGGGCAAATTACGGCCACATGCGGTCCATTAAACGTTTTAATCCGGCCGACCGACCTTGAATAAAATTAATTGTTTTATTTTCTAAATACTGTGGTGTGTCAAAGACAGATATCTTGTTGATATGCTTTTGTTCACTTTCATTTCAAATTAAATGTATTTTTTTTTCTCCGATAAGGTGAGGTTACCAAAACACTCCATGCATCTGGTCCTGGTCCGGCCCCTCTGTCAAATTTTAGAACCCATTGTGGCCCACCAATCAAAAAGTTTGCCCACCCCTCCTCTAACAGCTGCTTCTCACAGAAACCTGATACTGCCTTCATTTATAGTGGAAGGATACGATAATACAAAGTATTTTTTGTTGATCTCAATACTGTTTCATCACCTTTTTGTAATTAGACAAATACTCTACCAGGTGCACCTTTCCTCAGCATGTTTTGTCCGCCTGTCTCGACACCTGACATTACCATGATTGCAACTTGAACATTGCCACAAAAGGTTTTAAATGAGCACACCTATTTTAGAAGGCTTGGCAACACCTTGATGTGAAAGAATGAGCTGTGAAATCTCTTCGTGTTTTAGGAGGGTAGCGTGATGATGTTGATGATGAGCAGGGTGGGTGCTAAAAAACAAAAGAAAAAAAAACACACCCTACTAATGAACCCAGAAAATCTATTTGCCTAGACTTTGCACAATGGGGCGTTTGGTCAATTGTGCGCCGTTTTGAGATGAGGCGTATTTGGGTCCCGGCCAATCGTAGATGCCCCATTTATATTAAAATCCGGGCGATCAAAGCTCACGTTGGAGGGACTCGCAGGGGTACGTGCAAGATATTGGCATGCACAAAGTGCGTTCATACGGGGAAACTGCAACATGTCCCCTTGTGCATAAGGAAGTTGGCTGCCCATGTGAAGGTGGGCAATTGGAGACCACCTTGCAACCAGGGCCGTGCGCCTATGTGTGACCCCTATCAGAGTAACATTGTCACGTTCGCACATTCTACACAATGCTCTTACCAGTTCAAAAAATTAGCTAATTGTGTTTTGAGGACAATTATGAGAATTCTGACTCATGGTTGCATGTTAGAGCAAGCAAATACAGGGAGGCAGTAATGCAAAGCCGGGTGTGCTGAACAAAATGTATTAACAGTAGCCAGGGTACTCCGGAAAAACTAAATCGTAAGTACGTCAAGTTGCAATCATGGCAATGCCAGGTGTCAAGTCTCCTTGTAAAATACACTTAGCCAAAAATATATTATAGCCATAGTCTCAGATTCAAACTTTTGCCATTCCACTGAACCATACATTTAATCGTATTCACATTTTTGCAGATTTGCTGAAGCGTTAACCAATGACCGTTTCTTGTCTTGTCTGTATGATATGAAGGATGTGCTGAAGTTGAACAACATAAGAACACTTCGATGATTACGATATACGACACACCGTGGAAACTAACAGCAATCACATCTTTCCTGACATTGGTCAATTTGAGATTAACAATTTGATGTTCAACCATTCCAAGCTGTTGCAAGATGTTACAGATGTTACACTGGGAATATTACAGTCGATGCAATTACGTTGAATCATTCAGTATTGAACCTCACAATAGAAAAATTAAATTAATTGAGAATAGCAAATCTCACCTTCAGTGGCAAAGGGGTGGAGTTATCTGGGACAGGAACTTGGGGCAGCAGGTGGAATACAGTAGTTCAAGTAGTTGAGGGTCTTGTTCATGAGTGAGGGAAGAATGACGTTTAATATCCACAGGCAGATTCATGCAGCATTGACACTGATGTATACGCTGCATCGGTCTTTCAAGGTGAGAAAAGAGTTGAGCCAAAAGGCAAAGCTCTCCATTTATCGACCGAGCTATGTTCTCCCTCTTTCCTATGATCAAAATATGTCTGGGTTGTGACCATGAGTCTCAGTTGATACAGGTAGCTGCCTCCATGACCTGACCCTGGATTAGAGACAATTTGTCATCTCTTTGCTTGAAAGCGATCATGTATGATGGTGGATGGAGAAGTTCTGTAAAACTGTAGAGAAATTTCCAAAAATTTTTGGTCCAGCTGTATTCCAGCTGGCTAGCTGTGATCTAATTAATTATGTTGTTTAGTTGTTTTCCTCTTCCGCATCAGCCAATGTAAGCAATTGTTAAAAGAAATACATTATTATTATTATTAATATTATAATAGTTTAGCTCTCAAGAAACTTGTGCCGACTGCATAAGAACATAACCGGCATGGTATTAGTTAATAATTTGTTAGTAGACCCTGGAGGCTATGACTTCCTGCAAGTTGGAGGCACAAAGTCCGAAGAAACAGCGCTGAGGACACAAAGAAGCTTCAGTCAGGTAAAGAAAAAAACAACTCCAGAGCATAATTTAACAGCCCCTTTTTTTTAACTCCAACACTTCATACAGCGGCCTGTGGCCTTTACAGTATTTAAGTAATGTATCAAAACGACTGAGTGGAAATCACTGATGGTGTTGTGGTGCATTTGCCATACTTTGTTGCTGGCAATGAGGATTCTGTTTCTACAGCATGACAGAGTAAATGTGAGTATGAATGGTGGTGTGTCACTGTATAGGCCGTTTGATTGACTGAGACCAGTCCAGGGTGTTGTCCATCTTTTGCCTACAGTATGTAGTATTGCTCTCCGCATAGAGAAAATGGATGTATGGATGTAACCCATTCATTTTTTTGGCTAGACTTGATGCTAGGGGTCACAAAGATCACTTTTTTTAAGTAATTCGTTTTCAAGGGTTAGGGTTTTAAATGTGACTGTTCAGCTCACATTGGACAGTGGAGCTCTGCATCTCGCAGTTGAGCAAAAGCAGATTCACCTATTCACTTTTTTACCCTCCCTTTTCCCTCAGTATTTTTCTTTTTTTTTCACGGCACGGTGGCCCGACTGGTTAGCACGATGGCCTCACAGTGAGAGACAGCATCGGTCGTGGGTTGAATCCCGGCTCTGGCCATCCTGTGTATAGTTTACAGGTTCTCCCCATTCCTGTGTGGGTTTCCTCCAGGTACTGCGGTTTCCTCCCAGGGTCAATGGTTGTTCGTCTGTATGTGCCAACCAATTCAGGGTGTCCCCTGCCTACTGCCCGAAGATAGCTGGGATAGGCTCCAGCACGCCCGCGACCCTAGTGAGGAGAAGCGGTACTGAAAATGGATGAATATATATATATATATATATATATATATATATATATATATATATATATATATATATATATATATATATATATATATATATATATATATATATATACATATATATATACATATATATATATATTTAATCCCCACTCATTCTTTAATTTGGGTGTTTAAAAAACACAATGCAATTGGAATTGGCGTAAATTATTCCCGGATATTTGCTATTTGCAGGCCATGACCCACGAGTAGTGGGGGATCCACTGTAATCACATATAATGTGAAAAAAAAATTCTCACGTTAATAAAAGAGTCCTATAATAACAATGTGAGAGTAAAACGAAATATTTATTGATACGGTATATACCAACTTCAATCTTTTAGGAAAGTGCAACAACCTCAATAAATTGTCATCTTTCTAAGCTGGTCTGGTCAGACACTGCCTTGAAACTGCAGTTTAAATGCATTACATTTTGCCTCTCAATGAATCAACAATCAATTGCACAAATTGACTAACCAGTTCCTATTCCAG
Source organism: Idiotropiscis lumnitzeri (assembly GCF_059441095.1). Classification (NCBI taxonomy): domain Eukaryota; kingdom Metazoa; phylum Chordata; class Actinopteri; order Syngnathiformes; family Syngnathidae; genus Idiotropiscis; species Idiotropiscis lumnitzeri. Next base: position 37,664,975 of record NC_142391.1, read on the forward strand.
TCCATCTAAGTTACTTAATATTCTTAGTGGCACATACATTCTCTCACTATTCGCCGACTGACCTAATGACTTAAAAGTTGGTTTCAAATTGATTTCACACTATCCCCATTGACAAAATCTTTTTGTTCTGAGTGGCTTGGTTAGCTCTCCAGGAACACATCTTTTAAGGAGTCCAGGTTCTGAGTCTCAAATTCGTGTTACAAAGAGATCTGTCTTTCAATTAGTCAATTCGCCAACCTGTTTCATTTGAATAACGGCAGCAATCTAACATTTGTTAGGGGACAGCTGTTTCTGGAGTGAATCATTTAATTTGATCAAGGTAATTGCGATAGATTCTGTAAACATCAAGATTGAATGCACTAACTTTGTCAGTTAGTACAACAATGCTTTAATCCTAATTGAATGAAGTTGCATCAGAAACCTTTGCAAAGCCACTTACCCTGTAAAAGGCTTGCCTAAAATGCATACCCATTAGGCCAAAATTCCCTTAGACAGGGATAGATTGCAATTGATGGGGACTTCCTTGAAAATATGTGATTGCTCTGTCTAATTTGTGACGTGTTGAAGTAATTGGGTGGTCTCCAAATGCTTTTTGTTCAGAGTTGTCCTTTGATCTTCTGTTAGAAAGACGCATTTTGTTTACATCCCAATAAGCCTCATTGCGAAGTCAATACTGTTGCGTTCTGGACCTTTCAGCCAGAAAGAGAATTGTCCATTCACTGTGTAATGAAGTTTAATGATGCCACGTGGATTAGTGCAACTGTCTCGCTTTCTCTGCTTTTGTTTTCATACCAAATGGTTTATGTGCAGCATTATGTAAATATTAAAGAATATCCCAAGGGTATATATGGAGAGAAAACATTGCCAGTGTCTGATTTTCCTCCGATTTTTTCAGAACATTATCATGTCTGAGGCGAGCGACCAGATGCAGACAGAGCCTATCACTGCAGTTGGAGTCCTTTCTTCATACAGAAATGCTCCAGATGACTACTGTGTTGTAAGTAATAATTTATTTACCTCACCTCTGGTGGAGTCAGGTTTTGCTACAGTAAACACATCCAAGCATATCTTTATGGATCTTGCTTTATAACTATGGAACAGAAAATATAGCTTACTCAATAAAAGAGATTTTTTTTCTCAAACCTACAATGCTGAACGCAATTAATAAAGAGTTCAAATTCAGTGGGACATCACATTGATTGGTCGATTAGGAGTTGAATTCCAATACTTTTATACGTAGTATGTGACCGCTTTTGTCTGTACATAGTATAAGATCAATCTATGATGCTGGCAGTCATCCAATATAATTTTTATTTTGAATATTGTAATGACTCATTTATGTTTTTTGTAATACTACAACACATCTTAAAAGATGCCTAAACTTAACCAGAGTCAACCGGGTGTTTCAGTTCTTTTGAACATCAGACACGCTGATGCAGACAACCCAGCTTGTGCCTTAGAGGTGCCTGACCATCGATCTCTTATCAGAGCCGCCTAGGAGCGTTCTTTGGTGCCTCTGTGCCGTTGCAGATGTCTCTCCTCCTCCTCCTCTCGCCTCTGTTGCGGAGTGCAAGTATACTCGCTGCAGAGAGACATGAAGTTTACTTTGATGATTGCTAAATAGTGTTCGTGTCTTACATGCATGCACAAGTCTTATAGTGTATTTAGTTGGGCTCGATTCCCACTACAGTGATTTATTTGTAAGTAAACCAGAAATTCTACAAATAAATTATCAATGAAGTCAATCAAATTAAAAACCACCTTTTTAATTTAGCTATTAAGTAATATACAAAGTGACACAAGAAAATGGGAACTTTTTAACAATCCAAAAAAACCACGAGTGATGGAAACAAATATTTTATTCATTGTAAATCAACCTTCAAACATACCATTCAAGAAACAATTATGGAATCTTCTTTTTCGGAGCAGAATAAATGCTTTTGGGTGTACTGGCCCTTTAACAGAGAGTTCAACTGAGCGAGTGTGTCAGTGGGTGAGCGTGCAAAAACACGGAAGCGATAAGTACAGCGGTGTGAAGAAGCAATTGAGAGCCATATAAGCATTATAAATTCTGTTAAATTTTAATTACCGGCAATTTAACATTAACAAGTGTCTCAGAAAGGTTCCAGTTTACCTTGTAACTATCGCTACGTTTGCCGTTGTTTGGGTAATAACGCGGAGACCAGAGGCTATTTGTTCGAAGCGGCTAATGGATGTAAAAATCCATTTTTATGGCTAAATTTCTCTATTGTGGCTTTTAATCAGGTGTGTTTTTTAGGGCAAAAATAAAAGTAAAAGGAAATGAATCTGAAATTAGTCAGCTACTGAGCTCTAAATAATGTGTATGAATTATCAGACCTCTACCGGTAGCTCCTCTCCCGCTGCGTCAACATTCATGGACGGATGCATGCTAGCCATTTTGCAGGGATCAGTGGAGGATGGTAGTGGTGCAGGAAGTGACGCAATACACGCTTGTTCTTCCAGTTTTGGTTCGGCAAAATAGTGTTGAATTGCTAACGCTTGCCACTGGTATATATAAAAAACGGTGTAACATTGGATTGATGAGCAATGTTGTGATTAAACTGGAATCAATCAAATGAGTTACTGGCCTCAAAATAATTGTGGGACTATTCAATTTTCATGCGCATACTTGTGGACACTTCTGCTTCAGAGTCAGGAATTTTGGCACGGGTTTTCCTCGGGCCGTTTTGGAGTACCCAAATTGGCTTTCAGCAGCATGGTGAGAATGGTAATTATTCACCTCCGCACACCCCGGGTCATCTAGCTTATTAGTGATGGACTTGTGTTACAGGGATGTTGCTGAACACATTTATCTTACAAATCAAGACCTTAAAAAGTTTCTGTTATTTGTAAATTATACCTTTGAAAAAAAAAAATCTTATTTAGAAACTAATGACTCAAGTCATGTATAAGTAATAAGAGGAATAAATTACATTCAACATGACGACACAGTGGAACGGTAGCTTTGCGGATTTGTGTTTGACTTTGGAGGTTCCTCGTTAATTGTTTATTACACTTCAAATCTTGAAATCCCCAAGAGAAATGAATGCAATATGGCTTATGGCATATGAGGCTTGCATCAAAAATAACTTTCATGGTGTTCAAACGATTATTCCAGTCTTGAGGAACATCCTTTAGAAATGTTTTTAATCTGTAAATTTAAAACGCAAACAATTCATTAGATCGTGCGCTGAGAGGGGGAAATTGGATTATTACGCCGCACTGGTGTACTGTATTGATTTTTAGCCCTCCATGGAAGGCTCCTTTTAAAAACCTGACTGCTTACCACTGTGACTTTACTCTTTATGCAGTAAATCAAAGGGCTGATTAACTCTTTTGCTCTCTGATTCTTTGCTGTGCTGTATGTTCTCATCTCTGAACTTCAGCAGATCGTTCCAACACAACAGAGCACAAGCCCAGATCAAACACTGTTCCACTGGGATCTGCAGCTTTGCTCAAGTACGAGCAGCCACCCAACATCAAACGCCATGCGCACACTCAGTCGTACTTTGACTCTGCAAGGGTTCCAAAGGGGATTGGCGTGTGTTTCAAATTTGCAAGCATTTGACTTGTTACTCTCATAAACTCATTACTAAAATTTGAATTTATTTCAAGAGGCATAACATTGGTTTTATAAGAAACACAAACTCCTTGTCAGAGAGACATACTGTAACTTACTGCCGGGTATTATCCAAAATATTCTTTCAGCGAGACAGGGTCGCTATGATTTGAGGGGCATATTTAACTCAATGACAAAGTACTCAAGAACAACTATGAAAACCTTTTGTATGTCTGTATGTGGAGAGAACGTATGAAACAAATTGATTATGGATTTACAACAAAGTGCAAACATTCACCAGTTTAAAAAGAAATATAAAATCAATATTTTTCTGAAGTAAAGGGAAAAGGAAGGGCTTGATAATGACAATAATGTGTGTACTGTGTATATATATATATATATATATATATATATATATATATGTATATATATATATACAAACACACAGTATTAGGTGATAAGATGTTATGATCACCTTTATTAATAATAATTTTGATAAAAGTTTAAGCTGTTTTAGATTTAGATCAAATAGTAGTCTATTTAGTTTAGTATGTTATGCATAACGGCATATAACTATTGAATTAGAAAGTGTATAGCATTTGATATATTGTGTGCACTGTAAATGTATCAGGCATGCTGGAGCCTATCCCAGCTGTCTTCAGGCAGTACATTATACCTTTATATTGTTTGCAATTAATGAATGATCATTTTCATCCTGTTTAAGTGACACTGCACATTAATTTTCTACAGTGCACTGGTTGGGAATCGTGGTTGTAAGAAATTATACATATGTTAAGCATCACATGGATACATCAGGCTTGATATCTAAATTCAGACATATACAATTTGAATCTATTAAAGTGTTGTCAATGATCCAAATTCGAATTTTTATTCTTGGCTTCTGTTAACTAGCGAAAACCATCAAGACTTGAATCAGTTTTGCCATTCTGTTTCCTCTATGCTACCTTGGGTGGCTTCTTTCTCCAGAGTACAGTTTCATGTACAGCCGGGCATCTCAGTGCTGCGGGTCGGTCTCCTGAGATCTTTTATTTGAAAATTCAGCACCTGTTCTGGAAATGTTAGGGACGTAGCAGTTGAAAATGTGATTGCTTTTTAAATCAAGAGCGCGCAGTGGCCGAGCTTTGGCATCTTTTGGTGCACGCAAATAGTACTTCATTTACTGAGCTTTTTGTAAATACAAAGAGCAGCCGGAAGAATGCGTTCGAACCACTACACATTGTTTCTGCCAGGGCCAAGCAGTTGGCCTTTCACATTCAAGCTGTGTCGTTCTCAAGCTGCCCCCGCCTGTTGGCAGGATGATGCCTGAGGTGCCTCCTAAGAGGACCGTGCCCTCATTACTCTTCAACTTGACTTTGGGTTTCACAAAACTAGACCTTTGGTTAAGCTGACAGAATGCTGTGACTACTGACCTGGAAAAAGTGGCCAAGACGGCCTGTCTTGTAAAGAAGAGGAAGGGTCTGTGATGTATAGGCTCCTTCTGGGACTTTCAGTTGAAGTGCTGTTGGTGACGCCCAGCCAGAAAAGCGCTTGCTGCTCATCTAATGCTCGCTCTGTCTTTCTCACCTCACTATCTCTGCTCCCTGCATCAAGTCGGCCCCCTCTCATCCCATCTTGTTGGTGGTGGTTTTGCATGAATCTCCCTGTGCCATGCTTCCCCCACCCAGTCACTGGGGTCATTCATCATTATTGTCAAGGGGGGGTAGTGCGTGTGGGTGGGTGCAGAGATCTATGACTTCTTCATTTGAATGAACCTCATTAGATTGACTCTTCTTTGTAAAGGATCCCTTTAGAAAATAACCCTGGCAGTTATTTAGGTGATTCTCACATTGTAGCCAATGGAACATGACGCCTCAACCAAGCATATTTGCTCCAACGATAGAGGAGTCTGCAGCTTATATTTTATTCTGCACAACACACAGCGATGTTGTTTAGGACCTTGAGCTTGACTTGTGGCACCCAAATGCTGTCAATATGATGCAATCTATTATTCTTACTGCATGCGTCAATCTTTTATAACTATGAATGAGCCTATTATACAAGGACAAGATGCTCCTTTATTGGGGTGTAGCCTCATTTCTGCACAACTCGTAAAAGTGCATTCTATCCTCAGCGGTTTACTGTGAGAATATTTGTCTCATTAAATACGAGGATGAATCCAAACGGTGCAGAGCATTCAAACTTCAAGGAGTCGTTTTCTTATCTTACCTGCACCTTGATGAGGGGTTACCACATTTTTTTATAAAAAAAATAAATAAATACTAATACTATATATATATATATATATATATATATATATATATATATATATATATATATATATATATAGTAATCCTTATTTTGCTATGGAGGCACACAGAAGTATGGTTTCCTTATTAGAGTGGATTGTCAGGGCATCTTTAATCAGCCTTCTCCCAAGGGATGATATTTTTAGCCAGCTTTTTGGAGACTCCTTTACCCATGCCGAGCTCTAATGAGATGGAGCGCTAGTCTAGGCAAGCATTAATTAAGGCGAGTATGCAAAGAAGAGACAATAGCAAGATGCTCATGGCATACATACATTAACTTTATCCCACCTCCTGAATTTTTTCTCCCTCCTTGTTTTTTTTTTTGTTTTTTTTCTTGATGTAGGTAGCACAAACAACAGATGGCTCTGATGCCGACCTGTGGAAGGACGGCTTATTCAAATCCAAGGTCACTCGCTACCTCTGTTTCACCAGAAAACCAGTAAGTGGTGGAATGTAAAGTATCACTTTTCTTGTGCAAACTGCATTTTGTCTGTCTGTCTGTGACTTTATGGGAGTTCTACACCCAGAATATTTTAGCAAGATTTGTGCTCAGATTAAGACTATTTTAAAAAGGCCAGTGGTGGCAGTACAGTTTAGAATTCTTTACATATGATAGATTTGAATGCATATTCAAAGTGTGCGATATACTTCTTTGCAATATTGTTCTTGCTACTGGTCCTCCTGAGGTTATTTGCTTATTGATAACACAACAATGAGCTGTATTTTAACCATCCATCGTTTTGTATTCAAAAGTTTATTTAAACAGAAAATTACATTTATGATCACTGAGAATGAAGACTTTTGTTTTATAAAATAATATGACACCACGTTAGATTCTGCCAAAATGCAAATAAATGTAAACTTATATTTTTTATTTGTATGCCTTTATTGTGCAGCATTCTATTAGTATTTTAAAGTGTGGTTGATCGTCTGTACGTTGACCATTACCATTAGAATGTCTCCTTTTATTGCCAAGCTCACAAATCTGACACTCTTCAGTTTTCTATTTAGGTATTTGCTAATCACAACCAAATTTAGTCACAGCGATTGGGTTCTATTCTACAGGTGTACCTAATTAAGTGCCCATTGAATTCGCAAAGTAGACAGCACTTTCTACAAAATCTGCATATGTACATTTTTGACAGGATTCTTTTATTTACAGAATGTCCTCTAACATCTAGACAACGTGGCAGCAGCTGCCTCATGGCCAAGTTCAATCTGGACTGCTGGCTAGTGTAAAGCATACAAATAGCCCTGTCCTTGTTCCTATTTATTATCTTAAATGTGTGTCTGCATTGTTTTAAAAACTTTGACACAAATAAAACACGACAGAGCTATCAACAAAGGCTATTTTGTCTGCCAGTCAAAGGAGCTCCCACAATAATTGTCCGACAAAAACAGATTCAGTAAAATTATCCCTTGAATTATATGGGTGGAAAGGAAATAGTTTGTGATTTATCATACTCTGGTTGTAACTAGATGAACCCCCCCTTTTGTCACGTTCTGATGGGGGTGGGGGCGAAACCCCAGCAAAAGAGGCAAATACAGAAAAAGCTCCCATGCATAGTAATAACATTCATCCATATTTTTCCTTAAGTCAGTGTAAAAACTATGAATAAAAATATCTTTAATGGCAATGACTGTCAAGCAACGACAAGAGAGGAATCCAGCCATCAAGTCACGCCTGGTTCAGCCCAGTTTCTTTTGCAGTGGTGTATTATAGCAATTTATTATGCCCAAAAATGAAAATGTTAAGGAGTCATGGAAGAGTCATGCTTGAAAATGTCAGATGACACAGCCCCTGAATGCTCTTAAACCAGCATCCTTTTCCTAGACTCCAAGACAACAATTACTCTTCTCGACCCCCCCCCCCCCAAAAAAAAAAAATAAAAAATAAAAAAAAAAAAAATATATATATATATATATATATATATATATATATATATATATATATATATTTCTGGCTCCCTTCCTGTTCACCCTCAACACCTCGGACTACAAATACAATTCCACAACCTGTCACCTGCAGAAGTTCTCTGATGACTCTGCGATTGTCGGCCTCATCACTCACGGTGACGATCGGGAGTACAGAGGGGTTACGCAGGGGTTCGTGGACTGGTGTCAGCAGAACCGCCTCCAAATCAACGCTGGGAAATCCAAAGAGCTGGTGGTGGATTTCCGCAAGCGTCGACACTCTCCACCTGCACCAGTGAATATCCAGGGAACAGACGTTGAGAGGGTCTCAACTTACAAGTACCTGGGTGTTCATCTGAACAATAAACTGGACTGGAGCGACAACACAGATGCTCTCTATAGGAAGGGTCAGAGCAGACTCTTCCTACTCAGGAGGCTGAGGTCCTTTGGCGTTCGGGGAACACTCCTCAGGAACTTCTATGACTCTGTGGTTTCATCAGTCATCTTCTATGGAGTGGTCTCCTGGGCAGGAGGCATCTCGGGCCGGGACAAAAAGAGACTGGACAAACTAGTGAGGAGGGCCAGCTCTGTCCTGGGCTGCTCCCTGGACTCTGTGGACTAAGTGGGGGGCAGGAGGATGACGGCAAAACTGTCATCAATGCTGGACAAACCAGCCCACCCACTCAATGACACTCTGAGAACACTCCACAGCTCCTTCAGTGATGGACTGTTACACCCTCGCTGTACCAAAGAGAGATTTCGCCGCTCCTTCCTGCCGACTGCTGTCAGACTTTTTAACAAGAACATTGGGTCAGGCCTACAAACGGGAGGGCATTAGTCCAATTGTGCAGTCCTAGGATGCAATATACACTACTACTGTACTTTCAGCCAATGGTGTACTTAAATATTGACCAATTATGTATTTTGTTTACCATTACAGTATTCTTATTACAGTACTTCTATCACTGCAGTATTTCTACCATTGCAGGACGTTCACTATTACAGTACTTTTATCATTGCAGTACTTTTATCATTGCAGTATTTCCTATCATTGCGGTACTTTTACTATCACAGTACTTTTACCATTGCAGTATATTTTATTATTGCAGTACTTTTTACCATTACAGTACTTTTATCATTGCAGTATTTTCTATCATTGCAGTACTTTTCTATCATTTCAGTACTCTTACCATTACAGTACTTTTATCATTGCAATATTTTTATCATTGCAGTATTTTCAATCATTCAGTAGCTTTTATCATTACAGCGTTTCCCCCTCTGTATAATGGACAGGCATTAGGAGTGTTTCCTTACACTACATACGTTTATACTGTGTATATTTGCATGCTTTTTATGAATGTCTGCTGCTAATATTATACATTAACGGCTACATTACGCCGCCGACTCTGTGTGATCTATATCTTTGCTGCTGTAACACCTCAAATTTCCCCATTGTGGGACTAATAAAGGACATCTTTATCTTTATCTTTGTATATATATAATATATATATATATATATATATATTAGTCTGACTTGAAAAAATCCCCATCATATTACCATCATTTATGACACCACGGCTGGCGGCTGGAGAAATATTAAGCACAAAGAGGCTAATGCACTACTGAGTGAGTGTTGGATGACCTAGCTTCTCTTGAAAGGTACATCTTGAAAATGGCCTCGCAAGTGTATCTGCAATTAAATCCAAACTTTTTGATTCTTCGGCCATTGTGGTTTAGAAAAACAAGAAAAATCTATAGATTATTGAACGGTCGCCACTTACGACTTTCTGGGGTGTTTATTACGCATAGCGCTGCCTCGTCACAAGTGAGTATCGAATTACAAGATGCGTTCACTACCCTAAATTCACTACTCTTCCTTTTCACGTTCACTATATTATCAATAACTATTTCTTTACAAAACTTGTTTCATGCATGAAGGTCAAATGTGCATTACTAACTGCCTCCCTGCAAAGTGGGGAGGAGAGAAGGAAAGAGAGAATATATATTTGATGTTTATCACTGCATCAATAATTAAATTAGTCATGATCCTCTTTCAAGGAAAAAAAAGCTTAATCTGAACTGTCTAGTATCCAGATAATGATTGCACACGTTCACAAGGGTTCAGTTACAAAAAAAAGAATGAAAATTGGAAATGCTTGATTTTTTTATAGTCCTCATATTGAATTGTATTGTAGAAGATTATTTTTGAAACAAAACCATGGAAACGTTCTCTAATGAATTGTAAAAAGCTACCATTTCACCCCAACTGTGTTAATGATTCCACCTATATTGTGAACCCCAACATCAAAGAGTCAAGGGACTATTTAGTTTTTGATAAACCATTGACTCTGTCTGACATTTTATCTCCAAAATAAACCAAATGTTTTAATTCCTTTCCCTGCATCTTTATGAAACCTGACTTTGAATCAATGCCTTTTGATTCTGTCCGTGACAGGGCCCTGATGTTGTTGTGGATGTCAAGTTGACTGACATTAAGGATCCATTGCCAGAGGGCTTTATTGCGGTGCAAGAAACAATGGACACAAGTAAGAAAAGAGACAATGCACTCACAGACCGCAGCCCAGCCAACCTTTTCTTACTCACTGACCAACTCAAATGGAGGGGGCAGCATTGCTTGAGATTGTGAATGTTTTACGGGTGCAGGTTAGCTTAGTTTATGGTACACTGCGGGAATAAAATAAACATTTTGCCCCAGAGGTACAACACGAAAGAATCATGAGTCATTGTTTATCTAAGCTGGAGCTGTGCTTTTCTTTTTTATGAGGGCCTTATTTATTTATGTATTTATTTGGGAAGAGGACGAGTGGATGGGGGTTATCTAATATTAATGAAATGCATTCCCCAATGCTTTAGTGCTTTTTGAGTGCTATGTATTTCCCCTTCACCATTCATGCCTTGGAAATGTAATAATATTTTGGTGTGTGGAGCAAGGACAGCTTGTTTATTATTTTTATTATCATTCCATTTATGCTGCACTCACAGTGTTGCTGGGGAAATAAATGAGAAAAGCACAGAAGCAATATACAGAAGGATGGCATTTTTTTGTGAGAAAGAAGAAAAGACATTACACACATGTTGATGGTGTAATTTAATATTTAATTAATTTATGTGGATCTATGTTTAATGGACTGCATGTGGCATAACATATGAGATTCTTTTTAGGCGAAACCAGTTAAAAATCCCTCTCGTGCACTAATGTTGAAGGAGGATCCTTCTTAGTTCTGAAATAATACAAATGATCACAACACGTGTTTTGTTGCTTTTTGGGTGTCGACTTGAAATTTGATTCATCAAGTCGTCTCTAAACCTAAAGTAAGTCAACTGTTTAGTACAAATACAGTTATGAGGGGTTGGAAAACACCTTCAGTTGTGTTTGGCTTGAATATACAATACATGGTCACAATTTCAGTTTTTTTCTTTCATGTCTCCGTGATCAGAGGAGCCTGCCATGAGGAAGAGGAGGATTTGTGTGAAAATGAGCCCACGTGCAGCTGCGGGGACGGCTGTCTTTGACTTTCAGATCATTGCCAAATCCAAGCATCATCTTGTTCACTACGCGAGCATGGGGTACGTTGCTGACCACTGCAAATGATACTTCTCAATTTGCGGCAAAGTAAATGGCATTTAACTGAAAGCATCATGGCTAATGACTAGCATGAAAATGAACAGTCAGTTGTTTGCAGGTGTGAGTAGATTTACTTTTATTTTATTTTTTGTCATACAGTGGGAAGCAGTGGCTTAAATGCGCAGTAGAATTAATACATATTAAGCTCTTTCTCCTGTTTTGTCTACAACCGGCTTGAAATTCATCTTAAATCCATTTAAGTTTTAAATTTCAGGTGACCGTCACCATGACAACAACCTGGCATGGGTGCGGAGCGATAATGCAATGATGCTACACATTCAACATGATTCAATTTGATAAATTCCTCTGTTTATAATTTACTCACTATTTTACAGTGAGATCAATAATATGGGAATATGGTATCGAATGGGAGAGATTCCTCATCTCCAGCCATCGCAGTGGCGATCCAGTGGCGTTAAAAGTGGTCTCCCTTCTGACACTGAGAGGTAATACTTTGTCAAATCAGTTTCCATTTGCCTTCTTCCATGCTCATTGTAGTTTTATTTTTCATCGCATTATCATATAACAATTAGGATAACGATCGACAACCAGGTAATCTCACCTGCGTCATTTAGTGGAAAGGTACCCGAACAGAAATGTCGTGATAATCAACTCAATGGATACCTTGAGTTCAATGAGGGCTAAACATCTATTATTTGCGGAGTTCCCACAAAACAGAGAAAGGCCACATTCTGACTTGGCCGACATTAGTGTTGTGCACACAAACAGCATGGGAAGTAGCCCGGAGATGGAGAAACAGCTGCAGAGGAAGGGAGGAGAGCTCCAAGATCTTTGGCATGCTAGAGTGTGCGTGTCCGCTCTCTGCTCAGGCTGCTGCAGCATCCTCTGCCTCAGGCCTCACAGTGAGCTCCAAGGCAGATGAGCTCAATTATTTATCGCAATGAAGACCTGGGGATTTCCACTGCAAATTGTAAATAAACAGCTGAGACGTTGTCACAGAGAGCTTGGCAGAGAATTCTGCTATGTTTGCCAAAGCATGAGGCTTTTGCTTCGCCATCATTTGCTGAGCTGAGTAAAAGCCACATAAAAGCTTAACGGTGTCAGAGACTGTTCACATGGCCGTATATTTTAATGAGAATAAATAAATACATTGAATAAAATGCGACAAATTTGGAGCCAGTGAGCAGGCCTATGTGTGTCGTTACAACGCTTACCTGTGATTCGCTGCTCTTTTGAAGCCTCCTTTGGTGAGGGTGAGAGATTGGGATGAATTGCACCTCGAAGCAACTTCACACCCCATCCGATGCCTGCTGAGATCACAGACTGCTGGTTTTGGTTTAACATTCAAATCCATTCTACACGTTCAGTCTTCTTTTTAGAGTAATTCCATGCATAATTCAATGATGCATGAGAACAGGATTGTGGGTAAATTACTGTATTTAGCAGAGGTGGGCAATTTACAAAATTTTGCCAGTCCGTAATTTGTCAGTGGTCTGGGCACCTGTCACTCATCGTCACATCAGCTGTGCTTCCGTCAGTAAATTTCACAAATTCACTAGTGCGTCTATCGTCAGACCATCAGTCACAAAGTTGTACAATTCTGGCAAAACTGACCAAGTCGTCTCAATCAATTCTTTTCTTTCTACTTTGTCTACTCTTTCTTTTTCTTCTGTCTTTTGGCAAACAACTTTTGATGCATTAAGGCCACCTTCTGAAGTGGAGTGTTGGGATGCATACACCATTTCCTAACCCCCTTACGCTACTGTGTGCAAAATAAAAAATAGAAATGGACTCAGTTGTCGATCGGTACTTGACCCAGTTTGTGATGATTACACTGACGGACGAAAATTAACTTCCGGCAGTGCTATAGGTCCATCATTTTTTTAAATTTTATTTTTCATAAGTTTGTTGTCAGCCGTCATTCGGCAGAAAATCGATGGACCTTGTGTTTGTGAGACGGAATACCCACGTCTGGAATTTAGCCAAGCCCCTTTGACAGTTTCTCGGGCATCTATGCAAAGCATGTACTGTAGAGCAAACAAGCTAACATGCGATTACAAAATATGTTTGTAGTAATTTCAAAGTCACAGAATAGAAGTATTGAAAAGTGATTTTTGAGCAATGACTCAAGACACATTGGTTGTTGAAGACAGGGTAACTCTTAACATCATTGTCCCATATGCTCTCCTGTACTTTATTTGTATTCACCAACAGTTTTTATATTTACATTCTTGTACCTAACCACACAAACGTCATGGTACATCTTGAGTTAGTGCTCATCAGCTCAAAATGTTTTAACAGTCATCCATATTTTCATTTTCAGGATGATTTTGAAAGCTTTGATCATTCCTCTCAAATGTTAATCTGCCGCAGACTGTTGTGTGTATGTGTATGGATGTAAATGATCAATTATGTTTTAATAGTGCCAAGCTTTGCCAGGTCTTCATATGCATCAACAGTGGGTAGTTCCATTTTTAAGTGATATTTTACATCTCACCAATTAGTACAGGAAGCTGAAGTAAAATGAAGGATAAACTGCAGTAGTTAGTTCTTATTGGCTCAGGCTGTTACGCCAGATTGAGCCACTAAAATGTTTAGGATGCAAATCTGTTGAGCTTACTGCTGTAAAAATGCAGAGGCAATTTGTTTATTGCTAGTATTCACAAGTGTGTTAAATTTGGCCATGTTTTTAAAATGTATTTTTCTTTTTCATTATCAGCACGCATATTTATAATCTGGATAAATTAGCATCAAGTAATTTAAATTTAATTAAGTTATTTATTTCTCCTGAACTCACTTAGTCGCCTGTACATGCAATTATTGATACCTATTAGGTAAAGAACAATGGTCAGTAAAATAACTTCATGACAATTTTTTTTAATACAGAAATTAATTGCATAATTAATTAGTTTTATTGTTGTTACTTAAAATCAGGCATTGCTTTATTATTAGCTTGCACAAAAAAAACATTGTCGCTCAATATTTTAATGCAGTCATTGCAGTCAAATGATTTCTGTAACTTTGATTATTGTGCACCTGTCAAAATTTTTTTTGTTATCGGTTTGGTTGGCATGGGACAGTATGTCATTACTTGACACTCAAAAAAAAAAAAAAATACAAATTCAGGGTGTACCTGTCGTTGCTGCCAAATACTTTAAACATCCTAAAGTGACCAAAATTAATTAAAGTGGGAAAAAGGAAAAAATAAGACATTTTTTGAATGAAGAAAATAAAATCAGACTGAGAAATCCAGTTTTTATTTGTGTGCTTTTTTTTAAATCACTAAAGACTAGTCTCCTTAGGCTTGATAATGTTTCTCATGTTGTCCTTAAGTGTGATGGGTATACAGCGAGCATTTGAAATATTATCTACCACTCATAGTTTTTTTTCTCCCACAAATTTTGTAACTGGTGTGAAAATCACGACATCCAGCCACAGGCTGCACTATGCAAGCAACCTTGAAATGTGTCCAGTAAAGATGCCCTCCATCCTCTTTCACTCATCATTCTTGGCCACATTTCTACTTGTTCTCCTGATAAAACTGTCATTGGTAAGGCAGGTATCTGACCCCTCTCGTGACTGCGAGCATAAATTAGGTTTGTCCTAATATTAACATTGATTCTGCTTCACTTGGATTACAGTTTTTTTGACATTTCTATTACAATTTTAGCCCAATGTACACACAGGCACCTTTTAAATCAAATTGTGGTGTGATAAAAACGTCAAGGCTAAATATCCCTTTCTTTCCATTGCAAAGCTGCCTTTGTTACACATGACACCTAAAGAGTTGTCCATGTCAGAATTGGCATCTCAATACATTGTGGATCTGGCTGCCTTCTGGCTGTGACACTCACATTGAAGCACCTCTGCAGGAGATTTTATCAGCTTGTGTTGCATGCTGGTTAGTCAAGACTTCCCAATACAGCTTACTGTTGCGAGAAAAAGACACCCTGACTCTGTAACTGCGTGTGTTTCCTGACAGACATTTTCTCAAAGTTGTTGAAAGCCATTCCTACTTAATTTTTCACATTACTTTGTTCCATTCCGAAACGTTGCAAGAAGCGCCTCAGATCACTGCAATGCTTTCTGAACAGTGCCAGGGATGATTGAATGATTGGTGGAGATCTGATGAGATCATACTATTCAGCAACCAAATTCCAAGAGTGCCTCTTTTCAGCCTCTGACACTGAGCTTAAAGGAGGATAATGACGGCTGAGACAGCGGCACCTATGAAGCAGCACTGTCAGCACACAGAGGAAGGTGTGGAAGTGTTGTCACAGGAGAGGCTGAATGGGTGTCAAAACAAGAGCTTTCTGCTTTCTGTATTATAACTCTGGCTTTTCACTGAAACCACTTCCTTCATCATCTTGCCTCTCTGCTGACTACCACTTCTGTGGCCACTGTCTTTCAGTTTCTTTTCTCTGTCCCATTTATCTGACATTGACAATACAGCGACATGAAGAACAAGATTTGAAAGGCAATTGCAAAAACACTGAAGTCAACGTTAGAACAACTGCGCTACGCTTTGCAGGGCTAATAGGATTTTAACTTGACCATATTTGGTGGGAGCAGAAATTTCCTGATCGGTGTTGTAATTGTGTAAATCTTCCTGGGCGTGTTCCCAGTTTAACTATAATTTGATGAGGAACTACACTATAATTGAATATTCAAATGAATTAGGAATATGTGTCAATATGGCTCTCCTTGACTGAAATGAGGATTAATTGTTGTCAAAACTCCAGTGACTACCATAATACAAGTCCCAACACTGTTGTTGATTCGCAAATGCACTTGCCATGTTTTTGTTTTGGGCATTAGTTGTCAAATTGATTTGCCAGATGTCGGCCTCTCCAATGCAGCTAAAATTGTATTTAGAAAATTCCAATTTGGAGTGAGGCGGCCTTGCGACGTGAGCAGATGGCAAAAGCAACCCTTGAGATTTATTTTAGAAACGTTCCGTGTGAACACATGAATGTTTCCATGGTGATTGGAATGACTTTATTTACAAATGTAGAGCTAACTGAATCCTTTTCCTGCTTCCCGTTAAGTTTTTGCTGGCGTCTTATATTATTGATTGACTAAATCTACCACCAACTCCTAAAAAAGACGTTTAAACCTTTCACCACCACTTCATCAGTGTGCTGGATGTCTGTGTGATTTGACAGATGTGCAGCTTTCCTTTCAGCTGCGGACTCAACCTTTCCAAGGTAAAGAAATCTGCAACGAATATGGCAATCGTCCCCACAAGATTGATGCCAACCTTTTAAAAATTCACCATTGGTCTGCATTCAACGTGGCCAAATGCTAATGTAAATGAGTGCGGGGGGGCAGTTGACCCTTTCATTGCAAAGAAATCTGAGTTGCGGGTTTCAACTCATGAATACCACAGCCAGTCTGAAGTCTTGTTTTATTGCCCTTGATAGAAATGATTCTATTTATTTTTCTCCTAAGTCTTCCAAAGGTCCAATTTGTGTACAGCCTCCACCGTTCAACTGAAGAATTTAAATTTTATATCCCTCCCAACTAGCATAAGACTGCTATCCATGAATAGAACATTCAGTGTGTACTTTGTATTATATGGATAGAACATATATAGTACATTAATAAACAAAACAAACCACTCCTTATCATTTGCTTCCACAATCTCCCCATTTTTACAGCACGTCAGTGACTCCTCCAGAATTTTGCTAACCTGCTCTCGTATAACGTCGAATGTCGGTGCGTTCTAATCATAGCAATTCCCATTTTAATGATATTACGGACTACTTTGCGTCATCATTATGAGTTGGTTTGTTTTATAGCTGCTGTATTCTTTAGCTACCTCCAAGGCACATCATGTTTTGCAGCTCTCTTGAAGCTGTTTTTTTTTTCTCTCCTCCTCACTAGCTGTGGATTTATCGATCCGTAGGGGTGAAGCAGGGGGTGTAATTTGTGATAGCTTGATTGATGAGGATTTCAATCTTATATGGTTTGTTAACTTCAACTGCCCACAAAGTGCATTCAGTGCTGTTTTCTGTAATACAAGGCCATGAAACGGTAAAAGCAGACTTCCCTTGAATAATGGAATCCCGTGGCTCCTCCAGACTTAACAAGATCCTGCTCTAAAGCTCTGTTGAAGGTCTGTGCAAGCCCGCAGGCAACTGATGCAGGTTTAACTTTTGCCTTATTTTCCCCGTTTAGACTCAAACTTTGATTTCACAGCTCAGGTCTGTCTTTTAGACGGAGATACTTTAATATTTCTTGAGATGCTCCGATGCCACTGCTACATATACACATGTGCCAATAAAGGCTATATGAATATAAATTTCACATAGATGGCAACCTTCCATTTAATATGGCACTCACTGAATTGACACGATTGAATGTCAGTCACATTGTATCATTTTCTTTTCGCTGCGACAGCAGGAGGACCATCAGCAGGTCGGACTATGAGCACCAGAGCAGTGGCAGCTACACCATGACAGGTACAGCATCTCTCACTCTTCACATTTACGTAAATTATTTTACTGTCATTGTAGTCAACAATGACATTTAGATGGAAAGTCAGACAAGCAGCAAACAAGACTTAACACTCCCCCCCCAAAAAATAATAAAAAAATGGAAAACAATTGGAAATGTTCTATTGTGGCATCACGGAAATAGAAGCATTTATCAGTGCATGAAAAGAAAAGGGAATATTCGAATATGTCCTGTATGTGTTCACATATAGGTTGGCTATCCCATTCAAAGTAACCTGATATAGAAACTTTGCTCAAAAGCAATGTGGAACGTTTCTACCGCTTTCATCAGGTTAATGCAGGTGACCTGAGCAAATGCATTGATGTAGGAACTACTTAGTAATAACTGACAATGTAGGCTTATGGAGGTTACCATTCTTAAACTTACTTTATTCTCTGTAGTTTGTTTCTAGCTCTGTTAGGATTTATTAAAATTCAAGCTTTATTTTAATTGATCTGCAGCTGAGAAAATTCTACATATGTAAAAGCTAAATCCACCACCTCAGTATTATTGACCCCGTATTCCTTTATTTGGTCAAGAAACATTAGGAGTCCTGTGTTAATGTAATACAATAAACCAGTGTGAGACTTTGGCATTTTAGAGGCCAAATTTAAGCAATACAGGAACCTCCGAATGGAATCTGCGCTCCAGCCTGATTGTGTGACGGCATGAGGTGAATGAAGCAGGCAGGTTTTTATCTAGCTGGAGAGAGACACCATGTGGTGAGGATTCATCCTGCTCCTCAAGAACAGGCACACCCAAGCTTGAGATTGTTTTACCAAACCTCGTTCAAATATTTTAATAAATAATAAAAAGGCATGAGAAATATTTATTTTTATGAATTCATGGGCACACAATTATCAATTTTGAACACATATTAAGATGTTTGTGGTTCACATGAAAGCTCGGAGCACATCCCAGTTGACAAACCTGCAGGATGCAAAGCCAAAATGATGAAATATTGGAATAAGGCATCATATGAATGCAAGTTAAGACGAAAATACAACATGTGGCCCCAGAATGAGACAAAATAATTCCAGCTGCAAAAGGGATGTGAGTTACTGTCACTCAGCGACAGTGAAGAACTAGCGCAAACTGTGCATGCACTTCACCGCAATCGTTATTTATCTTTGAACAAAAAAAAAGCGCATCTTTTGTTTGACTTGCAGCATCAAAATGTGGCTGAGGAAAAAGAAAAACATCGCTTCATTATCAATGTGATTGCCTGCAGACCTTGTGTGACCTTCTAGACAACAACCTATTTAATTGTTAACTGCGACTGTGATGGTAGCTCTTCTGTACGCGTGTGTGGGTGTGCATGTGCGTGTGTGTAGGCGCGTGGGAGTCTGTGTGTGCAGGCTGACAGCTGGCCAGGTTCGAGTTGCTCTAAAACCATGTGCGCTCTGTCAGGCCCGTACAGGCGCCTTCTTTTGGATTGATGAATTGCCTGCTTTCTTGATTAAACCCTCCGTCACTTCCCAACTAAACAAAAACCCCAACACACAAAAGAAAAGCGAGTTGAGCGGAGGAGAGGTAACATGTCTGTGAAATGTGTCATCAGCAGTCACATTATGTACACATGTGATGTGCAGGCGTTTTGACATTTATTACCAGAATATTAAAGCAATTCCCATTCACTTTTATTCCCCCTTGACAGTTCAAGTTCATTTGAGGAGTTATCAAGTTTTCGTAGCAATCGTGTGCTTTTGTTCGCTTGCATCACTTTGATCCTTGCCTTCCCAATTAACTCTGTTATGATGGAAAATTATATATAATGAATGGATATGTCAAAGAATAATATTGAAAAAAAATAAAAGAAATGTGTAAAACCCGCATAACCGAGAAACTAAGTCCCCTGTAAAGTATTCGGCAAACATGTATTCAGCAAACCTCCACCTGATGAAAAAAAAAAAAGTGAATCTAATGAAAAGTCATACATTTGCATATCTGTCCCATTAATCACAAATAAATCCTGACATTGGCCCTCATCTAGAGTAATATGGAGTGCAATTATTTCCCGATCCATTAGAGGAAGTTCAATTAACAGACATAAGACAATTCATCCTTCAGGGGAAGAGGAGGAGAAAAAATAGAAAGCTTAAAATTAACTTGGGTTTGAAAAATATCTTGACAGGATGACAGTGATTTTTGAGTCTCAGGAAACAATATTAGAATTCTTATTAATGCGTGCGCATCTTCATTTAATTTGCAGCAAATAATTGGAAAATGCAATGGCGCTGTCCAATTAAAGCTCCACTTTATGCTGTTTAATAATACCCTCGTAATATTACAGCTTATGGAATGACAGGTAAGTTGGTGTATGAATAAAACATAAAGCCCTGTAATAAGAGACAGGAAAAAAGCAAGACAGTTGTTGGGGGGCTTTTAAATGCTCAACATCATTTGCATATATTAATCTCCTCTTTTCAGCCTTATCAAGTATTCCACTGTATTTGAAGTTAAAATTGTCATGACAGGCAGGCGTACGCTTCGTTTTCCAAGGATTTATAACTTGTATAATTCTGGATCTTTAATAAGTCAATATGACTGATCCTCCGAGTTCTGTGAAATTTGGTTAATTGTTCCAGATGGTGTTCACTGATTAAGCAAAATTACTTCCTTTCTCTTCTTCCCGAAAAACTACATCATTGCTTGATTGACTAACTTGGAGAAAAAAGATTATTTTGGCATAGCACTTTCACTAAGAGGTTTCTCTTCAGGTTTCAAACAAAAGTTCCATCTTATTTTGGCTGCGTGGTTCTAAGCCAGGCTGTGCGGGGGCGGGGATCATTTGAGTCCTTCTCTCACTCTGCGACGGAGCTCAACTGTTTCTGTACTGCTGGGCCAATATTTTTGAGTAACTGTTATTTAATCTGAAGAATTAAAAAATACAACCTCTGGCGAATACCGCAAAACCTCTTATTAGTGAATGTCATTCTCTTCTGTGTCTTTTGTCATCCTTTTCTCCGTACGGGATTGTGCTCTACTTGCAACACGAGTCAGGCAGCCACAGCTCACTGACGTTCTGTTTTGCATCAGTTAAACTGAACTGAATGAATCATTTATGGAAGTGTTATGGGGGAGGTATGGGCAGATTTACTGCTGCGCGTTTCGTTTCGATGGAATGGGAGTTCTATGAAACCAATCTTGATGTCTGAAGTAATGCCAGCGCTTACATCAAGACATGCAAAGTATGTTCTTCAAATCCAAGTTTTGCCTCTTAATTTTGCTGGTCAGCAGAAGGCGATGCAGACAACCATTTAGTAGGACAACAGCGCTTGCATTTAATGAATATTTACATACAACAATTTTATTGGATTATTATTGAGTGTTTATATATTACAATGGTAAAATGTTTAGAAATACATATTTTAAAATGGAATCACTGTTTAGTGTTTTGTAACTCAATCAATTGACAGTTTAATCTTGAATGCTTTTCAAAATCTAAATAAGCTTTAACTTACTACATGTAATAAAAAAAAAAGAAATCTGCGCAATTTTAGCCTGATAGTGCCAATAAGAATGTGTGCACCACTCATATGTGAAACTTAATTGATTTTTTTTTTTTTTTTTTACTTGTTCATTCATGATTAATGGACCATTGGCTCAAGCATTTTGGCCCCTTTTAACAGTCAAATAACAGACTTTTAAATGCCTCTAAGGTTTGCAGACCTTACTGGACTCCAGAGCCTCATCCCTCATTGCTTTCCATCCATCCCTGTGATAGAAGCAGAGCTCCATTAGTTCCGGTGTCCAGACGTGGACAGCCTCAATGGATGGGGCCTGTCATGGCTTCCTCATTTACCTCGTGTACAGAGGGTTTGTTATCACGCATCTAATTAGAACTTGATAAAAATATTTCACAAATTCCAGCCATTAAATATAGTTTAAGGAGATTTATGATCACATATGCCTTTAACATCTTTTAATGGCTCTGCTGACTTGTTAAGTTTGTAATAAATGGTTTTGGAATACATACTTTGGGGCGATTTTGGAGGCATAATGAGACCTTAAGGATGGCGTTGGTCTGGAAAAAGACCAACTGAGAGTCTCAGGAGTTATGTTGAAAAGTTCCAATGGAAATGTCTGCTGTCAAGCAGTTCAAACACAATTTTATTCATACTGTTAAGAGCTCAAGACACATAATGCTCGTCCCAGTAAAATATTTGAAACTATGTTTTTCCTTTTTTAATGGACAGTGTGTTAAGAAAACCTAATTGTGTTTCAATACTAATAAGTGTAGCTTGTTTATGCTGGAGAAAAATCCTGTTCTTATTAGCATAATTAATGACAAATGGCAGCACTACATTGGTGGATCGGATCTAAGGGATGATAAATCGGTGCATGCCCAGGTTAGTGGCTGCCAAGGAGGCCTCTTTGGCTGTCATCCCTCCTGCTTCCTCTCTGGCACCGTTCATTACTCACCGCATGATATGCCACTTTACATTGCCTGGTACTGTGAGCTTGGAGAACTTAATAATGCCTACCACAAGCATGCAGGTCCCGCTGTTCCACAGTACAGAGGGCAAGTCGCTCGCTGAGGGATCAGGGTTGTGGCGACCAGGCTAATCCGGGTACCAAAATGGCTCACCCATTAGTCGCAAATTCAGGGAAACCAGAACCATACCAGCGAGTGTTCACCATGGTAGGTCTTCCTTGTTAGGCTTTCCGGAGCGCCACATTCCTTGCATCATTATTGGTTAGTTTGCCCCCAAAACTGCTAATTAAGAGGGGATTTGTGTAATTGTGCCTTCTGCTGTGTCCCATCCGGCACGTGCAATTTACTGTCAGCTCTCTGCCAGCTTTTACACTTGTCCAGAGAGGCGCTGCCCATTTGTACAGACATTCAGCTGCACATTTACCAGCAGCCACAGCTGGGGATCCGTGCAGTGCCATGGCAGTGTTGGAAAAGACACAGTGTTGCTGATTGCTGATTAAAGTCTGGTAGTCTGTTTAATTTCACAAGAGCGAGCCAGGGTAAGGGGATCACCACGATTGAGAAATGGTTAAAAGTGCTTGGTTCTGTTTGTGTTCCTCTTTTTAATTCAAGCACAACTAGTACTGCTGTTTTTGAGTTTCTCAACTTACCATATCCTCTGAGCATTGAGCATTGAACTCTCCGTAGGTATTACGGGCTCTGCCCACTTTCTGGAAGATTGATGGGCCAGTGTCCAACTGGGACTGCCTCCTGGCTCCTTTCCTACATTCCGATTTTTAGAAATGTGTGTCTCAGATGGAGAGGTAAGTGGGTCATTCTACATAAGATTTCTCGTCGCATCTCTCAGGTAGCAAGTTGAATTCTAATATGGGAATTGGAATTTGTAATTTTGATTGTGAGTGTGAATGTCAATGTTGTTGTTGTTGTTGTTTTTTGCCTTATAACACTTAGTTAAATATGAATTACTCTAATAATAAGTTTAAATAATGACAGTGCATAACACTAATGTAAGCTTTTTTCTACATTAAAGTGCAGCATTGTGTGCCGACATGCTAGATAACGATGAAAAAAAATTTCAGAAAAACACAGATGTATTTTCCATAAAAAATATAAATAAATAATTAATGGAGAGCAACCATATACATTCTCAAATGTTAACCGATGTGCCAATAAACAAATAAATAATATTCAATTAAATTAACTTTTTTTCAGTAGACTTCCATTTTTGAGTTTTCATTCAGTCAAATGCCACCCTATTCTGTATAGAGGAAAACAGTAGAATGATAGAATAAAAAATATGGATTTCATAGTGCCATACAGTCATTAAAAGAATCTGAAAATAGCAACCAGCTATCATCTGTTCTCGTAGTATGGGTCAGGAGCTCTGACACCTCCAAAATTCCTCCTGTCAGGGTAGAGGGCCATTTGTATTCTCTCTCATTAGGCAATTTGACTAATGACCTGCCGCGGCTGCGGAGTTACTGAGGGACCCGGAGCCTGGCACCCTCTCCCTCTCTCAGCAGCCTGAGCCCACACCCTCCATTGGAATGGCACAGATGGCATGCCCGGACGACAAAATAAACTACAATATGTCTCCGAGATGCTGTCAGGCCTGGGCACTATTTCTCATGTCAGAGTGTGGCTAAGGGCTGTGAGTGGGCATAGGGGGGTCCTCTTCTAGCTTACTTTGCTTCTCTACTCACCATTATCTGCAGAGGTGACAGAGAGCTGGCTCTGCAACCAGAATAGCATTTCCATGGTCTGCATAAAGAATCCCCCTCAAATTGAGAGTCACAGTGACATGAGACATAGTGCATTGTCTAGCCAGGCTACACATGGAGAGTTGGCTGCATCACATTGTTTGAATAAAATAAATATATTTTCTGAGTAGCTTTATTTGTAAATTCGTCTCATGTAACATGCATGTCAACGTGTAATGTATTGGAACTTTTTTATTCAGGTGTTGGACTTCCCCCCAACCAATACATATTGCACGGTCCTACAACGAGTGCAGTATTATATACAAATGTACCATCAAAAAGGTCCTTTGAGATATAAAAGAGCCAATTTATAAGTTGTTCAAGATGCAAGCCGTCAATTGGTCATTGTCCACTTGAGATGTGAGCACTGTATTGTGGTCGGTGATGTATCTCACTTCACATCAAGGCAAGATTGCGAATAGTGAATACCCATGTATGCAATAATTGACTCTCAGTGAAACACTTAGGTATTTCTTTCTTTCTTTTATTTATTTATTTACTTTTACAAAACCCCCAAAACACTGCTGATAAACATTCTATATATTTTTTTCATCAAAATATTGGAGTGGGTCGGACAAGCGATTATCACAGTGAAAAAAATCACAGGAAAGAAAAACTAAATGTTTACAAATATTGGAGAAAAATATGTAAAAAGTATGTGGAAAGTGTATGTTAGGGCTGACAATATGTTTCTAGAGGTGGAGCCAAAAGCTAAGAGGAAACAGGATGAGAGTTGAGTTTAATGACAAAAACTGAGTATACAAGGTGTGTCCCTGAGTGAGTCAAAACAGGCTGTGAGTTGGTGCGTTTCTTTGAAGCAGGGAAACAAGTGACAAGTCGAAGGGGCGCCCCAGTGGGTCCTTTGTAGACAGGTGAGACTTTAGGTAACGAGTTGGACGAGGCTGCGATCGGGGCTCAGCGGCAAATCTACTGGAGGCACTGGTGACAAGGAGAAAAATGTAAAAAAAAAAAAAAATGGGACGAGACATTCAAAGACACCTAACAAACTATTGAGATTGTCGAAGTACCGCTGTGAGAACGGGAATCATGTGGCAACTGCATGCTGGTCTGATTGGTTCTTTAACTGTAGCTCGTTTGCAGGTGTCCTCCAGAAAGAGCCCCTCCTTGCTTGAAAAGCAACCAAAATACCACACTGTATTAAAAAAAAAATAATTCAAACTGGTTATTGCCATTTTCAGCCAAAGCTTAAAGCGAAACCAAACATCAAAGAAAGAAAATTCTTGTGCTTTTAAACAACTACACAGCCTCCACTAGCTTAATGCTAGCATACAATTAGACACACCTAACAAATACCTATGTGAAGCTTTTGCAACCCTTTAAACAACGGATATCTGGACAGAAAACGTGGAGCAAAACACAAAGATAAAATTGCAAGACGCAGAGGTATATATTGTTTAGCTGAGATTACAGTTGAACTGAGCTCCGAAAGAGGAACTGAATCTCAAGTGTGGAATAGCCATCTCTCTATCCATCAGAAGGAGCATCGCAATGTGCAGGCGAAAATGTGACGCTAACTGTTTAACTTTTTAAATCTATTTAATTATGTCAATGCTGTATGTTTTAAATGTATAATTTCAAACCGTGCTTTTTCGGACTCACGAACGCTCCAGTTTTTTCTTGTTTTTTTGGTGAGGCTGGAAAAGAAGAATGGAATTCCTTTATTTCAATAGGAAATACGATTAGCAATAAAAGTGTATTGATTTTTAAGGGGGCACACGGAACATATTAAACCCCAATATCATGTCATCACTATATTTGTTTTTTCTTTCCATTCATTGGCCAAGGAAGGCAAAGGTCCATATTGAACCCCAATTCAAGTATAGCTTGTTGACATATAAAGGGCAGACGTGACTTAAAAAAAAAAAGTTTTTTTTTTGTTTTGGTCTTGGCTCATGAGAACATTATACTCACCCCCCCAAAAAACCCTGATCCTTTACTTTTTCATCTAATTCAGGGTCAAGTCAGAATCACCCTGGAAACGCTACTCGACAGAGATTAATGCAGTTGTGCTGGATTAGTGAAGTGTAAAATAAAAGTTCATCAACATTCCGAAAGCTTTACTCGTAAGATGTGGTTCAGGTAATATGGGTCATGCTCGATCAACCACGCATATTTTCCCATCAGTCAGTGTCTGTGTGTGTTTGTGTGCATGCCCGTGTGTATGGTTGTATCTAGTGGAGCCCTGGAAAGGCAATGTATGGCGTTGCTAAAGTCCTGGGCGACAGTGCATCCAACAACGGAAGGGTGAGGGATTAGTGCTCAACCTGGCGTACGAGGGAGCCCTTCCCGCCCTGAAACAGCCATTCATCTGTGCCCAGGGATTGGAGATGACAATGCAGCCATTGCTCATCGCACCTGACGGAGCCATTAATAAGGCAATGATCCACACGGGGCCTGTGCTGACTCCGTTCTTTACACTACAATCACTCAAGCCGCAGGGTCCTCCTTACTTAACGCCACCTCTGTGCTCACCGCCATGATCATCACCATCATCACAGTCACCGCACCAAAAATCTGAGGTGACATTTTCCTATTGACTGCTCACACACTCCACATGCCAAGTAACTACCCAATCCTTCCATCCTGCGATACACATGAGCTAATGGACCGTATCCTGGCCATTTGAGCGGCTCCAACATGCTTTATAATGGAGTTCCTGGCTAGAAGATTGTATTTACATTACTTTTGCCCTTTGTGTTAGATTCTATCGTGGTGCAGATATTCATTTCTTAACACCAAGTCATCTTCAGCACCTTTTCATTCATCTGGATGTAAGATAGCCCCGCTAGTACGGATGGTGGTAGAATACAAAGTGAGACCCGGTTTAAATGCAATAAGGAAAGTCCCTGGCCTTCAGTGCCGGCCAGCCATCTGTCCACGCTACGGAGATCCATCAGCCGCTGCAATCTCACTACTCCATGGCTGCCTATTGATTCAAATGTATTCCCTCGCCCTCCTTGCTCCAATTGACAGTAGTAGTGCAAGTGTATTGTCCTGTTTTTCTTTTTCTGAACTTATACAAGTCAACATTCCTATAAGGGATGGACAATACCACACGTTTTGCATCTGATCCTCAGAGCTAGGCAAATGACCCTTTTTTGCCAGTCAATCCCCCTGTGTTCCGGCCTCGACCCCTCCTCGGCCTTATTCATAATAATTGTCTGCCCTTAAGCCCGTTGGTAGTGGCGCTTTTGACGTTCTGATGCAATTTGTGTCGTTTGCCCATTTCGCGAGTAGGTTCATCACACGCACTAGGGCCGATTCGTGGGACACCGGCGTTCGTTAATCGAACCCTTTTTTAAAATTTGTCACCCCCTTGCAGGATTCAGTATAATTCTTTGCAGTTCACTGTATTCCTTCAAAAAAGTTGCACAACTATAAATTTGGAATGGGACTTTTTCTTGCCACTGGATAGTTGCGTTTTGTTGTATTCATTTATTGATTTAATATTATTTATTTTACTTCATATTATTCTGTATATTATGAAAAAATGAAAACTTTTTATTTACAGTTACCTCTGCTATTCACAGGGACTAGAGACCAGGACAGCTTGTACCCTGAAATAGCAATAATCTGCATAGTATTGGCTCCAATTCTTTTCGTTACAGATCATGATTTTACTGGTCCGGCCCGCTTGGTAAGCGATTTTCCACCATGTGGCCCCGGAGCTAAAAATAGTTTTACAACCCCGCCTTAAATCGTAACTTTAAAGCTTTTGCTTGTTACTTACCCGTATATAAGAAAATATTTTATACCTTTCTTAGAGAAGTGTTCCGTTGGAGCTTATGGATAACAGTATATATGAGTCAACGCATGGTGTTAATTGTCTGTGATTGTATAAAAAGTTGGAAACCACAATAGACCAGTTTACTGGAATTGTTTTTCACTACGGAAAAAATTGAGACTCACTACAGTTATTTATTTATTTGAACATAGCAGTAGAATAAAACATTGGCAAAGCTCTCATTTTCCACATTATAATTGGAATCTGCCGCGATCTGCCAATTGTCATCATTATCAGGTCTGTGCTCTGGTTGCCATTCAAGAATATTATCTTAGTTGTACTGTGGAGCCCAAAATAAAATCAAACTTACCCACGCTTGAGCAGAGTAGGGTCAGTTGTGGATTTCAAAGATGACATTTTTCCATGACCAAAGAAGCAAAGCAAGTTTAAATTTAAGTGTCAAAGGGAAGCACAATTTAGAATTTCCTAAAAATGACTGCAAGCTCCAAAACTGTTAATCAGGAGTATAGATTCAGTTTAAACTTCTAAATTTACTTTCCCGTGCCAAGCGCCTGAAGAACACCAACTGGAAGCTCATCCCCGTGATTTTGGGGGCCCCTGTCAAAGCACTTTGCGGCAAGTGTCGGAGTTTTAGTTTTTTTGGGGGGGTTTTTTTGTTTTTTTTAATGAGGCCAAGCAGCTGCAGTTTTTCTTTCAGCCTCAACCAAGTTCTTGCTTTGTATCTCTTGTCACCTCATGTTAATTTCTGCCCTCATGTTTTTTATAAACAAAGACCTGCACTCTAGCCTGACAGTGGTGACACCTTGATTCCAGTGCAGGAGGCAGGCAGTACTGGGTTACACCATTAATAATCAACTGGCAGCCATCACACCATTTTAACCACGATCATTATGATAAAGGGCATACACTTAATTACAGGCCTGCTTAATTATAGCTCTGTTGAAGCTCGTTTGTTTGGTCAAATGCTAATTATACCACCGTGCTTTTGGCAAGTCCTCATTTCAATCTACCTTTTTTGTGGGCCGAACGCTGTGGCTTATTTTCATGCAAATTTGATATCCGGCGTTTTGTCTTTCTTCTTTCAATTTTTCTGTGCCGGGTGTAAGTGTGTCTTTGTTTGTGAGGTGAACATCTCTCTGACAAGACAAAATCAGGAATAATCAAGAGTAATTAAAGTGGAAGAGGGTTGGGAAGGGCTGCTTTGGAGGCGAGAAGCAAAGAATAAGAAAAGGCTTTCATCTTGTCGGGTGGGAGGGGAGGTGTCGGGGAGCCTGGAGATGTTGATAGCTTTGTTGCTGCTTTATGCCACATGCACTTTTGTTCAAACTCTCAAAATGAAGAAAAAAATGGTCATTTTTGGTATAAAAAGTCACTTTTAAAAACATATATTTTTCCTCTTTCTTTTTTACAGCCATGGATGACGTCCCCTTTGGTATCACTCAACGATTCTATGATACATCAAAAGAGGTAAAATGATACTAAATACTTAAATTATTATATCGTGTACACTCATTTAAGGACATCATAACCACAACCACAGCCAAGGTAAAGTTTATAGTCCAGATGTGTCATAACACATGGTTTTCTTTTTTACACCCCCTCCAATTTTCCAGTGATCTGGAATTCCAGGGAAGTTGACCCCAAGTTTGAAAACAACTTTATTTATCTTGAAATCAATGTATCCGTTTTCTCTAACCATTGAAACGCCCAGTCGTGAGAGGTCGGTAGGAGCAAATTCAGTCATGTTCACACTGATACAGGCTTAACTTATTCTTTATAACACATCACATTTGTTTGTTGTGGTTGGTAAAACATCTCTTTGAGGAAAACACCTACAAAGACCCATATAATGGAGACCTTATCGCAACATTGGTCATATTGGGCTATGACTTCTCCAGAAGTCTTATTCCATTTTGTCCACTGAGTGTACAGCACTTATGTTTTATTTTTTTTCGTCTCTTCCCCTTTTGCCCTCTTCTCTGCACCGCACGTCCCAGAATTTCCATTCCGCCATCTCCTGCTTGTCTAAGCTTTTTTTGCCTCTAGATTTTTTTTTCTTCTTCTTTCTTTTTCTCCTCCCTTCCTTCACCATCCTTTCAACTCTTCTCATCCATCCCCTTTTTCTTTTTCTTACCATCCCTTTATCTGCTATCCTTTCCTTTCCCTCACCCTGAGTGATGAATGCATGCACTCAGGCAGCGCTGGCTCAATGCAGTCCATTTGGCTGCCTGGCGGCGGTTGTCACCATAGCCAGTTTGTATTGACACAGAGGGAGAGGATTAAAGATTTTAAGCATGCTTACTTAGCCATGAGCCTAACCGCCATGTTCCTTGTGTTTTTTTTTCCCCTTGCTTTCTCCCTCCTCTCCATGCTTTTGATTTCAGATGCAGCAAGTCAATTTAATGGGCATTACGATCAAATCCCTGGCAGAGATCGAGGAGGAAGTGAGTAGAGGCTGCAACGCTCGGCTGCAGCTGCCGCCGCTGGCCCGGAATGCAAAGCAAACAGTCCTGGGCTTGTAATTAAGTGTCTGAGACAGCGAGACCCTGTTGGCTCCACTAAGCCCCAATTGAATAAAGGCATGCCCTGGCTAGGCAGCCATTCCCTCTTAAAAGCTTTGTCTACGCTCCCAAAGCCCTTGACTTTTATTCCCCAATTCTTCTCCCAAACAGTTCAATCAAGCATCTCTCGGGATGTTGTCGGTTCTTGAGGTTTTGATCTTCTTTTAGTTCCTAATCAGCGCCCCGGAAAGCATGAGCTCGCACACAGAACATGCTCAATTTCCTTGCCACACTTTAGCCAGCAGGAATTAAGACCCTGTGTGTGTGTGTGTGTGTGTGTGTGTGTGTTGTACAGTATATGGGTGTGCTTTAAATGGAGGAACAACCCCCTACCCCCCACCTTCTCTCTCATTAGCACGGTGTTGTGGTATCTGAAGTGCCAGGAAGTGACAGACCACTGTAAAAGAACAGGTGCTGTTGGGTTTGAGATGTGTTACGGAGCAAACACTCCCTCATCAAACCAGGTGTCTGTTCTGCACTCTGCCTCTGTCTTCTGTCACAAACTATCCAAATCACACAGTCGCCATGCTGTCATACGGTCATCTGATTGAAGCTCACTGTCAAAGTAGGCATTAACCGTGCGTGTGTTCATGTGTGAGCGCAACCTGGTTTCTCATCCTATCTGCTCTCTCCTCTCCTTCCACTACTCGTCGCTCCCTCGCCTCCTTCTTTTCTGTTCAGCGGGTGTGATTAGCAGGCGGACACATGGTGAGCTGAGCTGGGGAAGGGAAGGGCATGAGAAATCATTAATTACAGCCGCACTGGAGCTGATGAAGTAAATGTGAGATAGTGTAACACGCTGGATTTAGTGAAGTGGACGACAGCACAAGATTAATGGCGGGGCCTGGCTGATGAGGATGAAGTCGCAGCTTAGCTTGATAATTAGTTTGCAAGTAGAAGCATCCCTCACAATTGTGTTATTTTTACTTCTCTCTCCTCTTGTTATTATCCCACGATGATATCTACAGAAGCAGGAGAGAAATATAATTAGTGAGACTTTTACGAAACATAACACAAATGGTGCTTTTCATCGGAAACTAGAATAGCATCAGAGGAGTGCAGACTTCCACCAAGGCCAAACAATTCTCTTATGGATCAGCGCCGTCATAATACAAACCTTTATATGCCCAATTTTCTTCAATAACATGCATCCATTATCCACAGTAAAATTATGTAACATATATTAGAAGGCCCCAGTCGGAACAACTGGACCAACATCAACATTTAGCAGAATATCCCTTGACCCATTCTCCTCCTCCTCATCAAGTGTCATGAAAATTGACTAGTAAATATCGTTTTGCATAATCCAGCTTTGAGACAAACAGCATGGAGTGAAAAGCTCCTGTTGGAGGTAATTGTGTTAATTATCACATGGTAATGTGCATTTTCTTCATTTCCACTCAAGTAAACTGTGTACCCTACTTGTTTCCTGGCATCAGAGAAGTCGGCTCATTATACTGTGGCCGTGTTCTTGAGTCTTTTAGAAAAACATATAGAGTTTCACTGAAAAGCCACTGCCGCTTGCTTCAATCTTTTCTCATCCAGAAGTTGTTACCATTAGTGCGTATGATGTGCCTTAAAACAAGTGCCACTTTGCCTCTAATTGCCTGATTTCTAACCCCATTGCAAATATGGATGCCTGAAAGTGATGTGCTCTCTGACTTCTATGGAAGACTGCAGCCGCAATTGCAGATCAGACAATTTCCTAACAGGCATCACTTAAGCTATGCCTGCAGAGTTGTTGGTTCCAGCAATTAAGCATTCTTTTCATTTCCCAAATGACTCGCAAAACTTGCGGATATTATAATTGCTCTTAGCCACGCATATCTAATTTGTGTCTTTTTAAGTGTTAATTAGTACACAATTTAAAGTGACGTCTTTATGTGGTTTACTCTGCTGAAAGATGTCGGCCGCGGCTAGCTTAATGATTTTAGTTTAGGGAGTGTGTGAAGATGGAGAAGTGTGTGTGCACACATGACAGGATTTTCATTAGCACCTATGCATGATGGCCTTTCAGCATTGCTATGGGAAGTAGTGTGTGTGTTTGTGTACGTCTCTTCCTATGTGTGGTTGCATGGAAGAGGCACTGAGGTACACAGTGTGCTTGTGGTGTGAGAGGGAGAGCTCCAAATAGAGGTGGAATTAATGAAGACAACATGTCACATATTTTTGGCAGTGGAGCAGGAACAGGAAATGAAGCTGGGCTCGTCTGGGCGACTGCCGCCCATGTTCTAGTGTGTCACTGTCCTGTCAGCCTGTGTGTAAAACTGGCAGACATTGATACATGCTCGCCCCGATAACACCCCATTCCCCCATCCATCATCCACACACACTCACCCACATCTGAATACATGGGCTACATACATACATTCATACATACTTACTGGAATTATTTATTTGGTGTGCCAGATGTTGAGACCGGATTCACTCGCGCGGTTGAGGTTTGAATGACCCGATTAACAGAGCCGTGACACGTGACAGGTTTCGGGGTTCCGTCAAGGAGATGAAAATCTGAATATGAGGTGATTTGATTGAGAGAACCTGCAATTCAATGTGCACGTTTTCTTTTCTTGGGGGAGCTAAAACATTTCTTCCAGTGATCTTACAGCACCCTCTAGTGTTTTGTTACAGTAATACAACTATTTGGAAACCACTTCTTCAAACAACACTCATGTTTAAGAATATTTTAGTTTTAATATTTTACGTGTGAATTAGAATTTCATGTGGTTTGTTTTGTGTCTAATTTTTCTGAGTCGTTTATAGTCACGCAGTAGAAAACAGAAACAGTTGGGACATTCAATGTAAAGTAGTCCCATGTTGACTTAATGAACTATAGTTATGGCAACCATAATTTGTTCCTTTCTAGAACAGTGATTCCCAAACACTGTGCTGTGGCATGACATAAATTATGATGCAATTCCGGTAAATTTACAATTGCACTTAATTATCCTGAAATGTATTAACTATCAATACATGACAGTGGCATATATTGGAAGGAATATTTCTGCTATTACTATGCATATAACACAATGTGTCATGACCACGGAAAGGATCAGCTTTGAATTCAACCAAACAGGCACATATTTCGTACTAAGTAGGTATGCATTTGCAACTTAATTTAGACAAGATTTTTAGGCCTACTTTTTGTGACCTTTTTTTTTGGCGGTGTTCCGTGAGATTGGCAGCACACACTGGGAGAGATGTAGTCACCAGAAGGTGGCAGCAAGACTTTTTTTCCTCGCATTCTGTTTTTTTCCTCGCATTCTGCCTGAATGTACTGCTGAAATGAATACATATATATATATATATATATATATATATATATATATATATATATATATATATCACTTTTATCTGAAAGAAATAATGGTATTTAATTAAAGCTATAGAAGCTGTGCACAGGATCGTGTTGTTTTTGAGTGTAAATGTGCATTCAAGCACGTGTTTACTGCAGCAATATGTGTTCACTAATGCTGTGTATTTCCTTCTCATGCAGTTTCACTACAACTTCAGCACAGAGCGAAGCATTGTTGTATAACATCTATCTGAAATCCTCCAACATGGTGGACAGTGCTTGTGGACAAAAGCATCATCATCATCAAGTGATATAAAAGTAATAAACATAACGTGATCCATTTGTATCATCACTTTTGAAAAAGGTTGATTTTGCGTAATGTTCAAAAGTTTTTCGATTTAATTATATCTTATAATAGGACTTTGTTTTTAGAGGAAAATAGTGCAATGCTATAAATGAAGCAATTAATATCCAATTAATTTGTGTATTTTTAAAATGGCTGAGATTTTGACATTTGACATTAGTTGGTTGGGTGCCTCCGAGGGACCAAAACTCATAACGAACAGACAAATCTCGTGGGTCTGCATGTTCTGGTAAAAATATATTTCCATCACAAAGTTCATCATGCATTGTGCAGAACGAGCAAGCAGAGCTCTGAGGCGCTGAGGCTTTACCCCAGACACATACCTCATAGCAGTGACACATCAAGTGAGTCAGCGCCAAAAGAAAATCATTCAAATATTAAAACATGTCATTTCTGATGCACCGCCTGCCTCATTCCCCCGTCTCACTGAAAGTATTAAACTGTTTATAAAAAGACCAATAACAGTTTACAAAAATACACACATTTAAAGTACACTGAACACACTCCAGATCATGTATAAGCCTATGTTTCACAAATAAAATAGAATAATATACTTTTTTTTTTTTTTTAGTTTTGGGAAAATATTGGGACTGAATTATCATGCATGGTTGTATACACTACCTATGGTTAAAGAAATCTTTTAATTGGCTCCAAACAAAATGGGCAGCTAATGATTTTTTATTTTTAATGTAGTGTGACAATATTCATTTTTATTTGTTCTCTAAGTTCTGAGGTTGGATTTTCTTCAGTTACCTCCTACCTCCAAAAGCATACATGTTTAGTAAAGACTCAACATTGTCCTTAGGCGTGACTGTGAATTAGAATTAGAATTAGGATTAGAATTAGATTTAGAATTAGAATTAGAATTAGAATTAGAATTAGAATTAGAATTAGATTTAGAATTAGAATTAGAATTAGAATTAGAATTAGATTTAGATTTAGATTTAGAAATGTTGTTTTTCTATATGTGCCCTGCAATTGGCTGGCTACCAGTCCAGGCTTCCCCCGTCTCTCAACTTCAGCTCACCGGCTGAAGCTTCCTTGTGATATATGTCGTTGGCTTCCCTTGTTCAATACCAACCGGATGTGTCTCATCCATGTCATGAAACTGAGTATATTTACAATAACACCTGTACCAGATTTAAATAAATAATTAATAAATACATCTGAGCTTTTCCCTCAAGCTGCACATGCATCACAGAATCACCTTCAATAGTAAAGCAATTCTGAATCTCAAACCAGGGTGTAACTGTCAGTTGGATATTGTGGAAAAAAAAAATGGAAGAATTTTTTGCTTGATTACATTTATTTTAGGGACAGCCTAGTACACCCTTGACTCTAGTTTAAGAAACTTATATTACAACACAATGAACTTCTTGTTCCGTTCCATTCTTGCAGTTGCTTCCTAAATATGATGTCTTTCCAAACCGGAATCCCTGACGATTCTTCATGATCGCATTCCTTGATGAGTGTATGTGTAGCTTTCAGTCATCTTGTGCATGGTAATTCCCAAAAGTTAAATCAAAAACTGGACCAACCAAGAAGAGTCCAGCTGCCTCAGTTCAACTTTCGCGGCCCCCTTCACAAGGTTTGACGTTACCTCATCATTTCTGCTGCTCTAATAGCAGTGACAGTCTGGGGATTCTTCTTCTGCACAGAGGGGAATCATTTTCACGCTTCCGTATTGAGGTGAAGTTCATGTCAGTGATTCCCTCAAGCACACTGACAGGATCCCCAAGCATTCCTTCCTGTTGTGCATACAGTGCTTATACTGCATGCCATATGCATTCACATTCCACTTGCCGACTGTGAGGGGCTATATTCCACCATTACCGTACTTAAAACTGAAGAGCTTTAAAGAAATTCATCATGTAAACATTTACTTAGCCATTTCCTTCTTTTCCTCGTTTCCTCCCCTGTGTAAAACTGGAAATACAATTATTCATAACAGAAATGGGATATTAGGAACATGTATAATTAAAACACAGTAACTACACCACGGCATCCCACGGGGTGAACATCATTGTACAGCAAATGTTTTAGTATTCGCAGAAATTATGGTTCACTCACCACTCAATGAGCCCAGTTTAATTATCTGTGTCTCTGTTGTCTAAAAACTGTTTAAATAATGATGTTTCTTCATTAACTACAGGATTAAATTCTATAAATGCATCCCTGCAGTATGTTGGTGCATGGCAATCTATATATTAAAAGTACATTACAGAAGGCTAGATGAACATTTCATTTGCACAACCAAACCAAAAGATGGTTTCATTTGACTACCCATAACAACTAAGCCAAACGTTCTCTACCATTTAACCTCACTAAAATTACGGATGTGCTTAGGTGATTAGGCGGGGTAACAAGCAACCATTCAGATTCTCATTCATATCTGCGGATATTTTAGAGTGTGTTTTTTGACTGTGGGAGGAAACTGGAATTCCAAATCAGGCATGGTAAGAACATAGAAACAAACTCCACAAAGGAAGGCTGGAGCCTGAATTTGAACTCACAACCTCTAAGAGAAGATGTGGTCAACTGTTGGCCACGGTGATGCCTACCACTCATATATCAGAATCAATTCCAAAATATCAGGCTCCGCCTTGATCACAAATGGTGGGCACAGGTAAAAAAAAAAAAGTGCTTACAAGCAAAACAAACTTTGTCTTGACATTATCTGTTAAGCATGTTGAAGTGCGCACATTTCTCTTTCTGCGTTTCGAGTGAACCATACCGCTTTACTACCACCAGCGTGAGAGAAAGTGTGCTGAAAAGTGGCCTGGCGTGCTGACCTCAACACTATCTTATCTCAACAACTGTTAACCAATTAGACTTCAAATTCAACCTCAAAGGGTCAGCAAGGGTAAGCAAGCAATTTCTCGATAGCATCAACTTTTTTCCATCCCCTGAATGGTTGGTCAGAGTTAAACTTGTTACAGCCAACGTTCTGTGAGAAAAACACTAAAGTGGTGGCCTGCACACATGAATGCATTTGATTATCAGCATTTGTCATGACTAAAACATAGAAACAAATATCTAATAATACAATAAATACTGCTTCTGGACTGCTCCAGATTTTATATCTGGTACAAGTGCATGTTGTATTATTGTGTTTATGGCCATGTCGGGTAACAAAATACCCAGCCTGGTGGAAACAAGGTGCCTTTGCAGATTGGCACATAGAAATGGTGTTCACAGAACCGCCTGCCTAGAATAACCCCTGTAAAAAAAAAAGCAGTCACAAATGTTTGCCATTTTCTATTCACGCCTTTATGATAAGGCCAATAATGATTTTTGGATCACACTTGGAAATTAAAATAGATAAATGTGTGTGCGCTTGTTCTGAGGAGAAATTGAAAGACCAAAGAAATAACTGAAGGCCGTTGTCTGTTCCACAACCGGTACATCTGTTTCCAGGCATCCTTTTAAATTGTTCGCTATCTCTGACCCACCAGGCCTACTTGTGGCTCAGTGGCTGGAGTGTTGTTTTAGAGGGTTTGGCTCACTGAAGCTGAGCTAAACTGTTGAGCAGCACATCAAAGCTCCACCCTCTTTGAGTATGCCAGATGTCGCGTGGTCATTTTTACACTCACACCCGAGCGCATGACACGGAGCGGTGTGTAAGCATGTAGACAGGGGTGGATGGGCTGCTTGGAAATTGGAAAAGGAAGCCCATATTTATGAGGTGGTTTGAGTTGCTGTGTTAAGACGGGCTTAGACTGCCACTCTTCCTCTGACAGCCCTGTTTCCCCCTGCGCTTGGGTGACCAGAAACAGATAGAGGCGAAGGAGTAAAGGCAGAACGCCTGTCAAAACAGGTCCCGACCAGACCTGGACACACAGCGAGCAAACTCACAAGCAGGTGATGCAGCAAATCAAGAGGATGCCACTGAACATACCGTTAATGAGCTTGTGTTTTCCGGTTTGTCTGAGCTTCGTGCGTGGTGGTGGAACAAGCTGATCTAATGCAGGATGGATTCCAATTTCTGAATTGTGAGAGCCGAATTTCCAAATCTCCGGGTAAACAAAATGACAATAGTTCAAACAAAACCTTGTCAAAAAAATATGTAGATATGCACAAAATAAGAGACACTTAAATGGCTTTTGCAAATTTTAAAACGTTTTTAATTCTGCTGTTGTTTTACAGCAATTTTGTCAAAACACAACAATTTATTAGAGTCATCAAAGGGGAAATTCAGGTCACACTCTGCTGTATATGTTTTGTGATGCACACCGCACAGCAAAGCAGACCACACACATGCAATCATGCAAGGGGCGATGGTGCCTTGCTTATGGGCAGCAAGACAATTGTCAGGAAGCAGACCAGCATCGTTCAAACAACTAAATTTGTCTGCAGCAGGACTTGAATTGTCCTTACAGTTGAACTACTGTCACCAAGGTAGACATAATTAACATCCGGAAAGGTAAAGTGTTTTCGGTTTTATACCTTTGCTTCACGGCTACTGCTTATTTTTAACAATTAAAACCTCTTTTTCACTCCATGATAATTACACGTGAAGGCCAATGTTTTGATAGAGCCCCTCCCCGAAAAAAAAACAAAGGACTATAATCTTTTTAATACCTCGGAGAATGTCAAAACAATCACACTGCTCCATGCAAATATGCATAAAATTCACCGATGACTTCACAGCCGACTGATTCAAAGCATAATGGATTATGTATGAAATCCCAAAGCATCATTGCCACATTAGAAGTCCATAAGTGGTACCATGACAGAGGAGCACCACCAATTTAGGATTTTTTCTGGTTTTCCTTTGTGTTGTAAAATTGTAATTACAAGCAGGCTTCATTTATGTGCCGGCATGGGTGATGTAAAAATATTCATAAAAAGAGATCCACAGCCTATGATGTATATGCAGCTGTTTATTAAATGGGACAAACGTTTAAAAACAAAAATACAAAATGAAAACACTTGCAAGGAGCATGAAAATATCCAAACTGGGTGAAATTGTTCCAAAAGGGAAGAAGTTATTCATAACACGTCGGGTTAAGGATTTGACCAAGCTCTTTGGATCAAGATTTTGATCCAACAAGGGGATAAAAACTACCCATTTTAATGAATGGAAGCTGCCAGAAAATGGGTTACGTCTTATCTGTATTGTGGTTAGAACATTCTAATTTTATTACAAACATTTTATCCAAAATCAGCAGTGTTACCCATATCCACATGTTTGAAGAATTTCATCTAAAAACCCAAACTGCTGGTCCAAAATATTAACCCAATCTTGTTTAAATGTAACCAAATCGGCTAATTAATATATTTGTTAAAAAAAAACAGAGATATTTTTTAAGTAAACAAATGGAACCCAAAATAATCTGTAATCTGTTCTAAAATTGATCAATGTTTTTTTCGTTCAGTTCAATGGGGGTTTTTCATTTGATTAACAACGGAACGGTGCCACTGCATTTTGAAAATCTTTTTTGTAGCAATCACCAGGTTCCATTCAACTATGCCCCCTTGTGGTTGTGAGCACGCAAAGGGAGGACAAAAGAGTAAATCCAGAGAATGCTTAATGGAATGTTGCTGCACCAGCAGTTTTCATTAAAAAAAATATATTTGAGAATTAGGCTTAGAAAAATAATAGCATGTGCCGAATTAAGTCTCAAATTCTCAGTATAAAAATATTATAATGCACCCAGACAATCCTGTAAGCCATTTGTAGCATGGATTCATTTCCAGAAGATTCTTGCTTCTCCATTTGCATTGTGACATCATCCAACCCAACGTCAGCGTGTCCCACAGAGACTTAAAGTGAGAGGTTAGCCGTGCGGTCGTCGCTTCACCGCCACCTCAACAAGCCTCCTGGCTGCGCTCCAACGGGACATCAAATGTGAGGTTACATGAGTGATCTCCCAGAACAAGGATCCCCTCCTCCCCCAGCACAGCCTCCACACTCTCCCTGCCATGCTGCGGCCACCACATGTGAGTCAAATTATTATAATTGAGCAGGGATGTAGTCGGGTGTGAGGTGATCTCTCTCTTCATCCCACCCTGCATCCCCCTCGAAGATATTCATCAAATGACCAGCAAGCATCTTTTGCCCCGCCTCTGCCGCCTGTAACACAGAAATCAATTAACTCCTTTCAAGTCTGATCAAAGCGCTTGATCACCATACAGGTCTTTCCACAACCTGCAGGACAATTAGCCCTCTTTGCTCCGGTCCAGATCAGCCACTGTGCACATACAGTAGGACTGGAGTGGACAGAGACAAACAGGAAGTCCCCTATGGCGGAGCATTTCAACAGCATTTCTTGATTCCAGCTAGTTGGCAGAGGTAAACCCAAATGTGACAATGAGACGAGCATGCATTTATTTAGGCAATGGGCTCAGGACTTGTTGTGACAAAGCACAGCAAGATTGAGACATCAAACTGTTTGGACATGGGGGTGGCGGATGCCAGTGGAGCTTTCGTCCATAGACAGGTGCACTGACCTTGTCCACCCTCGAAGGTGCCACTTGCATTTTATTTGACATTAATGGCAGGCCAGCATTTTTTAACAGCCACCTGGATGTAATAAAGGCCCAGCTCCTGAGCTCTGGCTGCCCAGAGGATTTCCCAGCAGCTCCCGCGGGATCTCTGGCTAGTTAAGATGTTTATTAAGCTGAAAGTGGTCCAGTGGGAAAACACAGCACTTCTGAGAGATTCGGGCCAGCAGTTTTCTTGTTAGTCAGAGTTCTCCCCTGAGAGCTGGGTTTCTTTTTCTTTCAAACCACGGAGGGAGGACAGGGTCAGTTCACGGGGCCACAAGGTTGACCGGCTGGTAACTAGGCGCATGAATCCAGGAAGGGAAAAAATCCAGAGACATTCCTAAACTTTGAATCTTAGCTAAACACGTCTTTGAGATGCAGTAGAGTCACTGCTTTGTCAAGTTTTTTATACGATATTAGGATGTGAATGTTTTGTAAATAATAATGATCTCAATCATGTGCAATTTGTAGCTTTTTGGCGAGGCAGGGAGTACTTTAAAAAGTGTTCTCCCAAATTGTTTTGAAATGCGTGTAATTGTGTGGCACATTGTTGCATTTGTATCTTTTAGCAACATTCGTTTTGGTTTTGTAATGCACCAATGCATGGATTTGAGCATGATCATGCACAACTCACTTAATTCTGTATTTCTGGCAAAAAAATCCTGTTCAAATAGATTGTGATACTGAGTATTGCACACAGTTTGTCTACCAATTTCTCTTGAGACCACATTTAGATACATAGAGTAGCTATCTTTCATACCAAATAATTTCATAAAAATACTTTAAATGTTGTGTGTGTCCAGTTCAGAGTGATGTTAGTTCTGCTTGGTGTTTGCCAGATCTTGACCTCAATAAGCTGTGTTGGACCTCTAGTTCAAAGCTCCAGTCTCTTGCCTGAGGCGCTCTGCCCTCATAACTTCAGTTAGCCTTTGTTTGTTTTTTGTTTTTTTTCTCGAAGCCATCACCCTCACTCCGCTCGTAAGAGTTTCTAAAAGAAATGGTGTGTTCCGATCTAAATGTCTCAGCTCGCTACATCTCCTCTCTTGTTCTCCTTTCATTTTGAACTTGAAGCCAGCCGAGCCCGTTGTGAGCACATTGCGAGCTGAGCGGCACTCTCGGCGCGCGATGGGTTTTTAGTACTCTCTGCCGAATGTTCTGGACAGATTAGAAATGGCCCGAGCCTGTGACAGATGCTGTCTCGATCTTCACCACCAGATACAAGCAGCTGCAAAACATCTGGGTGATTTTTACCTTCTTATGACATACTTGCATTCATATGGGTGCATACATACAATTTGATGCACATGTATGCAACAATTTGGTGAATGCTAACTATTGTCCCTGTTGTCATTGCAAAATGTTCTCTTAAAATAATTTTGACTTTGTATTTTTAAAACGTGGTAATAAATGATTTTCCAAATACGGGGCAGTGTGTGTTTATCATAGAATCATATTTGTATTGTAAACAACACAGCAACATTAGATACATGCTGCATGGGTGATATAAAATACAAAATTTGTATGAAAAGTATTTCTATTTTTAGTAGTGTAGTGTTGAGGGTTTAGTTTGAGCAATGTTCCTAAAATTTCGTGTACCTAATTTAGCAAGCTAACTTAATTCAATTTCATTTCAGTTTTGTTGATACAGCGGCAAATCTTAATGCAATTTGTCTTAAGGTGTTTTACATATGGGTCAGGACTAGTTTTTACATTAGATCGCAATCAATTGTGGCGCCACCGTGGCCTGTAAAAATGAATTAGTTTTGTATCACCCCAAAGAATTATATATTCCAAATGAGCAGCATAGCAAAGGTTTACATGTTTTGTCATTGGAACATATCCTAAAACAAATGCTCCTGACCATCTGCAGTCTATCTATCGGTAGAAGCTGCAAACGTTTTGTTGATAATGGAAAGAGTCAAAAACGAGTTTCCTCACAGTAGCCTGCGCTGGTAAGCCATTTTTTTCAGTGTTTTCCCAAAGTCCTCAATGAGCACCGCCTTGCTTTGTTTCAATGTGGCCCCTCCAGTTAACACCTCTGTAGTGCATATTGTTATAGAGAGATTTAAGATTCTTAAGGCACTCATCAGCAGTCAGTGAATGTCGAATTACACGTGGGTGTGTGTATCTTGGAGACATTTGGAGCCCATGGGTCCATTTTGTCTGAAATTATCCAGCTGCAGGTCTTTCCTTACGTATCCAGATAGAGGCTTGTTTGGCTATGGTGCATGTACTTGTAATACAGTGACGGCAGTATCTGCAGGGGGGCATTTTGTTGGAAAATGACTTGTTGCATGATAACTACAGCTGACAGTTCGGTCAGGAACACAGAATTCCTGAACCATATGGGGAT
This sequence comes from Idiotropiscis lumnitzeri, assembly GCF_059441095.1. Lineage (NCBI taxonomy): Eukaryota > Metazoa > Chordata > Actinopteri > Syngnathiformes > Syngnathidae > Idiotropiscis > Idiotropiscis lumnitzeri. The sequence goes on from NC_142391.1 coordinate 37,707,906, forward strand.
AACTGCCCCAGTGCATAACAATAATAATAATAATAATAATAATAATAATAATAATAATAATAATAATAATAATACATTTACCTGCTCTCGCGTCATGGGATTTTTTTTCTTGCTAGATTATATTAAGTCAGAAGGCTATGGAGCAAGGCTTTGAGTTGAGTTCGCCCAACACTTGAAGGAGGGTTAAAAAATGGATGTGCTTCAGTGACTCCTAAAATGTTCTCAGATGTTGGTCAGGTAAGTGTGTAATGGTGGCTTGCTACGAAAGAGATGTTGCACGAGTCATTGTCTTGTGGATGAACATTTCAGATCAAAGATGGAATCCGCCCCTCAAATGTTCTCAGTTAATTTAGGTTTTACCCCATGAATTTCATCACTTAATGTGCCAACTATATGTGAAAATTAATTTTTCTCCAAAAATACAAAACCATAAGTGTTTTTTCAACATCAATTTTAAAAATCTATTATTTTTGCTGATGCAAATATTATAATTATTGGCAGTTGTTATAGTTATAAAGGTCATTATTGTTTATAACAAAACAAAAAAAATCTTGTGTTTAATTATTTATTTATTCATTAACTGGTTCGCATGAATTTGTGAAATTGTTAGACCAATAGCATGTTTTTATCAGTATTGTGAATGTACGTAGAGAAGAGTTGCATTTACAGTTGATCAAGGTTTAATTAGTAATTGGGATTGTTTATGCACTTGCAACAGTTTGAAGGACAACACGTAAATTGAGCAACTCACGTGATTATTATGCAGCTGTTTATGTATTTACCTTTATGGACGTTTATTATGCTCTTTATTCAGTTTTCAATTCAGTCTTAAGAAATCTTGTTCAGATTACATTTGCATTTTATCTATCTATCTATCTATCTATCATTATATCAGGTAATTGACATCTCTCATCACGAGCCATTTCTACCTGCAAGTGAATTATAATTTACAAACCCATGAAAAACGTATTTATTAAATATTATTGACTCATTCACTTTTCTAGCTTGCCCTTTATAGTTCCCAAATAATATAATATTGTATGTTTACTTTTTTTCTTGACAATGGCAACCTTTTGGACTAATCAGCACAAACGCATGAGTGTTGAGGGGAATCACACACAAACTAAATATTACATTGAATATTCATAATGTGTCTATGAATTAGGCTTGCTCTCAATTATCTTTAGTATCTTACATTTTGACTAAGATAAATTAACGCAGCTCTCGTGTTGTGAAATTTCACAGTGTTGTATTATCCATTTTTGTCCAGCAGGAGGCAATGTTGTGATTCGAACATCAGGTTGTGGCTTCAAAAAACTGTCAAATCAAATCCAAGGCACTGTCAAGATCTTTGATTAAATAATAAATAAATAAATAAATAAATAAATAAACAAATAAATAAATTAAAGGGCAATCAACAAATAAAAGTCACTTAACACATGAATTCATATACTCAGTGTATTTTTCATATGGCCCACAACAATTTGATGCACTTAGAGCACAATGACCTTTCCAACAAAATAATCAATAGACTCTAAAGCACTATTTTGTTTTGTAATTAATTTTTGAGTGCACTTTTCTGACTATATTTAGACTTTCATAGCCTACCTTCTAAATATGATACGAATGTATTAGTTACACAAAAAAATATCCACGACTTCATAATTTTCTTTTTTTTTTTTTATTTTCGGTTGATGATAACTGAATTTGTATAATGCAACTGTGGAGAGCCGTGGCTTTGTAATTTAAATATGCGTGTTTGTGAACGAATGATGTCAGATAACGCGTTTAAATGACAGTCCAGCTCGGCGACGCTCGACGACAAATTGGTAATAAATGAATAATAAATAAATAAATAAATAAATAAAGTTTGGAATCACATGCAAGCTTTCCGTGCAGAATTCTCGTCAACCCATTTATGTGGAAAACATCTCAATCCAATTGATCAACAAATCGAGGGGTGGCGGTGATTTTGCCTAATCCGAGGGCGGGGATCATTTTTGAGCCTTTCTCGATCCAATGAAAGAGATTGCGTTTCTGGACAATAAGGGCAGATCTACAGTATCATTGCGAGAGGACACTAAGTTGCATGTTTTCTCTTGCTTTATAATGGCACGCAAACTATTTATATTAATTAACAACTCTCTCTGTATGGTATTTGATGAACTCAAACGAACCGCATTTCCAAAACCAAAATGTTTGCCTCTGCCAGTCAAAACCAAGTGACAGGGAACAGAGGATCCGCCTCGGCCCAGTTTGGCAGCAACTGTTTTTGGTCATACATTCTGTAAACGTGGTTGAAATTGCACTTTACGTGAGTCGTGCGCAATAGACTGATCCAATTACAGTGGATTCGTCACAAATTACCCCCTCCCAACCCTCCAATAAGCGTCAGCGCTGATCCGCGACAAGATAAGAGCCACGGAAGCCTCCACAGGCTGGAGGAATGACTCAGAAAATGACTGAGAAAATTGAGAGCTCCGCTTTTGAAATCATAAATATCGTGTGTGGACAGTGTCGATGTTTATTCTGCGTTTTAAATTAATAAAGACGGAAAAAAATCTGCTTTTAGGATGTTCAGTGGTATCTGCCAAACAATTGAAGGATGTCTATTTTCTGTCACAATCGTAAAGAGAAAAAAAAACACTCACAGTGATCTTAACTTCAACGTGTCTGTAACGCTTGTTCTACAAATAAGTCTTCAACAATGTATGTCTTGTTCCTTTGTGGACACCGACGTAATTTGCTTCATTGTTGATTGGAATGGGATCTCTTTTTTTCCCCAATTTTCGTTTTATTTTTAACATGATAAATAATGGTTTGTGTTTGACTTTGCTGTGCAGTGCAGTTACAATGTATATATATATATATATATATATATATATATATATATATATATATATATATATATATAATACATGCAATTAGTAAATATTCGTAGCTTTATTGTGTGTAATGTGATTATTTAAATCGAAATTGTTAACCTGCGATTTTAAGATGCGACATCTTGAAAAAAAATGTTGCAGTTTAAGCACTGACGATGGCCAACACACACGTTTACTTGAACCAATTGTATTTAACTGTCGGATTTAAAATAATGATGTTCGCAAAATCAGTTTAATTAGTCAAACATGCAGCTGCATGCATTTCGGGATTGAATTATTCATCTCACGCGGTTATTACGGTTGTGCACTGCCACTTCAAACTGCATAGTACAAAAGATTCATCGACACACACTCTTACCTTCTGGCTGCACGCAACATAACTGTAGTTTAGCTGCAGGACGTTATGGTGGAACTTTAGCCAGCACTTCTAGTTGTGTTCCCACACCTGCTGGTGTTGCTGCTACATTTTTTTCTTCTTCTGCCTTGTTTAAGTGCGTGAGCGTGGGCCTGTCAGGCAGGGCCTCATTAAAACACGATTGATTTATTGAATTCAGGATCTCATTCACGCAAGTGACCTGCAGAGTTGACTGGCTATGAGTATGGGTGATGTGTATCAAGGCTTCATTTGCTACTGTTTTTCGAGCGTATTGATTAAAATGTATTGATAATGCTCAGCTCATAATGCCGCTCAGGAAAAACATAATCTAATATAGTGTAAGGTTGGAATCGACCCCCCACTGACAAAAGTGTTGGATATAAGGGACTCGATTTGATGGCTGTCAGGTGGCCCAATTTTGGAAGAGCATCTGTGTCCTTCAATGAAACCGTGAATGCTTGCACGTTCTAATTAAATTATTGCGGAATAGTAAGTAGTCGTTGTCATTTTAGTCCTGCATTTCTTTTGGTGGACAGCAGAGAGCGCACCCACCAATCTGCTCCACTTTCCAAAGTGGGCTGCAGGTCACCGTCTGATGTTCCACAAAGGCCTTGAAAAATACAACACGGATTGAATGTATCCTGCTCTCTAACAAAGGCTTGTCTTTAATTCAGTCTTATTGTCGGTATTAGCTTAATGAAATTGAAATTTTTATTATTATTATTATTATTATTATTATTATTATTATTATTATTATTATATTTCTGTTGTTAGTAGTGGTAATAGTAGTCGTAGTAGTCGTCGTCGTCGTCGTCGTCGTCGTAGTAGTAGTAGTAGTATATTATTGTTTGCTATATAGCAACCTACATGTTGCATTCTGTGCCACATCGTGATTTAGTCTCTTAAATAGTAGACAAAGCAACACATCGTGTTCGCAAAATAAAAAAAAAGAAAAGAGAAACATGATTATAAATAATCGGTATAATCATCACAAATGGGCCCTTAGGTTTATTTTCGTATACGTGCATTTTCTTTCATAAACGGAAATCGACGCGGATCATTTTTATCATTGTTACCATCGGAGCAACTTGAATTGTGCTTGTGGATATTTTTCAACGTAATTTAAAGACTTATTTCGTTCTGTGTTTTTTTAAATATATTTATTTACTATCTCACAACTTGTCAACCAAGGTGTACACCCACCTAACGGTATTTTGAAGGCAGTGATTTTTTTATGTTTAGTATTAAAAAATCTGCCTCTTATTGATGTTCTTCTTATTATATCATATTATTATTATTATTATTATTATTATTATTATTTAGGAATGGATGCTTTTGTGGTTGTTGCTTTTTGTTGGTCAGCCATGTCGTCATCTTGCTATTATCACCTCTGATCACCAGGTGCATCCGTTGAAAAGAGACAGCATCTTTCAGTGGAAACAAGCCACAAAAAGAGCAAAGAAACCATCTCCCTCTCTCACACACGCGCCCCATCAGTATAAATTACACACGAGGCATATTGTGATTTTATTTTCTATAGGGGCGGTTCGCAAAATGGGTGGATGGATGCACAAATATTTTAGTTGTTTCTGAAAAGGTCCAAATCTTGTCGTTTAAATTGCAAGCTTGACTTTAGGTAATTACTGCGATCTACTATTGATGAACATTGTTTTGTGCAATTTTATCATTAGTGTAGTGCATTGCAGTTGGGCTGCGTGGATTCACTCCACTCTGTTCCAATCTCATCCCAATGCCAGTGAGTGGGGAGTGAAAAAAGTGCAGCCATGCATGCACGAGTGGGAGGTTCCATCCACTCGCCTCAATCACGACGTGAGACTTGAACAGCGACACGAACACAAGCAAGCAAGTAAGCAAGCTTCTGCATGAGTTGGTGTCGGGACATCTTCACTCTGCTGTCTTTGGACCTCGTTGTCTGCTGTCTTCTCCTTGGACGAACTCTGATTGGACCCCCAAACCAGCTCCGAGGCACTCGGCTCTCGAGCAGCACGCAAACGGGTTCGCGGTTCTGATTTTCACAGGTGACAGCCAGCTCTCGTACTTTTTTCCTTTTATTTTCTGTTTGAGGCGTATCTATGCACGACCAACTTGAGTGTTGATGTGTCACATAAAGTCGTGGTTGGGGCCGCTCAACAAGTTCCGAACACGGCCGCTTAGTGACTCCCGGTGTCGGACTCTATTCTCTGCTCTGACTGCGTCCTTGTGTGTTTGCATGTGTTTGTATGTGAACGCGTGTGCGTGTGTGTCTTCTTATGGATTTTGCAACAGGTCTTGTGTCACTGGGACGACTTCCCGTGGGGGAGCAATCCGAGACGTGCATCATGTTGGACGGCATAAAAATAGAAGAGCATCCGCTGCGATCAGGACAAGCGCTGGGTGTCATGATCGGTGAGTCAGTTAAAAAATGTAAACGATAAACAATAGCAAGACATTTGCATGTAACGCGTGCGCACATACCATTGAGGTACAATGGTTGTTTTAATTTACGTTAATTGCCAGGCGCATCCTGACATTTAATTGGATGGGTGGGTGTAACCGTGGGCCCTTTTCATTTTTCTTTTTCTTTCTTCTCTCTTTTTTAAATTTGAAGACATGTTGTTGTGCTTGGATACACGTGCAAGTGGATGCAGCCACGAGGCTTTACTTTGGTTTCCAGGGACAGATTGCCACCACCAGGCCGTGTGTGAAGGCTGCCACCGTCCCATCTCTGACCGTTTCCTGATGAGGGTCAACGAGTCGTCGTGGCACGAGGAGTGTTTGCAGTGCACAGTGTGTCAACAGCCTCTCATCACCAGCTGCTACTTCAGAGAAAGGAAACTTTACTGCAAGCACGACTACCAACAGTAAGAACGGCTTTTCCCTCTTCGATTTGTCTTCTTTTTCTACTTGCATGTGCGCGATTTGAGGATGTTTTTTGATGATTTGGCTGCTCGCAGGTTTTATGTCAGAGGTCTCTTCTGGAAGAGTGCTTAAACATGTTTGACATTTTAATAGATGCATTCTAATTAATGTTTAAATAAAACTGTTTCCCGGAAGATTATACTGTCGTCCTAGAAAGGTACAAAACGTGTGCAATTGCGTAGGCCTATTCTGAAATTGGAATTATTTCAGACACGTTTGTATAATAATAATAATAATAATAATAATAATAATAATAATAATAATAATAATAACAGCAACAATAGTATTAATGATAATAACAATAGTAATTATTATTATAATTATTATTTTTAAAAGAAAACATTACCAACGGCCTAAAACCTTTTTATTATTCGTTCCGTTTTCAAGATAATACTATTTCCAGTTAAAAAGTTTTATTTGCGTCTATAAAATATGAAATTTGGATTTTAATTCCTCCCTAAATCTATACTGACATTTCAAGTCGGTAATGGCAGTTATTTGACGTTTGTTTAAACATCATTTTGCATGGCTTTTATATATTTATATAATTATACTGAATTGTATTTCTTCTTCCGTTTTACCATGCGGCGGACAAAACGTTCATGCGAGTCGTTTAGTGGTTTATACAGCTCGGTTTATGAATTGTGTCAACCCGCTAACGCGGTTTTCTTGATTAAATGGAATTATTAGAATTCCAGCGTTGCGCACGTGCGCCACTCCCTAACACACAAACATAAGCGTCATAATTAGACACGGTCGATATGCATAACTTGACGGTTCGGTGTTCACTAATTACTCTTGTACTGAGAGGTTCCCAGAAAAAAACAAAAAACAAAAAACAAAAAACAAAACAAACAAAAAAAAAAGAACGAAATTTTGCTTTCGTGTAATTACAAGAGTAATTGCAGTGATTTGATCATGAAAATGTAAAAAAAATCTTATAAATAAATAATCGAATGTAGAGCTTTTATTAAATTTAATGCTTTATTGTGGTGCGTGTGTGTGTGTGTGTGTGTGTGTGTGTAAGTGCGTGTGCGCGCAGGTGTCTCATACACTCATACACGCTCATACACGCACACAAACACACTCAGACACACGATATATATATATATATATATATATACATATATATATATATATACGCATATACAGACATGATCACATAACATTGAGGCGAATCTTGCAACAGATTTAACAGTGCCTTTTAGGCCTTGAAGACCCGGGGGTGTTCTATGTTTCTCATTGCATGGGTGCTTTTCATGCTTGTCATCAAATGTTCAGCTTTTTGTCTGCCGCCTTTCTAAGAATTCTACTTCCATTATTGGGACATGGTGGCTCCCTGCTAGACACTTTGCAAGCAACAAAGAGTTACATCCATCGCCGTGTGTGCCATTCACTCAGCTTTGTGAACAGTGTAGTTGCAGGATAACAATGGGGGTAAAATCATAGCAGTAACTCTGGGATACCAGAGTCATGGCGTCAAGGCTCAGAGGTGCTGGAAACTGAGAGAGAAAGAGAGAGAGAGACGAGGATCTCTTCTTCCGACCTCCCTTTTTCTATTCTTATACCAAGGCCTATATGTAGTTGTCGGAGTGTGTTTGTAAAGAAATGAGAATCATACAAAAGTCCATTGGATGGTGATAACAACTCCCTTTGTCCTTGCTACATTTGCTGTTTGGAATGGTGTCAGCATGTGTGGCATGAAATCAGAGTCGAGCAGAGCAGAACAACAACCTGCTGGGTGCCGTCTTGCTCTCACGTGCTATTATTCAACACATCTTTTAATTCTTTGTACACTTTTCGTGTACGTGTCCCGTTTTCCTGTTTATTCCACTTGCAGTGATGGGATATTTAAGGATGTAATTGGCACCTTTTTGACTTTTATGACACCCATTTAAGATGCATTTGTCAGCCCACAAACTGCTTGGGGCTGCGAGGAAAGCTACTAGCATTCTAGGTTTTCCTTCCTAATTACATTCCTACAGCAACTGATTCATGCTCCGTAATCAGCTCTCACCAGCTATAATAAATCAAGGAATTGGCAAGCAGTCTTTTTTCACACCTTTGGTACAGCTTTAAGTGCAGACAGGGGAAAACAATTGTGTACCATGGTTATTAAAACTCCCACCAACATGATTTTCAACCTGTCTTGCTCCATATAGTGCAATTATATAGTAACAAGATTGGATTTTATTATCTTTTTATCCCATATGTTTTTCCTTCTTGAAAACACCATGCCGCTGACCCGTGTTTATTGTTGCTGTCTTGACCTAAATTCAAGAAAATTGAATTTTACGTGGGGCCCTTTAAACAGGGGAAATAATAAAATGCGAGATTATTTTGGGGTGAACGTGAGTGTGTTGAGATGTTTGGGATGGATGGCAGTCAGCAAGCTTGAGCGAGACAGGTGCTGGAATTACACCACCCTGAGAGAGTTTGTGTTTGCACCCCGGTGCTCACAGGTCAAACACGCATCATTAGAAAGAAGGTGATCTTTTCCCTAGAGGGACCTTTCCTTTAAGCAAGCATCCATGCTGCGAGGCCATCCGCGGGCTGAGTTGTCGGGCAACACCCCTGTAATAATACTTGTTAGAAAGTGCCATGGGCTACATCCACAAATGTAACCCTCATCATATGACACCATATAACTTAGCCAGCAACTGTGGATGATTTGAAATGCACAATAATGTTTTACCATCCAGCAGCATTTCCGAATATTTTTTTATTGTGGTGACCCTAAATGGGACAAGCCGAAACTCACAACAATATTTGTAACATGTCCGAATAAGCCTGGACATTTTTTTTTTTTTGCACACACATTGTAAGCAAAATTTCAAATCAGGTCATGGTTGTATAAGGAGTTGATCAAAACAGCACTGATGAAGCCATAAAAATGGAGCTCCCAGAATCGGTCTCACCTCCCTGCACGCTGGACGATCCCCAAGTGTGCTGAGAGCTGCCTTTTTAGAACTGTTTGGAGTACCCTCCTGTGAACTTGTTGTTTTTTAATTAGCTGAGCTTGTGACGCTGCAGCAGTGTGCCGGATAGATGCTGACGGCTGGCTTTCGATGTTGGCTGGCCCACTGTGTGTGCGTGCGTGTGTGTGTGTGTGTGTGTGTTTTCCTCAGTCCAGGACACTCCCGTGCGGCCTGTGTACATGTTCTTGCCCATAGACAAAAAACTAAAGTTAAAAAAAAAAAAAAGGATGTGTTGTGTTGTGTCTCCCCAGCGGGCTAATTTTATAGTTAATTAAAGACTATCCGTATGTTCTGCTACAAAAACAAGCAAGCATTTTTCCAAATTGATGTTTGTTTGTTTCCTTTGAGCAAGACCTTTTTTCCACCTTTGAATTTTGCAAATTTACCCTAAAAAGGATAAAAATGCGCCTTTCACCACTGTTCTCGGGTAAATAAAAAGGAGAGTGCTCTAATGTTAGAAACGTTAAGCTGCATAATATTGCTTCAGCTTGCTGGGATTTTTAGTGCTCGGCGAGCAGCTAGCTCAAACTAACCGGGTTCCTCTGTAAGGAAGTATTAGGTTCTATGTCAACATGGCCTGGCCTGCCCAAGCAGCACACACGGATGCATCTTTTGTCATCTCACCATAACTGTTCCTTTTATACATTTAGGCCCATTTGAATCAAGTGGCATTATTGCAATACCACATCTTAAACAATCTTGAAATATTCAGAGATTAAAAAAAAACATACAACAAATCCTCATATTGTTTAGTGCGCATTACTTGCTGCGTGGAACGGTGTTAAAAAGGTGTCACGAAATATAAGGTAGTAAAAATACATCATTATAAGTAAATTAGCTGTTTTTCTAAAGCTTTATTCTTATTGATGCATTACCAGTATATGATGTGGTGTTTTTCAGTGGGCATTAATACGGGGCCGTAGGTATGTATGCATATATGTATTTGTGTGCGTGTGTGTGTGCGTGCATGCACTGCAGTTGGGAAACTAAAGCATTTTGCAAGATGCTCTGTGAAGCCACAGAGGCTCAGCCATGGTAATGCCATCACCACTTTAGAGGCCAGACGAGTGGCGAAGGATGTGGAAAAGAGGGCCGTGTGGCTTTGTGTGTGCGCGCGAGTGTGATGGGTGAGTAGATGCAGTGGTACGGGGGTACAAGGGAGGAGAAGGATCTGCCTGGTGTGCTCACATTACACTGCATGATAGCGGAGGGGTGCAAAGGAACTCAAGCATGCAATTTGTTGGTAGCCACAATTTAACCTCATCTCCTAAAGCCGGCTGTTAGGCAGCCAGTGGGACATGTCAGTCAATCGGGGAAGCTAATCAGTGACACTGGAGAGAGAAAGTCCTAGGCTTGGCAACAGAGTCATTTTCATTACTGGCTCCAAGTCCTCGGGCCTTCAGGTTTATTTTCCCAGCATGACAACTTTTCATAACAAAAGGGAACGTAACCACAAACCATTAAAGCAATTTACAAATTACATTTTGTCTAAATGTGTGAAATACTGCTTCTGCATCTCTCTGAGCATGTTTTTTTATTATAATTTGCCCAATTATGTATTTAAAGACAGAGAATTAAGATGTCATAATGTGGCTCGATTGTTCTCTAAAATGTTTCACGTCTAATATTGTCATGGGCGAGCTGATGTAAATTTTTGCCACATTTCTCTCATTTTGCTCATGTGCGAGGCGTATTTGTTTAGAAATAGCCCCCACTTGTTTCTTCAGGCAGCCTGGTGAAACGTGCATGAGAAATGGAGAGCCGGCCTCTGCTGCTGGCTAACAGTGTCACTGTTGGCCCCAGCCGAGTATATGTGATCCCAGCCTGGAATGTTTTTCCAACACGTAGGCTTTTCACAGACACACTAGAGAGGACTGGCATCACAGTGGCAAGTGCTGCATTCAGACTCTTGTGTGCTCAAGGCTTACTCTCACACTCATGTCACACATTCTAGCTCTACATGGCAATGGGCAGAGCAGTGCGTTTGCCAACGTGCACCCCGCATTTGGTGAGGGTGTGGGTAAAAGTGCATGTGCACTTGCCCAACACACACTCACACACACGCACACGCACACGCGCACAAAAACAAACTCTCTGTCTTTAATCTAAGCTCCTTCCACCAGTTCACATTCTCCTCATTTTAGCACTTTTCTTGCTGGCCTCACGTCATTCACAATTTTAACAATCTAGATATTTGTAGAGACACTACAAAACACATTTCTTTGTCTTTCTTTCCTTACAACTTTTTAATCTTCATCAAAGGAGATTAGCCTCCCAAAACCGGTATTCCAGCTCCGAGGTGACTGACAGAGATCTGCACTTTTATCATTAAGTGTGACACTAAGCTGGTCGCAGCTTTGTCTTGAATAGAGGGTCTGACGGAAACGGGGGCTCCTAATCCTTTTATTTGTGTCAGACCCAGAAAGAGGGGAGAATGGGGCCAGGCCACAGAATGCCGCAGCCCTTAGTCCCCCCAAGACCTGGCCTCCACAGCCAAGTGAGCATGAGACGCATCATATGTGGTCTCTGCACCCGAGCGGACATGTACACGACACCGAAAGAAAAGAATGATGATGAAATATCGGCACGAATGCGATGTCTTTGTGTTTGCATCCACACATGCGCTGCCGTAATTTCCGAATGTGTACCTGAAATGCTCACCTCGGACTTGCAAAATCATGCAATTCAGTTGAGGATGAGATTAATAAAGTTTGCCGGTTCGCTGGTCAAGGTCCAGCGCTGGCTTTTGTCTTCAGCTCACATCGGGTTGTGGGGCATCAGCTCCTTTGTGTACGCACCCTCGTGGTAATCCATCTCCTGCGGGAGTCCCCTGGGGCACTTTATTTACTCATTCAACTGTTTGGAAGTCTGTTAGACTGCAGATCAGATGCAGTGAGACCAATGTGATTACTTTAACCGGCACTGCAGATTCTCTCCGACTCAACCAGAGCACTGTAGGTCGGAGGAACGCTTCACGCCGGCTCATCTTTCTACAGTCTGGAATTGAATATATTCCGATAAGTCTTACAGTCTGATTTGATTTTTTTTTCCGATAAGTCTTACAGTCTGATTTGATTTTTTTTTTCTTTTTTGATGAGGAGCTCACAGAATCATACAATCTTTAAGTTCACATTTGTTTGATACCCTTCCTCAGTAGATGCTCTTTCAGAATCCGATCTGCCTGGTGTCACAGTGTAAAAGCTAACATCTATGTTTTCTTACCAACATTGAGATGGATTTGGTTATCCATCCATCAACATAAACCCAGAGCATGTATTTGGGGCTAAACCCCATGTTAAACCATTGCAGGCTGTCAGACTCACTGAATTTACTCTCTGTCTGTCCGCCTGGTGTGGCTGGGGAATATGGCTGCAATCTGCTGCCAGGATGGCATCTACAGTGACAGCTCTCAAAATACGCTGGTTAGCTTCGGCCTGCTGACTGTTGATGGCTGTCTTGGCAAGAGAAGTAACCGTGTAAGAAAAGAGTGCAGATTGGGTTTCTTTGAGTCTGACTCACTTCGCTCCTTATGACCAGCCCCCCCACAGCCAGCCAGTGTGATTTGTGCATAAGGTCCTGTGACCCATGGAAGCTTCAAAAAGCAGCCAGGGGAAATATTTGGATGATCCTGAATGGGGAGTGAAGAAGTGGGAGGGAGGCAGAGATGATGGGGACTTGGTAGGAGCTGATGTAAGCCAAGGCAGATGTAAAGAGTCCACATTAAAAAGCCTTGGTGATGAGGGAGTTGGGAGACGGGTGTCGAGAAAATCAGCGTCCCTCTGCATCCTCATGAAGGCGACTACCTTCTAAACGCGTATGCGATACATAACTGGCAGTAAAAATCAGAAAAGGAATTTCATCCTAATGTAGCAATGATACTGATCTTCTACGCCCCGCTCCCCTGCTGCACATACTTAGTCCCTCCTCCTGCTCCTTTACCTTTCTTTTTCTCCTAGCACTGTATTCATGTTTCTCTTAAAGCTGCTTCAAATACATCTTCTGGGGAAATTCCGGGACTGAGTCTTGACTCCTGCAAACTGATCTGTGAGGCTGATGGCTAAAAGGATAAAACGCAAAGAATTTCAAAGGGTTTTCTGAGCGCATGTGATCTTATACAGCTCTTTTTGCCAACATGTAGTCTATGGTCATGAGAATTAAAAGTGCTATGAAGTCAAAGCTTGTTTGCATATTCTATTAATATAAATTTGATTATAAGGCCAGAGATGTTTTTAGTTTAAATCTTAAGGCATTGGCCTGCTTCCCAGTATTTTTGCTTGTGCATCCAAAATGGGTTTGAGGTCCTGGTTCAAGTCAAGTTCTTCCTAGCATAGAAATATTCAAAAATCATGTGGAACGATGATTAATTAATATTCAAGGAGAAGTAATGAGTAGGGCTTTTTCTTTACATTTTTGGCCAAATAATTCTGTTTGTTACGATAAGAATCACTCCAAAAGTCTTCCCGCTTAGGGTCATTTCAATGGCTCAACAGAAATAAACGCTGTTGGCTCAGGATTGACGAAAACTCCCCCAAAGCACATTGAAAAAAGAACAAAATATGCCATCTCAAGAAGCCCCCAATCAATCTTTGGCCTCAATGCACGTCGCTGCCTCCTCCTGAGAGTAAGTGGGCTGAGTAAGCACACTGGCCCCCTGAGTATCTGTCTGCCTCACGTTAGCCCCGCAGGCCCAAACACACAGGGGTGCGCCATCCCAGCCCGAGCCGGAGCTGTTGGGTGAAACCCGAGCTCCAAAGTTGTGTTGTGATCCCAGCTGGAGAGACATCTCCGGCTCTGAGTGGAGCCCTCTCGCAGCATGCAGCAGAGGTCACCAGTGGCCTCTCAACCTCCATCGCACCATAGTGCTTCTGCACTGAGCACACTCAAACGACATTATTTATTGACTTGCAGTCACTTCTAAGGAAATGCTTTGCAACAAATACCAGAAGGCTGAAGTTTTGATGAGGTCATGTTTATCGACTCATCTGGCTGGAGAGGTTCGGTGACTCAAAATGCTCATTTTTTTTTTTTTTTGAGATGAATGTTTTGTGTGAATTTTAATGTCAGTAATGACATACTGCCAGTGAGACTATAGTGGTGTCCACCATCTGTTATGACTGTGTTCAACGTTCCCCCTCAAACCTGAGTCTGCTGAATAACCATATGATATCGGAAAAAAGTCACTTATAGACTCTTTGCCTTGAATGTGTCTTTGCAGTTTCTACTAATACTGTGTGTTTATCTCTGCATTTGATCGTGTGTTTTGCATTCCTGTGTGAAACGGCTCGCGTGTGTAACCAAACGACTGCGTGAGGAACGCTGCCGGTTGCGTTTGTGAAGTGGGTCTGTCACTTGGCCAAGGATTGGACATGCTGCTGGCAGGCGACATAGTCTGTGGATTCTCCTCCTGGTCATGTTGATTCAAAGGCGGTAAACGGTGCGTGCCACCGAACCGCCATGGCGTACCCCCCCCCCTGCTTCCCCCGCAACCTTGTCTCTATCATCAGCCAAGCGGCCCTCTCCCTGCTCTCCTTGCTCTCCTTTCCTGGGCCCCAGTGCCGGGGCTGTGGCCTGTGGATGAGTGCTATATCCTGGCTGTCAGCACCGGGGTTTGCTTGGGTTTGGACCCGAGTGGAAGTGCAGTATCAGGCTCTGTCTGTCAGCTCCCCATTCCACTTCCTCAGCAGCCCTCATAAGCGGCCGCAGTCAGTGGTACAAACATTCACTGAGTCCTGCCGGTACATTGAGCTGTGACTGACTCGCATCTCAAGATTGACACTGTAAGGATCGCCTTTTTCATATAGACATGCCAATGAAAGATGGTTGTTTAAAGCCACCCAGTATATGGGTGTTGTGTTTTTAAACAGACTGCCGTCTTTGACAGACCATTTACTATTTTTACACGTATTTCAAATTGGAGTTCCGAACAGTGGACACTTTTTTTGCTTCTATGCAGTTACAACCCCTTCCATTTCTCGCATTAACAAACCCATGCCCATTCATCAGACTGATTCATATTTGCAAAATGTCATTGTCATAAATCTTAGAGAACGTAGTGTATATTTTTAGCCGTACCTTTGCTATGATGCATACAGGTACCTACTGACTCATACACATCTGCACGGCACATGGCTGCAGAAGGGCCTTCACGTGACGGAAGATTTGCAACTACTATCAGATTAATTGGTCCATCTCTCCCTGGAAACATCACATGAAGGCAACCTGGTAGCTTTCAGTTGCATGCTGCTTACACTAACCAGAAGCCACGGTTGCACGACCCAGGTCAAAAGTGTCATTGCATGCTCCAGAGAGAGATGAAGCCGTCTGAAGCTGTCAACAGCAAACATGCAATGTCAATTTGCTTCCACCACATTCGACTCATTTTAAGTTTAAGCATTGACCTATATTTGGTGCAGACAAAATTAGTAGTTTTGGCAACACAAATTCATTATTCGTTCTCACGGATGCATGGTCCCTCTTGAACTGTACTTTTCCAACCACTTTATCTAATAGAGGAACATTGTAAAGAAATGTTGCTATTCATCATTGGATTGTAGGTTTTAATGAAAATCATGCATACTGTAAAGATGACCGCAAAGTTTGTCGCATTTCAAACGCTACTGTTTTCATCAATACCAAGACATAATAACTATTATCAAGGTGTAGAATTACAGGCAGCGTTTTAAAAATAATTACAGTAATGAATGTTTGAATTTTCTTCAGTGCTATTTCATCTGATTCAAATATCAGTTGGATGTGGTTTACCAACTCTGAAAAATGCAGATGGTCTTAGGTAAGCTGCAGGTCCTGAACAGACCAAACAGACGTGATGATTGTCCAAAAGTTTCTTTCCGCTTTCACTACCTTATGTGGTAAAGCCAGAACTGCTGGCACACGAGACGAGCAAAATGAGCCATAAAAACGTTTTTGTTTTTTTTTCCAAATTCTGCTTCACCCTGCTCTGCTTTTTTCACACATTCTGGCTCTAATAGGCTCTGACACACCCTAAACAACCACCCTCACAAAAGTGTGTGGAGCCAGGCGCAGCGGTTTGGTGTCCAGGGGAAGCCTGTGGCTCTGGAGCCAGAGAAGGAGTCATGCCCCGCTGTCCCACAGAGATGACAGGAAGATAAGAAAGAGAGTTGGCCTCTCCACACAAAAACATCCCACTAGGAACTAACCTATCCTGGGGGTGAGCTCGAGGAGGGCTTCAGGACTCATGTCTAAATCCTTCCTCTCTGCACGAAAAAAAACATCCAAAGCTTGATCGAAGTGGTGATACTTTGAGTGAAGTTGACTTAGTCATCCAGTCGTCACCAGAATCTGCTGCATGGTATCACAAATATCCATATCAAGTATGGACTTAAACAGCATGTCAGTGCGTATCACAAGTTTGGCTTTGCGTCGTGGCCTCCTTAAACAACAGCCACAGGAATAACAGAGCAAAAAAACTTAACTGCAATTGACAGAATCTTGGCTGACACCATGGCAGCAGTTACAACTTTGGAAAGTGCTTACACGTTGTAATATTCGCGAGGGCGAAGTGAAAAGGTAGCCATTTCTTTAAGACAATGTATAATGAGGGAACCATGGGGAAGGAGAAACAGCGAGCGGTTTCTGGAAGCGGCACTATAACGCAGCAGCATTAAAAGAGATTTACACCACCAGCTCTAAAACAGTTTTCTTTTGCCCAATGGTTCCTCCTTTACAGATATTTCAAGGAAGTAATAAACTGTGCTGACAAGTGTTGGAGTGGCTTTGAACCATCCCTCGTGGGCAGCAGAGCTCCATCATTTCTGTCACAGTGTCGCCGCTATGCATCATTAGTTTTATAGAATTTTACCTGATTCTCCTTGTTAACAGCCTTTGGTCTGGCCTCCTTATTACGATCCGCTTGTTGTTGCTTATATTAAAAGAATATTGCGTAACTATCTATAACACATGAAGCATGACGCTCGCCTTTCACACAGTGAGTGGTGTTTTTTTTTTTTGTTTTTTTTTGCCGTGGCTTAAGATGGTTACGTTCTTTTTGAAGCCGTCTGCATGGTCCGGAATGAGGCCCTGCACAGTGTAAGATGTCATTCTCCCACTGTGCTGACCAACATGCTGTGTGTGCCCATAACATTTAATGGTATTTTGGCAAATCGTCATGGAAAATCTTACTTTGCACAGCAATGTTACATTCCCTTCTTTCTAGCTCCTCAATTTCTTTTAATTATGATAACCACTCATTTGTCTTTGAAGTACACAGTCTTGCAGCCTTGAGTTATAGCTGAAATAATAGAAATAATAGAGTAGATTTTGAGTACATACAACATATATATATATATATATATATATATATATATATATATATATTCAAATGGATTGTTAGTAGTAGTATTGAAGTTGAAACATTGGTTTGAATTTGCTGACTAATTTCCAAAATTATTTCTGTTTAAGTGAGCACTAATAGTAGTTACGGGACAACACCAAAGTAGTATTTAGTCACAAACATCCACACTGATCTACACTTATATAGTCTTAAAATAGTGTTTAATTTACTCAATTTTATTTTGTCAAGTGGTTGCGTAAAATAAAATCCTCTGGCTCCAGATAAATATTTTAA
Source organism: Idiotropiscis lumnitzeri (assembly GCF_059441095.1). Taxonomy (NCBI): domain Eukaryota; kingdom Metazoa; phylum Chordata; class Actinopteri; order Syngnathiformes; family Syngnathidae; genus Idiotropiscis; species Idiotropiscis lumnitzeri. The sequence continues at coordinate 37,725,669 of NC_142391.1, forward strand.
ATATGTTTTAAAACTACTTAAAACCATTTGACAAAATAAAATTGATCAAATCAAAAAAATATACATACATATTTCTAAGAAAATTCAGCGTATTTAAGGACAAAATGACATAAAAAGCGAAATTGGAAAACAATGTGCTCCTTTTTCAGGATTCACAAGGAAATTCAATAAATTCCCTCTTCCTTCACAAAAACACCAAAAATTCCTGCATGAAATAAATATCCAGTCCGATCCAGAACCAAATAGCACAGTATTGCATTCCCTGCTGGGAGCCTGTTGTCCTCTTTGCCTTTGCAAGTAGCAAGTTCATCTGTTTCTAAATATCCATGGACATGCCTGGCATTGAGCTCTGCAATGATTAAAATGTCTGGACAGGGTATGTGTTTACGGTGAACACACATACGGTTAGCAGGATCAAAGCTGTGTGCAAAGGATGTAAAGCAAATAGAGCAGCAATCATGAACAAAGCAGCCAGTTGGTCAAACATGTAGAAATAATGATGGCGAGAAGTAGGTATCTTCACTGCTATTCTTTACTGTCATGGAAAAAGCAAGTCCCAAAACAGGTCAGTTGGGTATAAACAACAATAGAAGACAAGGCCTTTTGTCCGATCTTCTCTGCCATATCAAAATGGATGTGATCTACTTTTACTGCAACATTCAGCAAAATAGTCTGTGTCTGAGGCCAACTGAACTGGACAATTGTGAATAATTTTAAGTCACCAACTCACACCCACCGACATGGCGATTGACCTGCGCACACAATAGAAAAGCAGCGGCGCCAGGTTTTCTTTTCCGGAAGCAACGTTCCAAGGCTCTACGTGAACTGTATTGCATTATTAACCACAAACAGCATGGCATGATTGTTCAGGATGAAGGGGACTGCCTTGATCGCTGTAGCTTCATTATGATAATACAAACAGAGGAAAGTGAATACTGATATTTGACATGCCGTGTGTGTGTGTGTGTGTGTGTGTGTACATATACATATATATATATATATATATATATATATATATATATATATATATATATATATATATATATATATGTACACTGTATTTTCCGGACTATACGCTAATTCTTTTCGAGATTTTGAATCATGCGGCTAATACAACGATGCAGCTTTTCAGTGGATTTTTGTTTCACCGATAGGAGCGTTCTATAGTTCGGAAACTATGCTAAATACATTTTTTTCTTTTTTCTCTTGGGTCTGTTCTGTTTCATTTAGAAAAGTTGTTGCTGTATTAAAAGGCACTGTTTTAACAATCTGTTTAGGTACCTTTATGTGCATTCACAGTACAAAACTGTTCTGTACATGCCACAAATTAACAAATTAATCGCAGAAAATGTGTAAATAATTGCAATTAATCACATTTTTGTTGTTATTATTTTTTTTGTCAATGCTCATGTGATACCGCATGGCATCTTTAAAAGACCGCTACATTTGTGACGTTACGACCGCCGTTCATCGTCCGTTTCAAATCGTGATTTGCAGTAATACTAGCTGCAGGTGGTGGGTCACTCATGAACTCATGACTTTCAGCTGTGTTGTTGGTTGTGCCATTGTTGATCTTTTTGCACAAATTTAACTAAGCGCAGTTCTATCGTTCTTTTTCTTTCGTTCTGCAGTGGTCATATGACTTGTTTCAGTGGCGTCTTCTCGTGTGTAAACTCCGAAGTGGGAGTGGTGTACCACCTGGGTCTGCGATTCCCATCATGTTCAGCCATTTGCTAGCGGCTAGAGCTATAAGTAGGAATTATTGCTGGTGAGATAAGTATGGAGATAAGCTGGTTCTTTGCTGCAAGATGAATGAGGTGTCTGGTCAGTGTGACAGATGCACCTGACCTGGAAACGAATGTGTGATGGTACAAGTGCAGCACAAGGATCTCCTTTTTCATCTGTCAGTTGTTTGTTGCAAGTGGAAATGTCTCAGATTGTGACAGAAATATATGACGATGCAAGAAGTTCAACCTTAAACTCAAAAGATAAAAACAAATCCTAAATCTGCAGAAGTTTTTTTTTTCCTTTAAGGTGTGTGGGAGAAGCATTCCTTCGGCTCACTAAGCTCCAGGGCCTATCCCCACCTTTGTTCTTCGGCATCTCTCCCTTCGTTGCTTTCTTCACACCAGGTGAACTTTCAGCCCCTCACAGCTTTTATTTACGACACATTCCCTCACATGTAAAGATGATGAAGCTGACACGTTACAGGCGCTCACTGGTATCGCACGTTGAAAAGAATGCTATGTTTAACCCCCAAACAAATTTGATGACACTTCACTTCACTTGCCAAATCTGTGTGCCCCGTGGATAATAGATGAGATTATTATTATGATAGCACACTTAAACATACTTGATCGCTTTGTATTTAACCTTATAGCTGGCACTAGATCTCATTGTAATACTTGTCACTTGACTTAAATGCACCAGCAATATACAGTAATGATTTTGTGAAATATTTTTATCATACATATTATTGGAGAGCATGCCGCTCTGGTTCTGTGGCTTGATTCACAAAATATGATTGTTGCAGAGTATTCGTGTTAATATGTGTACTTAACTGCTATCCTAAATGATTCAAACAATTATTTTTTTAACAGTCTATAATCAGCTGCCTCTACTCTCTAGCAACCATTAAGTATTTTTTTATTATTATTATTATTTTTTTTTTTTATCATATTGAGTCAGAGTCACATAGCTTGCTAGTGTCCAAAGAGGTCACCCACCGTTATGATTGAAGGGCACACGGGTGGTTTGACCCACAGCACAAGAGTTATAGGTAGCTGGTCAGCTTGTCAGTCAGGTTGGGCTGTTTTTTAATCATTTCATCTTTGCTGCGGGGCTCTCTTGAACGTTTAGCAGTCTGCAGCACAGGACCCCGGGGCTCGTCTAAGCCATGCCTGTATCCGAGCTGCCATTATTAGCTCTGCTCTCAGGAGCCCGCCGCTCATCTCTCCCCTGAGAGGAAGGCTGAGAAATGAAGCGCAGTGGCTGGGCGCGGCAGCAGTGAGCCAACAGCCCGACAAGGAACAGTAATTACTCCATTGATATTCCTTGTGCAATAACACTGTCATCTCTCATTTGCATAAAGTCACTCGCCTCGCCACAACTGATGAATGCATTAGATCTTGTCCAAAGGCTAGAAGAGTAGGTGGCATGTGGTGTCTTTGATTTCTTTCTTGTAAGGGAAGGTTTAACCTCCTTTTAGGTGTGACATTTGTTTCGAACGCAGAGTCAATTGTTCAAATTAGCAACAGCGAGGGCTCCATAACTACTCTGTATAAACAGGCTTGACAGTCTTTGTAGTATCGGAACATAAACTAGGACTGGCCACGACTAAAATTTTCACGAGCCTCAAACTGAAGCCTTACATTGAGAGACATTTCCAGAAATCACTTGTTTTTAAGATGATTTTTTTGGTATTTATTTAAGTAGATGCAGCATTAAAATAACATTCCAAAATATGCACTTTAATCTTGGAGTCGACTTTCTGTATCCAGCAACTCTCCAATGTCCCCGTTTGATTAGTTTTGCTGGTTTTGCCTCATCCTGCTGACTTGCACACAAAAATAACGTCTTTGGTCGAGCAGATTTTTAACCTTGTATTTCTCCTGCAGAGGTGACAACGGTGTATGTGTGTGTGCTTCTGCCTGAGAGAAGAGTGTGTGTTGAGGGGTGGATATCATTGGATGTCATAGGGCCCTGTCTCAGTCCTTGGTTAATGGCCATTGGTCATAGGCTGTCTCCCCTTTATTTCTTTTGCTCTCCTGCTCTATCCTTTCAGGTCTCCCACTGGTACAGCACCCTCAGGCACTGCATCATTTATTGCTGTCAGGAGCCACATAGGAGAGGTGGGGGAGCGAGGGGGAAGAGTAAGAGTACGTGTGCGGATGCTGTGTGTGTGCAGGATAAGGGGAGACAGAGAAGATGTGCTGCAGGGGGAAGCCAATGGAGGCAATGGGGAGAGGCAGGAACGCTCGACTGTCAAATCTCAGCAGTTGAATATTTAATGGAGCCTGCAGTGTTTATTTAGTTAGCCTGTCGATTTTTACCACTCTGTCAATAGCGGCCCCCATGTAGCCTGCTGATGATCTTTAGTGTCTCTTCCCTCAGGAGCGGCAAGGCTCTAAATGCAATTATGGATTTTCCTGCACTGCAATGTGTTTGATATTTTTACTGATCTAATTTGCAATCTGGTAGTTTATTGTTTGGCATTTTAGTGGCGCTCAAGTGGCGAGGCAAATTTGATTTCCTCTCATAATTCTTTATAACTTCATTAATGCTGTTAGCACATTGGCACAGATCTTAAATAAAGCAAGAAAATCATCCCATGGATGAATGCTTCCCCCATTTTATGGTCTCCGTCCACCATTATTTCACTGATTCTTCTTCTAATTAAAAATCATCCAAGAGGTGTATTGTCATTGTGAAATCTTAATCAGATGTAAATTCGACCCAGACACAATCTTATTCAACCATACGATCACAAATATAGCATCGTATCAGTAGTATTCAGCGATAAAGGATATGAACAAAAGCGGGACACAAATAACAGCGGCAAAATAATGTGTCTGATTGTCTCTCACAACAGTTTGTGATTCTCTAATGCTGTAGGATTCGCAGTCCTTTGACGGATGTGTTAGTTAGAGGGGCAGCATTAGCTGTAATGCTGTTAGCATGTAGCCGTGTGAGTGATGTGCTAGTTAGATGCCCAGCAGTAGAGCTAATGGTGTTAGCGTGTAGAGCCTACCGAGGGATGCAATCGGTTAGGCTGTGATGGATGAGTGTCGTGCTGCACAGGCCTGCAAGCATCCTCATTCTCCACGCTGTCAGCTCCTTAAGTGGACGTGCGCAATTAACACTGAAATCAAAGCCCTCTTAATCTGCTGCTGGGCTCAGCATTCAATAGGAAAAAATGGCTCACCGACTCGACGATGAGTGAGAGATGGCCACTGTAAAAAGATAAGTCAAAGCAATGTGCTAAACGCTTAAATAAATATTACAATTCTGCAGTATTCGTGTAAAATGATTAAAAGACACACTGATTTGTTTTGGTCTAGACGACAAAGAGACAACCGCTATACTATGCAACATATGTGCTTCCAGACCATTTTACAAATAAAATTATTCCCAACACCCCTAAAATTTTAGAGATGTTTTTTTTTTTTTTAAAGAGTATGTCCTTTTTAAACAACCTAGAAATGTTAAAACCAAACAGAACTTGCTTGAAATGAAATATTAAAACAACAAAAATATAACAGCCCCCCCATTCCTTATTGCCTCAAAAATGTTTTGCTCCACCCAATCTCTCCCACCTCTCCCAGTCTGGGCATATATCAACCTCCTGCTTTCCATCTTAAACTCTTATACGTGCTACACTTCTCACCTTCAAGCACTCAATACCAATACACTATTATCATTACCCATTCTCATTTTAAACGTTATTTTTTTTTTTTTTACATTTTACATTTAATTATGTGTCACTGTTCATATGGTTAGGTGGAAGTTGGATTTTTTTTTCTAGCAAGGAAACAATTAAGTTGGTTAGACAGTGCCACTGTCACCTTTGTGAATTGGAACAAGAGAAGTTGCTGTGCCATGTACATGTCATATAATAAAGCCAATGGGCTACTGAATAGCTTCCTGGCTGGATACGCATTAACCTTATTAACCTCGCCCTTGATATGCGAGGGAGGTGTGAAGAGAGTTCAATGATTATTATACTAGACTATTCAAAACTCGGTTTCTATTCATGTGTTTTACATGATGCACATTGCATTTAAAAAGAAAAAGTAAATTAAAAATAAAAATCTCCAAAAGTCCTCGGTTTATTTTTGGCAAGCCATTGATTCCAGAAAAATACTTTCCGTTAATTGTTATGTAGAGGTGCTGCAGTATTATTTCCCAGTAAATTGGGTAACAGCATCTTTAATTTATGATTCCAATTCATTCCTCTTTTGCGGTGGCTCAAGATTTAAATAACCTTTATCGGATTTAACAAAAGGTGTTATGCTGTTTATTCAGAAATGTGAAAATTAAATTGTTTTAAAAGGTATAGAATAATGACATTTATTTTGCCCGTACAGCACCCTTAAACTTCTGGTCCAAGAATTACGTGCCCGGCCCCGTTGTTTTCTATTAATGTTTATTCAACTTACTCACGACATTTTAGGCAATTTCAAAAAAATCTAATTTCTTTCTTAACAATTTTGTTCACCGTTGCATTGCATTTATATTTTGTTTGTTAAAGACACAAAAAATAAGACGGGCATAAACCCATTTCACCTTGAATCCAACAGCCACACCGCAACAGTATTCACACTTCACGAAGTTCAACATCAAAGTTTCAGCATGTCTTGGGCATTTCACAACGGAGCTGTAACAAAGCACATTTCATATGGTGTAATACAAATGATCAGGAAAAAAGAACAAAAATAAATTTAAACACATATACAATTAGTTGTATTATACAATAGATATCAGTACAGTACTACAGTAGATAGGTGTCATTTCAGGTGGCTTTGAAAAGCATAATACTGTGTAGTTTCAAATCTAAACTATTTTTCTTTCGTATGACACAATGACACACATTGTGTCCTGCTGATCCAGTGTATTTTTTTTCATGTCATGACACTTGCGCAGTCTAATTAGACCTAATCATTTTTATTATTCAACAATAATGGAATATAGTATATGCGTTGAGCATACTTGAAGGAAACTATTAATTTTGTTTGAAACAAATGCCGTTATTATAGTGCATTTTTCAATGGTGGAATCATGTTGCATCACACTGAAGTGAGGAGGTGTTGATAAAAAAAAAAAAAGAAAAAATTCTCAACTCATTATTATTACTTGAGTATTATTTTTAAAGGCAACAGTTTTCGTTCAGCTTTTATGTGGCTGGAACAAATGCATCTGATGTTACGTCCAGACTGAACTGCTTGTTTTAGCAAAGTGTTAAGAGTTACAAATCCATCAAATACCGTTAATTAGATCCTAGAACTAAATTTGTTCAGAGTATATAAACATCTCTGAGTGTTCACTCACAAAATAGTATTTCAGCCACTCCATGGGGGGTTGTTTTCCTTACACTACCGCAGAAAACATGCTGCTTTTATTCGCAGTAATCCCTGCAATTGCTGCAGTTAAGGCCCAATTTGAACAGACACTTTCATCTCCAGACATTTCAGACAGCAAATAGCCCTAGTCTAATTGAAGACTGTCATCAGTTGAGCTGCAACTACAACCCCTCCCCTCTTGCATCAGTGGGATTTCAGAAGAACGCAAAGCTCCTCCTTGTAAGATACAAGAGATGTTTGCACTCAGGCTGTTGACGAGATTCATCACTCTTATCAGCTGAGACGAGCAGGGGAGCGAGGTTGGGGAGGATCAGGAAATGTCACTGCTCTGTAATAGTTTATGATTCATCCCTCCACCTTTGACTAAATAATGAGGGATGACAATTAGAGCAAACCATGGGAGTTGGTATCAAAGGAGAGAGATTCCCAGTTGGCAGAGTCAGGCGTGTCTGCGTGTGCTCCCTGCAAACTGGATCCAGATGTCGAGTTCTGTGCTGCCAAAGACGTCCGCTGCCACACAACAGGGTCTTTCTGCCAGGCGCCCAGACCATCTTTCAGCTTACATGCTACAAACATGACAAGAGGCCCCTCTTCAGATAAAAGAATTCCAACTCACACTGAGCCAAGACCTGATAATGTGATTTATCAAACTCGGGCTTTGTGTCTCTGTTCACTTTTGGTCTTTGCCTGGCCTTCACTCTGTTTTTAAGCCTGCAGCTGGGGTGGTAAAAAAAAAAAAAAAGGTGGTGGTAATCCCCCCCAAATAATGTGACATGATAAAATTGCTGAGTGCCAAGTGATATTTCATTGATCTCTTTTGCTTCTTATCTTATCTTCCAACTCCTTAAACATTTGGGAAGCCAAATCCAGTGCATATGTAAGCCCAAGTATCTAAAGGATTTGATTAGTCTGGCCGCGGCAGTAGGCGTTTGGGGTTTGAGGGATTCAGGGGTCAGGTATTGTCACTCGGAGCAGCGCTTGAATCAATGGCCCCGCGCAGCCAAGAAAAGGCCAGCGGCTGCGCGCTATTGATATGTTTAGCAAATTAGCCGTGTTGACGGCAGGTGTGATTGTGAGCGCTGCTCGGGGGTCAGCTCGTCATATGGTGGCTAACAGACACAATATTGCTGCGTGTCTTGATCTCTCCATTCCCTCACAATGGCATTAGGGGCACCCCAGGGAAATAAAGAGTCCCACTCCCCTATCCCCAGTGCTCCTCAAATTAACTCCCCTGAAGGTTAAGCTCCCTGATTCATAATTATTCAAGCTTACCACCAGCGCCATCGCCCCTCTCGTTTCCACATTCACTTCCCAAGCCCTCTTTCTCCCCGCCACTTCTCCTGAGTGGCACTTGGCTTTTTTTGTGGGAAAGCACAGGAATTAGATTAACCAAGCCTGACCGCCGAACATCCAGTCTCATGACGGAAGCGGGATTGGACTTGATCTCTGCCTGTCTAGCTGTCGCTCTATTCAATCTAGCTGTCTGTCTCTCATATTGTGTTATTGCTTGTGAGGGTCCCTATGGATGAGACATTTTCAGCCTTTCAGCCATGCTGCAATTGCATATGTGGCTCTCCAAGGAGTGGGCGGCGTCATGAGCTTGTCTCACTTGCATGGACAGGATTTGAATGATACAAGGTGAGATCGGCCTTCACTTCTGCTTCTGTGTGTTGTGGTTGGTCTTGGGACTTGGATCAATTTGGGCTGCTGATTAAATACTTGTGGCTACCAAGGAGAAGAGTGAACATACATGTGTCATCAGGAAAAACAAAATCTCTCTGTAATAAATAAATGTCTTTTTGAAATGAAGAAATATTTAAGAATGTACTGCATAATATAATACAGTATTCCCCTCCTAGATCGTGGTTCATTATTCTATTTTATTTATTTATTTATTTTTTTTACTAACTGTAATTCCATTGTGCAGTGGAACCTCGAGTTACAAATGCTTCTTTTTACGTACAATTTGAAAATAAATGAGTTGCTATTTACATACTATTTTCCATATACGAATGGTCTTGGCCTGGACAATCGGATGGATCTATAGCCCGGATTACATGGAGCCATGTATTCCGATTTAAAAGGATCCGACTCAACTACTCTGCAGTTTGCGGTTACATATGGAGGGGGAAGTTACACCTTTGTATTTATTATCATCCAATAATAAATTGCCTTTGCATTTGTGAAAATCATTTCATTTTCATAAAGCAAAAAATAAATAAATAAATAAATAAAGTCTTTATTATTGATTAAAATTGAGCATCATTTTTAATTCAGAGAATGAACGGATAATGTTGGCGTAATCACGTTATATAGCCTTCCCTGCATGTTGTCACGAGATGGAAGTTCCACCTACGTTCAATACATGCACCCAATGACAGACGCCAGAAGTGGCCGCATTGAATGAATTGAGATTGGAGAGACATGTTGAACTTTTCCCAAAGACGTAAATAAAGCGCTAAACAACCAGAATGGCCCTTAAGAAAAGGGAAACTGCGAAAGGGAGTGTTATTGAAAGCGTTTGTCTTACAGGTGCAAAAATATCTGAGCTCTTCTTCTTGCGTTTTGTCACCAGGATACCGTTTTGGTGTTGCTTTGATTTTTATTCGACAAGTGATAGCGTGATTGAGGGAATCAAATAATTATAAAAATGATCAAAATAAATTGGTCATGAATTAATCTTTTAAATGAGAATTTGCCATCCCACTTCATGATTTTTGGGATCAGAAAAAGACTCTGAATTGGTATGCTAATATGCATATGTCTTAAACAGGGTTTCACTGTTGTTCCTAAATATGAGTTAATTACCTTGATTCATTTGATCTACTTTGCATATTTGCTTGATTACGTTTGTTGATTTTTATTTCTTTTGTCTCATCATGTGATTGTTTGTGAGAAAATTAAGCAAAAAATACACGATCCAAACAGCCATTTTGTGTACTCCTGATCCTCATTTGGGTTATGAGTGTGGTTGCATTCACATCTTTGAGCAATTAAATCTTCAATTAACGCACATTTTTGTAATCAGGGAACTCCACCCACAGAGCAAATTTCTTTTCATAAGATAAAAGTGGCCCCTTACCTGAAATTTTAGGAGCACAAGCAGAAAATTTAGCGGTGCACATGACTTAAATATTCACATTTCCACAATTCCACATTTTTTCAGCCTTTGTGGATGACTGACTCACTTGTCTTATTTTATAGCGCTTGCCTGATCCGTTTATTTTGAAAACTACTGTACTCACGTTGTCCTTGCATCTTAAGAATGATACTTCTTAGCCCAAAGCTACTTTTTGTCTGACAAACATAAACAAATCCAATCCAAACATTAATTGACTCCCACGTTGAAGGCAAGTGATGCATTTAACCTAAGCGGTCTGATTTGATACTGCGGGAATTGCGGCAAAGGAGTAAATGTGGTGCACCTTTAAATGTTGTCACTGCTCTCCATCAGAGTAGATGTTGCTGCGTGGATGGCTCATTGTGGCAGAGCTATATGTGCCGCTAAAGTCAATTGGCCTTCTCCAGAGGCCAAGATAATGTAATAAGGAACCACACTGACTGAGAGGTGAGCTCTTTTTCTACAATCACATAATTAATCTCCCGATTGCACCACTCACTGTGTCATGACAGATACGTTTTTGTTCAGTGCATAATGGTGAGGCGTTGTGCACTTTCGCTTGCCTGTTTTGGAAAATGGTTGTAAAGCCCATTCCTTTGGCCTCTGCAGAGGGTTGCATCCAAAACAACACTCCCTTTGGGCTCTATTAGTAGAGAAAAAGATACACGTCTCAAGCAGGTGCTTTAATAATATGTCGGCAATTTAGATAATGACTGGGAGTGAGATAAACTCAACTGTGTATTACAGGTAATTGGATACGTAGTGTGTGTGCTACCTAAGCATCCATGAGGTGTGCATTGTTTTGTTTTTCAGTTTTCGAGGAGCATAATAGGATGAACTGGCAATGATAAGTATTGTAAGTCCTGTGAGTCTGTGCGGTTAATAATGGCTGATTTGACACATTTTAGCCATCCACATAGTGGATGTTAACCCAGCCTGAGGTAGATCACAGCCAGTCCCCAAATCTAACTGTGAAAAAGAAATATTCACCATCAGCTTGCAAGTGTGTCCATTTAGTGGGAGGATGACAAATACAACACCTGGGGCTGCCACGATGATCAAGTTTAGATAGTTTTCCTCCAAGGTGGAAAAGTTGGAGCTTTAATGAGAGGTGTCGAGCCTGTAAGGGGACGCACTGAGAGGGAATTGGTGGGTGCCTTTAGGGTGGCTGTTTTCTGGATTTCCTCAGCCTTTAAAGAGATTACCCTGGCGGTGTAGAGAGCAGGTCCACCCAGAGGATTTTGGGGGACGTAGCCCATTACCAATACTGCATAAGATCCCAACTAACTTCATTAATAATCTGAAGATGAATCACTACTTTAATTGGATCGTTATAGCTGTAAATCTGGTCATATCCTTTAAACTATATCTTAATGGGGTCGGTCATGTAATAATGTACCTGTGAGCATTTTGGTTAATTATTTTGCTCCTTATGATTTGAAAGATGGGTTGGATCCACGCAAATGTTTGCTAATGTGATGGCTGTGTCGCAGAAGCATTGCTCTTTTTTTCCAGTTTTAAAGTACTGCACATATGTCATTATTGTAATGCTCACTTAAAATCTGCACATAGGGTCAGGTTTCCCCCATTCTTAATTAGATGAGTGATGGCCTAATTACATCAACTTCATTATCCTCAGCTCTAGAAATCAACAGACTTTTATTGGAAATAAGGTTAGGCTTGCCCTCATCCATCATACCTTAACTAACCAATTCACAGAGCCACTTTTTGCACGAGGCATTATTACCTTGTCATAAGCACTCACCTTTAGAATCCTTGAATCAAGCTGTGATATGCAAAGCTTTTATCACATTAGTGTGTGCTACTGTGTCAGCCTATTTCGACCCAAGATAAAGTAGGCTCCAAATAATTACATTAGCGTATAAGGCAGCGACGGTGCAAACGACAGCTATTTAAAGATGGCTAATAATTCGGTATTATTATGACATAGCACAGCTTCTCGCAGTAATAAGGAGCACGGAACGGGCTTTGTGTTTAGGCTTCATCTTTTGGAAAAAAAAAATAGCAACAATCTTTTTGCTTGGTTTGCCCACAAGAAAGCATAGACAATATTTATAACATGTTCCTGGTAGTGGCTACAAAGTGTTGTTGCTGCTGTTGCGTCACTAGACCTTCGTCTATGTGAAAAAAAAATGCTCCCATGATGACACTGCGCTGAATCGGAGCCAAGAGCAAGCAACCGGAATCGCGGTTTAGTGATTTGCATATTACCCTGACTGTGTTTCTTTTGTATATGTTAAAGATGTGGCAGTACTGTTGCATACAATTTATAACAGTCCACCATAGGGCCACAAGCCCTTTAAATGCCACTTGGTGGTGGCACCATATTCTCAAACACATGAGGCCTGTCCAAAGCTCTCTGTTGGAAAGTGAATTAGTGAGCTCCATTCTTAAGCCAGTGATAGCAATGGCCTGTGAGCAGTGATTTGTTGGCCGTGTATATTACAGTTCACGGTCAGGGAGGGATCCCTAAAGTGTGTGTCTGTGTGTGTGCGTGCATTTGTGTCTGAGTGCGTGTGAGGGATTGGACAGGCCGCCTTATCATTCAGTGTTTACTCACAGTAAATTGAGTTGAAATAATAGTCTTTCTCTGAGGCAAAACAATGGAGGAGGCTGCAGGCGGAAGGCCCAGGCTGCTGCAGAGCTGGCTTGCGCCACTTCAAAATGAAAGGCAGAGCCCGAGGCCGTTGGGAGGAGGATCGGTGAGAGGGAGGGGGGTTGCTGCCTTTATGTGGACAGCTACACCAGTTGCGGAACAGACACCCCTCTGACTGGCACCTGGGTAGGACAACGGGAAGAGAGAAGCTGGGAGGCGGGTGAGGGCCTGTGGGGGTGACCGGGCCTCGGGGCAGTGTCATTAGGTTGGTGGTGGAAAGGAAGATGACTGCCCTGAGGACAGAGGAGCGACGGGTCCCTGTAGGACAGCCACTTCAACCGCTCACTCCCCTGGGTCTGCACTGGAGCTGGTGGCCTGTGTTCATCTATTAACCCCGCCTTGCATCAACACACACAAATAACCTTTCGCTATGAGTGAGCTGCGGGAGTCTAACCTGTAAAGACTGATTGTGCGCGCAGAGAAATGACATATCCTTGCGATGCACAGACACGCCTATGCTATTGTTTCTGCTCGAGTGTGTTTCAGCTGCAGCTCTCCTCCTTCCCCTTCATTTATCATGCTGCAGCATATAGTGCTGCCACAGCATTATAGAAACAGCTGCTTTTTCGGACAGGCATAGAGAATGGGCTCCTCTCCAGCACACAAAGACGCGCGTGGCTCCAAAGAGGGTGTAAAATTTGTTCGTGAATGAAAACCTTTTTCCTTGCTGAGAGGGCTGAACAGGGGTGTCACCACGGCGGGAGACTTTGTCATCGCATCTGAAGACAAATAAGGATCCATATCAGCCCAATAATGCGAACAATGAGTGGTAGGGTGACGAACAATGTCCTCCTTTAAGGCCAAATATGCATATCTACAGCTGCTGCCGTCTATTTAGAATTCATACCGAGCCATTAAACTATACCTCATATATGTAGATGATATAGACCAAAGCATTACAACTATATGGAAAGTAAAAATAGAGAAAGAGATGATGTTTGTTGTTTTGGAGCTTTTACAGCTAAAACTCTCTTTCCGTTGAGATTTTGGGGCGGGTCTGTTGGATTTTTTTTTTTTTTTTGTCCATCGATTCAGAGAGAGTTTCTTAAAATGAGAGGAAACGGATGTTCTCAGGTTCGTCCTTAAAGCATTTCATGGAGTTGAAATCAGCGCTTTCAAATGTTTCCACACCGAACTCATCTTAGTTTCCTTTTGTGATTTAGGCTCCTCTTGATTGATGGAAAATGTTTGCTCCTTCCGTGTGATTTCACACATATTTGCCTTCTGAATGAGTCCTTCGTTAAAAATTTAGCTTCTGACGCGGTATTCTACAGTGGCCCTGGAGTGCAAAACAACAATAAATAACTAAACACCAGCAAAATAAAAATCACACGAGCAAAAAAAAAAAAAAAAAAAAAAGCAAAAACACACACACAATTAGGAAACACAAGAGCAAATCAAAACCAAAAACTAAAACCTAAACCCCGCAGGAAAAAAAATGACAAAAACAAATATCTAAACAATAACAAAAATGTGATCACAAAAAACAAAATGATGAAATCAAACTAACAAAAAAAAACAAAAAACTATTAACTGCAAAAACAAACCCAAGCCCAAACCCAGCGACAAGTGGTTGGTCGTGTTTTTTTTTTTTGTCAAGATTATTCAATTACGATTGTGTTTCATTTAAAAAAAAAAAAAAAGGTTTTGTTTTGTTTTTTTGTTCTTTTGATTTGCTGCTATGTTTAATTTTTTTGCATGTGTGTTTTTACCTGCTTTTGTGTTTTTTTGACGTGCTGTTGTTTAGTCATTTTTTTTTTCAGTTTTGTGCACAGGGGCCACCTTAGTATTCTCACATGAGTGTTCCATTGGTTGAGAAAAACATTTTTTTTTTAGCGAATCTTTAAGTGGAGTTTCTGCACAGTAAATTTCATACAGTACATTTTTCTCTAAAAAGACAATTATTGTCCCAGGAACCAGAGTAAAATTTTAGAATAATATATTTAGCGTAAAATTCTTGGGTTAAATTTTACACAGAATTTCACGCTGAATATTTTACTCTCAAATTTTACCCTGTTTACTGAGACTAAATCTTTGTAGAGTAAGCTGTATTCTACGAAATTTAGTGTGTGAATACTTTATCCATGTCGTATAAAAAAAAAAGAACAAAGCAAAACATCCACTTTGAAACGTTGTGTATTATTATCAGTATGTGTGTGTCTGAAGGTGGAAAAAACCCTGCTGTGTTAGGGTCATAATGCAGTCACTTCAAGAGCCGCGTTAAGACAACTGAGCTGACTCCAAGTCAGCGCCGTGGGGCCATGCAGAAACATTGTCAGTTGGTGTGCGAAGAGAGCAGACGTGCCTTGCCATGCTTCTGCCATTCCATTCTTTGCCTCCGAGGCTCCATGTGGAGGAGAGAGAATTTTGTCAAACCTGTTCTCTTCCAGCTGGAGAGATGAGATTTTACACGCCGCCAAACACATGACTGAGAGGTGCTCTCTTTGGTGTGTGCGTGGGGGTGTGTTTGTGTGTGTGTGCTTTGTGGGATTGGGGGTGTGGGCTGGTCAGGGGAGGATTTGCGAAAGAAAGTCAAGAGAAATAATAGAGAGGGCATCAGGCAACTTGTGTCTAAGAGTTGCTTAAGGCCAAAGTCATTGTTGAGCGTTTTGAGACAAGAAGAGCAAAATAGTTTCACAGACACTTAAGATGGTTCGAATGAGACAGTGTTTTACTCAAACGAAAAATGTGACTACAGAATGTCGGTTTTTGCACATATCTCGAAAGGAGACGATTAATGGGTTTTCCACATTGTAAAACATCAATTATCGATAAAATAGCCAATGAACACATATGTGCCACTTGTATTTTGATGATGATTGAGGCATGCCGTACACAGAGTGACACGGCCTAAACTGAAACTAGCAGATGATAAATTGTGGATTTGCTTTCAGAGATTGCCTCTGATGTTGACGGATGTTGACGTAGTTGAGCCAAAATATTGGGGGATCAATTGAATGTTCACTCTACTCGCATTGTGTGTGCTGTTACGGACAAGTGTAAAAGGGCTACAAAACTTAATGGAGGATATGAGTTAGTAATTAATGGGCAATTAATTGGATGAAGGTTAAGAAAGTTTAAATGTCCTCAGTAAAATTTATCAGCACAACATCCTTTGTTTTATTTTCTAATTACTGCATGGACAACAGCCACCAACAAAGTTTTTTCGCCAGGGACGGTTCTTCAGACAAGCAACACTTATCTCCTGGGATGGTATTAATTGGTTAACTGAAGGTGAGGAGGACCACAGCCCGGTTTTGTCGCTTCCCGGGTGATGGTATTGCTCAAGAAACATCCCGACAGCACCAGTAACCAGTATTAAAAAGAGGGTTTTGGTCACAATGGAACAATTGGGAGAGCGCCACTCACGCAACAGGAAAAATTTATGTTATGGAATTGGAAGTTTTAGTGGAAGACGGAAGCAAACATATTACGAGTGTAATGCTAATTTTCCCGAAGGCAGCAACTGCAACAAAGCCCTTTATTTGATTTGTTTTTATTTTTTATTATTTATTTTTTTATTTTATGGGAAATGGGAAGTACAAGTTTAGGCCCATTCCGCTCATCTCACTTAAATTCAGATCAACTCAACTTGACTTACCTCAGTAGTTTTTTCATTGTTGATATGGCATGACTCCTTCTTGTGAATGGCTCCATATCAGCTCTTAGTTCATTGATAAGCTCCAAAATTACGCTGCCGAATAGACGATTTCTTGAACAATTTTCTACATGCTCTTTGTACATTATCAAGTTGTGCACGATTTCCATGTGTAAAGTGAGAAAGTTTTGGGCAACATGTTTCAAATCAGTACCATTAAAAACTTCTTTTACACGAAAAACCTACTATCTCATGCAAGATGAAATGGACTAATAAATCAGAGGATATGATTCACTCACTGCCAACAGCGCAACCTGGTCAGATGAAGAAGAAAAAAAATCTAGCGTTGTAAAGATTACAGTTTGAGTTGAGACTGCAAAGTGGATATTCATTCAACACAATTTTGATCAATTTGGTTTTAGTTTGTTGTACTGATGAAATGCACATTTACATGTACATTTTTTTTGCATGTGGATATTATACAATTAATTGATGGAATCACATTAGATTGTGCATATATTCAAAACAACAACGTCATGATGATGGAGAATAACCTTTTCCGTCTCACTGCAAAGCTCCCTGGACCTTGTAGGTGGTCTTAATAATGTGGCTGATACTCTTTAGTGAAACAGCAGGTTTTTGGTTTTCTCTCTGAGTGTGTGTTTGTGTGTGCACGTGTGTGTAGGTGTGTGCGTGGGTGTATGTGCGCCCCTCTTTCTGTTTGACACATTCCAACACTGCGCCCTTCTCCAAGGCCCCAAACTACTATTCGGTCGTCATGGTTACAGCCATACATCCACGTCAGCTCTTCAGACATATTTGTTTGGCTAGTGTATCTACGTTCTGACAAAAAACACAGCTTTTTAGCACAACACCTGCTAATCTTGGGATTTTGTGCTTTGAAGAGCATTGCTGATCAGAAATTCAAATATATTAATTGAATGCTAATCTGAATGTTAATCCCCAGCCCTCGGGTCTTAAAGCATGCTGTCTTTCAACCACTGTTTATTTTTCATTTGCAATCCCCTTTTTCATTTTCTCAAGCCTATGCTTCCAACTCGCAACTTTCAATAAATATTCGATTCCCTCAAGGCTTTAATAGAATGCCTTTTAGAATGTGTAACCAGATTGGTGAAATGACTGACGCTTAAGTTATCTAGTCTATTTAGAAATTAAATTAATGTTGTAACAGTCATTTTGAAAGTTTATTGATAAATTCTTCAGAAGATATAGCTTGTATATATTTATCAAATGCAACATTTTTGCAACATTCTGGAATATTTCTCCACGATTAAAATTAAAAACTTTCCTGACATTGTAATTTTTTGAGAATTGTACCTCCACGACCATTTCCAAATGTAGATTTTGCCTGGATGATTTTGTGTTTATATGAAACAATTTAGGAATAGTGAGTGGCTAATCCCTGTGTTCTGTGTGTATGTTTCATTAATGATCATAATAATAATAATAATAATAATAATAATAATAATATCCATCCATCATCTATAAATAATAATAATATAATAATAATAATAATAATAATAATAATAATAATAATAATAATAATAATAATAATAATAAATCAATGGAAAACATAAGGGGCCAAAGAAAAGGCCAGACGTCATCAAAACATCTAATGTTTTCAGAATTGGCTTTCAATACTATACCTTGCTATACTGGACAATAAAAGACATTTATTCTATTTGTCAATATCCACACACTAATTTTTTCTTTTTTTTTTCGTAGCAATGTTGCGAAACTGAGTAAGTTTAATTAAATAAGTGGACTCTTTTTTTGTTGAGCACTGTATTGTTCAACAGGGGTCCACAACCCATGTGAGTATACAGTACATGGAATGCATTCCTCAGAGGCTGCTCACTGTGTGACTTTGCAGCAGTCAGTATACTTCTCCATAGAAGCGGTTGTGTTGGATTAAGGGCAGCGCGATCACACACATACAAACACTGATCTTGTGAACAACAACTAATTCCTGGTCGCCTCACATTCCCTCTCTTCAAACTAATTTTGGTCTTAGACTGAATCTCTGTTAAGTAAACAGAGCCCCCCTCACACAATCCATGTCCATCACAATGATCTCGAGATCATCTGAGACCATTAAAACCTGGTCAAACACTTTACTTTCCGCCAATACGTCAGAAGAACACAAGATTGCAGAGAAAGAAAAGAGGAGGAACGCATAGGGGCTTTTCACAGCCTTCCCCAGATTGTCTCCTATTCTCCTTTGATATCTATTAATCCAGCATCTTCCAGCAATGGTAAACTCCTCAAGATGGACATTGCTTGGTTCGTGGTGGAAAGGGGTCAAGCTCCATTGGCCTCTGCGCAGCACTGTGGAATTTTTCATTAGTGCACAGCTGGGTCACAAGTGGCTCCAAAGCCGTCTTAATATTGTGTAGACCCCCAGATTAGGAGCGAAGAAAAGAAGCCAAAGCGCGATGCTCTCCACCAGACCCTGTCTTTGCATATTTGCAGACTTGTGCTTTAGAACACCTCATATTACTGTTTGTTTTATTTCTTATACACAGAACCTCCGGGTCAGTAGTAATTATAGAGCCCGCCAATCCAAATGTTGTTTTTTAACCACTCCAGCACTGATTCGGGAAGTTTATTTTGTTAACCGAAATAGTGCATTTTGTTTTCCTTCTTTAAGATAAGAATGAATGCGAATAAACTGAATTTGACTTTGATTATACGAGAAATCCATCATTGTTTAATCAAGAAATAAAATAAGTTTAAATGATGAGCTTCATGACTTATCGTTTATGTCAATCCTCTTGCCGAGATACTGCAAGTAAATAAAATAAAAGTAATGTATATTAGTTCATCACACACTAACAATTGCATGCGTGTTTCTCTCCCTTGAATTTCATTCCGCTGCTTAAAATACAATAACTCCTCTTTATGACTGGCCTTTTGTATAACAGAACATGTATTTAGAGGTCCTGGTGTGGCCAAAATATTAAACACCTCTCATATAAGACAGTCCATTTCAATAGCACTTCGAGCTACAATACCAAAACAAACTTGCTGATAAATCAGTGCCTCTCTTGTGTTGTAAAGGCAGAATTTGCAGAAAGTTGCACAAGGGGGAACCATGTTTCTGTGTGCAGTTATAGTCAGTTAGAGCTCTATAACATGTGATAGCCATTAGCCTTATTGTAGCCATCACTCTCTGTGCTCTCCCAGCTCTTTCAGAAGCTGCAATTGCTCCCAGTGGCTCGTCAAGCAGGCCGAGCCCTCAATTGTTAGCTGGTGCATATTAGTTTGGAAGAGGAGGACAAAGTGAAAAATAATGATTGCAAAATACAGCAATCATGACCTGTATTTATACACATACTACATATTCATGTTCACATTATTATTTAATTATCCTATTTTCTTCAATAATATTATTACTATCACTGGCAGTTTAATTTAAGTTTACGGATAATCTTTTCTTTTCATAATTTCCTCACGATGTTTCCATTGTGATCCTGTTTGTTCTAAGGTAGTTGAAAAATGAGCTTAAATGTGATGTTACACACATTTCACATACTCAGGAACACCAGCTGTCCAAACAGCATCCTATGTGCCTGTCTGCTTACTCTTGTATTTAGATGTGTACTTAGCCTCCTCCGCTGCCCAGTACACTGTCCCTTTCACTCTGTCAGCTTTGTTCTACCTGTGTGGCTGGGAGGAGGATTATTTCCACCCTCAGCGAGGGAGAGGGAGAAAGAGAAGCGAGAGATCCCATTTTCCCCTCAGACTCATTAGCAGATACATGTGAATGAGAAGCAGGCGCTCACTTGATGCTGCAAGACAATTCTCAGCACACCGCTTTCGGAGCGATGTGCAGCCTCGTGTGTAACATTATCGTGTGCATGCACAACTTGCAAGGCGTAAGACACTTGGCACTTTTAAGACGGTTACATGCAAGCTCTATGCATGTTTTAGGGAGGGCTTTGTGTACGGTAATCTGAAATGCGCACTCGCCAAAGTGACACCATTTGAATAATGAATTAAGGTTTAGGATTTCTTTGTGCAGCTGTGCGGTATCCGCGCACAGATATCAGACAGAGATGTCTCGTCTCAGGAGCTGCACACTCCTCATTTTGAGAGCTCACGCTGCCATAGAATTCAAGCGGCCATATTTATTTTCACACTAGCAGACTTGTGGGATAGATGATCCTGGAAAACACTTAGCTCCAAACTAACTGTTGGCCGTGTGTTTTTACAGATTCAGTTAAGATCCGTTGAGCAGCTTTTTCCCTAAGTGTTCTCTCCCTCTTCGATGTAAGGCAGGTGCAGACGCGTGCGCCGACACTTCCAAAACGTCTCCGCCATTGTCTTCGCCATGCCAAGCGCAATCAGGTCGTCTCATTCCTCCCCGGTGAGCTTCGGCGGCAGCCGGTGCTGCGCTCCGGGGAGGGGAACGAGCAGAACCCCGTGGCCAGAGCCGTGTGATGAAGAAGGCACCATTGGGCCATTAACGGTGTACACATCTCTGGTTAATGTGTTTTACTTTTACCTGCTGGGAGTTTAATTAAAAAACAAAGAGCCTCAATTTAAAGGCCATTATTATGCTAATATTGTAAGCATGGGATGGTGATTAAGCAGCTTTTAGAGCTGACTGGAGCTCGCCCTTGGGAGCAGAAGGATGGCACTTTTTATTTGGCTTCATTACTCTCCATGAATCTATAGTCCAAAGAGAAATGCTGATTATATGAAACAAGGTCAGCCACTGACATATTTTACACAGACAATATTATTTTAACACTTTTTGGGAGGACATTCAGGAGGACAGAAGCTTTGTTCTACCTCTTTCTTTCTTTCTTTCTGCAAATAATTATCCCCTTGTATTAACATAAATCAGGGTGCCATGTCAGGGTTGCAGGGTTGACTATAATGTACATAAAATTTGAAAATATTTGTTCACTGTCAAGAAGTAAAATATGAAGGAATCAAATGTTTCTTATTTAAATAAAATTCCTCATATTACTGCAGAAAACCAATGTTCACTTTTAAGGAGAAAGCTGGGACATTCCTCTCTTTTTTTTGTTTGTTTTGCATACGAACGGCAAAGTTGGAAAGGAAAGAAAAATCCCTTTTTTAGCTAGACCTTCCTAATATAACTGAAATCATCATGTGGTCTGCATGTTTGGCATGTTCTAACTCAACACCTAACACACACGCACGCTGACACTCATCACAGACAACTGTGATTTATTTTATTTTTTTTCAAAAAAAAAAAAGTCCATCCACTTTGAGAAGGTTTTTGGAGAAATCGAAGATACTACAGATAGCGTGTCACCCATCCCAAGACCTTGTCCTGACCCGTCACACAGTCATCATGTCACACCCTTCGCATGATTGGCGTGGCCACAGGTTGCCTAGCCAAAACAATCTTAAAAGTAATAGTTTACAGCTGCTGCCGGGATAATCCTGATCCCCTCAGGCTTGGATGAGAGTCGCTGACATAAGAGGCCGAGGTGTATTGTTCCCGAAACTGTTATGGTATTTCTCAGAGTACCGGTCAGCAAAATCCGAGTGTGTCGCACGTGTTGCTAAATGTAGCATGATCAACTCAGCACCACCCCCGTCCCCCTTCTTCTTTCTTTATGCTTCTCGATTTCTTTCATCCTGCCCAGTCCTCCTGATACTTATCACTGCAGCAGAAGCATTAAATGTAATGTCTGTGGAAGGGAAATCATTGGCAGCATGTGGTGAGAGCTTAAGATGTTGTCACACTTTAAGTTGCCTATAATCTGTTCAAAGGGAGAGTGCATAGTTCTCCAGAGTGCCTGTAAAAAGGGGGAAGAAGACGATGCCGAAGTCTCTCAGCTGCACTTGGCCAGCCTGAAGTGTTCATCAGACAAAATAAGTGCCGCTCCCCGTTGGCCTTGTCTTCTATATAATACTTTTTACTCTTGGCTGTGTCTTTTTATATTTACTAAAAACAGCGTTTTACCACCAGTGTGATAATCTGTCAGAGTCGATGAAGCCAATCACAGATAAATTGAGAAAGAACAGACAAGGGATTACAGGAATGTGGACACTGGATTAAAAAGAAGGATGTGATGAGTCCTCCGGGAGCAGGCTATGTGCTGAGATAGGCCCTTCTTCTTTCATTTATGAATCCGTTGGGGAGGCCTAGGTAAATATTGACAGCTCTCTGCTTGAGATGCAGCCATTGATCCACAGAGGAGGCGCTCATCCCTTGATCCGTGCGCTCAGGTGTGGGAGGAGGAAAGCGAAAGGCGGGATGAGAATTGTTAATGCTGGTGGTCCTATGTGCGACAGTTGGAGTCGTGTTGCGCAGGCAGCTGCACGTCCACACAGTCAGCCACTGGTTCACATTGAGGTTGGATATGACGCAATGTCAGAAAATAAAAAAAAACCACTTCTTGAGGCTTGCCATTACTGCTTGCCTTCCATGACGCTTGACTAACAGCTTTGATGTAAATATACATCCACCTTTTTCTACATTATCTTCCGTGTCCTTATTACAAAGAAGTTAGCCACATCATGCTAGGGTAGAATTTCCCAAATTATTTTCAAATACTTTACAAAATATATCATGTAGTGCTGTAATACGACATACACTGACTGACCAGCCATACTTTTTCATCGATCCGTCCATCCATTCTCTCAACTGCTTATCCTCACCCAGCTCCACGAAATGATTAAAATGACTTATTAAAACTACTTGCACAGCATAATCATGAAGAGTTATGAACAGTCATAGCAAATTTTCTGTCAGAACTACTGTTCATGTATTAATTTAACAGAACATAAATAAGCATCAGCCAAGCCCACTAATAAAAATTGCCATGGCTATACAGTTTGAAAAGCTGCTTTGGGCGAATATCTTCTTTTTTGAAGCGGGGTATCCCACTATAGATTTTGACTCTTGTAATGTTAACACAGTTATGCTTCTCGTAGACACGAAATCATTTTTTATGTCCTCCCGACTGCCTCCCGCAGGCACGTTGGCCCAGCGGCCCCGGACCTCAAACCACTAATCAGGTAATGTTGGGGAGGTTGAATGGCGTGCCTCCCCCTGGTCAACCTTCACTGCTCACACAGCGGTGTTGTTTTAAAGAGCATTCTTTAGCAGCTGAACTTGGAAAGGTATTAAAGTGGGATTAGGCTCCTCCACAATCCACTGCTTGTGTCATTCAGGGAGTTTGTGTTCTTCTCTCCCCACTGCCACCTCCCCACTCCTCTCCTGTTTGATTGTGGCGAGCCGCAGGAGTGGGCCTGACTGTGCCTTTCAAAGGAGAGGGGTAGGGTTAAATCCCTAGTCCACTGCTCCCTGCTAATTCTCCTTGTTCCTTAGAGAAGGATTTACTTCTGCTGCCAGATTCTCAAAGGCCCTCTCTGCCCATCCGAAAAGTCGCCGTTGCCTTCCTGTGGAGGTGTGGTTGCCATAGAAGGGGCGTCATGCATGGCTATTCCATCTGAACCCCGCAGAGAATGGAGACCAGGGGCTGAAAACAGGCAGAAAGTCCGGATTAGAGTCGAGGACAAAGCAGGACAGGAAGATTCCAGAAGGGACGAATAGGAATTACAGCAGCAAAAATAATGCAAAGTGACAGAGAGGGGAAATAGAAAAATAATGGCTTACAAGATTAGACTCGGTGCACGGAAGAGAAGAAAGGAAAGGGGGCTGAATGAGAATGTTTTCATCTAGATGGGAAGATTTGAGAGAGCGGCTGTAGGTGACGGCGGAATCCTGGACGTATCAAAACCGTGCTAACAAGTCATTTCCTCAACTTTTCGCTCTCTTTCTTAGCCTAAGCCGTCAATCATTAGCTAAACATTGGGGCTGGGAACTTGTCTTGAGAGATTCATCACTTCTTTCCACTGATCCCAGCATGTAACAAAGTAATCCTTCTGAAAATTTGAAACGAGTCCCTGAATATTCAGTTTTATCGGGTTAAGATTACGCTTTGTTTAAATTGATTCTACTTTTTTTTTTTTTTTATCAAAAATGGTCCTGTTCCTTTTTTTTTTTTTTTTTAATCCAGTGGACAAAAATGGTGGTTTGTTTAGAAGATATATCCAGGTTGGCAGGTCACTCAAACAAGACGCACGCTCGGTTTAGAAACTTGCCAACATTTTTTTTCATGAGATTATTTCTTAGATTTTTCCATAGTTGAATAATAATCGTCTTAATTTATTGTAATAAATGAAAGATTATAGGATTTTGTAAAACCTGCTAGGTCGAGATTGCTGCTGTGAGAATGCTGAAAAGTTAATAACGTATAAACAAATTCCATATAGTCCACTGTTAGTCCATATACAGGTGATTATTTAGATTATAATTGATGGTCTATCTAAAATAACCAATCAATTCTTCATGTGTATTTAAGGTAACATAAAAATTTCCGCTGAGCAGTAGTGATGCAATCAATTTGAAAGCGCGGCATATATCTAACAATAGAAACCACACTTCTTTCCAGCATGCATACAGCTGCCTGATGCTGCTTGCACACGTGTTAACACAGTCAAACACACACACCCTATCAGCACTCAATCAGCACCCAGAACACAATTACCATAACAAAACCCTCTTCTCATATTTACACATTATATTCATCACCATCGCTCATCCCTTCCCCGAAACAGTCGATGATGTTAAATAGTCCTCTCGTTGCCTCCCTGCGTCGCACAATGAAATAGATGTTCACCACCAATAGATAGGCGACTGCCAGCTGTCTTCCTGACCAGGACAAACAAAGAAGCTACTAATAAATCCAGCTTTACGGCTGGACAAGATCAACCACGCTCGCTGCCTCCTTGCTTCATTTTATGTGGCTTCTTCTGAACAAGCAAGCACAAATTAAATGACTCACAGTCACCAATAAAACAATGCAAACATCTTGCTGAATGACCACAAAAGAAGATGGAGGTATTGGACCATTGAGGCGGTGTTGCAGCACAGAGGCATGATGTCAGACATTGAGATAAGATATGACACCCAGCAGGCAGCAATGAATCATGGTCTCTGATATTCTATCTGATGAATATAGAATTGGAACACCTTCAATGACACCCACCTTGTGCACATCTCCAAAACCATCACTTTTCAGGAAACTAAATAAAAGACATGTTTGTCGAGTCGTTAACATTGCAAAGAGAGCAAGACACTTTCATCACATGAAATTGGCCAATAATTTGTGTAGGTAACAGACCCATGTGGGGACTGACGAATAGTACAGAGTTTGGACAATGGAGGTTTACCCCCAACGTTGGCAATATACTTGATAAATAAAATAAAATAAAATAAAATAAAATAAAATAAAATAAATAAAATTAAATAAATAAAATAAAATAAAATAAAATAAAATAAAATAAAATAAAATAAAAACCTTTTACAATCACATCCCCCCGACCATTTCGTAATCTCGGTGGTCACCACTGCCAAGCCTCTTTGTCCTGCTCTTCTGGGGGGGATCTCAAGGTGTTTCCTCATTTCGGCTGCTTGTATCCGTGTATTTGTTGTTCTGCTCACACCCAAAGCTTAAGAACATTGATAAGGGCGGGAAAGTAGATCGACTGGTAAATCAAGAGCTTTTCCTTCCAGCTTTGCCCCTTCTTCATCATGACAGATCAATACATCAACGCAGATGCTGCATCAGTTGCTTAGCAATCACCCATTCTATTTTTCCCTCGCTTGTGAACAAGACACCAAGATACTTCACTCTTAAAACTGATGGTTAAAGTCATCCAAATAAAGTGAAATAGTTAACACAGTGCTGGGACCAAATGGGACAGAGCCTGAGCTGGGTTATTTATACCCAGTTCATTGGGTTGAGGATTTCACCCATCACATTGGATGCACCCCATAACCAGTCTCCAAAGTCTTACTCACTGAGCCATCCAACCGTCAACATCTTTTATGTTACTTTAAATTTACTTCATATTTAGCACACAACAGAACTTCAGCTCTTCGGCCAACCCAAATCTAATTTCCAACCCAATCAACTGGGTCAAAATAATTGACCCATTCTTGGGTTAAAGTAGCCCAATCTGTTCAAAGTCCACTACGACCCAACAAGAGGGTTAGGAAAAACAACCCAGCATTTTTTAGCGTATTGAACTCCTCCACTTGCGGGGGGGATCTCATCTACACCCTGAAGTGGATACTTTTCTGAGTGAGGACCATTCCCTCACATTTGGAGCATAAATGGCAAAAGTTGAAGATCCTGGCTTGATGAAGCTAATGGAATCACATCATCTGCAAAAAAACTGACACATAATACGTAGTCCACCAAACTGCACCCCCTAAACCTCTGTCCTTAAAGGTTATAAACAGAATCGGTCACAAAGATTTGCTTTAACACATTTAAATTGTATTAAAATTACATATTTTGTAGTTAAAGTTAAATTTTAAAAAAATCTGTGAAATATTCTCAATCGGCAACAATGTTTAATTGGGCTCCCTTGATTTACAGTATGTGCTTCACCTCAAGACATTATTATGGAATCATTACCAGTGTAATCTTCCAAGTAGTATTGATTGAAAAGAATATATGATATACATTTTTTATAACAATTTTATATACATATACAAGCATTTCAGAGGGGAAAAAAACAAATCCTTTTTTCATTCATAGGTTGTTTGCAACCAAGTGCAGCGGGTGCATGGAGAAGATTGCCCCTACAGAGTTTGTGATGCGAGCTCTGGAGTGCGTCTACCACCTGAACTGCTTCTGCTGCTGCGTGTGCGACCGCCAGCTGAGAAAAGGGGACGAGTTTGTCCTGAAAGAGGGTCAGCTTCTGTGCAAGGTCGACTACGAGAGAGAGAAGGACTTGCTCAGCTCGGTCAGCCCCGATGACTCGGACTCAGGTGAGCCCTGTGCACCCTCTCACAGCAGAGTGAGAACAGCACTGTGGTGTGATCATCACATGACACTGAGGTGTTGGGTTGTGTGCGTGCTGTGCCACTGCAGTGACAGCTAGCGCAGAGGTCCTAACTGGAGTGAAGTGGTATACACACACATTGGCCACACATCTCGCGCCATCAAGCACATTTATGTGTGCCATATAACATATATAGTTTCCCATGTCATGTTTACTTTTGTAGTAGGCAGATTTTAATGGCACTTGATTTTGATAGCCCAGTGATTATTTATTTAATAATTGCTATGGTTATAATTTAAATGTGTGTGTAACTGTACTGCTAAGAGATGTCTGCCTTTTGCTACGTAGCACATTTGAATTCTTACTCTTTAATTAAGTGAATTAATTCTCAGCGCTGCTCTTTTTTTTTTTTCTTTTTGCTGCTTAGCCACTTAAACTTCCCTTGTGGGATTTGTAAAGTAATATTGATCTATCCTAAACAAAAGTGAAATGTGCCAAATACTTTCTTTCTTGTCCCATGTCAGCACCCCCAAAAGGTTATGAGAGAATTCTTAGTAATGATACAGCTCAGTCACTATAAACTTTTTTTTTTTTTTACAGCACTTGTATTGGGTTGCGCAGGTGTACTAAAAGATGTGCTTCTCAAGCGTATAGCAAAGAGACAGTGATATGTTTTATTCTGAAACAGCTGCAATTTAGCAGACATCACTTACTGTAAAAGTTCCCAACACTACTCGATCTATTGTTTTGGTATCTTTCTAATTTGAGCGGGAGCACAAGTTTATGATACAGTAGGAAGTTGATCCAGGACTCAGCCAAGCCCCTCTGTTATAATGGCTCTCCATGCGTGGGTAGGCAGTGGTGCTGGAAAGAATTAAATCACTGTATCATGGTGAGTGACAGAGGGATTTGGGGCCTTTCCTACAGAACGGCTGCATCTCCAATCTTATCGGCTCGAGTGTTCCTCGCCTATAGCCTCCTCACACAATGAGGCATGTCGCCAAGTCTCACTGTTCACTACCATCTGGCTCACATTTAAACATGCACAAAAGCAGGGAATTTGTCAAATACATCTGTGCCTATGTCAACTTTTGTCAACTTGTGGGAATATTTGCTCTGCCTCATCCTTGTTCGCTCGTGTCCCACAGTGTCACACGGGCTTTTGTGCATGTCTCCAAATTTCAAGATGGAGGAAATGTTGACATGAACAGAGGTTAACCTCAGTATGTGGTACACAGAATACATATTTGCAATGGACAAATGTAGTTACATATAAAAAACATGTTTAGGTTAGATTCAATTAATTTATAGCAAGTCTGCACCAAAATGGTACAATGTTATTACATGTGTGCCTATAACAGAGTTTTAGTTATTTTTATTTTTGGATAGACTATTTTCTCATTTTACTTTAACAAATATCCTGCTCATGACTATAAAAATATAGCAACACGTTCAGGTTCTGAATCCCTTTTTTAGGCTTTATTATAGAAGATGCATTCCCCATATGTTTGAGCATTGCCTTTGTTTCACTTTAACATAGTATTCTTATCAGAGATTGATTTTCCGCAAATCAGCTAAAGCTGAGGGCAATATGTTACAAGTGACACGATGTCCAGTTCCGAGACAAATGTACATAGTTCACTGTGCATTCCAAGCGAACGCTGTGGACTTCTGCAAGTGCAATCATGCATGTGACAGTTTTCTTTTGAAACTAATTGATAACCATATTCAAAACACATGCGTGTCCTTTGATTATGCATTTGTGGTGTGTGAATCTCCTCGAAGAGCGAAGAACAAAATTACATCCATCAGTAGACTGTCACTGACAAAAGGGTGTACCGTAGTTCGTTCAAGCACATACTAACGACGCAAATGTTTTTGCAGAAAAAAGTGATGATGAGGAATTGGACATCAAGCCTGAGAAAGGAGGCATAGGAGGCCAAGGGAAAGGGGATGACAGCAAGGATCCCAGGAGACCCAAAAGACCACGGACCATTTTGACCACTCAGCAGAGACGAGCCTTCAAGGCCTCCTTTGAGGTGTCCTCAAAACCTTGCAGGAAGGTATGTGTCAGGCAGCAAGAAGCATGTGGTGATCCGTTTGGATCCCATCGTGGTGTATCTTTATACGTTGCTCATGATGTAAAAATCATTGTCTTCAGGTGAGGGAGACGTTGGCTGCAGAGACAGGACTGAGTGTTCGGGTGGTCCAGGTGTGGTTCCAGAACCAGAGAGCTAAGGTGGGAGAAATTCTTCCATTTGCGTATGTACAAAACAGCCCTTTTCCATCTTGAATTTACAGAAAGAGCTCAGAGAATAAATCACCAAAACTATGTGTGTTAAAGTTATCGCTGCATTCCTTTCACGACTGCAAAAAGAAAAGAAATATCACTTGAAGTTGCAAATCTAGCACACTGATGCACTAAATGTCTACGCCCTCCCTCGGGCCGATGAGTATCTTGTAAAATCCTTTGATAGTTGACAATGAAATGCACTCCGATGCAGATTTCATGCAGTTCACGCCAGGGTGAAGAGCGTGAAGCATCCTTTCGAAATTAAAGAGTGTATGTTAGTTTTGGGAGTTCCTCACAACTTTGACTCTTTCGTTTAGATGAAGAAGTTGGCCAGAAGACAGCAGCAACAACAAGAACAACAGAATTCCCAGAGACTTGGGCAAGGTAACGACTGATACACACAAGGAGCTTTCATTTCTCAACTGCTGCATATTTATCTTTTATCTCATTTGACAGTATATTTTGAGTCAACAGGAAAACATACCTTGCTTTTTTTCTGCAAAAATCTTGTTTCTCTTAAAAATATAGACTATTTTTTAAATCCCTTCCATAGTAAAAAAATAAATAAAAATCATCAGCGCACGTAAGTTGTGAGTGCTGATCTCATATTGTCTTATTATGATACCATCATAATTATCCATCCACCCATCCATTATCTGAGCCGCTTACACCCTAAACCGGTCGCAGGGAACACAAAGACGAACAACCACTCGTACGCACACTCACACCTAGGGCCACATTAGTGACCAATTAAGCTACCATGCATGTCTTTGGAATGTGGGAGGAAACCGGTGAACCCGGAGAAAACCCACTCAGGCACGGGGAGAACATGCAAACTCCACACAGGAAGGCCACAGCTGGAATCGAACCCATCTATGAACTTGTCCTCCACCAAGCCGGCCCCCCATTATAATTATGCCGTTGTATTATTTACTGTGATGTTTAAAACACTGACACTTTAAAGTGACACACTATATTATTAGTGACTTTTTTAATGAAGAAAAAATATAACTATTTAATTCCCTTTAAATTTTATATTTTAATTATATCCTTACGACAGATATAGTACATGCAGGATGGGTTGAAGATCAAGCCATGGTGAGCATATAAAAGGAACATACTAAAGCATCACTAAAATATAATTGAAACACTGAATCTAACATTATAGTCCCCTTTTGTTTCTTTATTGTTCATAATTAGCTTTCATTCACTCAAGAAAAAAACATGACATTAAATTGTTAAATACACATGTGATGCCTCGATTAAATACTACTACTACTACTACTACTACTACTACTAATAATAATAATAATAATAATAATAATAATAATAATAATAGTCACTGATGATGTAGTGTTACACATGCCTGACATGTGTGCGGGCAGTGTGGGATCGGTTCCCGCTCAGTGATAATAATAATAATAATTAAGTGTGAACAAAATCACACCAAAAGTATTTTAAATGTTGCCATATATCAAAAGTTGAATGTGTATAAGTTTGTGGAATAGATGGCATTTTATTAATATATGCAAAGAATTGGGCTTGAGTAGGAAGAAGCCTCCAGAGCTGTGTCTTCATTAGTCACTTTGCAAAGAACAGTGTTTGCAAAAGAAACTGGCTATGGGACTGGATCTGAGTGGGTTTCCGGAGGTTTCCAAGGTAATACTAACAAAGGCATCCAAGCCACTTTGGTATTTGCGGCTTGTTGCTATCTCACAAGAACTGCAGATTTTTTTTCATTAGTCTCACTTGACTGGATTAATAAATCATTACAAACTTTTGTACCTTTAATCATATCCACCTCCAGAATAGGCCTGAAGATTTGATCTATAATGGGTTCTTCTGGGTAACCTTTGTTAAATACAAATATAAAACGACTAACCACTAGAAATATATAACAAGGAAAATGTTATCATTCAAAGTAATTTAAAAGTAAATACATTATTGCCCATACTAAAAATAATAACATTCACTTGAGCTAGAAACACGTATTGTGATGTAATATAATGGATTGAAATTGTGAGTAAGAAAAAAAAATCCAATGAGTGCCTTTAAAAAGAAATACAGGAAGCATTGTTTTTATTCCCAGCAGCCTGCGAGGAGATGCCTCTTGAATTGATTCAACAATTGTTCCTGCTTAAGCCCATCTACATGTGTCTGCAACATTGTGCAAACCTGCCCTCATGTGTGCTCCCTTTCTTGCAGAAGTAATGTCAAATCGAATGGAGGGGATGATGAGCTCCTTCACACCTCTGCCTCCACCACAGCAGCAGCTGGTCTCCATGGATCAGAATGGCTACAGCACAGACCCATTCCAACAGGGGCTCACCCCCCCACAGATGCCCGGGGACCACATGAACCCATATGGTGCGCATCCAGTAACTCGTGATCGCCGCTTACTTGTCTGCCCCCCCACCCCACTCCCCTTGATCAATCTCATCGCTCCCCAACGGGGAACATATCTTTAAGCCACAGCAACCTGATTTAAGTGCCAACAGCTTCTCCTCCCACATGATAACACAATCGTCCACATACGTGTTTGTGTTTTGTGGATCATGTGGTTTCAAGATCCCTGCCCCCAAGTTTTGAGGCATCCCATTGCTGATGATGTTGGCGGTTAAAAACATGTGGTCAGTCAGTGTGGAGCGCTTTGAGGAAACGGAGCGCAACGCAAACAAAGACTGGGGGTCGTATCTGCCAGCACATCAGGAAGTGAGCGCAACTACTCACAGATTTTGCAAAGACATTAAACTGCAAACGAGAGGAGGGGGAAAATATCAGTCAATCAAGTTTTAATCCACAGGATGTGACTGGAATAACACTTTTCTGAGTGATGTCCTCAACAAACCCCAATGGGACCATTTCCTCAAGTTCATAACTTCCTTATAATTTGCCTCCATTTAGTTCTTCTTGATAGTAAGAACCTAAATCCCCGGTCTCATCACTCTCTTTCGGTTTGGGGAAAAGAGCAATATTGGCAAGGCATTAAAAGATATGTCTCAAAACACTGTCCCCATTTTGTGCACTATCATTAAGATCCAGAGTGTAATAAAGTTAACTATTCCCTTCAGAGAAATAACATGTTGAGGTTTTATGAAAGGCGTAAACAGTTGCGATTAGCCAGATCTTTTAGGAGGATGCTCCTTGTTTACATGCGGCCTCACAGAGCACAATTGTCCCAGCGAGGGCAGCAAAAAGTGAGCTTTGATGATATCTGAGGAAACAGTTTTCACAGTCGTGATGACACAAAAACACAATTTCCTCAAAGTGACGATTAGTAAATATAATTTCCCAATGCTACCATCGGTAGCAGGATTACATTGATTTATGCATATGTTTTTTTTTTTTTCCCTTCCTCTTCTCAGTGGTGACAGCTTTTTGTACTTTATCCCACACAGGTAACGATTCTGCATTCCACGACATAGACAGTGACACGTCTTTAACCAGCCTAAGTGACTGCTTCATGGCGTCATCAGAAGTCAACTCCATGCAGGCCCGTGTGGGAAACCCGATCGACCGCCTGTACTCCATGCAAAACTCCTATTTTGCGTCATGAAAAGACAAAGAAAATAAAACAGCACAGAACAAACTGCGCATCTCTACCTAAAGCCTGGCGCTCGGGAGTTTGTACACAAGCACGGATACGATAGAAGAAAGTGCCTGCGTTGGCTTGCTCCAGGTTATGCGTGGGCGCTTACTCCAAGATTGAAAAACCACTTGCAGGACAGTGAAGACACATTGGTCGAAAGGACTTGTTAATTGTTAGAAACCATTCAGTAGGATGGTGTATCCCGAACAGGAGATACTGTATTACTCTTTTCTTTGTTCACAAGTAGATATTAAAGCCGCTGACACACTCTCAAACCAAATAACAACGTCAATTTATACAATGCATGAACAATTGTGAACAAAACTTTTCTAATTTATCCCCCCCTGGTTAAGATGTGGTGTTTGGATTGTTCCTTCTTAACACTACATGGTTTACCATGTTTACTGCTAGCATTTTGATCACTATGGATAGGTACTAGATATTGTGTTAATAGTAAATAGGTGCAGCATGTCTGCAAGCGTGGCTGTACATTTGTGTATTTTTGAGAGTTTGTGGAGGGAAAGAAGCGGACTACAAAAAAAAGGTGGAGAAAATGGTCGACTAGCCAGATCAGTGAAATGTAAATACTTTTTCCGAGGCAAATTGGATGTGCATGATAAAAATGGAAAGCATTCTATTTATTTAACTATAACAGGCTCTTGAAGGTACATATTAAAAATGAAAAGCTTTATTTAAAAAGGAGAACTTTTTTTTTGTTGAGCAATCAGTGAGTTCACAAGTTTCATGACTTAATTGTGTGCCATTTGAATATGAAGATTAACCCTTTTTTCCCAGCCAAGCTGTAAATGAGCAACGTGCTATTTATTTCGTACAGAACATAGACTCTTTGTTGTCATTGTCATATGTGCATTCTCAAAATGTTCAAGTTGCTAATTGACCAAAGTTGACTGGTTTGATGAATAAACAATGTCTTTCTCCTGATCAAATGGAATAAATGGCCTTATTCAGAGTTCAGAATTGGAAAAAAAATGAAATTACAATAACAATAACGGGACATAAATAGATGAACAAATGTTTATTTCTCATCATATTTCTTCAGCTTCAAGTTTCAAGGAGGTTGATTCAATTGAGTCACACAAGGCAGTAAGCTGAGTGATGCACAAATCTTTCTCAACACCTAATACAGTATACAGGATGTACCGTCCGATTTGAAAACTGACAGCATGCTGATACGTTTCACCTGACGAGAGGCAAGACGGGGAAATCAGTCTCTTGTTTATTATAAACCTTACTACTTGTGCTCCAGTGTGGAAACTGTAAACAGAAACTTGATAACTTGTGAACTTTAATAAATAATAATAATAATAATAATAATAATAATAATAATAATAATGACATGCAAAATGTGACTTTTGGGCGAAAGGCCTGGATTGGTTGCCCGCGATTTACTCGGCACATATAGCGACAGACAACATTCACATTGTCACTACATAGGAAGCACTACACTTTCAGTGACTGCAACTGTCCTCTGGTATAAAAAGAAGTTAACTATGTTTAACAGAAATTCATTTATTCAAAACCCTGAGTCTTAACATTGATGACACATGTGTAATGGAAGGACTGCACTTCCTTTTAAACTTTAACAGGTAAAAACTAAACATTAAGGACTCTACTTCCGAGCCCAGCCTGAATCTAGATTGGCAATTTGTCCAACTCCGCATGGAGGCGGGCAGGAGAAAATTCTGGTATTTTCGCAGATGCAAGCAGTTTGGCGCAGATAGAAAAGGGCGTTTTGTAACGTTGGGGCCTTGAACACAGCAGACTTGATTTGCAGCCAATCGAAGCGGCTGCTCAAATTCCCTTTAAAATCTTTGCGTGAGAATCACAATCCTTGATATGGCAAAAGAAGAAACTGATTCACGTGTCCTGTGGCAGGTCGAGGCGCGCAAACTACATTTATAAGCAGGGCTACACATTAGTGTTGCGCCGACAACTGGATATTGAATATTGCGATCCAGTTCAATCCTTTCACTGCACTAAACATACTCCAGGTCAGTCGGTCGTCTTTACTGCAGTCAGGCCAGCCTCAATTCAAAGTCAAGTCAGTCGCCACAATGAATGCTTAGAGCTAACTTAAAAAAAAAGCTAAGGCCTAGGGTAACCAAAGACCCTGTTTTGTCCACACCTGCACACTTTTTTTACACTCTGTCCGTGCGTCCAGAGAAGTTTTAGAATTTCATGAAAATCTCAGGTTTTAATAGTTTTTCACAGGATTAACATGTTCAATTTAAGTGACGTTTTCCGCGACAAATGACGGGCGCAGTGCACCATGTTGTTACGGGAGTGTGTCACATTGTGAACGCTGGTTGGGGAGAACCCGGCAGAGAAGGCAAATACGCAGTAAATTTTGTTTAGAATAGAATATTCTGCGTTCATTTATTCTGTGAATTTTAAGATTATTATTTTCTTTTTACTGGGACCAAATATATATATATTTTTAGAGTAAAAGGGAATCTACCAAATTTACCATTTTCTGAGTGCGAGGAACAGGTGCGCTCAGCTACACACGTGAGTGTCATAGAAAACTGCTTAAAAATTTAAAAAGTGTTTATTTTTAAGATTCAATCAAATTCACTTACACTTCACAACATGTGCCAATAGTTAGAAGTGGTTCCAGCAGCCATAAAGTTTCGTCGACTTTCAGTCACCAAAAGCTGTTCTAGTGGATCATTTGATGTGACCGATGAAAGTCCGATCTGAATCATTCAGTCCCGTATAGGTGAACGACAGCCCAGGGTAATGTTTGAAAAAAATACAATAAAAATGATGGCAATAATAAATGCATTCAATTGATATATTCCTACAAGGATTCAGAGGCTGCACTGTTGTCATATTTATGAATGAAATACAATAACATTCACCACATGTATCAGCTGTGTGCCAATTTATTTTGCAAATGTGTCTGCTTGTGCTGGGGCCAAATCCAGCAAGGTCACATTACACCACCTGCACCACAACTTAGACCTGCTTTTACCTGATCTAAAGTCTAGTCTACTTTCTGTCCCCAAATTGTCAGGTGTGTGGGGTGCAGGGGGTGCGTAATAAAAAATGCCCTCAGTCCACCAGATTACCCAAAAAGGCACAGCAAGGTCTGCCAAATTCCCACACACAATAAACTACAATTGCCCTGGCATGAAAATTAATATGCACCAAGTACATGTGCTCCTGTCTGCAAAAATAGAGACCATATGGTTGTAGTTCTACTCAGATCTTGGTTTGAGTCATCTACATGAAAAAACATCAATTTGTATTTACCCCAGTGGATAAAAAAGAGCCCAGGACTATATAAACATGTTGCAAATTGCTAGTTCAATTAAAATATGTATCGTAGTGACTCATAATCAGCTAATATATTATTTTCTTACAATTCATACTTATTTGTAAATCTAATAGAACAGATTCTAATCAAATCTATGTAATATAGTCCGCATTTTTTTTCGGTCACTAGTCAGGCCACACACACACAGACGCACACCCCCCCACACGCACTCACACACCATACTCCAAAATGTGCAGGAAATACACACTTATACTAGTGTTAATTGGCAACACCAACAACAGATGACATCATTGAATTTATAACAAACAAACAAAATCTGATGACTCCAGTAAAAGTGCAAGAAGGAGTGGTTGTAGTGCCGTAACACAGTGGAGTGTAAAAACCTCGCCCAGATCCTCAGGCGTCATCTGGCGGCTGCTTGCAAGTGCCACCTGGGCGCGCTTTCAATACTTCATCTCCTTGACAGCTCGTCACTGCACTCATGTAGATTTCCACCCTGCGACTGTACAGTCGCGTGATCACACAGATTCCGAAAACTTTCCAATAATAGTTTCTGCTGTTTTGCAATCCAGTTTGCTCTCACTGCGAAAGGGCCACCCCGAACAAAGGGAGCAAGTGATGTCAACGCTTTGAAGCATTCCAGCACTAAATCTCCACTCAGACGACAGCTGGTTTACAAAATCTCGTCACGTGTAACACCTCAAGGTGAATATCACCACAGGCAGAGTGCCGTGACAGGCGGAACCACGTTTGTTAGTGGTGACAAATATCGAACAACAAATCTGCTGTGCTGTACTAGAGTTGATTTTAGGTTTATTTTTCTAACAATGTTTTACTTTTACTTTCTACTTTTGTAAACATACTTTTGACGCGTTACAAAGTTGTTACTTTTTTCAACGCCGACGGATGACAACATGACATTAAAAAGTCGTAAATAAAAAGCAGCAAAATCAACCAAAATGAAGATCTTGATGGATTGAATTATCAGATGGAAAAAACAGAGACAGCAGCGACATGGAGGAAGATGAACCAGGAACCGTTCAGGAACCATCCATGGGTTTACTAAACAGAATTGCTTGTTGTTTTTTAATACAATTATGAATTAGTTTACTAAAAAGCCTTAAAATAATAAGCGTTCAAATAGTCTTTGTCTAATTTTATAAAACACGTAGCAAAGTGTGTGCAAGTGTGTTTGTCTTTTCAGTGCTTATAAAGAACAAATTTTTGTTACTCAGATCACAAGATTAACATAGCTGGATCGTGCACTTTTAATTTGATCTTTGTTTCAATCTACCTCAGTCTACCTCTCAAAGTCTACTTACTGACCAACAGTTTTGTGTGCAGAATTCTTGTGCCAAGGAATCAAAATCACATTTTGTGAATAGTTGAGCTGTGCTGTGTTTTTTTTTCCATCAGTAATTCCACTTTAACCATTCTTTTTTTTTTTTTTTTTTTTTAAACAAATATTAGATTATTTTGGCACCTCTATTGTTCATTACTTAATTCAAATGGACAAATTAACGAAGGGGGTAAGGTTTGCCCATCCATCATTCGCCATTCGCCAGCGGCCGGGCCACCAGGCCGTTATCATCATTTCCTCTTTATATCAAGTCAAATAAAAACATTAATTGTCAATCGGTCACTCCGTAATCATTATTTTAACCGTGCTTTCTTTGTTGGTAAATTACAGTTCGTCACCGTAATTTTAAGACTGCCAATTATTTTCTTACCCACAAGAACCTCTTTTCTACAGATTTTCTTTTTTATTAATGAATTTTTCCAAACTGCTACTCGTTGCATAACAACATAAAATGACAAACACCAAATGTTCTTGCACCCAATCTTTGTCTTTAAGACCCTACTCATGTTCAGACCCCTTTTAATTGAATCAGCACTTTTACCCTTTTTAATAACAGCCTTTCCCAGAAAATTCGTTTCGATTCATTCTGAACCACTATCCTTACTCAAAGACCACTTCCGATACATCCATGTGCTCAATGATCCACCATCTTTTGAACACCGACCCGGCGATCTCTCTGGGCCACTTCGGAAAGTCAAATCTCCTAATGCCACGCTTCCTTCTTTCAATGGCTATAGAGGTTTATAAATAAAATATTAGAAAATTAAACTTTCAGCTGTCATGGCAAACAATCAAAGGTAATGTGAACCGCAGCACATCTGCAAAATTGTTGAGCATAACAATGTTGATGTTTGGCTTTAATTTTATCCCACTCCAAAAAATAAAGCATAAAGTGGACATTTGTGGTGATAGAAATAATTCTGACACGCAGATTGTGCATTTGTGACAAGTGCACGGACATATATAATAACCAGGACTGCTTATGCATTGATCTTTCTCTAGGACTGGTGGAGTTACACTCGATGCGTCTTGTGCATCCCAGAGTGCATCTAGCAAATTAGAGACAAAAAGTAGACTACATTTTGCACTATTTTGCAACAGATGGTCTAAAGCAAATTGGTGTATTTAAATTTGGCATAGTGGAATTCTTGTAACATCATCAAGGACCTTTGTATAAAATGCAACGCAGGACTCTTGTTAAGGTACGCTGTTTTAAGACAAACTTTAATAAACACTTTAACATTTTATTGACTGTTGTTTGGTCATGCTGAGTGAGCCGTGCTTGTTGGATGGCTGAGCGCGCTCCGCTCACTCTTTATGAACTCGGCTGTTTGCTCAACTGACTAACTTAGCGGTACATTTGAATAACGTTATGGATTTCCGAACAGAATGTAATATAAAATCGCTGTTTCTTTATTAATGTGGACGACAAGCCTGGCAGATACAACAAGGGTTGGTAGGAGGGTAGCTGGAATCAGCCGACAGGATAAATCCACTCATGCACTCATTGGTTGATCTCACGGGAGGGAACAAATCACACGCCTTGTTTGAGTGCCCGTACAAAGACAAGTCATCTCTTCGAAGCAACACATCTTTCTGGAATATGTATGGCTGTATTTAGTCTTTTTGCTTTTTTGCTTATTATTTCTTATAAAGCTGCAAAACACTGAAGCCGCGAAAAATGAAGTGTCAAGTGGCAAGGGATCATTTTTGAAAGAGCTTTTCAACAAGAGTGCACTGTGTTCCTCCTTTCTATCGCCATGTATGCAATCCTTTAAGAACCTTTAAGACTTTTTGCCTCACCTCCTGTTCCCTGAGCTTCAATTCTGAAGAACAGTAGAGCCAATGAGTGACTATACTCAACGTCATTGCCTGTTCGCTGGGTGTGAATCAGCCAAAGGAGCCTCTCAGAGGTTGAGGTAAGTGTGGTCTCAATATGAAAACAGTGGAGCTGAAACCTGAGCTAGAGCCTCAGACGCACACACACTCATGGAGCGTTAAGAGCCGCCCTTCAGTAAACGCTTCGCACGTTTACTCTTCTGCTGTCCTGAAACCGCATAGGAAATGAGGCTAGTGACAATATTTTCACTAGATAGTCAAAATTCTGAAATGTTCTGCCTGAAATGCAATAAGAGGAGTTTGTGATCCATTTGCACTAGTTGTGGCATTATCTTTGAAAAAGATTGTTTTTTTTGTTTTTTTGTTTGTTTTTTTTTGTTAGTTTTTTTGTCATCGTAATTTTATGTAAGTCGCTGCATGTGCTAACAACAAAACCAAGCAATGCTCCCATTTGTCAAAAGTCTTTTACAAAATTTGGTATTCGCACAACTGACAACATAAGTGGATTCTGAATTTCCGAAGGTCATTTATTACAATTAGTGTGAATAACACTGGCCATTAAATATATTTTGCAGGCTAGATACAATCTAAAGATCTCCTGATTTCAGAGAGTTCACAGGAGTTCACGGTGCATTCCCGGTGGGAGCAAGGGGGCGGTTTTGGATGTTCTCATTGGGCATTTTCCATGGTGTGTGGTTAATTGTTAAAGGAGACATTTAACCAGCGATTGATACATATTCTTTGTGCCTTGAGGGCTTCTGTGTAATGGTATGGCAGGCTATAGTTTGGTTTGAGGCTTTCCACCATGCGTGAGTTTGCAGCAGTGTGTTGCTTTATTTTCCAAAACGCTGCGGCCTCGGCATGCAGCACTGTTTGTATGATTTAATGTACATGAGGAAGCACAGGTTCACCCAGGACACCGGCCTATTATGACTCATGAAAAACCAAAAATCTTGTACTAAAAGAAAATAAAGCAGGTATATTTCATTATTTATCCCTCCATGCTGAGGAGCAAAAGATCATTTGAACTCCTTTGCACGCATGTATTTGATATGCTGCCATGTTTTAACCTCCCGCCTCTTTCCCTTGTCCTGAGAAAAGATGGTGTGGGATTCACCTCTCCATGCCCAGGGTGCAGATAGAGCCCCGGATAGTGACTCAGTAATCCCCCTCACTATTGCAGCCCATCTGTTTTGGTTTTCATTTTTTCTGCATTATTAGTGCTTATTGGTACATGGTCCAGGAATGTAGCCAGGGTGTTTGAAGTGGAGGAGGAAGGTGATGCCAGGGGCATGAGTTGAAGGAATGATGACCTTAGGGTCTCACACAAGCTAGCACTTCTAACCTCTAGGAGCCTTTCCTGATGTTGGAATCCAAGTACCGCCCCTTCACCTATCTTGGAATCCCTTGCCTTTCCCAAATACTCTGGAGTATTATGTCTCCAGGTTTGCTGGTTTGGGAACCAAACATTCTCTCTGCTGACACTACAGCAAAACGCTTTTGAAAATGTAATCAAATGAAATTTATGGGAAAATAATATGTCAGCGTGCTTACCTAGCAGTACTGCGCTCAGAATGTTTGATGTAATTCTAGACATGGTTCTCAAATGCCCACTGCATTGCATTATGTAAAGCTGCAGATTTGAATCAACAACTTAACACACAGCTGACCCATATAATTTGACCTTAGCTGCAGTTAACTTTTGGCATTCCACTTTTCGTCTCCCTGCGTGATGCATGGAGACACATTGGTCCAAGGACGGCAGTATTAAAGCCGTCAGTGAGCGAGATTAAGCCAGCCAACCTGTCGGCAAGAGTTCGGGAATAGTTTAGAGTGCAGTTTAGGTTACTCTGACAATTTACAAATGATCAAGTCAATAAGGTTCCACTTTTATGTGTTACTCCTCTTCCTCAAACATGTTTGCATATGAAAAGAAGGAACGTTTGAAGTCTTTTTTTAAAAACACAGTCTAGTTAGAAACACACTAACGCTCCGTTTCTTGTCTGGATGAAGAGGAGAGGATGACTTCAGAGCAAGGTTGCTGTCCGCAGCAACTCCTACAAACATTAACGCTGGACATGGGATACTGAAAAGGACGAGGTGAGCCCTCAGCTGTATATTCAAGCCCTACAGGTTTTGACAGAAGTCACCTGTGAGGCCGATAAATCACCGTCAGTGTACACGGCCAGTTAAGCGTGGACAGTAAATCTGAAAGTCAACAGCTAAGGCAAACTGTTAGGAATTCTGTATTTGGTTCACTTCCTGACATGTTTGCCTTGTTTACAATGTACCCTTGATGAGCGCGATGAGAGGTGCAGCTTTCTTGTGAACATCACTGATTTATTAAACACATTACTTCTCGGAAAATAAAGCTTGACCTCTTTCCTTGGGGTCATGTGTTACAAGTCATATGTCATGTTGCATGTTCATTTGTTTATATAAATTAGATCGAATCTAGGGAATTCCACGCAGACCTTTATAAAGCTGTAAATCTTTTAAGTGCCACATGGGCTATTGATGCTGTACTTAGAGCGGACCTATTGCTCTAAGATCATTTAACGACCTTTGTGTCACATTTGACCTTTCGAGATGACCCACCCTAACATGATAATGATATTTTTTTTTAAGACAGAGGTCAGCGCTACTGTGCCCTGAGTGACCTTTTTGACTGTAGAGTGCAGCAACCCCATCATCAGTTCATCAGGACAATTAATAATCCATAATGTTACATATGAATATCATTTATCAGCTGTGACTCTCTGTCCAATTCCCCTAGAGATGAAGGCCCTAAAATAACACTTTGATTTGAAGCCCATTGATTAGCCTCAAGTTCCACTCCGGTTAACAGCAGACAATCCTTCTTTGTGCACAGCCTGGCCTTTTAGTGTGTTTTTGACAGTTTTATTATGAAGACTAGAGCGGCCCAAATAAACTGCACATGAACAGCCTCCACTGGTGAGCTCTCCAAAAGGTTAGTAAATTTCACCATATGGATTTTTGGTGTCTGGCCCAAATGTCATGGTTTAATTATTAACTGTGGGGCAATTTGGCAAGAGATTTGCTCTTTTACAATATTGCAGTTCCTGGTGAGGTTAAGTGTTGACAGTGCAAGGAATTGTCCCTCTTCTGTGTTTAATGAAGATGTGTTTAAAGATGAAATGGTTGGTCTGGTAAAGACAGCATGACCTTTGAAGTCATAGCTATGGAAAACATGTTTGCTTTTAAAGAACTGGCTGATAATATCCCACTGCTAAATTCTCATTATTTATTTATTTTGTTCTGTGGCATTATCAGTGAATGTCCGAACTCTCATTCAACATAATAACCAGTCACAAACACCAAAGGTCATGACCTCCCCAAGTGGCTGTTATGAGTAAATATTGATTATACTACAGTCAGTCACTTAGGTGGAGCCACCACCGGAGAACACAGACATGCACTGTGATGTTTTTGAAAGGAGTAATATCTCGCCTAATCCCTGCCTCGGCTCTTCCTTCACCCCAGCCAATGCGTTTCTTTCTGCTGTGCAAATCAGCATGCACGGCTCTGCGCGGGGCTCGAGTTACCGTGAAGTCAGACCTTCACGGCAGTGTGTCGGAATATGGCTCCTGAATCACAAAGTCAAGGCACTCCCCCTGGCTTTCTCCCTTGGCTGACTCCCAGGATGGTATGGCGGCATCTGAGTTCACACGTTCATCACCCCTGCCTTCGTATATGTCATCGCGCTTGCTGTGCCTGCCACAGTGAAGGTTCTCTGTCGACTTCCTCTGCTGACAAGCCAGACATGACGCTGCATGGTGTTGAATGCTGCACCACTGAGCGGGACCTTGTAGTTGAATAAGTGAAACTCTGTTATACAACACACCTAGCCAAATTTATTAGGTCGTGTATACATTTGCTTTTGTTATTAAATTAGCTGATTTTGACAGAGATTCCTGTGTGATTTACATTTTTCTTGCCTGACATTTTTATCATTCTATTAGTGAGGACAACTTTTCAAATAACTGGCCAATGATGAAGGCAAATACCAACAGACTGATAATAATAATAAAATCCCCAAAATATTGTCACTGTTAACATGTTACATGTTTATTTGTTATTGCGCAAAATCACTGTGAAATTTGAGCAGACCTCCTTGTGGTTAAAGGGGAAGTCAACACCAAAAAAAAAAATGTCGTAAGAAGAATTATTGTGTTTTTTGAAGCCCCACTAGTGGAAAAACAGCATTCTGATTAGTATTGTGTTTGCGGAACACGAGATAAGCAGTAAAATCCACCACAATTTGTACATCTAATAAGGCACTTTCTGTCGACTAAAAATGACATAACAGTTGCTTCGGGTTCAGGAGTTTGTAACATACTCTACAAACACAATATTAAAAAGAATGCCATCTTTAGACGACTGAATATTTCTTATTTTCATATTGGTGCAAATAATTTGTGGGGGGGTTGACTTCCCCTTTAAAAACAAACAACACACAAATAAAGGGC
Source organism: Idiotropiscis lumnitzeri (assembly GCF_059441095.1). NCBI lineage: Eukaryota > Metazoa > Chordata > Actinopteri > Syngnathiformes > Syngnathidae > Idiotropiscis > Idiotropiscis lumnitzeri. Next base: position 37,769,885 of record NC_142391.1, read on the forward strand.
ACTAAATTTTTATATTAATGCACTTCGCTTTATTTCATTGGAAATGGCAAAAGGTGATAAACGGAATGCAAAATGTTTCTGCTGTCAAGGATTCTACATAATTTTCAACCGTGTTTATCACGTAATGTAAAACTAATATTTATGTTGTTCATTTCTACTTGATGAAAATTCAATTATCCATACAAATATTCATTATTTTTCTTCTCAGAAAACAAGCATAAGGATGAGCCATGAGGTTATTTTCTTTTCAAGTATTTTTTAGGTAGAAGTTCAAAAAGCAAGCCCTGACAGAGAGCAACCACTGCACACGGCGAAAATCGAGCCAGAACCCCATTGCCTGTGGCTTGCCCTTTTGCGCTACATGTCTCCTCTTGACATTTCTTGTCAAGTTGCCTTGGAACCATGAGATCATCCAGACGATACCACTTCAATAGGATCCGGTATTACTTAAAATAAGTGTTAACCTAAAGAAAATAAAAAAATAATAAAAATAAAAAAATGGAGAGGAAAGTAAGGGAATTAGCGAAAAAAATGGGGGGGGGGGAGTAAGGGAATTAGCAAAAATAAAATGGGGGAAAAGTAAGGGATTTAAAAAAAAAAACATAGTGGCTTGACATGACGGACTGGAAGTGAATGAAAAGAATGCAGTGCCTCATTTGTTTTGTTATGTGCTGATTCACATTTGAATACTTTTATTTTCCCGACGTTTGAAGAATATTTTGCTTTCCAATCAGAATTGATCTCTGCGGAGTTATTTTCTGACAAATGTGGACAAATTGCATTGTGTAACCCTTTCTTATCATAATTATCTCTTAAAGTTTTGAAACCTTGTTTGCAGTTATTAGCTGACCACCTAATTTATCCTCGCTTCAATATGTACACAGACTATCTTCCTCAGGGAAGCAACAAATCAGCAAATCAAGTAAGAAAAAAAAATTGTATTCACAAATATGCAGTGCATTGTTGAGCATTATCTTGAACCTTTGGGTTGTGTTTAAATTGTGGTGAAGATGTGGTCTCATCAAAGCAAAGGCCCAGACTGCAGTTCAAATTGTATGCCTGAATGAGAAATACACAAGCGCAAGAATGGTACGTTCTTTGTGTCAGTCGAGCAATTGAAGAGAACATTATTAATAGACCTTGTGGGTTGCAATAAAATTAAGATATAAATATGCAAAGTACACCGGGATGCCGCAGCTATTCTCTACCTGCAGGGACAGGTGCCAACCGTCTTTAGTGTTTGCAATTAGATTAATATGATGTCTGATAGCTTCAGTTCGAACACAGTACTTGAAAGCATTAATAATCTCAGCAGGTGGTTAAAAACTTACCTCAGAGGGTTAGTAATGAAACCAATATCTTGCTTCAGTTCATTTGAAATGTTTTGCATTGTTGTGTTTTACACAAACACATCTGCAATGCATTGCATCATTCAAGCAAATTAGCGGATTATCAACGTGTGTGTTCTATTATATTTCTTCGATATGAAAGAAAGTGCAACAAAGCGTTGCACATGTCTGAACACACTACTTTGTTTCCTCTGAGGCAAGCGCGACAGAATATGAGCGTGTTCCAGATACAGCAGAATCTGACAGTCTTGAGTGTTGACCTGACTCTTACTGTATGCTGTTCGGATATTTGTTCTTCTTGCAGGACATTTTCTTTCATTTTCATCCGTTTCCTCTTGTATATATGTGCAATTTGGGGATGGGATTGTTGCTGCCATTTACTCAAATTGTCTGTCAAAAGTCATTGTTTTAATGTAGCCTCCATGGTGTAGCCTATGCCGAAGGACCTGTGGGCTATCAGGCCATTACCACTGATGGCTTTGTCCCGACAAATGGAGGGAAACTAATGTGCTGCTTGACAGTCAAACACTTTCTACAAGGGTAAAAAAGGGAATTAGGGTCAATTGCAAGTTTGAAACATTGTTTGTCATTCATGCAAGGCTCTCATCTCCAACAATAGAAAGTTGTTGGCTAACATGTGATCCTAAAGCCCCCTTCGATGATGTTGACTGTTCCATTTGTTCACATTCCAGATCTGCAAAAACATTCACAAAACTAATGACAGTCTCACAACGCCAAAATTTCCCTAAGGTTGTGTATTGTCTGTGTGAGGAAAACAGGCATGGGGGGAGGAAAATAGAATAATTGACGGGAGTAAATTGTACAGATTCCGAAATTATATGATCTGTGCAATATTCAAGATTACATCAATAAGGAAAAATAAAAGATGACAATGGCAAGAAGATTGCTATTTTTAAAAAGGAATAAAGAAATGTCTGAATAATGGCATTGTCAATGCTGTCTCTGGTCTTAATTATACACTTCCACATATGTCTTTATTTTCCTTTGAGTTTTAACTGGCTACAAATGTGTGTTTTTTAAATTGTGATTGTTGTCTCATCATACACACACGCAAATCTTGCCAACGTTACTGATAAATCTGCACTCTTTTCTTGAATAAACCAGAATTGCTTCTGATATTTTCAGTGTAAAATATTATGTCATTTTCACAGTGATGAAGGATGTGATGTGAACATCAAACAATCACATCGAACTAAATGAGTACATGTCGGTGTATTAGCCCTTATTTCTCTGAGGAGTGAACCAACAAAAATTTGTTTGGGAGGGGTACGTGTCTTGGATTAATTAGGCTAAAGAACTCCCAGTTTGGGGAGCTTAGCATGTGCTAGGTGATGTTTTCTTCTGAGTCTTTTCCACAGGGATAGGTTTGCACTCATCTTTGATAGTTAACCCATGTGACCTTTCCCTAGAGCCACCTCACTGCTGCTGCTTCTCATTAGAGCTTGTTCACTCGTGCAACTATGTCTCAGTAAGTTGGCACCCTGGCCTCATCGAGGTTGCACTGCAAAAAGATAATCGTGAAGAGGATTGGTGATTATTAATATTTTAATTATTATTGTTTATATTATTATTATTTATATTATTATTGTTGTTCTTGCACTAATGCATGTATATTTAAAATACAACAAATAGATTCATGAAGATGGATGTTTTATTGTCTGTGCCATGTGATGGCACAAACGAGGAGGAAACATTTCACAAATTTTCCATATTACACACAAGATGTTCTAGTTAATTATTAAAGAAGGACTGAATGGATGGACAACAAATTAAAATGTTAATGTTATTTGAGCCCTAAGTAGCTCAATATTATTTGAAATCCTAACAAAAGTAATTTCATGACACTTTACATATTGAGTAGCACTTTACAATGAGCAACGTTAGCAATAGTGTTACAGAAAAAATGAAATGGGTTTCACTGAAATGAGCTTCCCATTTGGACTCAAAGTGAAATTAATCTAATTTACTCAGAAGTATAGAATTTAAATCTCATCAGCCAAAACGCTGATTGCCAATGCTTAACTAAATCACATGTAGTAATAGTGTAGTATATGTGTAATAATCTAATAAGGTTTATGACAATATCTTCAAACATGTGTATTTGCTGATTGAAAAACATGATATGAGCTGTTTTGTGTAGCCAGAAAGACAGTGGTAAAATTGCAGCTGAGTCATTACCCTGTATCATTGCTATCTCAGTGTATGATGATACGTGAATTTGTCTGACCTCCCTGGGGGTAGCACAAAGGGTCGAATTCAATGCAGGGCACCCAGGGGCCAAGCTGGCGGTGGGCCCAGCTGAGGAACACCAGCCAGCCACCACCTGCATACTACTGCTCGCCCAGTCTCCCTGGATATGAACACCCCCACCACCGCCACCCCTGCCTGTGTCCACCCACTCTTGACATGCCGCCCCCACCCCCACCCACACCCCTCCCCTCTGGATCAGCTCTGACAACTCCCATCTGCATCTTCGTCACATTTTACTCCCACTGCTAATATCTGCCCATCTCATCTGCCCATCACGTTGCCCAAAGTCTACGTGATAGTAACAACACCAAGGCCTCAGCTGTGAACACTCATTTGACTTTGTCAAGGCTGTTGCCAGGCTGATTTCTCAGATTAAGCCATGACATTTATTTGTATTAAATCTTTGGGTTTGTTAGAGGGGTGCTGGGGGCTGGTTTTGTCCTCCATCCAGTATCTATTTTAAATAAAAAAAAGAATAAACTTTCACTTTTTGGAGGGTATTTTTCCATGTCATTTCACTTGTGTTTATGTTACTCTTACTACCCGGATTTTTAGAAAAGGAGACGTTAAGTGTATTAATATTAGAAAATGTGTCCCTATTTTCACATGATTACATAGTGGCCCAACAAAATAGTTTGGCCTTTGCCTTAAATCTGTTGTGTCGCTTATGATATATATACATATATATATATATATATATATACAGAGAGAGAGAGAGAGAGATCATCTTTATTTTTGGTACCCATTGAATATTGTCAGGAGTTTTTTAAATTACTTGATCACTTTCATCAGTGTAACCAACAAAGATAATTTTTAGTCAAAGGACTATCAATCCGTGCATAGTCATTTGCCTTTGGTGCAGTGAATAGTGAGGCCTCTCTGACAGAGGGGTCTGTTTCTCTCAGTTCAACACTGCCCCCTCGAAAATTATTGTAGTACTGCACTCCACAAACAGCATCAGAGTATAAAATGCAACAGTCCCCTGGACCAATCATTTAGCCGGCCAATGCCTCCACTGAGGGTTCATACTGGCAACAGTTACATCAGAAAATGTTTGAAAAACTCTTTGGTGGTGTTGCCTGGTAACATTTGCAGCCAGAAAACTAATCACGTACTTATTCAATCTAATGATTATTGCTCATCACTGTGGGGGAAGAGCAATATGATTAGCAATGTTGCTCATAACAAAAGGCAATATTTAGCTCAATATTTGTCTGCCCGAGTCAGTCGTAGCCCAAATTCTCACCTCTATTACCATCACTGTTTGCTATTCATTTCCCGTCAAACTCAGATGTCACAACCCATTTGAACCTTGCCCTTGAGCAAAAACAATATCAAAACATTGCGCTGGGAAGACAAGGGAGCCAGACAGGGAGTACTGGGATGGAAGGTCCAGACAATAAGAGCGTGAAATGGAGGATGGTAGAAATTCTCCTCCCAGCTGTAGACCCAGTCCGATCCCTCTGTGGAATTCCTGAGCTGTCTGGTGGAGGCCTTGGGGCTGGCAGGATGGCAGGGTGCGTTGTGGGAGTCTGTCGTGTTTCTGTAAGCCCAGGCGGGGGTCTGCGAAGACGGGGAGCGCTTGCTAACGCTGCATTTTTGACCCCCTCATGCTCCCTCTGTCTCTGATGCAGCGTCTGAGACACACGCAGGCCTCTTTAGCCACTCAGACCTGTCTCATTCCAATACTAACTCAAGGGCTTGTCCTGGGCGACAACATTTGACACCAAGAATCAGCTTCCAAGGTGCACTAATGGGAGAGTTCACATGAGGTTGAAAGGTTAGAGCGCTTTACTACTGCTCTAACCTTGATCACTAAAGTAATTATGCGGAGGGAGGAGCTGAGAACATGCCTGAAGCAATTGACATGGCAGAGTACAAAAGCTTGTGTGTATATGTGAGTAAAAGTTTGTGTACAGTCTGGTGTGATTCTGCACGCTAAAACTCTGAACAAAGGCCCAACCTACGTAAATGACTTTGAAATCACTGTTTGACTAATGCCGAAGTGACAAAAATGTATTGAATGATTAAAGAGGATGTCAATCCTCAAAATGTCTTTGAAATATTTTCTATGTGCCTTCTTCACTATTCCAAACAAGGCATTCTTATTAATAATGTTTGTGGAGCAAACCAGCAAAATCCACCCGTTTTAGCCATCTCGGAGGAATGCTCAGGGGTCAGGTAACGCCCAATCACGGTTCACCTGAGCTGAGCCATGATTGGTTGTTATCTTAACCCCTGAGCAACTGTGATGTAATTTTCAGTTGACAGCAATTAGCAAAATGGCCGCCTCCTAAGATGCACAAAAACGGATGATTTAACTGCTTAACTCACATTCCACAAACACAATATTGATCATAATGGTGTGTTTGAACTGCATAGAAATTCTTGTGAAGACATTTTTTTTGGGTTGACTTCCCCTTTAAAGTCAAATTAACATGGAAGAGAGCTTGTTCAAAAACATGTTTGCAAAGAAGACAATGGATGAAAAATACAGTTAAATTAGTAATTTTGTCATAGTGCATGAAATAAGGACATGCTCATCAACATGCCAATGCACTGCTTTGGGTGAGAACTTGTTAGGGTGCCCGGTGGTGTGGGGTACTGGGTGTTGTTTCTGGAGGCAATCCATTTTCAGTAATGGGTAAGGGTCACACAATGGGGACACTTTGTCAGATCTGTTGGGGATGCACTGCGGTAGGCAAAGAGGCTGCTTTGATCTTGTGAGTATGTTCACCAGAGTGTGCCATGTCTGAAAACTGATCTGCTCTGTGACAGTTCCCTCCCATAACTATTTGAGGATGCATATCACTTTTCTTCAAAAAAAAAAAAAAAGAAAAAAAGAAAAAAGGAAAATACATTGAAAAGAAGATTAACATCAGAACTCAATGGGACTGTCAAGTGCAAAATTAGGGACCCGTGCTTTCGAACAAGTGATGCATATGATATCTTTGTTCTTGCTATTGTCTTTCTATTGTATCCAGGATAAATGGGCTGTTAACAGTTGGTGTGCGCGTGCCCGCGTGTGCATGCAACTGTGTGTCTTAGACAGAAACCCAGTGTTTGTAGTATTGTAGTCCAGAGGGCCCCTGGTGGGTGAGCTCACTTTAAAGGGCCCAGTGAACTGTGAGGACTTGAGACATGAGACTGCGCTGCCCAACTGGCCCCAGGACACGGGTTCACCCGGAGAATGTGAGCTGAGGAGGGGAACTGGTCCGAAACGAACTCAAACTTTCACTCCATTCCACAAGACAGCAAGCCCATCTGATAAAAGGAAACTTGTCATAGGATTTGATTTACTGTACATTGAATCCCTTGTCACGACTGCCGTGTCTTCCGGTATGTTATTTTAGAGTACAACATTACATTTAATATTACCTTTACCTCGGTATTCTTTCCCCAGCTGTCAGCTTGATAATGTACACAGGCTGTGAATCTGCACTGGGGAGCTAATATAGCATTGTACATTGCACCATTGAGCACAATTCAATACAGTATACACACATATCAATAGACCACATCCTTCATTTCTGAGAAAAAATATAGAAATGCATACAGTATATGCACATATTTTAATCCACATCGTGTAGTAAGCAGCATACCTAAAACAACAATGTTGACATGATTGTAAACTGCAAATTGTTGATTTTGTGCATTTGATTGCAGATATACTTGCAAGTCCATTTTCAAGACAGACCTGTCGGGAAAAGTTCACACTTGTGAGCCGAGGTCGTCACACACTCAGTAGTGTATAAGTGTGTGTCTGTATAATATTTCTCGAGCCATAGGGTCATAAATGATGGTATGAGGGGTATTTATTCAAGTAGGACAAAGCATGTCTTCACTAAAGGCCTAGGTGGGAAATGCACGGTCCGCTCCTGTTAATGTGAAATATAAACAAAATGGTAAGTTAACAATGGAGTAAACAAAGAAGTAACAGTTTCATAATGAACTGCAGTTCAATTAAAAAGGATAAATCTTGATCACCTTGGCCAATCCTCTCACAAACAGTCTTGGCCTGGACGCAAAATGCTCAGTTGTGCTATTTATTGCGCAGCGTAAATATAGTTACATCTTTATTTTCCGGACTAAATTAGCCATGCAAATAAAATGAAAACTGCCTGTTTCATTAAGACTAAATGTATTACTGTTGAAAAATAGAAGGAAGTCAATATAGAAAAAGCCACACCCCCCTGTTCAAATACCAGGTTTTGGTGACATGAAAAAGAAACTAAAATAAATAATTTCATCATTAATGTGACCTATCACCCAGACAAATAAGATGACAAAAACAAAGTATTTTAGGGGGGGTTAAGTAAAAATAAACAACTGAGGTAATTAGGTTGTTAAGTGTCTACACCCCTGAGGATGTGACTGTCGGTGTGAAAATGATCTGCATAGCCTCTTTAATTGTTTCAAAAAGGCTTAGGCATTGCTAAGTTATTTCCTGCCACTACCGCTACTCTATATTATTTCTTCATATTTAAGTGAGGTGGGCCATGGCGAAATCAATTTGTGACCACATCATGCTTGGCTTGCAAACAAACTGTTTTCACCTTAATTTTTTCAAATGCATTTCATAGAAAGTATCCACAACTGCTCTCTGAGAAAGTGAAAACAAAACAAGGTAATTGGAGGCAATTAACTTCAAAGAGGCGGCTCATTTTCTCGAATCTGTTAGCAGCCAATCATATTGTGCCCTGCTTAGCGGTCCCTTCAAAAAAGAAAAGAAGTGCTTGTTACCGGTGACAGACAGCTTTAGCAATTATTGAAACCTTGACTTTTTAAAACCACGTTATACTGTCAAACCCGTAATACACCGAGTCCTACCTTTGACTTAACTTCCTCCAAATAAAATGACTTCTGACTTTTTGTTTGTATTTTGGTCGTATAAAGTTCTCTCTGTTTTTTTAATTTCCTGAATTGTTACTGTTTGTCAACTTAGCTATGAATATCTCAAAATCTATTTTTAACCACATTATTATCAAGCCTTTGAACGTGAATGAATTTTTCACAGGAAAGCTAAATTGTTGAGAATCTCTAGTAAATATAATAATGCTGCAAACACTTAAATCGCTCTTGATGGTTTATTAGCTAACCTAGTGAAGTTTTTCTATAGAAAGAAAAGGCTAAATTCAAGGGGTTATTTAACAAAATCTGCATGTGTATTTTCGTGCTCAATTGTGTGTTGACCAACTGTTTCAGTTCCAGTTTAACTTCTTGGCTACTTAGGAGATCCTGGGTTCTTATTTGTTCCCACGCAGTGAACTAAGCATCAGAATTTAGCACCATCATTTTAAAATCTGAACCATTACAGGAGCAAAAGATTAGCCCCGGCTTCACTTGATTCTTGATTCTCAATGCCCAACCTTACATGCTTGTGACTTCAAAGTTACGACTTGTGACTTGCACGTGTCTGGCTTGATCCCATCTCTGATATTTTGCATATGTGAGGCCTCTTGGATGTTTTGCCAAATTCTCTGAAACAATTTTGCAGGCTTACAATAATGAGCTTGTTACTGCACTCAAGAGGGTATTCCTGCTGTTTGAATGAGAGTTGCATACTCCAAAACCTCTGGCATGTGTGGTATGATTGAACTTCACATTGGAGAGAGGACTTTTATTGTAACCAGTCCAAAGCGCACCTGTGCAACAATCAGGCTCTTTAGAGTGCATCTTGACAGGCCTCACATTCAGATGAATAGATCAAAGGTGAAGTAGTCACAAAGACAAGTGGACTTTGAGGAACACCCCTGAAGTCATAGAGATTGGAATTTTAGTAATATTCCTTGATAATGTATTACCTGAAGCAACATATCTAAATGTGAACAAAAAAGTGAGTACACCACAGAAGCGATGTTGAAGATGCAAATTGGGATGATGACCCAAACTGATATTCTTGTGATGCAATTAGGTTCTGTGACTGGTTAGTCACAATTCCTTGGGAGTCGGTTCTGAAACCTTGAACCCAAAATTCAGTCGAAGATTATCTTATATTTCAGTTTTGACCTTTATTGAAACATGTTTTCAATAAGGTCATAAAGTATTTTATAAATTATAGTATAAAAGTTTCATCAAAGCTTTTAAATATGTTTCAATCAATTCCACACTGCTCAACAATATGATAGCCAGAAAAATATTTAATATAAGGGTCAAAATAAAAAAAGTAATTAGGTTTTAGCATTACATTTAATGTCATGAAAACCCCGATTATAAAATGACATATGTGTCTGGTATCCATGTGAAAACTGGTAAATAATTTGATGCGTTATAATTCCGAGTGTATCCAAGACATGTCGGGGTGCCCCTGTGCTCACCAACAAAAGCCATTCCATCTCGTGTTTTTCTTGAAATTGGCTGTTCTCGTCGCCAACCTTTGTCCTGATGTCATGACGGGCTTTGAAAAAGACATGTATGGGACTGAGTGACTGGATATTTTTCCATTTCGTGTCACTTCAGAATTATGTTTTGCAAAAAGCTGTCATGAGCCTGAGCTATGGAGGACTATACATGATTGAAAATAAATAAATAAATAAATATAAGGCTCTGGGCAGTTACACAACAACAAAAAGGTGGGGTATACACAAACATTAACTCATTCACTATCAGCCGAGCGAAGAAAATGGATCTTTGACGTATTTATCCGTCAATGGTAGTGAGTGAGTTAAACAATGTCAAGTAGAAGACCGCAAAATATCATCTAACTGCCCCTTGCCACAAGTTTGAGATGCTTGGTTTAGATAGTTTCCTAAAACTTAAAATAATTTAATATCAATTATAGTAATAACAATTTTTATTCATTTTAAAATTGTGTTTTCGATTTACAACATTACAAATGCAATACAATACAACACAATCTTATTTGTTTAGCGCATTTCACAACAGATGGAGCTGTCACAAAGCACTTTTCTTATAATAATCTCTACCCCTCCGTGTTTAGTCAAGCCAGGGTGGTAAAATTACATTTGAGGCGAGAGAAGAGAGACTACATATCCATACTGTATAATATATATACAATACAGTTCACCACAATAATTGGGGTTGAGTTCTGAATGGGATTAAAGTAAGTGTAAAATACATTCCCTTGGGGAACACATACATGTATTACATGTCAGTTGTGCTCTGCTAATGGACTGGTTTAAACCAAAATTATCAGAGTTTTTTATTTCATCTGAGTCCAACCCTGGCATACATATTTTAACTCAGTTCATGAACAACGGGGGCGAAAACCAAGTTTGGATGTATATTTTTGCCAATTTACCCACGTAAAAATTTCCCTTATACGTTCACAAAGCAGCACTTAAATAGTGCTCTGGGTAAAGTCGGAAGGATGTCAATTAAAGGGCTATTTAAATATTTAAGCAAGAAACTTGTAAAGTCATCCCATGGGTGCAGTTATGGTAGGGTGTAATGCAGCCTCAGCTCTCCAAGGACCAACTGCGAGCCAGGCAGGCGGCGTGGATCATTGGGAGGCATCACGGATAGGGTTACAGTGTGAATTAAAGCTGACACTAAGAGGCGCTCCTCACAATGACCTGCAGAAAACACAGACAAAAGGGGCTATTTTATAGCAGGACAAAGGGGAGGTTAGTGGAGATACCTGAGCCCAACCTAGCCCAGTCAGCGTGTCTGTGGACACATGACTGGTGCCGCAGGACCACCGCAGCTCGACGCAACGGGAGAAGAAATACACTGAAAAGCACATTCCTGCACAGCCATAAGACTAAGAGTCACACACACGCACATAGGAATATAATTTAATAAGATAATTCATAAGACATTATTTTTGATGGGTATAGTGTATATCAGTGTTGGCAGTGGATTAGTTGGTTCTACATTAGGTTTCTTATCACAGTCATCCTCCTGAGGTCATTACTGTTCGGATCAGAGAGACACTGTGAGCAATCCGAACTTTGTCATCTTAAAAGCATATTTAATGGTTTCAATTGTTCCAGAAATATTGCTTTCTCTACAACTCGATCAATCATAGCTAGAGACACTGCTATATTGGCCCAAAATACACTTTTGAAACAATTCAGAGCCCTTATCAAAATCAAATCCACCCCTGTCAGAAGTATTTGTGCCATCTCCCACTTTAGTTTGTCTCTGTCGTCCTAATTGTTCACTTGATTGGGGAGTCATGATAACAATTTTGCTGCTTGTCCATTGCACGCAACTATCTTTTGCAGAGCCAGATGAGCGGGTAGGGGTAAGATTGAAGCATTTTTTTTTCACAGCTGAGGGCAAATAATAGTGGTGCAACTTATCTTGTAAAGTGTCCAGAATTCCTAACTTGAATTGGACACAGGAGGAGTGAGAATACCACGGTGAAACAAAATGTATCAAAGAAAGTTTAGCTAACTAAAATGACGCTATTCTCTCTCTCTCTCTCTCTCTCTCTCTCTCTCTCTATATATATATATATATATATATATATATATATATATATATATATATATATATATATATATATATATATATATGTATATATATTCAGGTTTTGGCATTCAGGCTCGTTTGTCCAACTGCTTGTGAGTTAGCGGGTTACTTCCTAGTTCATGCAAAGGGAACAGATGGGAGGGGCCGTTATTTTCTGGGGTTCTGGGGTACGTACAGTTCCAGTAATACCATATAAACATCCATCTATCCATTATCTGAGCCGCTTTTCCTCACGAGGGTCGCAGGCGTGCTGGAGCCTATTCCAGCTATCAATGGGCAGTAGGCGGAGAACACCCTGGACTGGTTGCTAGCCAATTCAGAGTGTTCCATTCATCTACCAAGCATGTCTTTAAAATGTGGGAGGAAACCGGAGTACCCGGACAAAGCCCATGCAGGCACGGGTAGAACATGCGGGAGGCAGTAGTACTAAACGTGCTTCCAACATGCCACCTGGTGACAAACTGAAGCAACCGCAATCATACAAATTATATATAAAAAAAATGTCAAGTTGGTTTATACTTAGAATGAGGCCCGTTGTGTCATTGTGGTACACTGTCAACAGAAATGCATGGACAACAACAAATTGTACATAAAACTACAGTCTCCGTTATGTTGAGTATCACAGATAAATTGGAGTCGCATGCACCGTTTTTTTCTGTATAAAGACAACACTGATTGGACCTATCATTAAATTGGCATGAATGCACACTACCTCGCAAATGTTTGTTCTCTAGCTCATTCAATAAATAGTTCATGAGAACGTGTGTAAAATATTTTGGACAATATATGTGATAAACATTACACAACGGACATGGTATGTTTGAATTCTAAATATTTACTCAATATTAACTTGGCTTATGTAGTTGTAAATAAGTAGACGCGGAACAGTTTCACGTAATTATCCCTTCGTGTTGCAAACGCAATACAGTGAGTTTGTATTGACACAGCTTTTTATATTAAAAGCAAACCCTGGCAACTGTGCACACAGACACAAGAGGCCCAGCAGGAAACCAGGAGCTTATATGTCTCCGGTCTCTCCTGATTAACATGGATAACTTTGACCTAAAGAAAGAGCAAGGATTCCTGTCTAATTGAATTACTATCTTTCAGCCTCCAAAATATTGTGTTGAACTCAAACCCCCTTTTTTTTTTTTTTTTTGCCAGAAGTGTTGCTGTAATGTGTCGTATGGTACTCTTCATGTTAGTATTTAATGCATGCAAGTTTTTTAATTTAGGCTGCTCTATAGTGGTAATGGCTGCTTTGTTCCAAGAAATTACTGAGTATTCTTGTGAATGTGAACCCCGTGACACATACCACAATAAAACTGTGCATGCTGTTTTAAATGACTCTAAAACAAATCAAATTAAACGTTTCGCTTCAGACACACATACAGTAAGTAAGAATTTGTTTTGAATGTGCTTCCACAGGCAGATAATATGTGCTCATTGTAACCTAAAGGGTAAGTCTCATAGGTACATGCTTGCTGTATACTGATTTAGAGATGTGTGGCAGTCACATCTGTCTTAGTACCTCAATCATAAAAGCTCAATCCAATCCTTTTTTTTTTTTTAACGTAAACATACTGGATTATGGCCATAAATGCACTAGAGCTTGTTTGGTGCTCATTTTTTTCCTCGACCCACTTACCTCTTGGATGAACTTAAAGACGTTGTGTGAAGTACTTTCAAGTAATGCCAAACGAAATAAAAAGTATACAACATACCAAAAATAAAGCATGAAAAAATACTTTTTACGTGGTATATTTGACAAAGTTATCATTTTTCCAAAGTGAAATCATGGCGAGCAACAGACAACAACAACAAACATTTCAAGACAATTATGACAGAGTTCCACATAGGAAGTGTACAAAGCAAGTAAGAAATTGACTCAAAAAACAATATTTCAAACTTATCTGAGGGGAGTCAAGTATTTGAAGAGTTGGAGGAAGAGGAGGTAGTTGGCATGATGTACCCTGTGTTGGCCCACGCTCAGATGTTCAGAATGCGGAAAATGTTGTGCCTGAACGACCAGACATGGAGTGGAGACGAGACCCATAGAGATCGGAAGAATGGTAAGAAGCTGCGGTTATCAGCCTCACGTCATTGTTTGAAATTCGATGTGCTATAAATTATGCACGATGTTGGTCCATTTATTCTGCTAGCACTGAGAGCACACGTCATCGAGGGTTGATGTGCTACATTGGCAAATTTCTTTTCGTCCTACTTTGATAGTATTAGTCGGCAAAAATAATGTATATTTAATACATATTAAAGAATTAAGAGTAAGAGTGACTCGTGGTGGGCAGTTTTCCGAGAGGATGTGGCATATATATATATATATATAGTGATATAGTGTCATGTCATTGTCATTATCCACACAGCTTATCCTTTACAGGGTCGCGGGAGGGTGCTGGAGCCTATCCCAGCTGACTACAGGCGAAAGGCGCACTTCACTCTGAACTGGTCGCAAGCCAGTCACAGGGCAGACATAGACACCGTCACTGAGTGGGAACTATATATATATATATATATATATAGAGAGATAGATAGATATATAGATATATATATATAGATATATATATATGCCTAGAGCTTGTTTGGTGTATATATTGTGCCTTTGCGTGTGTTTGTGAGAGTTAGCTAAAATCCCAACTTCCTTCTTGTCAGAGAGAGGCATTTTACTTGGAAATTTATTTTGCACCAACATGAACACATTATTAAATATGTATAGATCTCTAATGTCTACGTCAGAACATGGACAGTCTGAGATTCACAGCACCATTGACCATCATTACCTTGCGGCTTCCTCCAGAGAACCTGCCACAGGCTCCTTGCCAAACACTTTAAAATTTAAAGAGGTGCTGAAGAAAGTATCCAGAGGAGACAAAGGCACTTCAGTTCTGTCACAACAAGACTTTCTTCTTGCTCCCTTACAATGCTTTGAATGATGTTGCTCCTTCCCTAAGAATAGCCATAGAGAACATTACAAAAAAAAGTCTAGCAAAAATGAGGCCACTTTATTTGGGCTGTAGAGTGGACGCGTTTGGGATTCACATCAGAAGATGAATTTGAATTGAGATAAATGTTTCATCCTTTATTTCCAGATATTTGCATCTAAATCTGATAGACAACTTTCAAGATAGCATTATTTGTACAAAGTAACTAAACATCCATTTTAAGGTGAGTGAGGCCCTCGGTTGGGCCCCATCCATTCAGAAACTCATTTCAGTGTATCTGCAAAGGTTTTTTTAAACCGGTTCCTGGAGTGGATATATCTTAAAACACACGCTAATGCGTTTCTGTGTGAACAACACACGTGGAGCGTTCCCAAAAAATGATGTAGAAGTCATCGTTCTTGCATGGCCATGCACAAACACTGACACTATTTCAACCATAATGGTGGACTTCAAAATCAACTGTTCTTTACCTTGGTAGCGATCTCGGCTTTCATCTTGAAGCAGAGGTCCCAGCTTGTCATCGTTTCACACACATCACATTCTCTACTATTATTGCGAGTATGTTTACATCACATTGGCTTCTTCTCTGTTTCAGGTGAATTCCTTTGGCAGTATTACAGCAGCATATATACTACAGTGTTTCAGCGTCTTCGTATAAACATGGATATTTCTTCTTCAATACCGTATTTACAAGAAAGATGTTAGGAAAAGTTTATAGAAAATGTTTGGCTCAGTTTCCAAGTGGACGCGGTCCCAGTTTTAGAGTCAGTCTTCCCTTTAGCAGCGCAAATGCATGCTCAGTAGGGTTTGGACATTTTTGGCAGTTTTGAGTTGTTATATAGTATTGAAGAATCTTTCTATAAATTGAGAGACATCTTTTTGTACACTTTCAAATTATTGTGACATGTTGTTCAATGATGAAGCTACATGAGCCTGTCCCAGATGAAGCCATGCCACACAATCCACAACATTGACTTCACTCTAATATATATAGTTTTACATCTGATCTTGGGAATAAAGAGAAGGTGAAGTTTTCATTTCTTCAACGAGATAAGTGTATGTAAAAATAATATATGAAATAGAAGAATTGGTCCCACTGGTCCATTATTTTTGGAGAAAAGTACAGAAATACTATATAAAGCCACCTATCCAAAAATCCCTATTTAAAAACTTGTTGCAGCTTATTTATACTAAATAACATGAAAAGAGCAAAGGCTTGTCTTAACTCCTCATTGATTATTCGTTGACAGAATGATGATCAATTATTCCACAGCATAATACCAAGCAAAACTACTCTAAATTGCCATTCTTCTCAGGGCATACAGGTAAAGAAAAAAGTGATTCGTTGCTTTGGAAGTCATTGCTGCAAGCTGAACACCAGCATTCTTTCCACTCTGTGGAGTATTCAGGATTTGACCTTTGTTTATCAGTGAAACAGTAGACAAATTCTTCAACATGTCAGACTGCCACCTAATTCTATTATCTCTGATAAAGAAACACCTCTCAATAACTGGTGGTAGGAACTTATCCATATGAGAGTAAGTCATGTGTTCTCTAAGAAGCACTCTAATTTTCCCAAATATAAGGTAAACCTGATCAAGCTCTGCAGCAATATCTCTGGAGTGCTTCATAAATGTTTTGTATTGACCTTAAATCCTTTACTGACCACAATCTGAGTACATTTCTCTTGTGGGTAGATTAATCTTTCTTTCAGGCACAGAGGATTCCTGTGTGGTTCTCAGAGCTGACCTTCCACAGCAGACCCTCCATCAAGTCAGGCCTTCAGCATGAAAATCTGGATTGCAGGATGGATTGGGTTCCAAGGCCCTCTCGTCTCCGGGGACTCACCCAAACTGAGGAACAGGGGGCTTTCATGGGAGATCACAGGTGTTTATAAACAAAATGGCAATTTTCTTCTCCCATAATTCCATGTTACTGCATTACCAGATCTTATCGGAAGGGCAGCATCTCATTCTTGAGGTTTTAGACGTTAATGAAAGATGCTTTGCTTTCAGCCACTGGGGGCTAAATCAACAAGTCTTGGATTCCTCTTGACTTTTGTTGGATAAAGCCAAAGGCTGAGTTGAAGCCAAAGACATTGAGATGAGGTTGGAGAGGCTTTGAATAAAATAAGATCGGATCAAATCTAGAAAACTCTTATGAAGTAAAAATCAAATAAAACACTGGTGTGGATTCTCAAAGAACTACTTTGATTTACTTTCTAACTGATTTGTTTTTTTGTTGAACTCTGAAGTTTATCGGACACTTTCAAAAAGTTTCAATGATTTATCAAAGTCTAATTTTAAAGGAAAACCTGCAATTGTAAAAGGGGATGCCTACATTCTCATTATACGATAATTTTGTTCATCACTGTCATTGCCCCGTGTACTCTGGGAAAAAATATCATCAACTATGTGTGCTGATCATATGTGCTGTAACCATATAGGATCAATGAAAGAAGATCGTATTGAATGTCATGATGTCAAGAGCAGGAAAGAGAAAGCGAGAAAGAAATAAAGAGGAGATTTGTTTGCCAGTCAATTCTGCCACTCAATCTCCTTCGCCTTGTGAAAGGGTGGGAGAGAAAGGCCGAGGTTCAGCTTTCTGTAAATCTTGTGATGAAATGTTGACAAAACAGACAATTTTCTGTAATTTTCCTGCAGGCCTCTTTCAGCAGCTCACTCACTCAGAACCCCTTCATTTCAAACAGGCGTGCACCGCGACCTCTGACTCATCCCAGACTTCTTTGGCCGTGGCCGAAAGTCGTAACAGTTGCGCCTTTTAGATCAGGTGGATGTCGTTTAAGAAGGCAGCTTCATAATGGAGGCCTTTGTCTCTCAAAGCGGCCCTCTTGGGCCCCAGTAAAAGGATAAGAAATGTAGTTAATAGCTCAAGAGTGGCCTAATCATCAGCTGCCATTACTGCTCCAATATCAGCAGAGATGACAGACTTATCAATAACAAAGGCCCAGCTGAAGCCTCCACCGCTCTGTCATTTTGATCTTTGCTCCACTAATCAGAGCTTTCATTTGAGCTAAGCACCAGGCAGCACACCTCTCATTCTCATCATGCTGTGCCAGATATCACTCATCTTTACAAGCCACTCTGTATTCTTGCTACCCCGGGCCACCATTTCCACAAATTGGCTTGATTTCTCTGGCAAATATATGACACATCAGAGAGCTCATTATACTTATAATATGAGTGCTTCGAACTGTTAAAACTCTCTTTAGCTTCGGGGTTTTGTTCCGGCTGCAACAGTTGGAGCCCAAGTTGTAATAGTATTGCGCTACGCTCGCTTTAATGGTTTTTAATTATTCTTGTCAAAACATGAACATAAAACTAAATCTGTCATTTATGGTCACCTTGTGTATGAGTGTGCACTCACGGGACACTTCATTTGATAAACATCACCGCATAGCTTATGCCTGTTATATTCTGACGGACAATTTGATAGAATAATTTAATGACAGGTTTTATATCTATATCTATCTATATATCTATCTATATATATATATATATATATATATATATATATATATACATACATATATATATTTATATATATATGTATATATGGTTGTTCATCTTTGCACAAAGTTTATCCACCAAGGGGAAACCTGAGAGGGCCAAGGAGGTGCTGCTGCACCTGGACGAGGCGGCTTTTTCATTTACAGTCACATTGAGGATCAGGCACTGACGGACTTAGACACCTGCTACTGGGAAATATGTTCTCCATCAGTGAGCTTTGTACTACTTCTGGCCAGGAGCACTGGGAGACCATTGTTCTCTCTCTGCAAGGACAGCAAAGGTAGCCAAGAGAGTCTTGACAAAAAAAAAAAAAACACTAGAAAATGTGTTTTTTATATATATATAATGCTTATAATATATATATATAACTTATTCAATTTAGCAAATGAAAATAGAATTGCATTAGTTGATTACACTGACATTGCATTTTCACCCAAAAATGTCTTCTGATGAATAATTCAATGTTCATCGCAAACAAATGTTTAAAATCAGCTAGTTTAATTCATTGATAAAGAATTATAAGGACTATCTCATTGAAGCGTCAGCAAACTATGGATAAATTTATGAAATAGGTGCTATAGTTTCAGGCATAGCATGAAACAGTGGAGCTCCTTATTCCTTGAGTTTGATACATGATATGTGCTCCTTCCATCCCTGCACCCATATACTCATATATAGGGGCAGTGAGTTTGGGGATTTTGCAATGTCATATGGGATTAAAAAGGAACAGAACATCAGAGCCATGGTCCACACCACCTGGAGCCCCCTTATGATACCTGGAGCTGCACCACCCAAAAGTAGCCCTACTAACATACTGCCAAATATATCCTGCTCAAACAAACAACATACATCTAACAAGGGCCCATTTGAGAAAAGATTACAAGTGCAACAGGAAACCCTTTGATAGAGAATTTGTTAGAGATGTTATCAACACCATCATCATTCCTCCCGATCAGACAAACTATCTCTAATGACGAAACGTTGGCTGTGGCTTCAGCTGTGCATCAAGAGGAGGGAAGAATCAGAGCTGAGCATAGAGGAGGGACTTGTTTCGAAGAAGCACATATGATCACAAAGCCATTCTTTCTTTGGGTTATTCATCCACCTGCAAATGATTAGGTCAGAAATTTTCTTGCGCTGCCAACATGTCATTCACATTTTAAAAAAATGCACACACGCGCACATGCGCACGCACACACGCGCAGACACAAAACACACATTTTCATTTTTTCATCAAGTAGTGTGCAGCAGTGCATTTATCTGTTTACATTTTGAGGAGTACCTTTCAGAATAAGTAATATAAAAAAATAATCATAATTACTGTATTATCATAAAACACTTGGTCATACTCTAAACAGCCTGGGTGAGGTGACACCTTAATTACGAACCCCAATTCCAATGAAGTTGGGAGGTTTTTAAAACATAAATGTAAACCAAATAATATATTGAATGCCCGTGACCGTCGATCACCCAAGCAGTAGCGGCAGGATATTGACTTCAGAAAACCATTGTCACTTAACGTAGTTCGTCGCTCCATGTGCACAAAATGCATGTTAAAACTCTAGCATGCAGAGCAAAGGACATTTATCAACAACACCCAGAAACGCCGCCAGCTCTTCTGGGCCTGAGCTCATCAAAGATGGACTAGTGCAAAGTGGAAAATTGCGAACACTGTGGTCTGACGAGTCCACATTTCAAATTGTTTTTGGAAATTGTGGATGTGGTGTCCTGTAGACTAAAGAGGAAAACAACAAAGTGTTACGTACGCAAAGTTCAAATGTCACCATCCGTGATGTATTGGGGTGTACTAGTTCTCATGGCATGGGTAACTTGCACATATGTGAATGCACCATTAATGCTAAAAGGTACATACAGGATTTGGAGCAAAGCAATGTATTTTTCAGGGATATACCTGCTTATTTCAGCAAGACAACGCAAAGTAACATTCTGCATGTATTACAACAGCATACCAGAAGTCTCCCATTGAAATTAGGTGGTGCATTATGATGTGCAAATTACAACAATAGAGGATTCTGAAATTGTACATCAAGCAAGAATGGGGAAAGAATTTGACCAACAAAGTTTCAACAATTAGTGTCCTTACGTTTCTAAACGCTTGAGTGTTGTTAAAAGGAAATGTGATGTACCACAGCTGTTAACATGACCCTGACCCAGCTTTTTTGGAACCTGTTGCAGACATTAAATTTGAAATGAGTGAGTAGCTTCAAAAAGCCGAAGAGGTTTATCATTATGAACATTATATATCTTGTCTTCGTCGCGCATTCAATTGAATATGGGTTGAAAATGATTTGCAAAAAGATGTATTCTGTTTTACTTAACGTTTTACAAAACATGCCAAATGGCGACACTGTGACCAACTGGTTAGCACATCCGCCTCAGAGTGCAGAGGTCAGGTTGTGGGTTCCAATCCGGACAGGCTTTGGCCTTCCTGTGCGCTGTTTGCATGTTCTCCCTTGTGTGGCTTTTCTCCAGGTATACTAAGGTTTGCTCCCACATTCCAAAAACATGTGTGGTAGGTTGATTGAACACTCTACATTGTTCATATGTGTGAATGTTTTTTGTCTATTTGTACCCTACAATAGCTGGTAACCAGTTCAGGGTGTAGCCTACCACGCCTACCACCCAAAGACAGCTGGGATGGGCTACAGCACACCCGTGACCCTTGTGAGGATAAGCGCTTCAGAAAATGGATGGATGGAAAACATCCCAACTTCATTAGAATTGGGGTATGTAGCTAAGGTAAGCAAACTGATTTTAAATTCTGTACTAGTATGGCAAAAATCTGCTGATACAAATTTTGATCACCACGGTGAGTCATAGCACTACAGCGAATATGTCAAAAATTAGAATTTATATACAGTCTACTAGACTAGACTGTTGTCTCGAAACTAAATCACATTTTTACAGTATTTCTTTGTGTTAAGAATTTCAAATTTTCCAGTTCTCAACATGATTTTTTTTATCCTTACAATTTGAAAAAAAAAATTTTCAATTAGTGAATTGAGAGAAAGAAATTACAGAATAAAGATGCTTCCAAGCCCGAACTGGACTGCAGACTCAACATCAAAATACTGCTGCATCAAAAAAAAAAAATTAAAGAAGCCACATTTCAAGTGTCTGTGATCTGGCTTTTTTTTTGGATCAGAAGCTAAAACTCTTAACCGCATATGACAAGCAATAAGGGGTTACTGTGTGAAAAACAGGTTTTCCAAATGCATGACTGTAACATTGTAAAGGTAAACTTGAGGAACACATTGACACTACTCAAAGTGAGGATGGAATGAAATTCATGTCTGCCTGCAAAATAACGCAAAAAGTTGTTTCAAGGGGCGGTGTGGTACCCGACTGGCTAGCATGTCCACTTCACTGTTCAGAGGTCATGGGTTAGAATCCAGTCTCTGGCCTTCCTGTGTGGACTTTCCACGTTCTTCCCGTACCTGCATGGATTTTCTCTGAGTATTCCAGCTTCCTTCACCATTCCAAAAACATGCATGGTAGGTTCATTGAAGACAATTGTCTGTAGGCGTGAATGTGAATTATTGTTTGTCTCTATGCGCTGTGATTGGATGGTATAACCAGTGCAAGGTGAACACTGCCTCTCCCCCAAAGTCTGTTGGGACAGGCTCCAGCACACCTGTGACCCTAGTGATGATAAGCGGTACAGAACATGGATGGATGGATTATGTAGGGTTGTTTGTAGAATGGTTTGTACATATTCTTCATTAAAAAGATCAATGTAAAGTTGAAAGTGATGAGTCACTCTGTTTTGGCTAGAATACTTTGCTATAATAATTGACTGCATTTGGTTCTCAAGTTAAAGAATAACTCATTCACTGCTTATTCTCGGAAGTGCTGAGGGCATACTGGAGCCACTGACTTTGGGCGAGAGGCGGGGTACACCCAAAGATTTACAATAAATATGAATGGTCTAACAATGTCGCGTAATTGCCGTTGGAAGCTGCGAAGCCATCAGCAGCCATCTTAGGTTGCCACTCACTAAGCACCACCTCACTTAGGTACATTGATTATTGAGCCGGATCTTCACTTTATTTACTGTTTCAGCGGCAAAACTACCACAGTGTACGCCATACGGTTGTACCAAAAAGTCTGGGGGAAGTGCTACAGGCACATTTCATCAGTAATACCATTTTAAAGAGTATATTTCTGAGTGCTGCTCAAAGACGTCTCTGCATCATTAAACATGTTATAATTAAAATGTTTCCAGGTAAAAAAAAAAAAAAAAGAAAAATAACAGACTTCGTCAGTATAAGTGGCAGCGTAAAATGGCTGCGCTCAGGCTTCAGTCGCCAAAGGCCTATTGACATGCTGCATTCGATGAAAATGGAAAATGGGAAAACACTTTTTTTGGTTTGTCCCAGTTTCGAATTCAAATCTTTTGCGGCAAATGTATACAACAAAGATGGCCGATTCTGGTCAATTGTTTGTTGTTCTGTTTCATAACAACACATTTTGACCTCCAGCAGAACTTCTTCAGAATTTCTTCACTTCATACAAATAAAGGAATATCGTCATCTTCAAAGCCTTCTATTTATTCACCAAATAACTTAATGGAGAGAGATACCTTAAAACTGTCAATACAAATCACGTTGTGTTACGCTAAGTTATTTTGAATAAATGTAACAATAAATACATAACGATAAATAGATGTGAATAAAGTTTTGCCATCCACTGTTTGTCTCCATGGGCTCGCCACTGTCGAGTGACGTAACACAGAACTTGGTCCTTTTTTCAAACTTCGCAACTTGGAACTCCAAGTTCAAAGGACTTTCCTAGTGATTTCCAACTTCCTACCTTCTTTGAATGCAGCATTAAGTCCGTGGGTACGCCCTGGACTGGCCACCAGCCAAACATAAGCCAAAGAAAAACATCTATATTCACATTCGCAGCCAATGTTCATTCAATTAACTCACCAAGCATGTTTTGGGAATGTGGGAAGAAACCGGAGCAACCGTAGAAAACCCACAGAGGTACCGGTAGAAGAAACGTCACACAAGAGGGTCAGAGCCCTCATTTGAACCTACAACTTCAGAACCATGAGTCGGATGAGCTAACTATAGCTAACTGTATGAATCAATGAATTCCCACCTAAATATCACAACAGTGAATTATATGACACTATATCCTCCAAGATAACACACAAAGGGGTCAATGAATTATCATTACACGTGGAACAAAATACGATATATCTGCCTTTTCTCAACTAGTTTAGAATAAGTAAGTGGATTCAAGTATGTATAGTCGCGTATTTCCTCTACCTTGTGGTCAAGTTGGAAAATGACACTTTCATATATATCCTGGTCTAATACTTTTACTGAAATCAAATTAACATTGCGTGACTATCATGCTTACCAAAATCTCAAACAAACCTAAAATAATTATTTCTTCGACAGTGTTTGCCACAACAATCATTATGACACCATGACCTGAGACTGTTCAATTAACATACAAAGGCGTGACATCTTGAAATTTTGTACATTTCTTGAATTATTATTATTATTATTATAATCTTGTTAAAGTTAAAGATAATTTTATATTTATTATGTACTTATGAGGAACACGCATGGCGAGTTTTCTTACAATGTAGTCTCTGGCGCCCCTTTGTGGCATTTTTACAGAAGACTAAAGTGTCATTTTCATGTGGCGCACATTTCAGATCTTTCCCGTAATATTAAATATCTGCAAGTATAGCATACAACAATAACTCGAGAGAGTTCAAAGATGACTGCTCTTTAACTTCCATATTTAACTAATGCTCCCATTGGGGCTTTTGATATTTTAAAATGCTCGTGTTTTATTAAGAACGAAATAACGTTATTAATCGTACTATTAAATATCTCTTTTAAATATAGTTTTTACGACACTGAATATTACAATTAACGATCATGAATATTACGATATCTCAACTGATACTATGACTGTCACAGGTACATGATATAGTACGTGATATAGGGTTTGGTGCATATTTGATACGCATGCACGGATACTAATGCACTGTTCGCTTTAGCTTTGTCATTAAATTCGCGCTAAGGGTGCGGTGCGCATATGTGTGGTACACCCCATTACAGAATTTCACACAACGCGCGTTGTGATTGTGAAATGAAAGTGGACCACATAGCATGTATCGCACGCCACGGGTGCAGTGAATGAGACAAGAACATTTGCATGGCCACTTTGAGGGTTGAGAACAAACTGGATCCCGCCTCGTCTTCATTTATTATGGTGCGTATGACTTGCATACTGTATGGGGAATATGTCTCTATACATTGCGCTAGCATAAGTAAGGGAGGGGCTGCTGCAAAACTCGCCGATAGAATGAATGCAAAGAGCCAAAAGAACACTTCCTGTTGATGCAAAAATTGCAGCAGCAACTGTCTGACACATCTGGACTGGAGAGGGGGGGAGGCCTGGCCGTGGCTGTTAGCGAACTTTGAGGGGAATGGACAACGTTTAATGTCAGTCTGCAGCACGGTGAGTCCCCTTGTTTTAAGTGCGGCGTGGACTGGTGACGGCGTGCCGTGGTTCGTCATGCCAACGTCTGTTCTGTCTTACTTCGCTAATGGTGGAATGTGGTGCCAGCGATTGCATGCTAGCCCATGCTAGCATTAGCCACCACCGTTGGCTAACATGGGTTGATCGCTAACTCGGTTGGTGAGCTAGCTAGCCGTATAGCCACCTTATATGACAGCCGACATAGTGCCCCTGTAAGCCCACGTCAGTGAAAATGTATACAAGATAGTGAACCTTTTGTGCATTGTGTACAACGTGAACCTACTGTCAAGTTATTTCGCGCTGACTGTACATAGTGAGGTGTGTGTGTTTGTGTAGGACCAGAGGTTTTGCTTAAATGCTAGCAAAATGTTAAGCTAGCTAATGGAGTTAGCAAATGTTCGAATGCAGTTTGCTCGCGGTGTGGCACGGCCCTGTGAAGCGATGCACATACAATATGGTTAAAGAATTCAGTACACCAGCGGTTGAGACGGCCGACATTACTCAGTTGGATTCGGCATTCAGCAGGCATTTCATCCTCTAATTGACAGACTTGCCAATTCTTTTGCTACCCACAGATTGGATTGTAATAAATGACAATAAAAGTTTGACACGGTATGGATTTGCTGCATTTTGTTTCGTCAGTCGACGTCCCACTCTTGAGTATGTTTAACTGATGGACTTGACATGACAGTTAATGGAAGAATGTAAGCATAAACGTATCAATTTGTAATTCAAAACTGTCTGGGGGAGCAGACCTATTGGGCAATCAGCCCATCATGTTTTACATTGCAGTTATTATTTAGTTTACACGACATCCTTTCTTCCCAGCAAAACCTACTAAGCTACCAATCAGTAATTATGCATTTTCATGTTCCTGTCACTGTTATTGCTGGAAAGATTAAAGTCCATCAAAGTCTGGTTATTCAGTACAGCAGAGTTCACCCAGGACACCAGACTATTAACTTTTAAC
Organism: Idiotropiscis lumnitzeri; assembly: GCF_059441095.1. Lineage (NCBI taxonomy): Eukaryota > Metazoa > Chordata > Actinopteri > Syngnathiformes > Syngnathidae > Idiotropiscis > Idiotropiscis lumnitzeri. Next base: position 37,795,932 of record NC_142391.1, read on the forward strand.
TTAAATGATTTTGACAATTTTTAGGCGACATCAATTCCCTAAGACTATCTCATGAAGCCTGGCACATAATCCTTATCTATGGTAAGTTAATCATATTACTAGAAATGTGACAGACAAGCTTGGCCAATTTATTATAAATCTGGAGAATGGGTTCTGGAGAATTGTGTTTTATGTGTCAGGGGAAAATGGCTTCATTGGAATAGGCTAGTGTGTGTGACATGGTTTGTAGAAAATCTGTTCAAAAATGCCTTCAAGTTGGAGTAATACAGTAACCTAATTATTTCTCAACATATTTCTACAAAACCTAAAACAACCATGTAATTGTCCATGCTTAATTCAATTCTGAACTTGTTTCTTGTGAAGATGTTCATTGAAAGGGCCTAATTGTCAAAAGTGATTGTCAAAATTTAATTTTTCTGTTTTCTTTTCAAGAGGATGGTATGTATTTTTTCTAATTTGTTGCCATGGTAATGAATATTTTTTCAAAGATTTATGCAATTTCACTAGTAAGAGTGTTTGCCAGGAACTACTGGGTGGTTTGGCCGAAACGTGTGCACCAATTTATGAATCTAGTGTGTGCAACTATGAAGTTTGGTGCTACACGGTTAATTCTCTTTGATGCTGTAACTACCTGCAGTTTTATTAAATTATCAGTTGAAACATAATTTTTGGGTGCTGTTTTGTTGACGTGAGTGTGTAACAGAATAGAATAGTTTGGTGTGAGGGAAGCTTGTAATGAGAATGACTGACAAGTAAGATGGTGTTGTTGTTTTCCCTAAAAAGTTGTCATTTTGGAGGTGAGGGGGGGGGGTTATACCCGTCGTTTTTAAATGAGTTTAAAAAAAAATCGTTAAAAATCGTGATTTTGATTTTATTTTTAAGAAATTGTGACATGATATTCTTACCATATCGCCCACCACTGGATGGAATTTTGTAAAACACAAGTAATTTGTTTCCGGCAGTATGAGCTACAGTAGTATTGCAGTAACAAGCAACTATTATAAACAAAAACATTACGTAAATATAGAAAGTCTTTCATTAATATAAGGGCACTATTGTGCAGATGTACCACCAATGACAGCTGAGCAACGATTTGGAGAGTCATAAGAGCCGAGATAAAGTGATCAGTGGTCCGGTCCTTATAATACCATGACTGTTGAGCAGATGATGCAGACTTTTTTTTTTTTTAAGTGACCAGTCGTAGTACTCGTATGTGTGTCATATTTAACACATTTATGTTTGATTTTTGTTGCTCCAAGTTTTTAATTATTTTTGTTTTTTTAAACAAACAGTGACTTATGTTGCATGCAAAATAGTGACATCCAGGACAATTCCTTGCACAACTTGGATTGCTCGCCCAAGCAATGCTTGTAAAAATTAAAATGTGCATTCTGATGAATGTCAGGACTAAAACTCAATTAAAGACCAAGTGTGAAGTAAATTCAGAAAATGGTAAATCAAATCTTTTTGTGTCTCAATTAAAGTAATTACACATAATACAAATAATAAAGCATGGAAAATAAAAATTTGGCAAAATCCTAGTTTTCCCAAAGTTAGATTCAGCAGAGCGACAAACCCGGAAGTGTGATGTCATTCCAAGGGATTCATGGAAGAGCTCACAGAGAAAGTATATTAAGCCAGTCAGAAATTGACTCAAAAAGCGAAATATCAAACGTATCTGAGGGGATTCAGGTATTTGAAGAGTTGGAGGAAGAGGAGCTGCCTGGATTTATGTTCGTTGGACCGTACATGTACGAGCCAGATGCTCAGGAGAACAAAAATATTGTGCCTAAGACATGAAGTGAAGGCGAGACTCATCGAGACTGGAAGAATGGTCCGATTTATGGCGTTCTTCTTGTCTTCTTTTTCAATAGGTTTCAAGTTTTCCTTTTTTTTCAAACAAAAAAACCTTTCTGGTGGAGAGCAAAAAACTCTTACCTCGCTGACGGCTTCGGCTGTCACTTCAGCGTTTGTCAGAGCTGCGATACTTCCGTGTGACGGGACGGAGCGCAGTTTTGTGTGCAACAGTTTGACTTACTTTTTAGATGACCAGTGACCCCCCTCTCCTGGTCCAACAAGACACAAGATGTTTTTATGACACCATGTCTGGTAATATTACATAGCGACTGTCATGAACAACAAAAAAACAATCATACCATCTGAGCTAATGCTCCCGACTTGTGGCTTGTTTATCGTGAAGGCGACAGATACAGTATATGCTTGTGACAGTGATAACCTCATGCAGTACAGTGTGCTTAAAAGTTGTGCCCAGTGTTGGCAGAGGCCAGTCAGTGCAGTTCTCGAAGTGGCGATATTTTGCTGGGTTTAGGTGAAGTCATATGAAGGAAATATGTTTCCTCTCGAGATGTCTTCATTTTTGTTTGAACACATGTCTTGTACTATAAAGAATGTCTTATTCCTTGTTTGCTGGTTTAAGCTCCTATTTGCACAGCCATGAACTCACTGGAATACGATGTATCTCACTTACTATAATGCTCGCTACAAGGGCTGAATGATATATAATTTTGGGCGTGATTTTGAGATCGTCAAAGATGCTTTTTTTTATTTTAAAAGTCTCATGAAGCAGGTCACACTAACCAGCGCCGTACTGATTTAAAAAAAAAAAAATAAATTAAAAAAAAAAAAAGGGTCACCCATAGTAGGGCTGGGCGATATGGCTAAAACCTATATCGTGACGCATGTATGTCATATCGGTCAATATAGATTGAATTATTATTGTTTTTTTTGTTTTCTCCTTTTTTCTTTTTTTTTTTACTACTGAAAATCAAAAAGAGGAATAGGGCTGAATTCCAATTTGTTTTATTTTAAAATGTACAACTCATGTCGGCCTCCGGCGCTCTCGTGTGCAGGGGTTACGGGCCGTTTCGTCCAGGACGTGTCCGCGGAGAGTGCTTGTTAGCGGCTTAACTGCTACATACGCCCGCCCCGCTTCTCCGGAGGTCTCTTGTGCTGGAGCTACGGGCCGTTTCCTCAAGTCGTCCGATAAGTCCACTTTACCCCACCCGTTTCTTTTTTCATTTTTTTTTTTTTGAGTCACGCTAGCTCAGTGGCACATGCGTAAGCCTCATGTTGTATTTCCTCAATGGCAGGGAGTTTGTGTTTTTTTCTTTTTTTGGGGGTGGGATCGATAATTTATCGATACCATTTTCTATTGATAGCAATCATCCAACTATCGCGATACAAGTAATTTATTTTACGCTGCTTGAATGCTAGGCACCAAGCAATCGTGCGCTGCAGTATCAACTTTATTTGTATTCTATGCGTGTCCGTGCACAGCAGCTGCAACAAGCTGCGTGGTGCAGATCATCTCCTCCGTGTTGACAAATAAACTACTCCACTAACAAGTAGAGGGCGGTGAACGATGAGTCGTTCAGCTCTGTAATCGCTAAAGTGAAAAAAACGAGTCGGAAAAGAGCCAAAATAAGTGCGATGGTGTACAGTCGACTTTTAACAGAAGTCTGGCTAGAACCGCGTTCGGGCAGAGAGCCAGCAACTATGAACGCAAATGTTGTATTTCATTCAATATGAATCTCGACTTCAGACGACGGCTACGTTAGCAATTTAGGAGACACTCATACGGATAACGTCATCATGACAAAGGAGGAGGAGTTGGCCACTTCGCTGGAACTTTTGTGCTCTGAATTTTTCAAAGTCTGTCCATCCATTTTCTGCATCCTCACTAGAGTTGTGCGAAGGCGTGCTGGGTGCAGGGCTCAACAACCGCCGTGTTCGTGAAGCTCTCTATCCAACATTGACGCGCCTGAAGCCGGCCCGACTAAAAGCAACGAAAGATATTTCAAACCTTGCCGACCTGAGGTCTGTGCTTGTTATCCCCCCCCCCAACTCTCTGCTGATGCATACTAATTTTTAAATGGCGCAAGACAACTTGAGCAATATGCTTGTGAAAAGGTAGCACATACCCGTGGTCTGCTGTTGTCAGTGGAGAAACCTAGTCTTGTTTTGAATATGTTCAAAATTCCTTGCAACAAGAAAAGCAGAGGCAAATGTATGGTGAACATTTGCGACCTTTATCGAACCTTGACGGACCCTGATGAGAATGTAACATTCGCTACCTTCACAAACACTCGTAAACGTTCGCCCCTCAGTGGGATAGAAGCTTTACATTTACCCGTCTATTTTTCTCTTCTTTCTCCTTCTCCTTCTCCTCCTCCTTCTCCTTCTCCTTCTCCTTCTCACAATCACTCACACTGCCTACATTCACAAAGGTCATTTATTCCTCATTTCTCAGCATCCAGTTAAACAAATAAATAAAATGAGCAGCGTGGTCCCAGACCCAATGTCTCTTTTTTTTTTCCTTTTTTGTTTTTATTTTCTTTTAGCAAGTCTGCCCATCTAGCTAGCGATGCAAAACAATACAAACCTCACATTTATTTGTCCACATTGACAAAATGCATGAGCGGTACTTGGCTATTAGTATTATTATGACTAGCAACTTTATAGTGTAGTAAGACAAATTGATGTGTATATAACTGACTGTGCATGAGAGGTCGGGATGTAACAATTTGTTGAGAATGGATTTACTAAAATCAATTTTAACAGATTAAAATATTCATCGATGTAATAAAAAATCGATTTGCAACACCATTGATTGATGCAACATAAATGCAGATATTTAAAGTAAAATTTGGGTCACAAAATGATTTGTGATTATAGCAGTCAAATCTATTGTACATTGTTTCGTTCCGGTAAAAACAAAACTCTGGTAAGACAAACACGCAGCTTAACTGTCAAATTGATTACCGTATTTTCTGTACTATAAGCCGCTACTTTTTCCTTTGATTTCGAACCATGTGGCTAATACAGCGGTGCAGATTTTCTGTGTATTTTTCTCTCAACCGGTAGGGGCGCTCTATAGTTAATAAAATACGCGAAATATATCTTGAGTTTTCTTTCTTGGGTCTGTTCTATTTTAATTAGCAAAGTTGTTGCTATGTTAAAAAGCACTGTTTTAAGAATCTGTTTATGTACCTTTGTGTGCATTCACAGTACAAAATCGCTCTGTACGTTCCGCAAACAATGTTTTTCAACATAGAAAACTGTGGCTTGTATATCATGGTTTTTTTTTTGTTTTTTGGGGGGGGGGTCACTGCGGCTTATATGCAGGTGCGCCTTATGGTTTGGACAATGCAGTAGTTCAGTTTTTAGATTTTTTTTTCTTTAAATAAAAACATTTTGGTTATAAAATTGATTAATTCTCTCAAAAGTTTAAAAAAAAGAATTCAAATCAACATCAGAAATTGAAAATCAAATTGGGGTTTGAGTCAATCATTACATCCCTAATGAGAGCCGAGCCAATAAATTTATACAATACAAAAATGTAATACAATACAAAATTTGTACAATTATAGCGGGGATTCCCTTTTATTCTGAATTGGATATAATAACTAATAAGTACCTTTTACCTGTGCTTGAATGATGCCATGGCCAAAAGTTTAAACATCCACTATAAACTTACATTTTTTTAGTCTGTATTTATTTACAAAAATAGTAGTACTAATTAAAATTATTCATGCGCTGATCAATTCAAATCATGATCAACTGATGTATGTGATCGGGCCAATCGCCGATTGCAGGCCACACAAAGACTAATCCAACCATCCACTCTCACACGAGAGGCAATTTAGAGTGTCCAATCAACCTACAATGTATGTTTTTGGAACGCGGGAGTACCTGGAGAAAGCCCACACAGGCACGGGGAGAACATGCAAACTCCACACAGGCAGGACGGAGCCAGACTCGATCATTTCATCGTGTGGGAACTCATTTTGGCCACTTGTGTCCGAGATCTTGTTCTTTCGGTTACGACCTGCAGCTTGTGACCATAGGTGAGGATGGGAATGCAGAATGACTGATAAATTGAGAGCTTCGCTTTCCGACTCAGCTCCCTCTTCACCACGACGGACTGATACAGAGTCCGCATTTGCAGATGCTTGACCGATCCGCCTGTCGCTCAGTCATTTACTTTGACATCAGTATGTCATTTATTGTGCAGTCAGCGGAGTCACACAAACCATCCATAAGCGTCTCCAGAAGGTCCTGCTCACCTCCTAACTGGTTCTCTTAGGAGGGAGCGCATAACCTCAATTCTGGCTTCCCTTCACTGGCTCTCCGTTCACTTGAGAGTTCATTTTCAAGATTATTTTATTATTAAAATCTTTAATTGGTCTCACCCCACCTTTCCTCTCTGACACCTTCCCGTGGTGTCCCCCGTAATCCTTAACCGGAGACCGATTGCTACAATCTAACTCCATCCAAAAATCCAGCGGTGGTAAAAGGATCGACCCTCGACCGCTGAGATGTCGAAGCTAAAAATTATCAGCTTCAACGCGGAGGGCATGTCCCTTGCAAAGGCTGAACTGATTTCCATCCAAACCCTCGACCATCTGCTTCGACACTGCCCAGCAGGCCCAAGGTGCTCAGAAGAAGACCTACGAGATGCCACCGATACTGCCATTTCGCTGGGTGGAAAGATGGGCTGATAAGCTATGAATGAATCCAACCTTACGCACCTGCCTGGTGCCTCAGGTCAGCAGATCATACGCTACTGGATATACTGAGGACTAAGGGGCGGCTCAGTGGCAATCAAGGTTTTTCCATTGCCCTTCCCTCACTTTGGAATGACCTCTCACGAAAAAGTAGGCAAGTCTCCACATTTTTAAAGTTCGTCTTAAAACACATTTTTAATCTTTGCTTGTCTGCAACCCTTGTGAGGATAAGCAGGTCGGATGAGACTCAACATCGTTTTAGTTTTTTATTATATTAACTGTCTTTATGTTAATAATTTATTGATTTTAATTGTCTTAGTTTTTTTTTTATGACTGTTTTTTACTTTATGTACAACACTTTGTATGCAACTGGTGGTTGTCTTAAAGTGCTCCATAAATGAAGTTGCGTTATTACCTATTATGATTTCAGATGGTGGACCCAAAAGAAGTCTGTCTTTGAGCTTATGTGTTTAGTGGTAACCATTTTTGTCTTTAAAATTCCAAAACACACCCATTAGATTGCTTCAGGGAGACTTCGCCTTAAATAACATCAAGGTCCAGGCAAAAACTTGTTTGTACAGTCATGGCAGATTAACTTTACTGCATAACGTTCAACTGTGTTGACAGTACTGGAATTTCTAGCTTTGATTAAACACTCCAAAAAGTGTCAATTTTCATATCAATGTTTATGAGAGTGGATTTTTGTTTCCCGTATTCTTTGGCACTTATGTGTTACTCCCATAAATGTATTTTTCTCAGTCTTTTTTCTCCAAATTCCACTGGCCTGCAATGCATTTAGTAATGTATTTTAATTGAAGTATGAATGGCCCATAGGTGGGAAGGAATGTTGTCTGTCTGCCAGGGTTGAACGATGTATCGTTTTGACCGAAATCGCAATCTCAGTCGGCGCAATTTCAAGATGGTCAAAGCTGTGGTTTGTGCCCCACGTTCACGAACCAGGTCACGCAGTACTGATTTAAAAAAAAAAACACCCCACTATCACTCGTTGTCCCGGATGTAATTTCTTCCATCGCTGCTTGAATGCTAGGCACCAAGCTATCTTGCGCCGCAGCAGTACGAACTTTATTTGTACTATATGCAAGTCCGTGCACAGCTGCAGCAACGGGCGTGTTTACATGAGACACGCAACGTATATTAAATATTTATCATCTCATCAATAATATTTGGACCACTGAGTTTTGATATCTACTCAATAATAGGTCTCAAAATTATATTTTTATAAATTTAGCTTTGCTATGGGACGATGATTTTATTGACATAATCTGACATCTATGTACAAAGAATATGTACGTTATTACGAAATGTTAAACATTTTGGGGTTTAAAAAAATGCATTTTCATATGCACAAATACACAAATAGAAAATTATACTTGACAGAAAGTATTTTTTAAGGACTTGAGAAAAAACTGCCACCTCACAAAACCTCTTAACTGTCCTTGCGTTATTACAGTAATAGCTTTTATTGTTTTTAATGATATAATGGCGTTTTCCATTATATTTGTAAAGGTCACTGTACATTGTGAAGAAATTGTGACCGATATTACCGATATTGCAGCCGATGTCTGATTCTGATGTGATATGATCAGTAATGATTCAAGCTGTAATTTTTTTTTTGGATGAAATGTTAGCTCCCCCAACCCCTGTCTCATGTAAACACGCACGCCGTCTCTGTCTGAGACGTTAAAGGGACGCTTCATTGATGCTAACATTGGGGCTTGTATAATAGGTTTGGATGTAAAAATGACATCAGTACTAAAATGCCCATCCTCCCCTAAAAGACTCTGTAGTGATTTAAGTTTTTTTTTATTATTATTTTTTTTAGATGAGATTTACCATAAATTGGCACACCCTCTGTTGGAGCTCGGCTTGTTGTGAGCTAATGTTGTCACCTCCGCAAAATCCAAAACACCGTTGATATTTCACACAAATGGTGGAGCTACACATGGAGAAAAATAATATTGCAATTCTCACAGGCGTATATTATTTATCATCTGGGAAAAATGACTCATGTTATTGTGGTTTATTGAGTAGTTTTGACCAGCTCTGTCTGTGTGTGTGTGTATTATACTACTCCAAGGTGACCAAGGCACGCACACCTGAATTAGCATCACAATGGCTATAGAATAAATACAAAAATGTGGCAAAACTGTACAGTATTACACAGTGCTATTTTTCTTATTGAAAAAATGCATTACAAAAATTGTTGCTCCGTATTTTTGGGCGCCTGGAACAGATCGGTGGAATTTCCATTAATTTCAATGGGTTAAAGGTGTTTCGAGTTACGATTGGGGTCACGGAACAAATTAAACATATATCTCAAATTACCACAGTAGCTACATTTATTACTCGCCAAAAACCTAAATCCCAGATAGAGATTTTGCTCTAATTTCAAACATTTCGGTAGAATCTGAGCATCATCCCGTATATGAATTTCAACCACTGAACATACATTTTTGTCTGCCTTTGCAACTTTTTCATATTCCTGTCTGTATACCATATACATCGACATGTTGGGACGGAAATTGCAATTCTATCCCTCTTTGCTTATCCGGTGTCTAGATGAGAACATGAGGTGGAGTCGACAGGTGCCTTGGCAACTGGACAAAGTATTTACATTCCAAAAATGATAACCGTGACTCAATATGCAGGAATATCCAGCTTAATCTACAGCTAGGGAGTGGAAAGAGTTGCAGATCAACTGCCTACTACTCTTGCCCATCTTTTGAGAGCTGAGTCATTTGCCAAAATGCTCAAATTGTGTACATTTCCTGAGAAAAAACTATCCAATAATCTGTTGACTGAATTCAACGAACTGTTTTGAGCGAAAAGTCAACCTGTAAAATACGTATTTCTGAATTATTGCTTCAGTAAGTGAGTGAGTACCAGTGTGGCAATTAGGCTGAGTTGAAGTCAAGTCTGGAGCTAGGTCCAAAACAAGCAGATTTGCTTTGCAATTTGTGAGTAAGAATTTGCAGTTTGCACCGAATTTATAAACATTTAAAAGGAAAACTTCAATCCGTCGTCTGTGTGCCATCATTTATGCGCAAGAAGTAGAAAGCGGAAGCAAAGCTGTTTGGGTGACTGAGTGGGATGATCGTGAACGTGTGGAAGCATTTCAGACTGAAATGGAAGGCAAGCACCCGGTTGCGTAACTATGGCTGTACGATATATCTTTATCGTATCAAAGTTGAGATATAAAGAATTAAGATATTAATTTCGAAATGAGGACGATATCAGTCACATGACCTTGCCACGCTTGTGTTGCATGCAGGGTCATTTATTTAATGAAAACTAACGAAATAAACTGAAAGTGAAAATACATTTACGTGAAGAAGATAAAATGAAAACGCTTTTAAAAAATGACTACATGACTACGTTTACATTTAAAAAAAAAATACTAACTGTAATTATAGCTAGAATGTCCTTTGTTTTCATCTTTGGCAATTCATTTAGTACACTAACTAAATTAAAACAAACACAAAAAAAAAAACGAAAAACGAAAAAAAAAAAAACAATAAAAATTCCCAAACTATAATAACACTGGTTGCTTGTACAGGTAAATCTCAGTTCATCTAACCACATTCCTCCTTTCAAGTTTGGCGTTGATCAACAGTTTAAAGCAGCCAATGACAATCATCTTGCGTAGGGCGAGAAGCCGCTGCTGTCTAGATAACTCACGCGCAAGAAATCCACTACCGTGTTCACTGTCAAGTATATACGGACGGTACATATATACAGTAATTTGTTTTCATTTCAGTCAGTATGTGACTATATTAAAAATTTCAAAATTACAAGTGGATGTGCCTTGCAAGTCCGTTCGATTGAGTGGGAGTTATCCTCTACTTTTTATATATCTACACTTTCCTCATGATTATTGCCCACGTTCCATTTGTGTCGCAACGCGCGTCTTCGTTGACTTCCACCATCTTTTTGTGGGGTCATACAATTTAGGGCTGGATGGTTAAGGAAAAACTAATAATCAGGATTATTTTGATTCAGGTCCTGTGACCTATTTGGACACAACCAATTAGAAAGTCAATTTCAAAGTTAAATTAGTTTTTGCAGCACTACAAAAATTCGTGGAGCCGCACATAGTTGTTTTCCGCGCCTATGGATTCACCTGTACATAGTTTTTTTTGTTTTTCAGTTTTTTTAATTAACAATTTTTTACAATATTTTGTTTCTGTCCCCACCCCTCCGCCTGAAAAAAAAACTGCTAAATTTTACATTTTACTATGCACTGAATGACATGATAGTGTTAACTTTTTATCTTAGACTGTCTATGCGTTTGGGGTGTGTGTTCCCTTGCCAACCTAAACAATGTTGCCAGACCCGTTCTGCATTATTTAAAACAGCCATACACCAAGCGACCCGATCAAACGTTACTTTGGCTGCGAGTCAAAATACGAACCACAAGTGAATGGCTTTGCAACAGCAAGAAGTTATGGCCAACTGAAATGCTAGGTAATATCACATGATCTGTCTCAAAAGGAATAATGTTAAAAACCCAGTTTGCAGTCAGCTCACATGCACGACTGCAGTGCTCAAACCTGGCCAGTTATAATGGCATGCAATTTTGAAACTGATAGTAACAGAGAACCCTGTTCTTTTCCAACAAAAGGTTTGTATTAGTATTGTAAACACGCCGATGTTAGCCACAACTGCTTATGGTAGTAGTATGAAGTATTTCTCATAAAACGTTACTAATGGGGCCCGGCCGACATGGATTTAAAAAAGAATATTATATATATATATATATATGTGTATATATATATATATATATATATATATATTATTGATATTTGCCATAAAAAATACTGATTACTGATTCATCAGACAATTAAAAAAAATACATAAAGCACAAATTATTTTCACTTTCTATTGAAAATGTGTGCAAATAGGATGTTTATTTGGAGGTTTAAGTATAAACTTTATTTTCACAACACTGTTAATGGTAGTAAAACAAGTGTCAAACTTCAACCAGTGCTATAATCTTCCAATTTATTCTGCCGCCCAATTAAAAAGTTGGCCCTTAGTTACTAGAATTTTAATTTATCATTTTTTTCTGTAAATTTGAGTTTTTGCTATATACAATCAATCAATCAAAAAGAGGTGATAACTGAAAGGTTGGTGGTTCATGCCCACCCAGGGACGTGCACAAGCATTATGGCTGCCAGGATGGCCGAGTGGTCTAAGGCGCCGCGTTCAGGACCCAGTCTCCCCAGGAGGCCTGGGTTCGAATCTCGAATTTCCCCATTGTGGGACTAATAAAGGGAATATTATTATTATTATTATTATTATTATTATTAAGGTTGCTAATTCCCTGTCACTTCTACCATTTTGATTTGGGATTTTATGATTAATTACAATTCTGCACCATCTGTTGTGGCTTCCCTAAAAATATACAAAAATCCACACAAAAAGCAAGGGATGTCATGTGCAAAACCATCCTTGGATTTTTTTTTTTTGTGAGACTTTGGAGGTGAAAGCTGTTTATTTTATTTTTTTTTAAGTAAACTCTTATACCACTTGACAGCAATTTAGTGGCTCCTCTGTTAAAAATCTAAAATGAAAAATAGAACACTGTTCATACTGCATAAAGTAAAAGTATAAATACCATACCTTCTGTATCTCTTTGCTCATGTTCTGTGTTTTTCTTTTCCCCTCAGGTGATTGACAAACTGGAGAAGCATATTCAAGAAATGGACGACGGCAGCTACATCGAGTTTGATGTGCCGGAGTTCAGCAACACTGTCCTGACTCAGCTCAATGAGTTGCGACTCCAGGGCAAGCTATGTGACATCATTGTTCACATTCAGGGTCAGCCGTTCCGCGCCCACAAGGCTGTTCTGGCAGCGAGCTCACCCTACTTCCGAGACCACTCAGCTCTCAGCACCATGAGTGGCCTTTCGATCTCCGTCATCAAAAGCCCTGAGGTGTTTGAGCAGCTTCTTGCATTCTGCTACACAGGTCATATGTCCCTACAGCTCAAGGACATTATCAGTTTCCTCACCGCCGCCAGCTTTCTGCAGATGCAGGTCATTATTGACAAGTGTACTCAGATCCTGGAGAGCATCCACTCCAAAATAAGCCTCCCAGTTAATACCTGCAGCCCAGAGAAGGATGATTCGCAGACCAGCCGCAATGGGGTCAATGACAGCAACCTCTTTGTCAACCCCACGCAGATCTCCCCCCCTTACTACTCCCGTCAGAGTCATGCAGGACAGGAGGCCCGCTTGGATCTTGCTGGAAAAGGCCTCGGTCGAGGGCGACTGCAGCACGAGGAAGGCCAGTCAGATCGTGGCAGCACCGATAGCGTGTCAGAGCATGACGCGCCCATGGAAGGAGAAATGGAGCAAGTGGAGCTCATTGGCAAAGATGGGCAAGTAACGGATGTGCATGTGAAAGTGGAGAAAACGGAGAGGCCTACCTACTCGGATAGTTCCTCAGCGGGTGACGATGGCTACCACACAGAGTTGGTCGACGGAGAGCAAGTTCTGGCGGTTAGTGTGGGTTCTTATGGTCCAGTTATCCAATCTGCTGCCTATTCCTACTCAGGGCTGTCTTCCCCCTGCTTCGTTAACCTCAGTAGCTCCAGTCCATCCCGCTCCATCCTCAGTGGCTTCAGAGGTGGTAGAGCCAGAGCCAAGCGCCCCCTAGCCATCCCAGCAGCGGTACTGAGTCACATCAAACAAGGTGCAGATGAGAGCGAACCCGCCGTGGGACCCGCAATGTTGGAGAATGACGTGCGAGAGCGTAGTCTGAGGAGTCAGTGGTACCCATACAACGAAAGACTCATTTGCGTCTACTGCGGTAAGACCTTCAATCAGAAAGGGAGCCTCGACCGTCACATGCGCCTGCATATGGGCATCACCCCATTTGTTTGTAAATTCTGTGGCAAGAAGTATACGAGGAAAGACCAACTTGAGTACCACATCCGTGGCCACACGGACAACAAGCCGTTCCACTGCCAGATCTGTGGAAAATGCTTCCCATTTCAGGGCACCCTTAACCAGCACCTGAGGAAGAAGCACATGGGAGCCTCCGAGGGCAGCAATCATATGGACTCTCCAGAGAGGACGGAGGGAAGCTCGGGTCAGAAAGACCAGGATGATACCGCTGAGGGGATTGCCTACGAGGCGCAATATGCAGAAGAGGCACCAGCCAATGATATGGAGGAGAGTTCCAAATGCAGTCCAGAGGAGGCTCAGGCATCCAGATGTGATTATTAGGTTCTGCTTCAGGTTAAAGAAGCTTTAAGAAATGTTTATTTCAAATCAACTTAAGGATTTTTCAGCTCCCTCTGCTATGGATGTTTCTTACTTTAAGGGGTGCTACCAATTTTGTGAACGCTAGGTGTCAAATGCAGAGTAAAGCAAGTTACTTTGGGAGCTACATCTTACTCTTTTTGCTGAGGTCTATCTACCCCCCCCCTCACCACCATCACCCCCCTTCCCTTCTCCCAGATGATTTCTCTTTATATCTTTCCATGTTTTTAGAAACATATTTACAGAGTTATATAGGCATGTTGCAATAATTGAAAATGTGAAAGCTCTGGTAAGATGCTTGTCATATCACCTTTTTACCTGACCTGTTTTTGCACATACGGCCACAGGAGGTCACTCACTCACTAGGAATGATCATTTCTTTTCTTCTTCTTCTTTTTTTTTTTTGATTGTTTTTTTTTTTTCAGTACAAAGCTTTTTTGTGACATATCCGTTCAATACCTCATAATACAACCAACTACATACTCATCACAGTATTCTCACTTCAATGGAACTTACTTGGTTCTACCTCATAGCCAGTAACCTATCGGGCACAGACAAGTTCACTGTTAGAAATCCATTTTAGGGTGTATGTACAGTATTTTGCCAAACCATTTAAAAAATATTCTCTCAATGTAAAGCCTTCATAGACAGGGGAAGTATTCCTTGTTGATTGTATGGGTTGGACTAACAACAGGCAAAAGCGTGCTCGTGTTATGTTATTGGAACATTTAGAAAGAGACAAATCGAGAATAGATGGCCCAGTATACTTCAAGTTATCAGTTTGATATCTAAAGTGTTTTTCCCACAAAACACGTGATTTTTTACCTCATCACTAATACTGGTGGCATGCTGATATATAATTGTGGTTTTAGATGTGTTAACTGTGAAAAGGGGCTCATTTGAAGTTCCACATATTCCCCCCACACTGGGATTTGATATTGACATCAGAAAGTGTAACTTCTTTTGACCCGAGTTTGGTAAGGTAAGGTAAGCTACAACTCATCATTCATTCACTGCAGTTGCAACAACTCCAGATCCGTTCTCGCGCAGTACTGCAAAAGTACTGATATCAATAATATGCAAAAAGAAGCTAAGGAATCTCAGCCATTTTGACATGGTTTTTCTTCCGTTATTTGCAAGGACTATTGTGTTGTTGTTTTTTTGGGTGTTTTTCTTTTTGTTTTTTTTTCATTCTACCTGCCGTCTTTGTCCTCTGCATTGGTGCGGGTCAAATATTAATGTAAAGACCAAGGTTGTTTTCAGCAGTCAATACCACTTTTTGTTTGACATGTGTGGCTAAAACAAGAGATGGGTAAATGTTAATGGAGGTGGCGAAAGTATGTGATACAAAGTATTGATGCACTTTGCATAGTTAGTGGGAGGGATTCGTGTCTCAGTGATAGTTTGCTAATCTCGTTTTAAAATCTGAGGCTGCAGTGTCCAAAGTAGCACAGTACTACCCTCATAGCAGTTACTACAACATGATGAGATTCTGCAACCACAAGATTACTAATGGCTACAAATCATGCAAATGTCTTTGTTGTGTTTTTAATGTTTTTATTAAACCATGGGGATTGGGCGTTGGGGTAGAAATTAGTATATAAAGACTGTTTATATCCATTGTGATTTCATTGTTGATCTTAAAAGGCACATGTAAGGCCTGATCGATTATTCTTTCACAGCAATTTGGTCATTTGAAGTGCAGCTCGTGTGGTGTCTTTTTGAAACAACATGGCTGTCTTATTATCCATCCAAATGCTTTAATGCCTTTTTTTTGTGGTGCAATTTTGCTGTATAGCAATATGACATGGTGTGTTGCCAAGTTGAATTAAGAGGGTGGCCCTTATTTTAATTTTATCATGTGCAGTCATTATCTTTACTGGGTAGTTGAGTGTACAATTTTTTTGGGGTGATTTTCAGAAGAATTCGGTTGTCAATCCGTTATTTTCGGTTATGGTTAATAACCATGTTTGTTTCAACGCCAACTGTACTCTTTAAATTAATGTTTACTACATTAGTCTACATCATGCTCTTTTTTTGTCCGCTACTGATGAGTTTTAATTTCATTCTGCCAATGATTGCCCAGAAATGATTTGCGAGTGAAAGGTACAAACTGCTACTTTTTTGTGCCATAAGTTCACGCCAAAGATTAGCTCATTATTTTTATCTCAACATTTGTAACTGTATTTCAGAAGTGGAATGGGTTCTTTGTTAAACATAGGCTGACTTATTTGCTATTTGAAAGGAATGTACACTCCCCACTTAAAACAATCATTTGTAACAAATCTGAAATTTTTGCGATGAAGGCTATATCATAATTAGCAACATTCATTTAAGCCATAAAATAGGTGATAGTAAATTATGTGCAATAGGTAATGTAATTATGTGAAGCCAATGTCAACAAACGAGAGAATACTTCACATCAAGTGGCATTTAAACCTAGTGCCTTCCCACAAGCTTTACACTTTCGAGTTTGGCACTTAGAATGACGTGCCTCATTTCTTTTTAAATGGATTGAATCAAGAGATTTTGATGAAACAGCCACATGTATTGTAAAGTAGTACCAGGAAGAAATGAGTTCTCCCATGTGTCATCCATTTTGTACTTTTTCAGCTCATGTCCTACTCTCTTGTTCCCTTTTTATCAAATGAAAGATGTTTCTTTTTTCTTCTGATTTTGTTTATATCTTCATGGGACAAATGATTATCTGAGGTTGCTAGTGATAACAATCAAACGAGGCTATTGCCTTGTACTCAGAGCGAGATTTGTTTATCCTTCCACTCTAGCCAGTGAGGACAATCCCATCTTAAAGTATGTGCCGTACTTTTTCCGTCTTTCAATGAATGAAGGAAGGAGATGCATGGAACACGCAAATCTACTTCCCTCTCCTGTTCCAACAATGGCAGGAGAGCAGCTGCTTGAAAATTTAGTAAAGTATGTGTGCATTTTAAATAAAATGAAGAAAAAAAAATAGATGCTTATCTTATACTGTAGTTGAATTGCACGTTTCGCAAAAAACAAAATTATATACAATTGCCAATGGATAATTTTAAAACTTGAGTTTTCCTTGAATTTTGTCATTGACTGTGCACTTAACAGTTCTCATTAATAGTACATAACAGTCCATCTGGAAATTGTATCTATCCAGCTATATTGGCGTCATTTGCTTTAGCAGGTTCCTTTCCCCGTTAAAAGATGCTTTTTTTTTTGACTAGTAAGGTTTTGTTTTCTTATCAAATAAGTATATAAGTCCATGTATAGGTAAATGGCGGGGTTATTGTTTAAATGCTTTTCTTGTAGCTATATTTACTTAAGTCATAGTACACACAAAACCAACTGACCTTGACACACACTCAAGTTGACTTTTTGTAAGTTCTTCGTCCCACATACACAATGCAGGAGATGCGTTATGGGCCACAAGTAATCAAAAGGAAGTGTTTACAGGGAAGGCTGTCCGACTACTTTTTGGAAATTGCAGCTCATCCTCTTCTTAAACTCACTTCAGGTAGTTTACAAACACTGATACTGGCTTAGAAAAAAAAATCTTAAGTCTTCCATAGCTTTTTTTTTTTGACAATTTCTGTCCACTGTGTATTATTAAAAGAAAGCAATAAACTTTTATAAAAGTGGTGCATTTGGATCATCAAGCCTATTCAGATATTGGCCTGTCATGTCAAATAAACTGAATGTCAGGGAGCTGTTAAATTAAAATAGAACCAGGATAACTTGATTTTGATTTGGGTTTTTTTTTTTTTTTTCATTTTTTGTTCTTTTTAATATGTGCTGAAAATTTTGGACAGGTTGGCTTCCTCTTTAAAAAAAAAATTCTCACTATATATACATTGTGTATATATTAAAGAAAAAAATGTGGTAATGATCAAAGTCCAGTCGTAGTCAGTGAACTGCAACAGAAGAACTGAGCATGTGGCTCAGTCATCTACTCTGCACTGGGCAGAGTTGCACCTCCAGCTGTGTCAAAGTAAAGGGATTTTTGGGCTGTATAGCCGCGTTTTTGGAGTAGGCTGTGTGTTGTCATGTTCTGATTTGGTGGACACTTCTGGCTCCTCAGTTACAGAGACTAGGTTGCAGTTGTTCAAGATGAGATGGGAGTAGCTCAACATAAACTTCCTCAACGCACTATCATGTCTCTTGCTCATGTATTTGGGAACAAGGCAAAAAAAAAAACAACTGAACTTTCAACTCAGGGTGTATAGTGTTTTAAAAATGGTCTCATTGGGCACCATCCTATGTCCATAATTGTGCACTTCTCTTCAGGTGGGGGAACAAGTCCTCAAGTCAGTGGTTTCCATACATTCTGCCTCAAGGTCTCAATGAGTCCATTCTGTTTCACAGAACTGAAGCCAGAGAAGGGCCACAAAAACTGAGTCATGACAGCACATGTGCCCCCAACTCCTGTTTTGTCCACTCTCCACACAACCTCACAACCCAACTGTGAACCTCAGAACTCTACTGTTTTGTAAAACTATGAAGTAAATGAAGCTAGCTCAAGCTGACATATCTATTTGCCATTTATTTTGAGTTTTATTTTATAGCATGAAATAAAAGTATATTTATTCAAATGATATATTTTACTCATAATCATTCTGTGCAGCTTCATTTTGGTTCTTAAGCTTGTAAATTGCTTTTTTATTAAGGAAGAAAATGTCAAGATAAAAATGCGTTTGTAAAATAAAGACGCTGATTTGGCAGTTTCTTGTCTTTTGTGTTGTGTTGCTTGAATATTTTTTGTTGAATGCATCAGTCTACCAAAAGTATTCACAAAAAAAACAAAACTTGAAATTGCAGATTATTAATTTCACACTATTGGCTTTATTACATCATTTGCTTCTAATAATGGTTGGAAGCCATCTGTATGGCTGTATGATTTCATCCTCTAGAGGGCGCCACATATCACCAATTGTAAGATTTTGGAGCTCATGAGTCATAATGACGTGGCTGTAAAATAAACTTCTGTTTTTCAATGGAAGAACAACCATTGCTCCTTAAAAAAATGCCATAAAACCAAAACGCTGTTAAAACAAGAATTGCAATGCCTCACATTCTAAAATGGCAAACAAGGCCTACATTCTCATTTTAAAAGTTGGGATAATTGTAGCATATTAATAGATTAACCACTTTTCTTCCATGTGTTTTCAGTCAGCAAACAATTCATTTGGGCATCCTAAATGGAAACTATTGCTCACTGTGCTCTTTTCAATGGCATTTGTAACCCTAAGCATGGACATATATTGTTAACATGAACCTAATTCAAACTACAGAGGGGGGCAGAGACCAAGTTTATCCCCAAAATAAAACAAAATAGTTAATACTAAAGTAAAATATGCCACATTATAGCATGTAATTGAAAAATAAGTGTTTGATGTCTAGATTAAATTTTCAATTGCATCTAAAATTGGAATTGCCATATTCTACCATGTATGGGTATACATTTTAGCTTATAACGTATTGTAACACTCGATTCCCTGGGGGTGGTGAGTGCTAGTCCGACATCGGGGTTCGTGGGAGAAAGAACAGCACACGGAGAGGGACTAGCTCCACATACGACTTTATTCATTAGTCCGCTCACTCCATATATCGAGAGCCTCTCTCTCGCTCGTTCCTCTTTACACTCCATATCCCTCCGCCAATACAACAAAAAATAGTCCCCCTAAATAAGAAATAAAATAGATCTATACAAATATAGACATTCTCGTGAAAATAAATCTTACAGTATCAACATCAGGAGAGGCCGAGTCAAATAGCTAACCTCAAGTGAATTGAGGTACTGAGGCATATTTGATGACCTCAAGAGCGAGTCAATCCAGTCAAAAATATTGCTGACCTGAAACAATTTTGTAAAGAGGAATGGTCGTAAATTCCTTCTCACTGATGTCAGGTCTTATCTGCAACTGCAGGAAGTGTTTAGTTGAGGTTATTGCTGCCAAATGATGCACGAGCAATTATTAAATCCCCTAAATTTTTAAGAACCACTGCGCTGGGCCAAAGTTTTACACAAAATTGTGTTCCATGTGACTGTCAATGTACACAAGATTGACGCATTTGAAATAGTGGAGGGTTATCTCAAAAATATTTGTTAGTGGGGCATCAAAGATGCAGCTCACATTCACATTGTCTTTGTCATTAACATTAAGAATTTCCCAGGTTTCACCCTTTAGTAACAATAGAAATATTGTACTTATTTTTAAACTTTATACTTATATGACTGCTAGCAATTATAATATAACCACATACATTTGTACTCTCTATAAAGGTTATATGATGGTGTTACTGTCAGGTTCGTCAATCAGACATAATATATTTTTAAGGTTTATCTTACCCCTGGTATCCCGTGCTGTCCCTTCTGGTTCAGTCGGATGGTGATCGAGCCGAGCGTCGGGGTGTTCTAGCGAGGCTAGCCTCAAGATGAGGGTTTTAATACTAGTTGCTGTGCACAGTCTTCCTCCAGCCGTCACTGTTCCCTCCGCTCGATCCAGTCACCATCCAGCCCGAACTTTGAAATGTCACGGGAGAATCACACCAAATGTGGTGGAGCGACACCTACCATGACAAGTAAGAAATTCAGAGAGAAAATAGACACGGACACCAAGTGGCAAGAATCTGGCGGCCAGGAGAGATGATACCCCAGTGATCGGGTCGGATCTCTGAAGCTTACTACACCCCCCTGGGCCTTTTATTGAGAATCACAAGTTATATCACAATGCAGGTTTACACAACAGTATCAATGGTATGTTTATTCTGGTCGCAGCTGTTGTTGATCCTGCTCACGTCCGCACTCCTTTCATGTTGATTTAAAGTTGTTGAGTCGCCTTAGTTGTTAATTAATGTGTGAACCAAAATTAGCAACAAAACCTATACCGTGTAGTTAATGTTGTGCAGTGTGATATTAAACTTATCTTTATTACATTTGTTAACATAATTGTTCCTGTTATTTCTATGTAGCCACTTCATAAGAATTTCTTTATTATTCTCGACATTCTTCTTTAGCATAGGTGCCGTCGTGGTTGCAGCAGACTTCGACAAACATCTCTTATCAGCTTTTCTCCTGCATCTCCACTCAAACTGCAAACACTCAAGCATAGTCTACTTCACCAGATTGCAACATGTTATATGCACTACGTATTAAAATAAAGCTTTGTCACGGCAAATGTATAATAACCTCTTAATATTATTCTAACAGTTACATTTTCAACTCTTAAATCGCACCATAATTTTACACTGCCACAGTGCTATTGATATGGTATTTTAAATAGTTAATAGTGTTTGACCTTCGATGTTCTGCTGTGTTTCTGTGAGTCTAGTTTAACCTGTGAAGCAAATACTGTCAACCTGCTCTTCGAGAACCGTATTATTATCATTATTATTATTATTATTATTATTATTATTATTTACTTGACATGAATGGGGGTGCCACGGTGGACGACTGGTTAGCATGATGCCCTCACAGTGTAGAGGTTGTGGGATAGATTCCGGCCTTCATGTGTGGAGTGTGCATGTTCTCCCTGTGCCTGCATGGGTTTTCTCCGGGTACTCTGGTTTCCTGACACATTTCAAAAACATGCACGGCAGGTTGATTGGACACTTTAAATTGCCCCTCGGTATGAGAGTGAGCACGGATGGTTGTTTGTCTTCATGTGCAATTGGCTGGCAACTAGTTCAGGGTGTCCCCCGCCTACTGCCCGAAAACAGCTGGGATAGGCTCCAGCCCCCCCTGCGACCCTTGTGCGGAAAAGCGGGAAAGATAATGCAAGGATGGATCGATGGATGGGCTGGCATTAAGTGATTTTTACGTTGTTCTGAGCTTCTATCGCAACTGCTGCACTTGGGGAAATGGGTCATTCACAACTGAGGCCAAGGAGTAGAAAATGAAATCACAGCGAGCATTGGTCTCAGGTGGCAGATAATAAAGTTTGTCACATAACCGGTCAATTTTCTTTCAAATTTTTTCAGACTTATCCTGAGCCATGTCTTTGGTCTTTTCCCCACCATATTTGAAACCCTCCCAAAAAAACCACCCAACAAACAAAAAATTCCAAAGAGAAATAAATTATTAATTGTGACAACTGTGCTACAGCCACCTCTCAAATTCCGACTGCATGTGCGTTTTACATAAATAAGCCCATAAACAGCCAAATATCTAAGAACGCTATGACCTGGCCGGTTGCGATCTCTGCTAACGTTGCCTTGTATTTGTGAACGGCTTCAACTGCAGCACAAAGCACTCCCATGGTGCAATCAATTATTCCATCTCTTTGAAATAGATGTCATCGTGGCGTGAACCGTCACTTTATTGCTAAATATTCCAATAACCTACTGTATGCATGTAGATTGATTGTTTCATAATGACATTGGCTGCTGAAACAATGTGCATGCTCGCTTGCTGTGTGCAGCAGAATATGAGAACAAAAACTGCAGTGTGAGGCCAGGAAACTTTTGAATAGCGCTTTGCAACCCAAATTCGACACTACCCCATCAATTTTAGTGATCGGTATTTCGTTTTGACAACTTTGCTACTACAGCGAGAAGCTTTGGGGCTTATTCATATGACCATGCTTCTTTGCACAGCACAAGTGAGCGTCTCATTTGGGAAGCTCCGATCGTATCCTGCCATAAAATGGGCTCTTACAATGCCAGCACACATAACTCTTCCACTTCCTTCCTAACTATTGCTGTGATCGAAGTACTTGTGTTTGGTGGAGCTGCTGGAAGACAGACAGGTTTCCATGCTTTAGACACCACTCTGAGTATCGATAAATGTAATATTACCCAAAAGGATTCAACCAAAAATCTCGGTGTTATATTTGACGCAACTATGTCATTTCAAATGTACATTAAAAATATTACTCGAACTGCGTTTTTTCATCTGCATAACATTGCTAAAATTCGCCCAATTCTATCAACGTGTGACGCGGAAATCTTAATCCATGCGTTTGTTACGTCTCGCCTCGACTATTGTAACGTTTTGCTCTCGGGTCTCCCCATGTCTAGTATTAAAAGTCTGCAGTTAGTTCAAAATGCAGCAGCTAGACTCTTAACTAAGACGAGAAAGTTTGATCATATTACCCCGATATTAGCCAATTTGCATTGGCTTCCGGTCCACTTGAGATGTGATTTTAAAGTTCTGCTACTTACTTTTAAAATATTGCACGGCTTAGCACCGTCCTATCTGGTTGACCTCGTGGTACCATATGTTCCGTCCCGAAACCTTCGCTCACAAAATGCTGGTCTTTTAGTGATCCCGCGAGCCAAAAAGAAGTCCACAGCTTCTAGAGCGTTCTCTATTCGGGCACCAATGCTTTGGAATGCACTACCCTCAGATATTAGAGGCGCCACTTCAGTAGAAATGTTCAAAACACTATTAAAGACGCATTTATACTCTTGTGCGTTTAGCTGAAATATTTGTTGGCCTGTTTACTGCCGCTTTCTTTCTCTTTTGTTTTCTTCTCTGCCCCCTTTTCCCCCGGCTTGGGGATTAGGTGACGGTGACCCACTAGGAAGTTTAAGGCATTGACCAACTGGGCATGCACCTGTTCCAGTGATGTCGTCTTCCTGCAGCGCGACATTTGATCAATTTATTTATATACTTTAGCATCTAATTTAATTATTTGTTGGCCTGTTTACTGCCGGTTCTTCTCTTTTCTGCCCCCTCCTTCCCCTGCTTGGGAATTAGGTGATGGGGACATGCTTTGAAGATTACGGCACTGACGAACCGGGAAGGGACCTGCTCTGCCGAAGTTGTCTTCATGTAGCGCCTCTTCTGATTTCCTTATATTTCGGCACTTCGTTGAACTACTTGTTGGCCTGTTTACTATTTCTGTTCTTATTTTTCTGTTCCCAGTTCCCCGACTTGGGAATTAGGTGATGGTGATTCACTTGGAAGTGGCTGTACTGAATTTACACCAACTGACCGGTACAAGATCGAAGGCTCATCTTCGGATATTACGGCCCTGGATGAGGACCCACTCCACTGAAGTCATCTTCCTGCAGCACTTCATTCAATTGACTCTCACATTATCTCATCTATTATTGCATAGCATCATTGTATGTGTCAAATGTTGCCCAGTTGGCATCCATTGCAGCCTGGTCATCCTGGAAGGGGGATTCGCCCATCTGTGGTCCCTTCTCAAGGTTTCTCCCTAATGAGGTTTTTGGAGTTTTTCCTTGTCCTCCTGGGGGGTTAAGATCGGGGATGTCGATTGTGGTTATGTAAAGCCCTTTGAGACTGTCTGCGATTAAGGGCTATACAAATAAAATTGACTTGACTTGACTTGACTTTAAAGGACTGCCGCTTGACACTGGCAGGGCAAGGCTCGAAATATTTTTTTTCTTTCTGAAGCAGTTTTGCTCATCAGTGACTTCATTTTAGGAGTAACTTTCCTAATTGAGAAGCACACGTTTTTGCAGGTTAAACACAGGGGCCTGAAGGTTTTATTAAACCAAAAATATTACATTATAACAAATTAACAATTGGATTTTTTTCATACAATGTATTGTTTTTATTTATTAAATTGATATTATGTTTTCTTCTATGGAAAGATTTTCAGCGGGGCAATTTCAGGTGCAAAAATACATTTCAGTTTAAACTTTGTAGTTCTGAATGGGTTAAATGATCTTTTTCCAAAGCTAAATTTATTTAAAATATCTTCTGTAATGTCATTTTAAGAACATTTATTGTGCATACCTATCAAAACTCTGGACTCAAATAATATGAACGTACTGCTATTGTGAATAGCTATATTAAAATAGTTTTAATCTAGTAGGTCACATTTTTTTGCCAGTTCGGTTTAGTGGGTACAATTTTACTGTTCAAAGCTGAAAAGTAGAAAATGTAATGATTTAAAAAAAAATCTAAACAGAATCCAGAGGTGTTTTATTTTGAAATTCAACATCAAAGTTATGTGAACGTACTTTGGTTGGATAGTTGGGATTGTCTAGTATTCCTTAGAAATAGTCTGGTAACGGGGTTTGAATGCTAATGATTTTTTTAAAAATCAGGGGTAATGGTCAAAATTGTTGATTACGGAGGCCTTTTATTTTATTTTAAAATGCAACGTCATTACTTTATGAAAATGGTGCATGACGCTAGTTCGATGAGAGAAAATAGACTTGAATTTTCACAAATCCCGACCATAACTAAATGCAAATGTGATGGCAGTCAAGAAAAAGTCAAACTTTTCTTGCTAATTGCTGTTATGTTGTGATATTTGTTTCCTCTGCTCCCTTTGGAAAAAAGGAAGGTTTTCATCAAATTAATTCCTTTCTACCTTGGTAGATAACATTTTCTGTTATGCGTGGCTTAAAGTGGTATTAGTCTCAGCAGTTGTTTAAATTCATGTATGTGTACAGTGTGTTATTTTTCATTGTCTGAAATGATGTCCTTACAACTAATAATAAAACAGCTTTGTGTTTGTATTGCAAGGTGTACTTGTATAGCTTATGAAGGGGGTCCTCGGAAATCGTAGTAACAGCAGTTCCATGGGAAAAATGCCCAGAAATGGCAGCAACAATCCATGCTGGTTTCCACGGGTGAAATTATGTGCTTCACCTGGCAGTTGTTTTTCTTCTCTTTGTACATATTCAAATACTTGGAATAAAATATAAAATAATTTGAAAAAAATGTGTATCATACTATCAGCCACTAATTTACATTTTTAACAACCTTGGTTACATGTGAAATATATGTGTTATTTTAGTTTACATTATTTTATTCTATTTTGTACTGGGCTATTGGGCCCCAATGTATTCTGCCTAGCAACATTTAGCCACACAAATGTCACAAGACCACAACAAATAATTGCATTTTATTTTCTGAATGACATCAAACGTTTTTGTTGTTGATACAATTTCTAACATTTGCACTTGAAAGACAAATGGGGATTAAATTACAATAAACAGTTTCAGTTCTGTTGTGCCAGCCACATGTGGTTCAACATTCTGTTAATGTCACTTCTGTCAAATTATATATTATATATTTTAAGAAAAACAGAGCTAAGCCTTCTGGTTTGAACACAGTACCTGTCTGCAACTTCATTTTATTTTGGCATTTGCAACATTTTCTATTTTTCTAACAGCAAATGTGCAGCTATTTGAATTCCTAGACAAGTATACAATCAGCAGTATCTTAACCATGTAGGTTCATAGTTAAATATTATTTTCAACAAAGCGACATAAAGTTGCCTGACATGCTCTAAAAGTTTGAGACAAAAGAACTGTCAATGAAATTCCAAGAAATGAATCATTTTGCTGATGCAAGAGTTTTCTCCTTGCTCATATTTTCCTTTATTATAACAGAGTCTATTTGTTTTGTACTGGAACTAATCCACGTTTCCTGTAATTTTGACTCATTGACTAAAACTGGTCTGGAGCGGAGACTGTTGGTGTTCTGCTGTAAATGTGTTGGACTCCATAGTGTGTATCAGCAGCCAATGGGATACATTCACAAAAAGCTTTTTTTTTTTTTTTTTTTTGGAGGAGGGTGGGGGGTTAAAACAGTTTTTATTTATGTTTCACTTAAATATAACTCTTTAATATATTTGACATTTTTAAATACCAATACTGGTTTTATTCAATTGTGGTATCTGGTAATGATTACTACATTGGCTGGACTGACTAATCTGAATAATAGCAGTCATTATTTAGTAGTTTTTTTTTTAACTAAGTTAACTTTTCTCAATTCATTTTTTTTGCACTCATTCGGAATCTGCCCTCATTTTTTCCTTCTGGTATATACTATTTTCATAATATTTCAAATAATATACTATGCAATCCAGTAATATATTTAGTAATATTTATGAATTAAGGGTTAGGTTCAGCAACAGGTGGGATTGTTTTCCGAAACGTATTACGCAAGCTTTTAATAGGTGAGACAACAAGAAGAATAGATTTCAAAATGCTGATGTGCTACAAATGAAAGAAAATAGATTTTTGAAAAGAGTGTCAAAATTAGAAATGTATGCTAAAAAGCTCTTAAAGACGATGTGGGTGAACATTTCAGGAAAGTATTAAAGGACATGCACTCCTATCTTCTTAAGAATAAAATTACCCTAATTAAAATATAGTTTGACTATCTTGCGCGATTTCTTCCAAATTCCCAGTAGAGGACTTTGTGAGGCTTTGGAACGACATCAAACGGAGCGTGGTCAAAGGGTGTTTGGCTATAGACAGTTCTGCACATATCCACAGTTTGAAAACAGTTCAAATGCTGAGCCTTTGGAAAATGGGAAGAAAGTGGAATCCTTAAGTTCCACCAAACAATGAAGTGACTATTCTCCCAAAGAGACGCTTCACCGCATTATTATGTTTTTCCAATTTCAGGCATCCTTAATTACTCCCATATGTATCACAATCATTTGACAGCAGCAAAGGGGTGCATTATGAATGAAAGCAAGCATATGATTTTTTTTTTACAATTTTCTGATGCAGTGTTTGTTTTTTTTCTATTTATCTTGTTTTACAACATTAAGTAAATGCCACTTTGCTTTAAGCAATGCTCTAACAAATGTTCACATGAAGCACCAGAGTGTCCACTTACTGTAGTTGGGCTTTTGTCATAGAATAACGCCGTAAAAAAAAATATTGTGCTAAATAGTATAAGGTTGCATTATATATACCAGTTGCACCAGCTAGAAATGAAAGTTGTGACGCTGGTTCCTAAGTGTGGAAAATGGGACACAGACACAGAGGAAAAAGGCTCTTCCTCAGTACTTTTAGTGCAGTATACGTGAAAACACTTAACACCTGAAGGAGCCTGAAAGACTGCCTTTTTCCTCTTCTGCTCATTTTAACTGTACTTAATAACAGTGCCAACACTAAGTGGGTCAACTCAAATCACAAAAGAGGTCCGGGATTTTCTTAGGGTTAACCTTAACCCAATCCCTAAGCCTCTGTCCACATTACAAAGGCAAGTTCACGAATGGAAAATTACCATAATGGTGGAGCACTGATGTGGCGGTGATCTTGCCAACTTTGTACAAATGCAGCATTCTCAAAAATGTTAATGTTAAAGGCTTGCCGCACAGTAAAGTGCAATGAAACCAAAGTTCCACTTCGGGCAAATCAATGCACCCCAACTTTAGTGAGATGTAACAGTCTGTCGTCACTCAGCTGTGGTGGTGCCATAGCTGTCTACGTCCTTGCACGGTAACATTGGAATTCTGGTATGATTGATACATTTAAAAAAGCAACTATTCGCACTCACATTCATACCTTTGGACAATTCCGATGGCTCAATTTTCATGCGCAGTGCATGGCATGTACAATGCACAAAGATCAAATTTGGTCAAGTTCAAATTCAGGTCCACCAATACAAGTTTTACTTTCAGATACCAAATAGTCAAACGTGATGGGCGCGTCAAAGGAAATGCTTTCGTATACGTTGCGATGCCAAATGACGCGGAGTGGTCTGCCAAATTACTTAACAGGCGCATCGAAGTTTGTGACGCCACAAAAATCAAAATGCGCCATTTTTTGTCCAGCTCCGTTACTGAAAATAGACTTTAGAGTTGTCCATTAACCTACGAAACATGTCTTGGAATGTGAGAAGCCAGACTACTCTGAGATTTAAACCCTCAACCTCAGAACTGTGAGGCAAATGTGCTATATGCGCTATATCCACAGCCAACTTAACCAGACCTGTCAACCTAAATCATTTTCTGCCTCCAGCAGAATCTCTGAGCGTGCACATCTGAAATGAAACGATCTTCTTTATTTAAAATAGACGAGTACTCACAGTGATAGCTTGAAACATAAGTGTTTAAAGGTCTCAATGAAACAATTTGTTCTGTGGTTTCCATGGTTAAGATAAGATTGACCAGAACACAAGAATGTGAAGAGATCTGACAGGGCTAAAGAAATGGTTCAAGGACACGGACTTTTGCAGATGTGAAGTTTGAATGTTCAGGTTCAGGTTTGACAACTCAGGAAATGTGGTTGTCTTTTTGCTGACTTAGCACTGTGTCAGCGCTTGGTTTTCCATGTTGGTTGAGGTATGGGGTCTACAGCGGCCAACCTTGCTAAAGGTTTTCCATGGTGGTGAGTCGTCAGACACGCAACATGTTGTTTCTGTTTATGGAGACGATGAAACATTCTCCTTGAGGAACCACAAATCGGGTAAAGCCAACTGATTTTAAGATGTGAGATGTGAGTAAGTCTTTTTGGAAGATTTTTTTTTTTTTTTTTTTACTGAACTCGTCATGTTGCTGACCGAAGTTCCTATGTTGGTTTGTCTCTCATCAGAAGCTTCATATCCCATTTTTTTTTTTTTTGTCACTTCTAGCACCCAGTGGAGCGCTTCTCAGCAAAATGTTACCAGAGTGGAATTGTAACATACCTTTTTTCGCCCCTACAACATGCTATCATAGCAAATCATTTTAAATAGTGCATGTCACTTTTTCACGGTTGGTAACTTGCCTCTTATGAAAACTAAAATTGTCTATAAAGTTGTCAGTCCCAGGAATTCATCTTCAATTGTTTTCAGTCTGAAACCCTCCCGTCTGGCATCCAAGTATGACATGATGCGGGTTTTGTCCATCACTGTGAAGTCATTACGGGTTCATTTTCCAGCTGTCTTTGGAAAACTCTTTGACACTTTTCGTAAAGTGAAGGAAGGTTTTGCTGACAGTGAACACGTCTGCTAGATGCATTACTCGAACAGGCCAAGCCTGTCATTTTTGATTAGTCATTTTTTCTGGCCTGCTAAATCTATACGATGGAGCTTGATTTAGTTTTGTCAGGAATTCTTAAAACTTGCTCAGTAAAGTAAGTTTATCATAAAGTTGCAATTATTTCTGTGATATAAAATGTTGGTTGTGCTTTACTGTGGCAAAATAAAAATAAAAACTCTAGGAGTGTTTACTATGAATTGATCCATTTGCATATCAACTAGCCTTTTTTTAATTCAAGATTTTATTGTAACACTGTAAAACAATGCATTAGTGTGAGATTCTTCACTCTTAAAAGGTTCATTAGTGAACCAGCGATGTGAAGTTCCTCAGGAGTGCAGAAAAAATGTTCTGTAGTCTAGCGCTTCTTGAGTGGGAGCACTTATAGTCAGTAAGCTTGAATTCGCTCCTGTGAGAACGTGATACTGTGATGAGTGTAAATCTCACAGTACACTTATCAACTTCCCCCCGTCATAAATCTTTCCTTTATCCCAGGCTACGTCCACAAAATCAAGATGTCTTGAAATGATAATCATGGGGGAATTCATGCTAGTTTCCTCAAAGCATTCGATCAATTTTTTTTTTAATTAAATAAGGAGGGGGGAAGCTTTATCTGTACAGATTTTATTGCCATTTTTTCCACATTTACTACATTATATTACAAATATCTTATGTACAAACTCATATTTGTTTTCCAATGACATCAACAAACCTTTCAATTTATACAGTAAATACAATGCTTGATTCATACAAGCAAATTTTTGAATAAAAGTTCAAGCAGTGGAAGAATTAATATAAAAAGTAAAGAGAACATTCTGTATGTCACAAAGTCAAATCAAATCAGGGGACATGAAAGTTGCCATATTTTTACGCCATATTTTGACTTTGGCTGATACAACAACCCTTTGTAGAAAACAATGTCACTGCACTGATGAATCGTAACACTTCCATTTAGAATGTAGCTTGGAAAAAAAAATTGTCATGGGATACATTTCCTGTGTCGGATACTGCATAGTACAACTGGATATACTGCATGTAGAAACAAAATGTCTGCCGCAAATCCACTTAACGGAAGTGATTGACTTTTCAATGTCATTTGAAATCATGGTTGATTTATGGCGTTGTGGTTACCACGTTTGCCTCGCATGCAGGAGGCCCCCCCGTTGGGAGACGCTTGCGTGGGTTTTCTCCAGCTTCTTCTCACATACCAAAGTCAGACTAATTGAGGCCTCAATCTTCCAACGTGACAACGTCAATCTAAATGAGCCCTGCGATGAGCTGACAACCGGAATGCTGCCGGTCTCGTGACTACAGTGAGCTGGGCTCGGCTTCAGGATGAGTGGTACACAAAATTCATAGTTGGATGGATAAACTTGTATTTTTCTGCCACACAAACGTGAACTGAAGGTGTCATTTAATCATACATGTGTGGAATAAAACACATTCAGGTCATATAATGAACTCAAACGATAGTATGACGGTTGTTTTTGGTTTGTTCCCTGGATAGACTTTTCGGTTGAGATTGAAATGAACTGGAGACTCTTGACAATACGTCCCTTTCATGATCTGTGATCATGATGTAAATACAACATGTCTTCTTTCAAGTCTTTCATTCAGATAACTCGGAAACAGTTGACGCCGCACTATACAGTAATGTACCTGAGCAATGTACCAATACAATGATTATGGGATACCATGGTGGTAATAAAGCCGCTGCGAATCTTTGAACCGCTACGTTTTGCTGCAGGGAGATGCAGCATGTGTGTTTTTTTTTTGTTTTTTTTTTAAATAACTAGTGAAAAGTGTTTGCGTTTGGACGGATCATCATGATGACTCTCTTTAGCGAATAAGCTCCTCCTCTGAACTCTGCCCAGTAGACTCCATCTTGGTACCGGCTCCGGTAGTGGCCTCCTCTGTACCAAACGCCATTCAAATTGGAATGGGCGCAAGAGTTGTACCACCAGCCTCCCTTCTGGTAGTGGGCACAATTACCTGGAGAGATTGTGGGGAATTAGCGGAGGACATAGAACACAAATATTTCCAATTTTAAATGGAGTACTATATTTGTTGCGGAAAGTGCTATGTAAATGAAGATGTTGAGTAATTATTTGTACCGGTATATGCATCATGATCTCTATCCAGTGTTGTGAATTGTTTTCCATTGTGCCAGGTGAGGGAGTCGCCAGCGTTGCCATGGTAACGGCCCACTCGTAGCTTATAGAAGTCCGCCTCAGGCTCCACTCTGAAGCTGGCATACTCGGCGAACACCTTCCTGCCAGACCAGTCCTCCAGAGTTACCAGCAGCTTGTAGTTTCCCTGGTTAGTCAGCCAGTAGATATTTTCCAGGCCCAGCCAGTACTCGCCATCGATATTTCCAAACCCTTGCTGTGAAGTGTCGAAGGAAGAGAACACTGGATTGATTAGGAAATTCTCAGTTAGGAAGCTTTAAACATCCCATCTATCAAAGTGATATATTTCAGGGTAGTCAGTTGTTTTCTGAAGCTAATTATGAGTTGAGCTCTTCTAAGTTGTTTATCTTAAATGACCATTGTTGGAAATGGAGCATATGAGTCATGGTTGACTCGCGTTGAGAGATCAGTAAGTGTTTGTGATGTTATTTTTGTTACCGAAAACAAAGCAAGGCACATAATCCAGTGTGTCTTAATGTTTTGTTCTAGCATCAGTCATAAAGCTCACTGGTTTGTACGATCCCCTGCCCGACACATGCTTTGAATCACACAACACTCCTTCTGATGAGCACATGAATGCAATTTCTGATCTCAGGAGGTTAAAATATTTGGTCTTGGAAAGATCTTTTTCTTCCCTTTGCTACAGTTTAATTGCAACCTTGTGATTTGCTGGTAAACAAATCTTTCCTGCTTTTAAAAAAAAAATAGATTTCCTCTCAGGGAATTCCAAAGTCTACAAATCTTACACAATCACCAATCAGATATCGTAACATTTTGATTTTTTTGTAAGAGTAAATCTGAGGTCAATTCATCAAGACCAGCAGACGTAGATGGGGTCCATGAGTCATGTGTTTTGCGCAAGCGCTACATGAGGCACTTTGTAAAGAGTGAAATAATTGTCTATTCATTTGTTCACATCTGGTGAGTGTCAGACCAACACAAGCCACCAGCTGCTTGTGGAACTATGCGGAGCTTAATTTGCTGTGAGGTAGCGGTACCTTATATGTCTCCCAGTTCCTGAAAAAGTTGACAGAGCCATCCACTCTCCTCTGGATTACGGTCCAACCACCGGGGTCATGTCTCTGGTCACACCACACCTGCATTAGACGGTTGGCATTCTCTGGTTTTAACAAGTACATGCCGCTGCTGGTGTGGCCTTCTTCCAAAGCCTGCAGGCAGTCTCTAAATGGACCTGGATGGAAACGTGGCATTATGTCAAGCAGGTAATATTTTGTCCAGAAAGCCCTGTCATCACGTCTCCTTTAAGAGCATCTCCAAAGAAACCACAAATAGATTTTGGATTCTGACAAAGGGAATCCCATCCCTCAACAACGTGCTTCTCATTTTCGCAGTAAAATTGACTTTGGCTGGTGCTCTCATCAGGGAAATGCTTGCTGGTTGTGGAGCCAAAGGAAACACTGGCATGAGGGCAAAGGGAACCCTGACAGTTGAATGGTGAAACAGTAGCATTTCCTCATAGTGTAGCAATTTTGTATTATATGAAGATTATCTTTTCATCTTTAACTATTTTCATCTATTTGGGTTTGAAAAGAGACAACTAGAATGTTATTGGGGAATAAATCTTTTGGCGACTTGGGATGCATTTTCATGGCTCATGGAATATTCCGATTTTATGCAATTTGACTTCTAAATAGGAATTAAAGTTTACGTTGAAGGTACTGCTGAATTTTATTTTGCTTTGTTTTTTCCAGAGATTTCCAAAAACTCCTGCTTCTCTACCTTATTACAATACACTTCATTTACACATTTTTTTGCATGGGCAACACACTATAATAGTGAAACAGGCTCCTTTAATTGAGTGTGAAAGTGTTAAAGCGCTTGTGCACTGCGCCATCTGGCACCATAAATAAAGTACTAAAAAACAATATTGACAGCATATTTACGAGTCATATGGAGGGTGTATAGCGAGTATGGGCGGGATGCATTAAGTTGATGGAAGACAATTTAACATGCCATGTAAAAGACAATAATTCACACTATTCTATCTGCATTAATCTTGCTAAGATCACATTACAATTGTTCTGTAGGTTTCACATTATGAACAATGGCGACATAATCTGCTGAGATATTATCTCTCTATGAATTCACTTTCAGCAGTGTCTTTGTGAGGCTGTTACGAGGCAGAAAATGATCCTTCCATGCTCTTTTATACTCGATAAGTCCAGTTCTTTGGGGGAACACATGACTTTTATTCGTGCCTGGTGCAAGTGGAACAAATGACATCATTGCCTCCTGGTATCTCACGCCTTCCCTTTTTTTTCAGTGCTTTGTTCTGGATTTCTCTGCACCTCAAAGCTCTTTGTGACACTATCAGTGCGATCAACAACACATTTCTATACATGTTCAAGGTTTGAGAAATGCTTGATTTTTCGGAAGCACTTTAAAATACTAAAATGTACTTCTTTCCAAAATTGACCCTCTGACTGAATAGTTTGCTTGTTAAACAGAGTCATAAAACATGCGGGCTCATGTGCATAAAACTTCTTTCCTTAATTTCTTTTCCTTCTGCTTATATTAAACAAGACCTTACGTTCCCCCTTTAATATGATGGAGAGAAAATCATTTGAGCTTTTGGTGATTATTGTATCGATTATTTCATTAAGTAATTGATTAAGCAGAAACTAATTTATTTTGCATTTTGCAAAAATATTTAATTTGATTGCTGTTTATTAATTATTTACATTTTAATTTACTGGTAATTTGAAATATTGCTGCGAATGATTATATTTTTTCAACTTAAATGAAATATAGTTTTTTCCATGAATTGATTAGGTTTTAATGTTAAGTTTGGTCAGTACCATGTCGGAAAATATTTTTTCCATAGTAAAAGCAGATGTTTGTAAATGTCTTATCTTCATTAGATACATAAGCAGCTTTCATCAAAGAGTACAGAAATTGAATAATTACTAATTAATAACCGATTATTGTTGTTTATTTGGTATATTGTTTCGGGATTAAATAAAACAGCTAAACAACAATTCAGCAATATCACATGAGAGACGACCTATTACTCACAAACCTTTTTTAAATTGACTCAGTTACAGGTCATTGTTTTCAAAAGTAAAAGCAGATGCTTGTAAATGTATTATTTTGAATAAACACAAAATATAATCAATCTGCTTTCATGAAGTACTTCATAAATCAGTTAATAATTCCTGTTGAGAGGCAGAAATCAGATAATTTGGTCAATTCTAAATTAAAACGAATACTCAATTATCATAATAGTCATCAATTAATTTGATACTTAATTAGTTAAATTAATAGATTAATTTTTAAAAAAAATTTAATTTTGCAATTTCAAGACATTTCAAATATTTAATTGTATGCGTGATAAAAGTGGAATTGTACAGCTCAAATTAAGTTTTTGTTCCGTTATTAATTATTAAAAATGTTGTAAAAATTTATTAATGGAACACTCAGACATATCGTTTTGTTTTTTTATTTTTTTGTTTTTTTTTAGATCCAACACAATTGTTTAAAAAAAAAATAGGGGACCCTAAAATCTGAGGCAAACGGCAATCACAATGATTTTTGCCAGTGTCAGAAAGATTGGTCTCTATTGAAGGTCCAACAGAATAGCAGATGGAATAATGGCGAACAACACAATATTGGACTACTTCATCATATTCAGTATCTTCACATAGATACATTTCATAAATTACTAATAATGCATCATTCAGGATAATTTGCCCAAATTTCACAAATGACACACACTAGTAGTCATTTGCATTTACAGGACCCAAAAGCAGCTCTCAGTGTCAAAAGGTTGGTGACCACCCGTGGAAAATATGTGCTTGTAAGAAATGCCACAAAATGCTAAGAAATTGGGCGGACATAATTTCCTTTTGCAGACCAGTTTCGTTAATTCCCTTGGACTACAAACATAACGCATCTCATCATCAAATTCTTTCCAGTAATATGTTCAATGAGCCTTCAGGAGTGTCAACATAACATTTTGATTAATATTACATTCTTGGTATAAGAGTTAAACGGAAAAATCCACCTGTTTTTTTAGCCATCTCAGGGGTGGCCATTTTGTGATAATATTTGCGTAATGATGTTGAATTAAAGCTAATAGTACACATACATACCTATGTTTTGGTATTTTTCAATCAAGTTACATGAACCACCCTTTGTTTTAGCTCATCAAAAGTCTGGTCAAAAACTAATGGTGACGTAATAAAGGTAAAATGTTGCTATTATTCACTCAGGGGCATATTCGCACTTAAATCAATACGTTACATGCGTTTCTTGCGCACTTTCAAGGAGGTATTGTGATGACTGTATTGTTTGTGTCTGGCGCTTCAACTGCAAGTTCCATCGGCACGTGGAAATGCCTCACACGGTGACGAAAAAAGATTCAGCACACATTGACCCTTTTTTTCACCAATTAATGTTGACGTTCAGCCGTCATTGTAACATAGTGGGGACAAATACAGCCATAGTGTCAGGATATTTGGGACAGTTGTGCCCCACACCATCAACACGTCAGCACAAATTACGTGTGTCACGCCGTAACAATCACCACTTTCTGTCTGCAGTTGTGAAATGACTCAAAATATACATCATGATGTTTTGCCTTTGAGAGGCGCTAGACCTTACTACACCCTCCGGAGTGCAGAATTCAAAGGTTTATGGGACAATGCACGTACTATCAGGTAGATCCACCCGGAGTTGCAAAGGTGCGTAAGTGACACACTTAAGTCAATGGGAGAATCTGTGCAGCCAAAAAAAACTGCGCACCTCATTGAGGTTAAGTGTTAAAGAAAATGGGATGGGTGGATCCAATTTCATTTGTCAACCAAATGCATCTTAATTGAAAGCCTGCACAATATTGGCGGAACTAATACCCCAAAAAAATAAATCAGCACAGAACAAGGTCCTAATTTAGTTTTTAAATTGAAGCGACACATTAAAACAAACAGAAAATTTTAAAAATGTTTTGAAGAGGAATTTGTCTGCTCACAAAACCGAAGATTTTATACATCCGACTTACCAGAGGGTTTGTCGGTGGAGGAAGGGCTGTGCATGATGGTAGGCATCGTTGGAGGCGGTAGAGACTTCTGATCGCTCTGTATCTCATTGCTGAGTGGCTTGTTAACACGAGAAAGAACTGGTGGCTGGTAAGGCTTGTTCAGAGGCGGTGACGGTCGAGGGGGCTGAGGCTGTGGCACCGGGACGTGTCGAGGTACAGGTCGACTCTGGCACTGCTCCTCCAGCAGAGCAATAAGAGTTGATTGGTTGGTGGCCAAAGAGGCCAAGTGTTGGTATTTGTGCTCCAAGTCTTTGTAGCGGCTGGTAAGTTGCTGCATCTCTGACGTTTGGTTAAGTATTCTGTTCTCCACCTGAGCTAATTCAAGGGCATTGTCTCTCTTCCTGATGATCTCATGGAGGAGTTGCATGTACAATTGCGTCACTCTGGAATTCATGTTTCGGCTTTCTTTCCTCAGAAGCTTGACCTCATTGACAATGCCTCCATCAACTTCTACCAATTGCTGTAGAGTCTCAATCTGCCTTTTCTGTTTCTGCAGCTCCACATTTAGTAGCTCTAACTCCTGCTTATTGACCCGATTCTCCAGCATGGCCTCTGGCTCCTTGGAGTTGACACAAATAGCCCCTGTGACTTTTTGCTGGGGCACAATGAAAGTGTAAGAGCATTTGTCCTGCGGCTGGTCAACAGGAGCACGTTTGCTTCTCCCTGCATATAGAAATTCTCTCTCCAGACCATCGTCACTACTCTCAAATTCTTGGGCTCCCGTAAAGCTGTGGCTGTCTGAGGCGCTCCCCTGAATCTGACAGACTAGCCCATAAGCAAGTAGGAGCCCCAGCAGGACCATTGAAGGGGTATCCATGAGACTGTTCCAACTCACCAAGCCTGGGGGAACAAGGAAGGAAAGGCAGAGTGTGATTTCGAACTACAGTTTCACTCTGTGCAATTACTGTGTGCTTCATGAAAGTTTCTTTTAAGCCTCCTCACTGTTTTTTTTTTTCTTTTAAACCTTTTACATTAGGTGACGTGTTCTTCACAGCTGACCGAGATCTACCGATTTTCTTTTTCCATCACCCTGAACTGGTTGCCAGCCAGTCGCTGGGCACATACAGACAAAGGTCACTGAGCAGGAACCGATCCCACACGGCCAGTCAGGCGAGTGTACCACTACACCATCAGAGACTTTTCTTTTTTTTTTTTTTTTACATAAAATTTCTACATGAATATCTTTACTTTTAGTACTATTTTATATATATTTAATGTATATATTTCATTATAGTGCTAGCGTACATGTTTAAAGTGGGTCCTGACTGAGGAGATTGCGATGAGGAAAAAAATTGTCTAGTTGGTGAGCCTTTAAAAAAAAATCTTTTAGAAATGAGTATAAACAATTATCCAACACTCTAAATAGAATCTTCAAAGAAAGCACACACAACTCAATAGAAGACAAGCCAGTAAAGCCTGTCCCCTGCAATGTATCCTTGACTATATTTGACTAGCATGCCCCCATGGAACATGAGCTGTCTCAGTAAAATTCTGTGCGAGTTTCCCCTGCTGCGTAGACGTCCCATACCGGTCGTTGTTCGTTAGGATTCTCATGCAAGTCTCACTTCAAAGCTGAGATGAAAAACATTTGCAGCTCATAAGGAAATGTGTGGTCATGTGAGACATGCTACTTGCTTTCCTTCTTCCATTAAAACCCGATTTTAAAATAACACTTATTGGGATCAGTCTCCCGGGGACCAGAGAGAGTCCCATCTGCCTCGTCTGAAGCAGCCTGTCATTAACCCATCCGCAGTTTGCCAGGGGGAACAACCTCACCTAATCCTCCCTATTTGTTGTTAACAAGCCCCGCAGCTAGTTAGTGTCCTAACACCAGTTGAATAAGGTTCTGTTGAGTGTACAACTTACAATTAGCGGGTGTTCAGAAGTGCAATCGACTTCCACCCAGCCAAGGATCTAAAAATGAATGACAAAAGTGCAAAGCAAAGTGTCTGTCCTTTTTCGATTGGCAGCTGCGCTTGAGTAATTCCACTCAATGTTAAATCAAGCATAATCGGTGAGTGCAGCAGTTAGGTCAGTGTACCTCTGACCGGTGGCACACTCCAGCACATTTGGTAATGCTCAGATGAGATTAATTAGAAGCCGGGCAAGCGCTCTCTGACTGGCTGATGTCTCGTACCCTCGTCCCTCTCATTTCAGCTTGAGCACGGCATTCCTCACATTCTTAGTCACCTCATTAGAGTGAGTGGCCACGCACACATGGAGAGAGACCAAGACCTTGTCGATGCAGGGCCTTTATATCATTTGTCCGTGCTGACACACCTACACAACGTACAGCGCCAGCCGTTAACGTTCCCTCTGTCCCACTTACTTTGTGACCGTGACACAACCGCACGGCAGAACTTATTTTTCAGTAGCTCAAATGAAGCGTTCACTGCACAGGACTACTGTGTAGCATTTCCAAACTGGCATCGACTCTGCTGAGTAATGTCTGTCTCCTGAATGACACCTAGTAATTTTTTCAGCCCCCCCTTTGTGAAAACCTTGAGTATATTTACCGTGATTATCACCATTTCATTACTTAAACAGTTACCTCACTTTTTCCCCTTTCTTGCAAATCTTCATGCAAACATATTCGAAGCATGATGTGCCTCATCAACCTCTATAATTCAATTCGCAGTTGCATTGGGACTTCTCTTGTTCCTCATTCATATATATTTTTTTTTTTGCCCGAGGTCATCTGAGTTAATTTGAGAGATGAGGTCTCCTGAATTGTTTTGATAAGTTCTACCTCAAAGCCCTATTATGCAAACACTACCCGGGCAACAGAAACAAAGACAGGATTCAAGCTCCTGCCTGCATATCCTCTTGAACTCCAGTGGGACATCCTGAACTCGCACAATGCTAGATAAGGTTTTAAATGAATTCAAATGAAGTAAATGTCAACGTTTACATTTTTTTGATAAACAGCAACACACATGTATAATAAAACATCGCTCTTCTATTGCTGTTAAAATCCTTTGGTTTGACTTGGTGAGCTCATTTATAGTGAGGAATCATCATCAGTGCCTGCTCTCCATCATCCCCCTGCGCTGAATTAACCCCCTCAACCAAATCAATCAAAGGCAGTCAACTAACAGGTTTCAAAACAACAAATTGCACATTTTTGGTTCCAAAATAAAATACACTAGACTTAACCCAACATTATGAGTTGACTAAACTTACAATTGTCAAGTAACTACTTAGTTTCACACCTGGACAGTGTATCAATGCAAGTGACCGAAAATTAAAACTTATTTAATATTTTTTGTGGATTTAGTTTATCAAAACAAAGAAGATGACTTCCAGCTTACACGAAAAGTGAAGCGTATTGATGAGACTCCCTCAGTTGTCTTGCTCTCGTGGCTGAGCCAACTGTAGTTCCTCTTGATAGAAAGTCATCCCAAGTGAGATGGCTTTGTCCTCCTGTGCTTTGTCCCCGCCTGGTTACTCACTCTGTCATTTCAGTCCATTCCAGCAGTAGGCAGGAAAAAGTGCTTTAAAGGTTCGAGTTAAATAAAAACAAAAATTGTCACGTGCCCAGCACAAGGTTCACTACCGGACTGTCGAGGAAAAAAAACAAGAACAAGTACTTTAGTTAGTCTCCGGAGTCCAGGGCAGGTCGTGCGCTGCCTTTGGCACTTTAGAAGACTGTCACTTTGTGGTGAGCCGAATCCATCACTTCTGCCTCAGAGCTCTAAGAGGCTGTCTCTCTCAGCTGCGCCCCTCTCTCACTCTCCCACTCTCCCTTCTTGGTGCTCTTAACTGATGAAAACTTGAACGTGGAGTTTCTGTAAGTAGACAAATTGAGCTTAGAGCCTCCCACTCTCTAATATTGAACACATTCTTACTGCCAGGACTCCACCCCTCTTCCCCATGGCACAAAAGAGATTACTCATAAACACACGTGTGCACACACACGTACACACACATGCAGTCCACTCAAATTTCCAACCATCCGCCCTGCCCACTGATCAGTGGTTCATCACCACTATTTCGGTCTGGGACTGCATGGCTCCTCTGGTGCTGGACAACAGTTGTGTGTGTTCACTGATCAGATGCTAATTAGGTGATAATGAGCACCTGCACCTTAAGTGACGGAAAGAGGTTGTCAGGATAGGAAGTAGATCCAGGTGTTGAACTTGGACCATGTCTGGGTGAAGAGTTGCTCACCCCAGTTAATCGTCGGAAGGTGAAATATGAGATGGTTCTTGAATCTCAGAAGGGCAGCGAATACTTGAATGACATCATACCACAAGATAGTGATACCATTACGTCATGAAGCAAAGCTGTACTAACTTGCGTCCATGGGCTCGAGAAGAAAGGATGACACATTCCTGTTAGTGTGGTCATTCACAACAAAGCTGGTTGAATTCTTCAAGACGCGACTTGGCTTTCGATATTGTTTCCTTGGATGTTGTCTGATGTGTTGTGTTTTTGTTCCATCTTCAATCAAAGTTATGTTGGCTTTACCCAGCCAGCCAAGCATGTTATCATTGGTTCCTTTTGTCCGACTCGGGTAGTTTTTGTTTTTTTTTGTTTTAAATCACAGAACATTGTCTGCTGAAGAATATATATCCGTGGTGGGAAGTCATGGCCTCCAAGGCCTTCTCTGCTGGCCTCACATAATCAAGAAAAAAATGATCACATTTTTCACATTGATATTATATTAGTCGTATTATATCCTAGTGTTGTAGTATTTTTAGGGGAGAGTTTTTATCCAATCAGAATACAGCTAGCTTGTGTTGCGGGGCAGGTTTCACAATCCCGGTAACACGAACAATTCATCCGAGGCCTTCAGATACAATTGTACGGGGATCTGTTGTCTCAAAGCCAATGGGCTTTCAGAATTGATAGACTGTCGCGATAGCCAATTAGATCACGAGTTGGTCACAGTGAGCCTTCTCGCTGGCCTTACGCTGAAGGTGATGAACGCGTTTTGTGATTGGATATTCACTCTTGAGGGGGCAGCGCTATGTGGAATTAACACACCTGTTGGCAACCGTTTGAAAGTCTAAATTATATTTTTGCTTTTTTTTTTAAACCACAATGGCAAAAGGAGGGAAAAGTGTGGATTTAATTGCAGATACACTATGTAAGTGTCTTTCTGTATATTAGTTGTCCAGCTTATAGTCATAAATGATGGTATCCAAACTGAAGGACTACGTGTGAAATGCACAGCCCGCCACTATATATATTATATATATATATATACATACACATTTGGTTGAACATTAACTATTGTGTATCAGTTTCACAGAAAATGCCAACTGCGAATGACAAATTTACAGCTTGAAGCAAGCAAAGTAGTTGTCACAGTCTCTAGGAGAAATGAGTGAGAGCATACTAAAGAATAATTTATAAAAGTTTTATGAAGTCAAAGTGTGTTTTAATAAGTTTATGTTAGAAGCATGTGGGAGGGTCAAAACTACTACATAAAATATGTTTTTAATACAGTCTCTTTATCAGAGACTTTCAATTTTCTAGGGTGGGCCGAGTTGAACCTACCATGTGACAGAAACAGGGAACATCTCTAAGATGACACCATCTTTTCCTTGACGCGGACTTGGCCTGTATTTGAGCTGATGGCACGATATCTTCGCGAGATCATTGCCACATGATTTAAATTTGACAAACATGCATGAACTCGTCTGTAATGTTTTTGTGAAAAAAGTCTGAACTGATATGGGACCGTCCATTCCAAACGTGGCACATTTTGGTAATCGATCAGCGATTATTTCAGCATTGCCCCACGAGTGTCCCTTTCGTGTCTTTAAGTATCAGTGTCTTAAAATGTCAGACAAGATGTATTTTATATGGATTTTAATAAAAGCAGTATCATTGTTATTCTGGCTGTGGAATTTAATAAACATTTTACACTTACTTTAATATTCAAGCCACATATTTTTATTCTATTTCCATTCTAAAATGAAGGAATCTCATTATGTTTCCCTGATGACACAATGAAAATGCATAAATGGCTCGATGTGACAATTTTCCTGGCAGAAGATCCTATTCCATAAAGACCGGGGCACATTTATTCCGTAACTTCCCAAAGGTTTATCCCTCAGGAACTTTCGATCAAAGCAACGATCTCCCATGCGATGCACCATGTCCTATACTAAACTTCCATTATTCCATTCATGCTGCTCTTTGGCTATTTCCATTTAGATGACAACTGCAGCTGAGTACAAAATGTTCCTCCTATCCAGAGGCTGGAAACTGGACTTTCTTCTCAATACTTATTGTGTGACTGACATATTGGGTCTCATCCAAAGCCACAGTGTTGATGCTATGATTAATATTCTTTCCATCTCAAAATTTTAGTAAGTGGAAGAATGTAAGCAATTGGGCATGTAGTATATGTAACGGGAAAATGTTATCATTTAAACGTTGACCACATAGGCACTTTAAAAGGTAAGTGATGATGTGGCAACAGTCAACAGTTTCATGTATATATATATATATATATATATATATATATATATATATATATATATATATATATATTAGGGCTGTCAAAATTAAAGCATTAACTCTTTTAACAAAAAAAAAATTGAGTTAAAAATTTTAACTC
The DNA here is from genome assembly GCF_059441095.1 of Idiotropiscis lumnitzeri. NCBI lineage: Eukaryota > Metazoa > Chordata > Actinopteri > Syngnathiformes > Syngnathidae > Idiotropiscis > Idiotropiscis lumnitzeri. Next base: position 37,839,244 of record NC_142391.1, read on the forward strand.
AGTGAAATATTTTAACTCTGTTAACTCCGTTTGATTTACTTAAAAAATAATTTGCATACTTTGCAAATATTGTGCCATATTAGCTGTCTTTGGCACGTCTCAGAACAAAACACTGTGTTTAAGTTACCACTGGGCCTTGCAAACCAACATTGCTAGAGTGTGGCGCTTGTGGGCAGTTTCGAGAAATGTTTTGAAAAAAAAATGTCTGCAAGGATGTCTCCATTTAGATCATATTCAAGAATCCAAGAAAGCTATTAGAGCAGTCTTTTAATTTAATATACTTCATATTTGGTGATTTTGCATCGATTCCAAGATATTATTCAAGTAAATATCTATTATAAGCTTTGCAAAAAATAGTAGTTGAAAAATGTGATTAATCATGATTAATCATGGAATTTGAATTGAACTTGACAACACTAATTAGTTCTGTCTCTCTCTCTCTCTACATATATATATATGTATATATATATATATATATATATATATATATATATTATTGTATGCCGTCTATAGTTGTATGAGAATCATGTGTATCCTCCTTTGGAAGTACAGGAGAGTCTGCAAAAATGCATAAAGAATATATACATATCACCAACCTTTATTTATTAAGACAAATCTTTCAGAGAAAGAAATTTATACAACATCATACCAAATTTGACAACAGCAACATTCTTGCATCGGTTGGAACGAATCAACCCACCTCAAATGATTCCTTTCGAACAGGTGCTGTTGTTTGGGATACATACTCAGGGCTCAATGTCATGCGACTTGGAAGTATGATTTCCTATTTGCTATGCTTATTAAAAAACTCTCAGTGCCATAATAAAATATGATAGAATCATCACGGGAAGTGCAAGTAGTAAAGTTCAGGTTTCAGAAAACTCTGTCCATAAAGTTTATGACTGTCTTGGCGGATTATGTCAGCTGCATATTTGACCTATTTTTTCTGCCTGATAACCAGAGCTTGTCTAAAAACAAAGTCCCCACAATCCATTCTTTAAAAAAAAAAATATTGAACTGGTAAACATGAGTGGTAACCTAGGCTGTTACATTATAAAGATCTCTATCACACTGAAAGATCATCAACTCACATTTGGACACATTGGCAATATGATGACATAGTTATTTCAAATGTTCCGTCAACTCATTTGTTATTACAGAAGGAGACATTGATCTTTTCATCAAGCTATAAGAACAAAAGTCATTACTTTGCAGCAATCTGAGCCTGTTTCTTTTTCTGAGCTGTGGAAAACGAGGCGCGCGTGTAGTTGTTTATTTAGGTTCAGGTCTGCTAGCTTTAATGACTGATATCCTGATGACAGGACATCCTGGGGAATCACTACAACGGCACCCCGGAGGTAGACTATTGCTTATTGCGCTCTTCTTTATGAAACATGGATAGCAGCAGATACACACTCACACAAATACATCAAAATCTCAACCCAACCCTCTAATCTCGTTGCACACTTGAGTACAATGACAATAAAGGGATTTCTATTCTAATACTGTTTTTATAGAATAACCTGTGACAACCATCATGTAGGCTTCTATTTATCCATTTTCAATGCTGCTTCTCCTCATTAACCATGCAATTAATTCTTTGCATATCTAAATACGCATATGGGACATTTCCTTTACTTTTATTTATGGCTCCTGTGTTTGACTTACACCACAATCTGTTTGCTGTATACTAAAAAAACATTAACATTGCCACATGTATTTTATTCGTGTTCCATTTTATTACTTATAATTTAAAAAAATGACAATACATGAATTTTCAATCATTTTCAATTGCACTCATCTTTGCTTTTTTTTCTTAAAAAAAGACAAAAAACAAGAATTTAATGAGCCGGTTTCCAAATGAAAGGCATTGACCTGAAACTCCCAGGGAGTACTCGCTCCAGTTTATGTGACCAAATTCAGTCAAGTGTGTTCACCACTGTCTCACCAAACCACACGGATTTGCTTTTGAGCCTGCAGCATAGGTTACAATTTGGCTCTTTTGCCGCAAATTGAAACATATTACTCCTGTCTGCTGTCTTTTACGGCCCGCGCATGCACTTCTTCAAGTATACTTTTGCAGGCTGCCTAAGGATACTAATGTCTGTCTAAGTATCTTTTTGACCCATTTTGACATGTCTCCGTTTTGTTTTAATTGAGACAACCCACCCATGACCTGCTCTTTGGAAAACGGAGGTCCACAGTGCAACCTGTAAAAATATATTATTTAAAATGACCTAATTCCTGGTCAAATACTCATACTTAGCCCCATGCATTTAATCTTGAGTTAGAGATTCAGAGATACTGAATTAGCTTTAGTGAGTCCTTTTAATTATGAATAGTTTTTGTTTGACAACTGTTTAATTCATACGTCCAACATCTGAACCGCTTATTCTCAATGCCCTTGTGAAGGGGTTCTGAGCAGAACCAAAGTTAAAGTTCTTGAAATTCAGCTCAACTTAGTCACATATTTCAGCATTCGTGCATGCACTTATAAAATTTCTCCTTTAAAAGGCATTTTTGCCTGTTTTTCATTAGTGACACCTTGCTGCTTTTTATTGACCCATTTTACATCATGTGTTCACTCGTGATGGATGATGAACATAATGGAAACACATGGTAAATAACACATAATCACACAATATCTGGAGATTTAACAGAGTGATGGAATTACATAAAGACACCCATAAACCAGAAACTGGCAATGAATCCCATTTTAGTTAAATTAGCCACACAGGGTGCACTGCCTGTATTTACATATTTATTTTTCAGAAGTTTAAATGGGTTTGTCTTTTTTTGCGGTCAACGTTACCGAATGAAATGCAAATTTTTTATCAAATGTGGCTCGACAGTTAAGCATAGCAACAGATAAACTGAGTCAACATGTGTTTTTCAGATTAATCTGTAAAGCTCACTAGTCCTGAGGAGTCGCTCCAAACAGCTCCGGCCCTACTTGATAAATTGCCTCTAATGTCGTCATAGTCTTGCAATCCTGTCAGATGTAAGCACAGAGATAATGTGCAAAACAAGGACAACTCACTGAACACCACCATGAAAGCATTTAAACAATTTCAAATTTAAAACTCAGAAACTACACCAGTATTATGCTAACTGAAAAACTGCGATTAGGTTAATGCAATGACACTTTTAACTCGAGCCTATGGGGGCTTTTGTCGTTTTTCCTTGTGGCTTTAAATTGGCACACACTGCACATTTTTGCTCTCAAATATGATATATAAATATTTTTAGGGAAGAAAAAATTTGCTGAAGCCTACCTATTCAAATAAATAATTCCATTCCTGAATTTATGTGAAGCTGTATGCATTAGGAGTGTTATAAGCCCCTGATCCTTTCAAAAGATTATTTAACTTGCATGATTCTCATGGAGTTTTGCAAATCCCGAATTCTCCATTAACAATTACGAACGCACCACAAATGGGCAAACAATCATATGGAAATATTTTTTTTTTTGTATCCGTTACATGAAACACAGAACCACAAATTATTATTAAACCCCTTTTCTCCACTGAGGTATTTTCTTACGTGGGAAGAGTAAATTGTAGATTTTCAGTTTATTGCCCCTCTGGTGATTTTTGTTGGGCAACAACTTACAGATCATTACTTATGGTTTCCTCTGTGAAAACAGTAGTTAATCATCTGTCGGAAACCTTTGACTCTCTCAATGTCTTAAACAGAAGTGAAGATTATGCTTTGAAAGAGACCTACATGCCCCATTAGTCTTCGTGTTTTGATTACTTCTCCATGTGTGAAGAGGAAGTCCTTGACTGAACACGGAAAGCAATCCACACAAGGAGGCACGCTCCAGTAACACGCCAGCGTCATCTACCTGTATTACATCTCTGCTGGCAAAGGGATGGCAGATTCCCCCTACAACTCAATGTCAACGAAGCATTCACCGTAGAGTGAAGCCAACCAACCGGAGTGTGAAATAACTGCAGAAAAGATTTCACCTCAGGTGATTTGTGCTCGGGTGCAGATCCAAAGCAATTTTGCCCTTCTTCCATTTACACTGGAGTAAAGATGAGGGCCAAGTCAGTAATTGTGGTGCAGTCAAAGTTGCAGACTGGAGCATGTCACAAAATCACTGCGAGCCCAGAAGATGGAAAGGGGTCTTTCTTGTATTATTGTTTCCCATGTTCTTCCACCCACAGTAATATTTTCCAGATCAAAGCTCTTACTCGAAAGGCAGATCCCAATTTCACAGAAGAAAACCCAAGTCACCGCAAAGGCACAAAAGGGAATTGGATTTTCCACTGAACATGAGGTAATATGTTTGGCGTTGTGTTTGGAACAGAAATCTGCTTCCTGGGACATTTAGTTCTGATTTTTCACAGTAAATATCACCTTTCCAGAGACTAATTACTAAATAATGTACACTCTTTAAATTGGTATCTGTTAAATGATAGCAAAGTAGAGTGACATGATTATTTTAGTAACATCTTTAATTTCACAAGTTCCTTATACCCCAAGTCCATAGTGTGGAGAAACCTGGCTACAGAAAGTTTACTGGCATAACCTTCACATGTCTTACACGAAGTTGTGAGGAATTTCCTGGACCACATCAGACAAGTAGACAAACTTAATAGCTCCACACTTTTGAACAAACACATGTGTACTTTTGGTATCCTCTCAGCGCTGGCAGCTGTCAGGGGCCGCGTTGACCTCATAATTTGGCTGAGTGTCTGCAGGCTTTTTGCGCTGTAAGGTCAGACGACAACAGAAGGCCAGACGAGTACTTTCAACGTGGACACCATTTGTCGCTGTTTAGTTTGGAGAGGTACCTGGGAAACATTTATGGACAGTCTTTGACTCCTTCAACCTCTGTGTTGGAGACATGGTTTTGAAAGACACGAGTCTTGGATGGTGGTTCTCTGGTAAAAGCATTGAACCCAACAGAAAAATTGCAGATCATGGTTCCCATCTATCTGTTTTCACTTGGAAAACCGCTTATTCTTGTCCAGTATCAGTTTAGCTGGGGCACATCCTGGCTTACTATATTTAGGGTGAGAAAAGGGAAATCCCTTGTCGTGATCACCTGTCAATCACAGAACTGACACAGAAAACCATTCCCTCTCACATTTACACCCACGACCAACGTTCCGCACTGTGGGAGGAGGCTGGTATCGCCGCAGAAACACCATACAGAAATCAGACGCAAGACTTTGATGAGGTAACAGGCTAACCGCCAACAACTGGGTCCCTCAACTCAACTAATTACTGATCTTTCATATTATTAATTTAATCATAATCAATCATTTGGGCTTAGCTTTGACCAGGGGATATTATCCTAAAGGCATCCTATGCTTCCAGCATGGCTTTACCTCTGGAGCAACCGTTTGCTTGTGAGTAAGATATTACTGGAAACCACAGTCAAATCCATGTATTTTATTCACTGCTGAAAAGCGACCCTGCACCGGCTAAGTGTGTTTCCAACTTACACATTTATAATTGCTACCATTTGACACATTATTGTGCATATCCTATGTCACTGGCGAGAACTTGAATTTGGTGCATGAACTCACTGCTGAAAATTTGCTGTTATTGTATTCATTTGGCAGCAATTCTATTGGGTTCCTTGCATAAACCTGGCAGCCCGATAGATGTAGGAACAGTTCACATATTTTTAATTCTGTCCTAAATAAAAATTAAAGGAAAGAAAGACGGTTAGATAGATAGATAGAGAGATAGCAAGACTTCCTGTGATCTAGATCTATGTTATGAGGCTTAATCATGCATAAACGCTCTCTTATATTATGTGAGAGAGGCCAAACTTGATTACGGCACCTCATGTAGAAAGGAAGACAACAGTATATTTGTTTACGATATCTACGCCGTTATGGCAACACGGTGACCTTTTACACCAATGATGATTAATTGACCCCAACCGCCCCCTAACTCCATCTAATGATAGTAAATTAAAAGAGAAGAACCATAATTAAGGTTTTTCATCCAAAGAGTGAGCCGCAGTTACCTAATCTTTGAATGTCATAGCTTCCATGTACTAGAGCCAATGTTTAGTCTTGACAATTTCACCAGTATTTTGCCAACTGGCTAGGCGGAACATTTCCCTTTAAAAGACCAAGGTCTCCAGACAGACATTACTGTATTACACTCTACGGTCTGTGTACTCGTTATGCCCAGATGATGTAAATCCAAGGAGGTTGTGGTGACTGTTATGTCACTACTTAATTTCAGTTTATTTTTAAGTGTTGTACTGTTCAAGGCTTAGTCTCAATTTCAACATACAAATTATTCAGGCCTGGAGTGACAGGTTTAGTCACACACTCAGCTGCAAGTAAAAAAGCTTGTTAGTTTGGTTGTTTTTATTAATTTTTCTCAAGACAGACAAAGACGAACTACTAATAACAGGCTGAACTCAGCATGTCAGCTGCCCAACATGCAAAATTGCCACATAATTTATATTACTCATTCTGCGATGCGTGTATACAAATTGATCAGTTTATCACACACAAAGTGGATTGTCAAACCCGAGACGAATTGCAAGGGCTGATTTGGATATGTCTGAAAGGCAGGTGCCACTGGCACAACTGTGCATAACCATGACGAGGCAGTGCAGGCAAAATGAGAGGCAACGAGAAGAACAGATTTTTTCCGCACATATAAAATAAAATGCCAGAAACAAAAAAGACAGTGATGTATGTGAGCAATGTTATTTTTGAGCTTTAGCGTGATTAAGGAAGAGGTGGGCAACTCGAGTCCTCAAGGGCCACTATCCTGCATGTTTTAGATGTTTCTCTTCTTTAAAACACCTCATTCGAATGATCAGATAATCAGCTAGTTCTGCAGAAACCTGAAAACGATCCTGATCACTTGAATCAGGTGTAATGGAGGAGCAAAAAATTGAAAACATGCAGGATAGCCGCCAGTCACAATAAGGAGTCGTGCCATATCAGAAATATTTTTGTCCATTTGAGGTTGCCACCAACAAATTCTGCACTGGAGTCCAGTATACTGTTAACTGTAAATTTGCCATTAAAAAGGCAGGCCTGATTCGATGTGGAAGTGAACGTATGAGGATAAACAATTGGCTATTGCCTGGCTCTAGCTTTAACCACTCCAGTATTCAGTGATGGTGGCAGTTGAGCTTATCGGCAGGTGTACTAAGAATGTGTTTCTGTTTACTCTATTTTGTTACCGTTTGTTAATAAAGTGGGTGAAAGAGCACCGATATCTGTTTCCATGGACCCTCTAACTAAACGAACTGCTATGGATTGCAGTTTGTTCTAACGTGGTAGTCTATATTCAATTAGCTAACAATCGACCTGGGTGGAAGGTGGTCTCCAAGTGCCCACGACACTGATCTGGGATCTCCCTGGCCAGCTTTAAATCATCCAACCGTGGAGGTCAGCTAGTCGTTCATTTATAAACAGTCTTCTTTTCACCAGTTTCTCCTTTCAACCACTTTGCACCTCTCAAGCACCTTTTTTAAAGAGAATGAGAGGAGCCGCTTTGTATGTCGATGAATCAAGTCGTCTGTGTTCACTCCCACAGTGGCGCATCACCCCTGTTTTTTTTTTGTTTTTTTTATTGTGCGTGTAACTGCAAAAATACCAAAACTTGGTTTGGCCTGCCACTGCACATGTTTGGATTCCACCTCGCGCTAAATTTGCATTTGGGCACAAAAAATAGAGCCCTCAGGGTTTACTGCACTCATTCTTTAGTATAACAATAGCTTTCAATAATTGCTCGATAAGGATTGTTATATTGGAAGAGTTTAATATTATACCAGTTCAGCCTCAACACGCCCACTAAACCCCGTGGATACAAAGGGGGGCCAAATAACCATTTTCACACGAAACAATGCTGCCAAAGAGCTGATGGAAAAGCCACGAGTGAGGCTGATTTTATAGCTTTCCAGCTCTCTGATCCGCGATGATCATTTTGAGGAATGGCCTGCTGAGATGTCAAATGACATCGGAGTACTTCACATTTTGTTTGAGTTCAAATGTTCTGTTTTTTGTAAAATACATAAAACGTTCAATGTTGGTCCTAACCAGAATTAAATTGGCCAGTCAAAGTTGTTTTTCCTCAGTAAACAAAGGTATCTTCAACATTTACTTTGAGAGATTTTTCATTAAAAAAGAAAAATCCATTCGGGCGGCACCTTCTTTGCAGTTATATTAATTTAATTTATTAAAGTACACACAAAGTAAATTCATATTTTCAACATAAATAGAAAATATGGTCATAAAATGTTGAAACTAGTGAAGGCACAATGATCTTTTTTTAAGCCACCCTCAATTAAAGTTCAATAAATCATTTGCATAATCTAAAAACTTTTTAGTTGTTGCTGTGGTATTTTCATTGCAGAAGAAAGTTGCTATTATTTCCTTTAGCCAGATCCTTTTTTATCTTTGGATGTACATGCAGGTGTGTCACTGTTTTATGGTAGCCTAAAGACCAGAGGGGGCTTTAGAATGTGTGTGCATGTGTGGCAACTCATTTCCTATCTCAGGCTGTTTCCTACCCTAGATTGTATTTGTGCTTGCACATTAAAGACTACAGTAACAATTTTGTTTTAATTCCTTATAAAAAAAAGGTTTTTCCTCACAAGATTGTAGGGTGAAACTTGGAGCTGTCCACTTGTGTGGGTGGCAACAACGGGGAAATGACAGTATTTTGGATGTAATGACAGCCAGTGAAAAACAAAGAGAGAAAATAATTATGAACAACTTCATTTTTGGAACAATAAACTTAATTCTCTTTTTTAATGAACTATAAACTGCACAAGTTCATTTAAAAAAAAAATTGTGAACGAAACTTTCCTAACACTGCTTGCATGACTAAAGGACATTCCCACCGTTAATTTGTATTGAACATTTTGCTGCGTCATTTCAATTTCCCTTTTTATTGAGCAACTCAAACATGTTGTATGTCATCTATGAGCATGCAGTACATGTCAAGTTTCTAAACCAAAAGCTCTCCAGCTATTATGTAACGTGTGGTTGGAAGCACTGGCATGAAACAGTTCTGGTAATTGGGAGACACATTGACGTTAACTTGAGGCAACCTGTCTTTCTTGGTGGGTTAGGATGGATAGTACAGTGATGAAATGTTCATTCTCAAAAGTCACAACCATTTGTCAGCCAGGTCTTTGTTTTAAAGAGTAGACGGCGAGGTCAATTTAATTTGGATTGGATTTCAAGAAGCGCCACATTTTGAGTGTTGAGAGGAAATCCAGAGAGAGTCTGCTGCGGCCATGCCTCACAAGCACGACTCACTGTGATGGATGGCAGTCAAACTTCAGTACTACCCCATTCCTGGGGGTAGCACCACTGGAGGTCATGTCTTCCTGGATGCCCGCCACAACCGCTCCAAGTTCCAGCACGGAAAAACTCATTTTAAGAGCATCCTGGCTACATTGACACTGTGACGCAGACGATTTGAATGCCTGACTAATGACAACGCAATGATAATGCTAACCAGAACAACATTGCTCACTGTGTTGCATGTCGTCTTTTTCTGTCGACATTAAAACATTCACCTCAGTCTAAGAAGTTGCAGAACGTGTTTTTTTGTTTTTCCTCACGGTTTCATTCTTATGTCTTGAGCTAATGGTGTGAGGTTTCAATTACATCCAGTGTGTATCCGCTGATCTCAGCCTGCAATTACTTTCCCTGAGAAAAAAAAAGGAAAAAGACCCTATAGCAGAGGATTTAAATGGAGAGAATTTACGTTAATTGTGGTATATTCAATGCCACCATGTGGCACCATGTGTTCCCTTTCACTCTGATCGCAAAAGTATAGGGGAACCTTACCATTGCACTGACAGAAACAAAAGATGCAAAAAATCGATTAGCGAAATCATGATGATTTAGGGCTTTATCAATAAAAGTTTGTGAAAACATACTGTGAATGAGAAGATTTTGGCCATATACCAAAAGGTGCCCGAGAAAATTAATGTCAAAGCTGTATATGGACGCCTCAAGTTGTTCCACGCTAAACCATACTGTTTGATGGACCTTTCTTTGTTCACTGAGAAGCAGTAGAAGAGAAAATGGATTTCTCCAAGCTGTTTCCACAAAGTCACAATCATTGAATTGGTACGATAACAAATTAAGATTCAGCGAGAGTTCCAGCCCAACTCATGATTTAATTCACGGGTTGGCAAACTTTTTGATTGATGGGCCACAATGGGTTCTAAAATTTGACAGAGGAGCAGATGGATGGAGTCTTTTGGTAACCTCACCTCATCAGAGAAAAAAAAATACATTTAATTTTAAATGACAGTGAACAAAAGCATTACAATTTATATGTCTTTGAAAAATCACAGTATTTAGAAAATAAAACATTAACAAGGGTTATTATTTTTTTCAAGTTCGGCGGGACGGATTAAAAGGTTTAACGAGCCGCATGTGGCCCCCGAGCCGTAGTTTGCCCACACCTGATTAAGTAAATTGGTTTTCGGTTCATCCCAGTATTCCTCTCCATATAGTGTATCATATCCACATCTGTTTAATGTCTCACAAGGCAAGCAGACAAGACACTTACATCTGGCTCGTATTACTCATCAGGTTATTTCGGGTATCCCGAACAAAATTAATCCATCGTTGCTGTGTGCGAGGATTAAGACAACACTTATGCTGTTCTTGGATTTCCTTTTGCCTTTGCATCGTTAAGTTATTTATGATTATGATATTTCCAGCCCTTCCCATGCTTTGCCACTGCAGTGCTTTGGATGAACTCGCAAGTATTGTGAGTATTGCGTCCCGTCTGTTGTGACTTGTTGGTTTCACATGTATGTAAGGTATTTGTTTAGGAAAGCAAATCACTAAGCAAACATTATTTTCGAAAACAACAGAATGGAGAACAGCTGTAGAAAAGAATTAAAAAAAAAAAAAAAAACAACTTGAGGTTTGAAAAGTCTTTTTACAACTGCGTGATTATAGACATGTGCCAGTGGTGCAACTGTTGAAAAAAGGGAGCACACGTTTGCGTAAGGTTTCTGTTTTAAATATGGAGCTTTTAAGATGATTTTTTTTTTTTATTGTTATTATTATTTTTTTGGTACATGTGAAGCAATACAAGCCGGGACATTTACACATGACTCTAGGATTTTTTGCTTCTACAAAGGAAGAGTGGTGGGCCAGTCTGAAAATTATTGCACGGAACTCTACCCACCAACAAAAAAAAAAAAGGGGGAAACTTGCTTTTAACTTTATGTGGCTAGTTTCCACCATTTTCTCTTTGGCCTAAGGTATTCCTGTCAATGCTACCCCCTCTAGCTTTGGCATGAAACATTTGTTCTTTACTACCAGTTTTACACAGTTCTGTGTCTGAAAGTAATCCCTGAAGCAACATTGACAATTACCTGTCTACCAGGGCAGTAAATCTCAGCCAAGGGATTAGTAGAAGAACCGCAGGTCTGGCAATAGGAGGCATTAGTCTCATGATACAGTGGACACAAAATATCCTGAGGGGGCAGTAAACATGCTTGCTTTGCCAAATGTTTTGCTTGCTGGTAGCAAGCCACGTTTTAGAGCTGCTGCTACAGTAATCCTGGCACCTTTTCCAACCTGGGTACCTTCTCTGTATTGGCCAGTTGAAATTTGCTGGAGTAGGAATCTTATCAATGTTTGAATTTCATCCCGGATGTTTCTTAAACTGATGTTAAAAAAAAAAATATATATATATATATATAATCCAGTTGTTGTTGCTGGTGACTCTATAATTAAATAATAACTTCACATATTGCAGCAGTATTTAATTCAATACAATCACATCATACGCAGAATAAATTAATCTTCCCAACTGTAGTCGGAGAAAAAAGGCTTCTAAGGACTCTTTTAGTTGATTTTTGGTGAACTATAATGGGCTATAATGCTTATTCAAACTTGGAAATGGAAGCAATTCCACGTATTTCATATATTTAACACCTCAGCAGTCAGTCTCAATCCAGAACAGAAGCTTTGAGTCTGTTAATGGAAAGCAACCAAAACTCGTGTGCGTGCGTGTGTGTGTGAGTGCGTATGTGTGGTCTGTTTTTTTCTGAATCACGTGTTGGTCTACCACCGCTTTCTGTCTGAAAGTAGAAAATTAGTTAGGTTTAGATACTCATCTCATTTTCCCCGGTCGGCAGCCCCAGGGACTAATGATAGGAAGCAGAACTTGGCTGGCAGATTGGGAAGCAGGATGGATGGAACTACTGTGGTCAGCATCGAGGCAATGAAGTCAGAGTCTGGCCCACATTAAAACGAAGCAGACGCAAGCACTCAGACGGCAGCTCCACTCCAGCCAACATGTTTAGAACACGTGAAAATATTTTCCCTATAGACTTGCATCTCCTGTGGGCAAATGTTGAGCAAGTGTCAGTGCTTTGTTTAAGTGAGATCACAACACTGAGTGGATATCTCGTTCATTCGGCAGATGGCAAAATATAAATCCATGTGCAGGGCTGTAAAGCTCAACAGTGCACCTCAAGCTTCTCATGTATTTAGTGAGTTGCTCCCATATGTGTGCAAGAAATAGTGTCAAGCTGGCTAAAAGGAATGATGTCAAGGAATATTCCTCACACTGCGCTACTTATTATTTATTGCCCCATAGAGCGAGCCGATTGCTTTGGACTTCCTTTAAGCACCTTCTTGTTCCCTTCCTGTTTGTACTGCGTATTGCTATGAGCTCATGCTCATTGACACTTCTGCCATAAACATTTTGGCCTCTGCCCAATGTTTCAGCATATCCTTATGAATGGTGACTAAGATGCTTGATGAATGCATGCACAGAAAGGGAACAAGTCAGGACATTAAAAGGCAAATTACCTTTCATTATACATAATGTGTGTGTCAACTCTGCATTATTGCTCACTTGTGTATTTTGCCACTGACCTATTTCTTGAAGGTTTTATAGCTTACTGTGGCTATGGCAACGAGTAAATATTACCCAACCATTCTTTTTCATCTGCGTGGTAATTTCCAACAGGTCATAGGGTTGCTCTGGTTAAGAAAACGTGAGCATTTATTATCATATTATTTATTGGCTGGACAAGCGTTGAAGAGAGAAATGTACTATGTTATCTGGAACTATGCTCCAGTTTCATTCATTTGTCTCCAGACTGCGTGCAGTGTTGACAAAGTATATTGGAGTTCATATTTAATTTACTAGAGCATGTTGCTAACATTTCTGCATTTAGTCACTGCAAAGCACAGCCTGATTGAATTTAAATTCCTGGCGTGGTGTGACCGAATCTGTCGGTGAATTCAATTGGAGAACTAGAGAACAAGCATATGGTAGGGCAGTTGTAATGTTGACAATGAATACCACATACTCAAAGCTTCCTCTGTGCCCAACACTACTCCAAAACTTGCCACTTCTGCACAGCCAAACGGTCATGGAGGCGCTGTAGTTTCTATCATTATCACTACATCACCCTGTTACTCAATCCTCTCAAAATGAGTTAGACAGCCTTCTGCAACCGTGGCATTACTCATAGTTGAACTGTTATTTTCCAGTGACACCCCTGACAAAGAAAAAAAATTCTTGGACCCATATTCCATCTTCTTGGAAACAACTGACCTCATGTGCTGGTTCTCTGCCATATTGTCATGTCAATAATGCACTTTGGCCAATCTAACTATGTTCCATGACAACACTAACAAAGCTTGTCAGTGCTTAGACTGAGACCTGCCACCCACACACATTCAAAGCACTCCACCCAAAAATTACATGCTACACAATAGCTAATCCACCAACACAGTGACCAAAACTAAATAGCATTAACACCTCCTCTCGGTCTCTTGGTGGCAGCACAACATGCTGACTTAATGATGAACATCTGCCCGTTTAGTCATTCAACAAACATGTGATCACATTCATGAAAACTCTTTCCAGTCATTTTTAATGGTCCTCTTCAGTTTTCATTAACAATTGAAGGGCATCCCTTCCTTTGTTGCCAAATGCTAAGGAGTAAAACTGCAGACAATGAAATCCAAATAACAACATTTAAGATTCACATCCATCGTCATGGATGAGTTTAATAGATCCGGAGAGTGAGCTATAACTTTTCTTCATGTCTCCCGATGCTGCTCACAACCCTGAGGTGGTTTATTTGCATCAGCAACTTTGTTGTGATATAACATGATGCATTTACCAGCAACCAGATCCTTTGTGTGTATGTGTGTGGCTTTTTCAGCAACATGTTTATAGATTTCTGGGAGATTGACTGCATTTAAGGGTTTAATGAGGAGAAGTCAACGTGAACTAACTCTTAATGTATTGCTTTTCTCATCCCACTTAACACAGGTGCTTGGCATACTTGACAATGTTTGAATTTTAAATTCCTTTTTGCATGAACTCGGTTACTGAAGCACAGACAATCTGCAATTTGGGGACACATTTTGAAACACAAATGGAAAAAAAAGATTTCCAATAAATTTGGATTGTGATTTTCTTTTAATTACGTTTTTTTGTTGCCACCTGGTAATAATAAAGTGGTGTTTTTTCCCTAATTTGCATATTTGTGAAATGTATAATTGACTACACTGGCAATAAAGGTGACAAATATTATTAAGTACTTAAAAAGTTATATATAGTCATATTTACAGAATCATGTTGTTTGCATGTTGAAGATGGATGGAAGGTAGTACAGCGCATCCAGAAAGTATTCAGTACAGCATTTAACTTTTTCTGCAATTTATGTTACAGCCTCCTCCCTAAAAATGTCCCCGCTCAAAATTCTACACACAGCACCCCATATTGAAATTAAAAATGTTTTTTTTTCTTTCTTTACAAATTTAATAATGGTAAAAAAAACAAATTAAAAAAAAAATATTTATGTAAGTATTCACCACCTTTCTCCATACTTTGATGATGCACTTTTGGCAGTTATTACAGCCTCAAGTCTTTTTGAACATGATGCCACAAACTTGGCACACGTTACATTTGGACAGTTTCAACCTTTCGTCTTTGCAGCCCTCTTCTGAAGCTCTATCATGTTGGATTGGAAACATCGGTGCACAGCCTTCCTCAGATCTTTTCAGAGATGGTCGATCAGATTAAAGTCTGGGCTCTGGCAGTGCCACTCAACGACATTCACAGACTTGTCTTGAAGTCACTCCTTCGTTGACTCGGATGTCTGCTTATAGAGTCGTAGACCGGTTGGAAGGTAAATCTTCGCTCCAGACTGAGGTCCTGATGACTAAGGAGCATGTTTTCCTCCAGGATGTCGCTATACATTTGCTGCATTCATCTTTCCCTCAATCGTGACTAGTCTCCCTCTTTCTACCGCTGAATATCATTGACTGTAGACATCGGTCAAGCGATGAGCGTTGCGTCGTTTCCTCCAAACATGACGCTTGACATTCATGCCAAAGAGTTCAATCTTTGTCTCATCAGACCAGAGAATTATCCTTTTCATGGACTGAGAGTTCTTCAGGTACTTTTTTGGCAAACTCCATGTGGGCTTCAGTCTGCCTTTTAATAAGAAGTGGCTTCCATCTGGCCACTCTACCATACAGTTGTGATTAGTGGAACACTGCAAGATGGTTGTTCTTGCCTCTCCACAGTGGACAGCTGGAGCTCGGTTTCTTGGTCACCTCCCCGTGGTCATTGGAACTTTCAAAGCGGCGGAAATTGTGCTGTACGCTTCTCCAGACCGTCCTGTCTGGCTAGTCGGCAGACAATTTTTGATGTCAGTATTGGTTTGTGCTCTCACATGCACTCTCACTTTTATAGACAGGTGTGTGCCTTTCCAGATGATGTTAAATCAACTAACAATACCAATTCAGCAGTAGGAACCTCTCAAAAATGATGAGTGGAATGATGCTTTTGAGCCCACTTTTTAGCTGTAGTTGTGAAGACTTCCAGTATGGACATGTCACAACTAAGTTTAAAATGTTCCCACATTTTTTTTTTTAAATCACATTGACATTCTCGGATGTTGTATTTAGAATTTTGAGGGGGCAAAATTAATTTATTCCATCTTTGAATGAGGCTGTGACATAATAGGTGGAAAAAGTGAAACGTGCGAATACTTTCTGGATGTAATAATGTTTTCATTAGTGACATCCTGACTGTGAAAAGCAGTAGGAGAGATAGCACCAGTAGCAATTGCACCGCTCCAAACATCCATTTTCCCCACCGACTTTGTTATGGCAACGGCCTCCAGTTGCCTTTAAAGCAGTACATATGCTATTGGACTGAATTTGTGAAGGTTTATCTAAAGATAATAACGCACCGGACTCCAACCTCATTTGAAGGCATGCTGTTTTTCTTGGAAAAGATTTTGTTATGAGTTTTTCTTTATTTCCTTCAATTAACATTTAATGGTATATTTCCTTTCAATGTGTTGTATTTACAAGCAAATGTGGTCTTGGGTCTGTTGGGTATTTATCTGATAAAGTCTTATTAGAAGTACCGATTCCTGGCTGATTAAATTAATGGCTATGATTTAGGAAGGTATTTAAGATGAAGCTCATATTGTTTTAATTAGCTTCATGTGTTGAAATGAGCTGAGTTTGTTTCGGAATTTGGTTATTGGGAAGGTGTCTCGCTATTATTGTTTTACATGGAAAACACAATGATGCTTTGTTTACTGTTGACGGTGCTAGTAAACATTTATTTGAAAATATATTAAATCTGTTTAATTGTTGCTATTAGTATGTTTTATCATGTGATGTTTAGGAGTCAGTATATATACCTTTCGGTAAAGTTGTGTTCCACCACCAAGGCGTCCAAGCAAATGAGCACATCAGAAAGCCAGCCAAAAGCCAAACAACTCCCGGCAACGCACAACATTAAATCATCAAACACTCAGTTTAGCTCAAGTTGTGTTGATGTTCAGTTTTGCTCATTTCCAGAAAATGTCAAGCAGAAGAAAAATTTATGACTTTTAAACGACTAACGACATCAACATTCATACGCATATAACAGCAGCATGGGCAAAACTCACTATGCCATAAAAAGGTATTAAAGTGTCAGTTTGGTTTTCTATTCATTCCACTGAGAACGCTGAACATACCTCCTGCTGAGAGCAATCTTCGTTGCATATTGTTTTTTTTAATCTTCAACTCAGTTATTACAGTTATTACAACCAACAGCTCACGTCTGACAGTGATGACAGCAAAGAGACCCAACAGTACTCAGCACAGTGGTGCTGATGAGCCGTTAAAAAACATTTATAGAGCAATCTGACATCAGCTCCATCTGCTGAAAAGATGAGGTATTACCCGAGCCAACTTGCGTTTGGTTTCAAGAAAGACTCAAATGATAGAATTCTCAAGAGAAGAGGTAACAACCACTACTTGAAAATATTTATGAGGCATATTATGTATTGCTCAAAATCTGATGATGGAATTTGAAACACATGAAATAAAATATACAATACGATTAGCAGATATCTTGATAGTGTTTATACAACCTTTTAAAAAAAAAGCGAAAGCAGACTTAGTCTATCGGTGAGATTGTCGCCACACGCTGATTTCCAGATGATTATTTTTAATGCTTGCTTGAGTGTTGCCTTCTTTCCTGAAACAGTTGCAGTGGTGCACAGAATACAGTAAGGTATTAAGACTTTTTATAGTGGATATACAAAAGTCTACACACCCTGTTCAAATGACAGCTTTTTGAGGGGGGTTCCTCTGACTTCCATAAATAAAGTTTGGATGTTCTTGTTGGAGTTTCCTGACATTTTTGTTGTTGTATCTTAATCACAAGCCGTGGTTCAGAGAAAGCTTCCACAGCTTCAAGTGGATCTCATCATTCAAAAGAATCAATCAGGAGAAGGGAACAAAACAACTTCTTTGGCATTAAATATATTCTAACTTGGAACATAATGCAGACCACCATCATCGAGTGGGTCTTGACATTACCAAGAAGTTCATGTCTCTCAAAAATGACTGAAAAAGATGAAAACTGGTCAGGGAGGATGCCAAGACCCCAACAGCAAAGGCATTTTCACACTGCACTTAGCAACACGCAGCACAGTCAATGAGCCCGTTCACTGTATGCACTGCCAGGACGAAACGGCTAAAAAACTGATAAATGATGGAAAATGACCATCAATTTACGAAAAAAAAAAAAAAAAAAAAGTCGAAATGAATCAAATGTTCCACATTTGCACTTGGCTGATCTCAAGCCCACAATACATTTCTATCATGTCTTGAATGTTTTAATTCCAATTCAATTTATTGTTAGTGAAAAATTTATAAAATTGTTTTCGTTGTTGAAATACGTTAAGACTGAATTGTATATAGATGTTTTAATAATCTAGAATAAAAAAAAAGCATTCCCCCATATGTATAACCTTATTTAGTTCTTGTGCTCTAGGAGACCAGGTATTCATGGAAATAGTTGTTTCCTCCGTACTTTTCCAGATACTAGTCGTTGACCTGGATATAACAGTTCTGCTGTGGAACTTAAATGCTGTCTGGGGTTGACGCCATTCGTACCTCTACTCTGCTTTTATCAGTAGCCAGCACAAGCAGGAGCACCGTTATGCTGGGTCTCTGTTCTCCATCGCCAAATACAAAGCTGATTCTCATCTGGATGTCTCAGCACTTCATATTTAACAAACACGTTATTTACTAAAGACGAAAGGCATTTTTCCACATTGACATTTTGTCTTCGAAACAGATGTTCCACCCAGTGTGTATTTCTTCATAGTTAGAGTGTCTAGTTTGAGGGTTCAACAGCCCACTTTTGATTGTAAATGTCAATGTTAAAACAAATATCAGCTGCCCGCAGCCCCAAAACATTTATAGAGTTCTGTTGCGCTGCTTTTTCCAAATGGTAATTAGAAAAACAGCAAAGGGATAACAGAAGGTTTAAAAAATGTTGTCTTTTTTATTCTGCAAATACTTAACATACATATAATTTACAGTGAAAAGTGTGTCGACCCTGTTTGAGTAGGGTCAACACTTTATCAACATTTTTTTTTTCCACAGGCAAACATAGGGTGCAATTGACCATTTTCTTCTCCTATCGCACCACAAAATCCCACATCAACATTGTGTTTTATGTCATGTATATTGTCATGTATGCAAGGAAGACATGCCACTTGAAGCTGTACCAATCAACCCGTAAATGCAGTCAATACCTGGAAAATTTGTATTCTTTATAGCACCAGTTGAGTCACTTAGATACATTCAGAAAGGCACTTTTAAACATATTTACATTCAGAAAATGCGAAGTACAAAAAAAAAAAGCTGCAATGGTGCAACACCACCACATATTGTTTCACTCGCTCGTCTGGTTTGTCACTTGGAACAAGTGGCTCTAGAAGTCAGCATTATTATTTTTTTTTTAAAGATCGCAGAATAGGCAATTACTACAGTAATGTAAATATTGTCCATTGCCATTAAAGTTGAAAATTTAAACAAATCAAGCTATTTGTGCATATTCATTTATTTGCCCTATTACAGGCAATAGCAGACATTGACTCACTTAAGAGTTTTAAGTAGTTTTTGATTAATGATAAATATTATTGCTTCAACAATTGAGGCATCGCACTTTCCATTTTTGGGGCGAAAGACAGATTAAATTCTCGCGAGTCTATCGACAATGACAACATTTACTTCTTTTACCATGTTTTGGTGGTAAATTCTTCAGTATCTATCGGATTTATCAGACACAGAAAGAGGTGGACTTCTAAATCTTGACTAACTGACTGTGACTCCTCTTAATTAGACTATTTATGTTGAAGTGTCTTAGGAAGGGCATGATACACCTGAGGCTCATGTTCGTGGAGAATTACCGTTGTTTTAAAAGTATCTAGAGGTCTTTTAGGGGCAAGTCACTTGAGAAGCAACAGATCCTCAATAAGGAAATGCAGAGATGGAAATGTAGATGATGAAAATGCTCCGGTAGGTCACACGTCCCTGCTGCGAAATGGTGGTGGCCTGCACTTTGAGCCGCACCAGTTCCGGTCTGTCAAGAAGTCGCCGCGTGTAGATGATCCCGCGGCCTGCTTCGTCCCTAATGCCAAATGCCTGTGCCATCGGACCCATCTCGGATTCTTGCTCTAGTATGATAAAAGAAGTGTGTTCTTGCAGGATTCCTGACTCTGAGAAAGCGGACAGCCGGACTACGTTGTGATTGGCTGGTATGTCAGAGGGAAGGGTGAGGAGTTTGTACTGCAGGAGCAGAGGAGAGGCTCCTGTTGCACAGTCCAGAGAGCACGGCTTGTAGCATGTCCTTTTTGAAGAGTCAAGAAAGGACGGACATGTTGAGGCATTTTAATGCTTTTGCAATAAAACCTCAATTATATACAGTACCATGTATTACAATGTCTGTTTTTGTTGGACTTACCCTGGGCTTCTTCCGCGCTGGTAGGATGCAGGGCAGGGAGTGTCCAGGCACTGGTATCCCCCTCTCGTGTTAAAACACATCTGATTGTGGCCACATTTAATGCCTTGTTCTAAACATTCGTCAATGTCTAGAGTGAGGAAGAAAGTTCACTTGTTTTAACTGTTGAAGAGATGAAGGATAGATAATCACAAAATGATTTTCTGGTACCTTTACAGTTCCTGCCGTTGGGGTGGAGCTGGTAGCCTGGAGGACATAGACACCGGAAACTGCCAATGGTGTTGCGACATTCATGTTGGCAGGGCTTCCTGAGCAGACATTCATCCACATCTACACAAATGACAACAGCGATGTATGATGAAGTATGTGAGTGTAGAGCAAAGCTTGAGTAATTAATGTGGGTTTTTGATTTTCTTGTCAACTTTCTCCAGGCAAAATGGTAATAATACCATTTAATGGACAAGATATTTTCCCAGAAACTATCACGATATAAAAATTTCACCGTTTCTTTTGTTTGTTTTTTGCTACTAATGTGGTTGTGATGTAAGAGCAAAAAAATACATCCTTAATAAATGCAATTATCCCTCATTTTTAATAAATATTAATCATTTACAATCATTTACATTAAAAGGCACAAGAATAAAATATCTTGAATCAAAAAAATTACTCAGGCTCTGTTAAAAAAAAAATACTACTGGCAGAGTAAATAAATGAAACGTCTTTTGTCTCCTTAACAATGTCCTCGTTCCCTTGGTCTTACAAAGCTGGAGTGGATGTTTGGGAGCTCTCCGTTTTTTTAGGCAATTTGCAGTGCCTCTAAAAGGTTTGCAGTAAGGTATTATTATTGTTGATTGTGTATTATTATAACTATTTTCAAATAAATTGTCATCAGATATACATCTCTTTCCATATATGCCAGCTATGAAAAGTGACAGGCAGAAAAATGTAATCTTCCATTGGATGGCAAAAGGTACAATCAACCTGTGTATCCAAATGTTGTCATTCATCCAGCAGATAAAGTCATGACTCCCTGCAAATAAATTAGCTTTCTGTTCACTACCCAAATGTGCATGTAAATGACCATTTATCAAATCCAGAAAAATACAAACCGGTCTGCGGTACTGAAAGAATGTCATTGACGTCATCAATTAATCTACTTTGATTGGACTTTTATCACACTGCAACCGACTAAGTATATTTCAATAAAAATGGCCCAGTCCTGCTTTGGACCACAATATGATGTGATTGGTAGTGCATGCTCATGTCAGGTCTTCGACAGAAGCTTACCAACACATTTGCCATCTCTGCTGGTGTATCCCAAAGTGCAGCTCTGCCTGGTAATACGTGAAACCCCGTGAGGACGGGACAAAATTGGCCTGCCAAGGGATGACACCAGCTGCGGCCGAAGTCTCGCTCTGACTCTGGTTCCATTCGTGAAGATCTGTCCTCTCTCCAGCCCTGCACATGTGCGTCCATCCCCGAGCAGAACAGTTCCAGGTGGACACAAGCACCTGAAGCTGCCAGGCACATTGCGGCACTGAAAGACGCATGGGCTTGGTGTCTGCAGGCATTCATCGACATCTGAAAGGATGCAACAGAGTCATTACTCGAAAGGCATGACACTCAGATTTGAGTCTAATCAAAAGAAAAAAAAAAGATAAAGCAATTATCTGACCCAGGCATGGCAGACCAACTCCTTGAGATCGGTACCCTCTGGGACATATACACCCGTAACCTCCTACTGTGTTCTGACAGATCTGAGAGTAGCGACACATGTGACTTCCATCCTGACACTCGTCAATATCTGAAAAACAATCAAGGGAAGGTTTGTCAACTTTTTAAAACACCACAAGTGAGAGAGTGTTAAAATGCACAGCTAGGAGTACTGGTTGCATTGAGCGTTGTTTTGGGAGCTTTTTCCAAAATTCCAGAATAAGTAACCCTCACTTCCGTCTTTTGATTGACCAACATAATAATGACTCTGGCGCAACAGAATGAGAACAACAGGACCGCTTATTTATAAAACATCTTTTGACTGTGGAGTACTGTGCTCATTTTTAGTTCCGTTGTGTCGCCCTCCTGAGGTGTAATCACCATTTACGATTCCAAATGTAACGTGGCAACCTGAACGAAGCTGTACCACTTGTTTGAAATGTGGCTTTTATATTTAGTCTGTTAGTGCTCCTGTTGAGTATATTTATGTGGAACCAAGTTATAACATTTAAGAACACTCTTGCTGACTTCATGGAGGCAAACCAACAGCTTCTTCCACCACTAAGCAATGCAGCAGATTTCCCGTGAAATCGGACTCTGTTACACAACGTAAAATGCAGTGCCAACAGGATCATCCCCAGTTTTACCCACTCAAGAAAAAAAACGTGTTTCTAAAGGTTACTGGAGTTTTCAACAATAATCTTACATAATCTAACCTCTGTAGAGGAAAAAAATGGAATTGCTGTGGAAATGCTTGGAAATGAATGAAGTGAGGAAGAACAGACACCAACCCATGCAAATGCCACTCTCTGCTTTGGTCATGCCAGCAGGACAGCTGTCGAAACACTGGTACCCTCCGTCAGTGTTCTGACACTGCTGGTGAGCGGGGCACACATTCCTCATGCACTCATTGATGTCTGTAAAAAGAAGTTTGTAACTTCATCATTCAAATTTAATACCCATATCCAGTACCGGTGGTATAAAAGAATCAATTTTGCTGACCGAGGCATTGCAGCCCTGACAGCTGGTAGCCAGGATGGCAGATGCAGCGGTAGGAGCCCAAAGTGTTGAGACACTGATGTTGACACGGTGATAGGGTGGACTCTCGGCACTCGTCCACATCTAAAACGCACAATTTTTCATAAACACGTATAAGCGGTTTTCCTTTAAGGAATACTAATATCTATCTATTGACTGACGACCAGTGCACGGTTCATCAGGTCTCTCCCTTTTGCATCCATCCAATGATTGAAATGAAATAGTGAACATGGATAAAAGGTGACTTGCCTTCGCAGCTGTTTCCTGTAATGCTGGGCTTAAATCCTGCTCCACACTTGGCATGGCAGCGGTAAGTGCCCACTGTGTTGACACACTGCTGGTTATAGTGGCACATGTGTGAGCTTTGGGCACACTCGTCAATATCTGTTGATGAATAGGGGTTGCCATTTTATCGTGAACTATACAAAATAACAGCTATCAACACAGTCGGCGCTTACTAAAGAATATCATGTGTGCTGGTTTCACCTTGGCATGTGTTGGTCTCAGTGGCGATGGTGAAGCCAGAAGGGCAGACACAAGAAAATCCTCCCATGATGTTGTTACATGAATGAGAGCAGGGAGACTGAAGGGCACATTCGTCTTCATCTAATTATAACCACACATTGAATTACAATAATAAAGTGGCGCAATGACCTATATTTAAAGTTGAATATTGCCAAACCATAAATGAGGTGGAGGCCACCTACCAGCACAGTATGACGTTGTGTCGAGGACAAAGCCTTTAGGGCACCTTTCTTTATGACCATCTGGAAGTAGAACCGTTAAGCGTCTTTTTTCCCCCTATTTTATTTTGTTACAGTTCCCCCAAATGATCTCCTCTGACCTGGTATTAGAAGACTGGCAGTGAAGTGGAAGTCCAGTGTAAGAGTCAGCATATTGTAGACACTATTCATCTCGGAAACCTTCAACAGCTGGAGTAGAGGGCCCTGACGATTCTCCTCACCCTCATAAATAATGGTGTGATTGCAGCGCAGCACCATGGGGGTCCCTCCCCGCTGGTGGGTCTGTGATGACCACGAGTACATCTGGCCTTGGCCTGTCTGCACGTAGGACTCATCAAACTCCTACAGGACACACATTTCAATCTTAGAAATTGTGGAAACTGCTGAAAATGCTCAGATAACAAGGAGAGTTTGTGAACACACCTGTAGGCTCAGATGTGAGGTTGTCAATGATGGAGGAACAAATCCATTGATTACAATGTCAATCAGTAAAACTCCCTCGGAATCCAGGCCTCTGGCCACATGAGTGACACGAAGGACCTCCCCTGGTTGAAGGAATCCAAAACAATATTTTACACATCCAGTTTGGAGACTCACCTTCGAAAACATGAGTCAGTACCGCCATCTTGTGGTTGTTTTGTGAACATCATGACATAGTCATTAAACAAGACTGTCAACATCGCGGCAGTTTTTTTTTACTGTTAGTATGCTGAGGTGATGATGAATATGTAAAATCAAGAACAAACCCGTGTCAAATTCCAGCTGAGACTCCTGCCTGAACTGGCCATCTGTGAAGGAGTAGCCATTCCTCATGGGCCCACTCTGAAGCACAGTGGTCCAATAGATAGGTGCAAAAACAGACACCAGCACCCGCAGCAAGGGACCTACCATCAATAAATCGGATTACAGCAGCGGTAAAATTTACACTCTACTATGCTAAAAAGATGTCTTCTACTGCATACCACCCTTTTCATTGTTCTGTGCTATTTGCTGTGACTACTCACCCACACTTGGCGGAATGTTGTCAAGACGGGCCTGCAAAGTGCTGCTGCCTTCCTCTTCATTATCTGTGATGTTGGCTTCCAGGAAGGAGACACCAAACTCCCTCTCGTTGACCATGCCTATTAGGCTGCCTCTGGTCTTACGTGGGGCTTCACCTTTCAGTAGAAAAAAATACATTACAGATGCATAATATGAGCTGTAAAGCTATGTTGGGATAATAGAAAGACAGTGGAATCTAACAAATGTCACAATGTGTCCAGTGTACTGTACAGTATGTATTCGGGCATTGGCACTCTACAACCTGAGCCATGCCACGCCTACTGTGGGTGAGTAAATTGACTCGTCTCCAAAATGAGACCCGATAGTTTGGTCTTGGTATTGATAATAGCGATTGATTGACGAAATAGTAGGAGCAGCATAGCTCAGCGTGGTCTCCCAAGCTGAACGTTGTGGGTTCATCCTCAACAATCAACTGACTTTTTAAACAAACTATGAGAGTATCAGAATCAGAATCAGAAATCCCTTTATTGTCATTGTACTCAAGTGTGCAACGAGATTAGAGAGCTCCCCTCTCCAGTGCAATACAACAACAATAATTCAGTTAAATATATAAATTAGATAAATAAGAGAATAGTTAGTGCGATGGAAAATTTTAAGTCTGTGTAAATTTCACTCTTGGTATTTTACTCTCAAATTTGACTGGTTTCGACTGGAACCAAAATGCACTCTATGAAATTTACTGTGCACGTACAGAAGATAAACGTGTAGTAGTATTTTAGTGAAACCTGGACAAAGGCCGGCATGACATTTCCTGGAGTCGATGCTTGGCCCGCTGCATGATCGTCCACCATTAACTGGTTCTGGGTTGTTGCAAAGTCGACTGCGCTCTTGGAAGCCTTGACCACACATGCTACTACAAGGACCCCAGTCATCCCAGTTGGAGTAGCCTCCATTAACTAAGACATAGAGGCAAAATAATTGTGGCCATTAGCAGATATTTGAATAAAATGCAGTCACAACCACGATAAAACAAGTGACATAATGACTTCCATCCATGAACGGAAAAGGAGAGTTTCAGAAACAAGAGGTTCAAGTGATGGCCCCTTCATTAAATCTATGTATATTATGAAATAAGTGAAAACTCACTCTGAACCTGGAGAGTAATGGTCCGTTCGGCTGACCCCGCTTCACTCTCAGCCACACATTCATAATCCCCTTCATCTGCAGCCTGTAGAGTCATATGACAGACACGTATTTTTTAATATGATTGACACTGGTATGAAAAAAAAAATTCTCTCATAAAATCAAACCATCAGGACCAAACTAAGTCTTTAATTTAACCCAAAAATTCCTCTTTAACAGTTATTCTGTCGAGGGTTGCGGGTGCACTTGAACCCCCACCAGCTGACAGAGTGAGAGCATGAAATAAAGTCAGTATAAGGAAAAAGAAATAACATGATACACTGTTGGCCAGATGAGGGTTTATGTGACGGGCAGGATAATTTCGGGCCAGGTGGAAGAATATCTCACATAGAGAGCACTGTAGGAGGAATAATCATCTTTCTGTGAGAATCTCAGCTGCAAGGTATGCGATTAGAGCAGCAGTTAGGGACATAACCACGTTAGTGGCTAAGCAAAGCAGGCCAGAGTCAGGGAACATCCAGTTCTCCGTTGACCTCCTCCCTCTGTTGATAATGATGTTAGTTTCTAACTGAAGTGCCTCCAATCAGATTGTGGTAGAAGCAGGACACTGCCAGTTAGGCACACAGATGAAGCCTGGGTGGGATGAATGCCCCCTCCTTTAAAAAAAACTAACTTTTCTCTAAGCCTACTGATGGCAGCTTTACCATTCAAATTTGACTAGTAGGGAATAAAATGGGTGAACTTTGTATTTACAGTGACGCTGTAAATGATCAACGATCCATTGTGAAGTGTCTGCATGCGGACAGAGCGGTGCAGGGGTTTTCCATTTCGAAGCCAGCGGAGGACGGGGTTTGGGTCTCCATGCACAGGACAGTCCAGCACAGCGGAGCCACCTTGAATGACTGTTTGAGACATGTGCGCTTCACCCTTCAGCACAGGAGGTTCTAAGAAAGGCACACAGTATTAAGTTGAGATAATTGTCTGTTCATAGCTTCTACTAGTCAGTCAGTTTACCTCTGATGCGAACAAAGGAGAGCGCTCGGATGGAGCCCACGCTGTTTTCCGCGATGCACACATATGTCCCACCATTATTCAATGTAACGTTGTCAATGAGGATGGTGTTCCTGCCTGCTTCATCGACAGTGGCACCTACAAAAATGTGATTAGTCAGAAAATCATGAACAAGTTCAGTGGTAAAGATCTTGGCTGCACTAGAAAAACAAACATTGTTTTACTTAGTATTACTGTACATTTTAATGCTATGAAAAATGTGGACAATGATAATTTGCTCGTACTGGGAGTTCGACAGCAACACGAAGTAAAAGATACCTGGGTAAGGTTTGTTGTTGACAGTCCAGGAGATGACAGGAGGAGGCGTTCCTTGAGCGTGGCAGGACAAGGCCAGATCCTGTCCTTTATTCAAAGTTACATCACCAGGTAGCTCTTTAAAAGCAGGTCGCATGTTGACGGACAGGTGAATATCTTGTCTTGTGGAGCCTGCCGCATTGGTAGCTACACATGTGAACATGCCAGAATCTCCGGGCTATGTAAGAAAAAGCAAATACGAGTCATTCATTGACCCGGACTGGGCTGACACTGGAATTGCCAATGTTCTCGTGCTCACCTCAGCCCTCTCAATAATCAGCTCTCCGGATCGCAGAGCGGTGAATTTGCCCGGAAGGTTGAGCAAAACTTCACCATCTTTTTCCCATGATATTTTGGGATCGGGTGAACCCTGAGCCGCACAAGGTAACAAGGCCTGGAATCCTTGAATGGCTGACATTTCTGTTTGCCCAGGAAGAATCATCGGGGGGACTGAAACGCAACAATAAGAAAACATTGCTTCCCGTACATTGGGTACCCTGTAATTTTGAGCGATCTAATCTTTTATCTGATCACATCAAAGTAATTTAAGAGGCATCTTTACAAACCATAATGGCTCCGTATGGTCAAGGACATTTGGTGAAAAAAATTGACATACATCTCATCTCACGAAGCATTTGAATTTTTATCTATACTATATCTTGGAAACTAAAGAACCTCGACTCACTCTGAATAAGCAGTCTGATATCATGACTGGTTCTGCCAGCAAGATTCTTGGCGGTACATGTGTAAGTCCCTGCATCACTGCGCTGGGTGGACGTGATCACCAGTGTACCATTTGCATAAATATGAATATGGGCACTGTCAACTATAGGCCTCCTGTCTTTGTGCCAAGTAACTTCCGGTTGAGGTTGACCATCTGCCCCACACTCCAGACTGACGGCTTGGCCCAGCACAGCAGTGTATTCCACATGCGGCACACTCAGCACTGGCGGAACTGAGGACACACATGGACAAGAGCATGCGCTATTATCATGTCATGGAAATGAAATAGAAGTGGTAAGCATGTCTCTTTGAATTTTGGAGGGCTAAAGTGTACTACCTTGCAGGACAAGCTTGGTTCGTCCCACAGCCACGCCAGCTTCATTTTTTGCCAGGCATTGGTACATCCCTGCATCTCCGAGAGTAACACGTGCAAACTTGAGGGCGCCGTTTGCGAGCACCGCCAGTCTGTGACCTATAAAACAAGTAAAAATGTTTTTAGAACAATTATGTTGTTTGTCCTTTCTTAATATTCATGATTTGCCGTTCTCACCAGCTGCTATGGGAACACCCTCTCTTTGCCAGGTAATCGACGGTCTAGGAAATCCTTGAACCTCACAGGGCAGGATGGTCCCGTGATGTAACACTACTTGCACTTCCTCTGCCATTAGCTTGATTTCTGGGGATTCTATCAGAACGGGATACAGTGAGATTAGATTTGAATTTATTTATGTGATAAGTGTTTTTAATTAAATATCGTATGTCGTGCCAGAGCCTTGGCTCTTGTAAATGGGTACCCACCTTGCACCGTAAGTGAGATGTGTTTGTGAGCCACTCCAACTGTATTACGAGCTGAGCAAGTATACCTGCCAGCATGACTCGGTAACACGGCAGTTATCTGCAACACCCCTGCAATGAGGATAGTAGTTGTTACATATAAACAGCGATTCATCATAAGGTTTCCATCGGCCCATAAAAGTAAAGCTTTTAAAATGACTAATTTATGCAAACCATGGGAGAAACAATGGAGAATGTGATCCCCAATCAAAAAATAATCAATCTATGTTTACCGTACATACAATGGGAAAAAAACAACTGCTAAATCATTCATTTGTGTCAGGCTAAATTTGCCCACATTTCAGTTGATAAGAAGTCCATTTTGAACTTGAGAAAGCATGATTTGGTCTTCTCTATAATCGCTGCTTGCTCAGCGTTTTGTGGTGTTTAATGACTGTAGACAATGAAAGTTCAACTAAAACTCTTTCTTGTAACAGAATTTAGCTTAATTTTAATATTATCTTTTCTTAAGATTTAATTAATTATTGTTTTAATCAACATTCATTTTTGGGCAATAGTTGAAATGTTCACTCTTACTGTTCATAGAATGTTCATACTTCATTTAAAAAAAAATAATAATAAATTAGAGGTTACTTACAAAGCAGTTACTCAGTTCTTGAGTAGTTTTTTCATTGTGCACATTTACATGAGTAATTATTTGGAGGACAATTTCTAGCTTTACTTGAGACAATATTCTAAAATTATCATTATTCTAAAATAACAGTGCTCTTACTTAAGTAAGATCTTTGGCTACTCTCTCCACAGTTTTTATTGGATTGACCAAGTGTCACATGACACTGACTACCCACTGCTGCTGTTTTGATTTTTTTAAACTTATTACCACATCTTGAAAAGTAAGCACATATAAAGTATGCACCTTCTTCCTTATGTTTTGCATGGCACTGCATGACATGATAATGCCTAAACACACGAGTCGAGACGGTATCGTACCAGTAGGAAGGATGCGATAACTTCCTCCTCTAGTTCCCAGTTTGGCTCCACCTTTTGTCCAGGAGACTGTAGGCTGAGGTTGCCCTTTAACATGACAAGGCAACTCCACAGGAGACATTTTCACAGCTGTGACTGTTGTGACAGCATCTTCAATCGTTGGTGGGACTACAAGCGCAACAAACCAAAATAAACTTATTGAATTTTAAACTGTTGTGCTCTTGTACCACCGAGAAATCTCTACCTTGGAGGTTGACCTCAAGAACCCTGCGCTCCTCTCCAACATCGTTCACAGCTGTACACTCAAAGTAGCCTTCATCCTCATTGGACGGCGATAAAATTACCAAGGACCCAGAAGATAATAACCTTAAAAAATAAATAAGTATGTCTTTTACTGTTTTTAAAGATGCGGTATCACAGATGCGATACAAAAGTGTGTATTTACCTGTATGCACTAGATTGACGGCTCGCATCAAGAGGAGAGCCATTCCTTTTCCAAGACACTTTAGGAGGAGGTATGCCTGTTGTATCACAGCTTAGGACGGCTCTGATGCCTGTTGTTAGTGTCATGTTGAACGAGCTCGGACTGATTGACGGCCCCACTATTCAAACACAGAAAAGATTCCCACGTGTTGACCGCAGTCACAAGATTCAGAGTTTGCAGTTTTGCTCTATTTACCAAACACCCTCAGATCGATTCCCCGGTGGTCTGAGCCCGCCTGGTTTGACACTGTGCAGTGGTAGCGGCCAGCATCACTCAGCTGAACCCCATGCACACGCAAGGAGCCTTCCGGTAGAATGGTGGACCTGAAATATTTCACATGCTGAAACATCTTTATAAAATACATGCAATGAGATTTTAAATGCGCCAACACAGAAAGTGGCAAAGACAAAGAGGTTGATGGATTTATACACAGATACATGCGCTGCAATTTCATTCGTATGAATCCTGGGACAAATGCTTGAAAATGAATGAATTGTAATGTTTGAAAATGCTGTTTTGTAAGCTGTTCATTTATGCTTCAAATGACATGAATTCACCAAAATTAGAAGTCTGACTGACTTTTTTTTAGGTACAAAACTACATTTGGAGTATGTACAATATATGGTTTACTAGAAATATGAAATTCACCCAAGCTGTTGTGGGAAAAGCTTTTTTAAACCCAATCTCTTGCCCTTTTAACCATGTTAACACAAAATAAAGACCTACTTGTTGTTATCATGGATTATGGGGAAGCCATCTTTCCTCCACATAATTGTAGGAGACGTGCCATCCTCGACTTCGCAAGGTAAAACAGCATCCTGGCCAATATGAGCTGTCACCACTGCAGTGCTCTCCTTTATTACCGGTGGCACTGAGAGGCAGAAATATGATTTGGGTCAAATGTGCTGAACCAGTTTTAACCATGTCTCCTAAAAGTGCAATTTACAGAGAATCTCCACGATGAAGACGAGACTGGTGCTTCCTGCCATGTTGGTAACCACACAACTGTATTGGCCACTGTCCTCGGGTCTGACGTCCTGGATTTCAAGGTACTGGCCTCCTGCGAGGCGCTGAATGCGGCCACCCAGCTAATCAGACAGACCGATGTGAGTTAGAGATGTTCTTTTTCTTTATTAATATTTGCTGAATGTGTTCACAAAATGTACCTGCATCTCCACCTCATCCTTATACCACTCGATATCAGGAGGGGGGTCACTGTCAGCCAGACACTCCAAGGTTAAATGTCCATTCACTGGCACGGACAATGTCCTCACATCTTCAGAGCCAAGGAGTGTCGGTGGGACTGCGTACAAGTTTGTATCATCACATGCTAATTCACAGGACATCAGTTTGTGCAGTTCAAAGAATGTACAATTGGTTCAATACAATTTACACTGGACTCTGTAGAGTACGTGCTCGCTCCAAAGATGTAAATTCTGGTGCGTGACAGCAAAAAAAGGTGCATAGGGTGTCTAGTCTTGTAAACAAGAGGCGTAAAACAAAGTTTGGAAAAGGATAGAGAAGAATAACTTCTCTCACCTTGCACTCGAACCCAATGGTTTCTTCCATCCTCTCCAGCTGGGCTGCTGGCCAAGCAAGTGTACAGACCTGCATCCTCAGCCTTGAAGAAGACAACATTTGTCAGGTAGACTGTCTCTTGCTTAACAATGCTTTGACTCTGAAGCCCAGTCTCACCTTTAAATTCTGTGCTTTTTTTTATTTGTTTTTAGTATACTCGAATGTACTGTAAAGAAATGGAAGGCATCATACTACAAAGTACATTTATATGCAAATGAGATTATTTTATTTTCTCTTTAAAAGCTTTCATTCTCAGAGTCAATCCGTAATTGTCAGCAAAGGTACGATTACGATACAGTACATTTAATCTAAAGTCTAGGGCCTCATGATCTATAAGGGCCCAGAAGGGCCGCTAATAAAATTATGATCCTGACTAAATAATATGACATTCACTAATAAACATTCAATTCTCCATATATTTCATTACCAATGCATTGGTGGCAACAGTAAGTACATTTCTTTTGGAAACGTTCTCAAGGCCTCCCCTTCTCCAATTACGTAAAAATGGTTCAGTCCAACCGCTCCAGCTTTTGACGTTATAAGATAGTGAGTGGAGGCGTAGACAAAAAGATTTAGTATTTAAGTTTTTAATTTTCTGGTAATTAATCTTGACCATTTTATGTTCAATTATTCAAAAAAATAGATGGTTTTGGAATATAGGGTCTCAGTATTGCAGCAAATAATTGAATCTACATGAATTTCATTATTTTCAGTGCTTATGCTACCAAATAATTGTCATTCACAAATATGGGAACTGTCAAAAATATCAATAAAATGCATATTTTTACATAAAACAGAAACAGTACATATTGTTCTTACACCACACATGTACTGTAGTGTATTTTGCTGTCAGATGCTGTTGTTTTCTACCTGAATTTGGCTAATACTGAGAATGTGTCCGTCCTCCTGAATGATTTTGTTTCCTGCCAGCGGACGGCCATCTTTGAGCCAGGTAAGGGTGGGGGGTGGTACTCCTTCTGCAGAGCACTCCAACTCCAGTCGGTTGTTTACTGCGATTGTCAGCTCTTCTGAGGCACCAGACTTGGATATTTTTGGAGGCGCTGGATCAGAATTAAAGGTGTTTTGTCAAGCTGTGTTCACACTTCATACGAGGATGAAAAAAATGTTTGAATTATACAGTTTTTTTTGTTACCAAGAATGGTGAGATTAAAACTCTTTGTGCTGCTTCCAGCCTGATTGCTGGCAACACAGCTGTAGAGGCCTGCCTCTGACGGTGCCACATCAGGCAGCTGCAGCCGTGTCTCCTGTCCATCCAGCAACAAGTTCCGGTGAAGGGACAGAGGCTGGCCGTCCTTCATCCAAGTCAACGTTGGAGGGGGAATGCCACGGGCCTCACAGGTAAGCGTGACTAACGATCCTTGCACAACTGTCACTGGTTCCACTGGTTCCACATGATCCACACCAGGGGGCACTGTAGAGCATATAACTCTGTGACATACAGTACCTGAATCCAAAATCGTCCTGACTATACTCATGATAAAAAACGTTGGTTCATATACCAATTGGAGGTGAGTATTTTACAGTTTTCAAAGTTGATGGAATTAAATGACTTGGTGCGACTTTCCTGATTTTCATGCATTAAACATTAAGTCTGTGTGTACCTTGGACCTGGACGTCATAGCTAAGCTCAGCAAGACCAGCTCGACTGCGAGCTATGCATGTGTAAACTCCAGCATCTGACAACTGCACAGGAGAAATCCTAAAAGAAAAAAAATGGACATTCAGCATCACTTTCATTTATAATTTGACAACATCGACACAAATCAGCGCTGCAAGACAGACCTCAATACTGAGTCACCAGAAATTAGGCGTATATGGGGTGATAAAAGTAGGGGGTGTCCATTCCTGAGCCAGCTGATCTGAGGTGGAGGGTTTCCATCAGCACGGCACTCAAGAGTCACAACACTGTCCTGTATAGCCTGCACCACTTTGGGTTCGGTGGTCTCACCCAAGATGGATGGCCGTACTGTGACAAATAAATAAATAAAATAAATAAATAAACAACAACATGCAATTCGATCAAACATTATGACAGTTGAATATTAAAACTGACCAAGGACAAAGAGGGTGTAGATCTTGCTCTCCTGGCCAGCAGGACTGACAGCCAAACAGGTATATGTTCCAGAATCCTCAAGACTAGGCCTTAGCAAAGTTAATGTGCTGCCATCAGGAGTCACACTGATAAATAAGTAGAAAAGAGTTTACATGCTGGGAACACCAGAATCACACTGTCATCACTGCCTCACGTTTTTTTCTCACGGTCAAACACATGGTTGTCTACTGCACTTTCATTTCTCATACAAGCTACTGAACATCTGTATACCATCTGTTATTAATGTTCTCCATGATTATACCATAAACAAATCCATTTGTCTCTCTACACATTCATCTTTTATGCTTACAGCCGTCAGTGCTAATGAGTTTTAGTTTATTCCCCAAATCTTAGGGGAATGACAAAGATGAATAGTTTTGGCTATTGTAAAACAAATTGAGCTACTTTGTAAATGCAAATAATGTATTATTACTATGACCTCATATAATACATTATTGTGGTCTGGAAAAAACTTACGCAATGTGACGAGTATCTGACCCTTCCAAAGTTAAGCCGTCTTTAAGCCAGCTAAGTTGAGGTTTGGGGTTTCCAGATGCTTTGCACTCGAGTGTTACCTCTTCTCCCATGGGTGCACTAACCTCCGATGGACGATCAGAGTCCAGAATAGTAGGTGACACTACATAGGAAAAATGCAAATAAGATTTTGTTCTTTCATGGATGACGATTACTTTTTAAATGTGAATTGATAGTCATTGATTCAGCAAATAGGTGTATTATTTTTTTTACCCTGCACTGTAAGAATATAATCCTTTTGTTCCTGTCCTTCACTGTTCTTGGCCACGCAGGTGTAAGTTCCTGCATGAGACAGAGTAAGAGGCCCCAGCTCAAGGCGGTTCCCCCGAACAGACCACTGCCACTGCAGGCTACTCTCTGCAAACAGACAAGTTCAAATTTTACATCGGATGGTACTACTATAGTATTCACGTTTCTTTGTGACGGCCTTACCAATCGGCGTTCCATCTTTGAGCCATGTGATGCTTGGCACGGGGACCCCTGAGGCCTCACATCGAAGAGACACATCAGAGCCCAGGGTGAAGTTAAGGGCCTCCAGGAGAGGCTCATCAAGGACAGGTGGAACTGTAAAATTAAAATTGCACTATAGTTTAAACACTGTTCACCACTGCTCATGTCCGTAATACAAGAGATATTCTCACCATAAACTGCCAGTCTGAACGTCCTGTCTACCTGGCCAGCCACATTGGATACCTTGCAAGTATAGGTGCCACCATCTGAAATCTGTGTAAAAAACAATTTCCCAAGTAAGGATTTCATGTGTGACAATACAATAGAGTGATCATATGACTTTGGAGTTTGATAAGTTGTTTGAAAGCTCAAAGTTTTCCCGACCTGAACTCCTGTGATCTCCAGTCGGTGGCGATCTGCCTTCAGTCCATTCCCTGTAACTAGCTGGAGTCCATTTTTATACCATGTGACCTCAGGCTTAGGGACACCATGTGCCTCACATTGCAGGATTACAGAGGAGCCAAGCTGCGGGGTCACCACATCTGACTCGGCATCAAGACGAGGCTTCAGGGTGGGCAGGACTGTTGGTTTGCATTTGGAA
Source organism: Idiotropiscis lumnitzeri (assembly GCF_059441095.1). NCBI lineage: Eukaryota > Metazoa > Chordata > Actinopteri > Syngnathiformes > Syngnathidae > Idiotropiscis > Idiotropiscis lumnitzeri. Next base: position 37,874,793 of record NC_142391.1, read on the forward strand.
TGAGGGCATGATCTCATTGTGATTCATTTCGACTTGTCGTGATTCACTTTTAAGCAACGTATTCTCTGTTATAGCTGTGGTAAACAGATTTTTTTTGCTGAGACATTGCTTTGAAATGTGATCATCTGTGTATGAAGCTGACATGTGCAGATGGCTCACCATAAACACTGAGGAGTAGACTCTTCTGGTCCTGGCCAACTGAGTTCGAGGCGGTGCACACATATTGTCCTGCATCCTCCACTCTTGTCCGGGGCAGCTGTAGCATCTGGCCACCTATAGTATTAAAGAGGACATAGATACATAAGACATCAGATACCTGGGAATTGTTTGAAGTTGCATAATATTATCCTTTAAAGCAGGCGTGGGCAAACTATGGCCCGGGGGCCACTTGTCAAACGATTTAATCCGGCCCGCCAAACGTGAAAAACATTAAATGGATAAACCTTGTTAATGTTTTATTTTCTAAATACTCTGGCGTGCCAAACACAGATATTTTTTTGAAATGCTTTTGTTCATTTTCATTTAAAATTAAATTGATTTTTTTTCTCCGATGAGGTGAGGTTACCAAAACATTCCATCCATCTGCTGCTGGTCCGGCCCCTCTGTCAAATTTTAGAAACCATTGCGGCCTACCAATCAAAAAGTTTGCCCACCCCTGCTTTAAAGAAAAGATAAATAAAGGAATAAAAAAAAAGCATGCAACTGGAAAAAATCATTATCGATTGTTTGTTGGTTATATCATACCTGGCAATATGTTGATACCAGTACTAAAGTGGAGAATCTGCCCGTCTTTGGTCCAAGTGATTTCTGGTGGAGGGTATGCTTGGACGTCACACAGCAATGACACCATGTGACCTTCGGTGACACTCAGCTCCTCCTCCTTAGGGCCTAATATTCTTGGCGGTACTATAACAAAAAAATTGTACATAGGCTCAAATGTAATGAGTCACCATGTCAAGTCCAAAATACCCAGCAATGATCCATACTCAGTGAGAGTGAATCCAACTGAAAAAGAAATAAACATTTTCCTACCTTGAACAGTAAGACTGAAGAGCTTCTCAACGGACCCAACCTTGTTTTCAGCTACACACAGATATCCCGCCATGTCTGAAACCTGCACACTGACGAGCTATACAAAAACACAAGAGGTAGACCTAATTATAATTATAAATAAATTATATTTCGATCTATAGGCTCCCGAGGACAAAACTGCTTTACCTGCAGTTGTGCCCTGTCCTCAATGATGAGATGCTGTGAGTCCGTGTGAACTGGCTGTCCATCTCTTAGCCACGAGATAGTCGGAGTTGGATGTCCAGTTACATCACAACGGAGGGCCACACTGCTGTTGACCACTGCTCCTATTTCCTCCATAAACTCCTCCGACGCACCCATGATCACAGGCGATACTGACCATTTCAAATGTTGGAATGGATTGTCTTCATCATATATTTTGTAATTATGAATGCAACAAAAACGAGGCAAATGTTCATTCTTACCCAAGACCTCCAGCTCAAAATGCATCTGGTCCTCTCCAGCCTCATTGACAGCCTCACAGGTATACCTTCCTGCATCCTCTTTCTGCACTCGAGCAATTTGCAACACCTGTCCACCTGAGAGGACAAACCAAGACGAGCAGTTGGGTCTTTCACCATCAAAAGTGAGCTCAAGCAATGACCTCAAATCTCACCTGGCAGTAATATTATTCCATCAGCGCTGGTGAGCTTCTGTCCATCTTTGTACCAATTGAGTTTGGGTGGAGGTATTGCATTGCTTTCGCAAGACAGGCTGAAGGGATGTCCGAGGACGACTTCCCGCTTCTCTACCATGACCTCATTCTCCTCATCCTCCCTGTCCTCCACACCCCAGGCTGCTTCTCTGTTAGTCACGCGGTGGAAGACCGGAGGAACTAAAAAGGCCATGTCAAGTTTCTGCTAGTTTAGAGCCTTCATCAACTGGTGTGTGATATAAATTTGATACAGCATAACACACCTTGTATGGAAACATGGAAGTATCTCTTGTCTTCTCCTGCCGAGTTGGTGACCACACATGTGTACTGACCTTCATGGGACAGCATTGCATTCTCTAGGTGCAGGAAGGCTCCACTCTCCTGGATGCCAACATGGTTGTTTCCTGTCAACATCTCAAGAGTAAAAAAAAAAAAAAAAAGACTTGAAATTGGGAATTTGCGCTTTAGAATGTCTGGCGAAACAATAATCGTGTAAATGCTGTGCCTCACTCACCTGCCCATCTTTGAACCAGACAAACTTGGGCTCAGGGAAACCTTTAGCAAGACACGAGAGAGTTAAACTGCCATTGATTCGTACTTTCTCTTCCCGAGTGCCTAAAGTTGTTGAGTCCCCTTCTATTTGTGGGGGTACTTGAGAGGGAAGAAAAGCAAAATCAGATGTACAGTGCTGTTCAACATCCAATTTAGCCTCATAAACATGTGAAAATGGATCCTACCCAAAACACTGAGAGAATAATGCTTGATAGCAGTACCAGCTGGATTGGAAGCGCGGCAGGTATAGAGGCCTGTGCTGTCCCCTTGTGCCGAGCCCACCCTTAAAGCCTGCCCACTTTGGGTGTATGTCAGCTGGGGGCTCGACACAATGGCCTGGTTGTCTTTCAACCAGGTGATACTTGGCATGGGTGAACCTTCAACATCACAGGCGAGAACTATGGGGAAGCCCAGCACCACTGACACATTTGAGGTCTCACTGGGACCTTTGATTGTTGGAGGAGCTGCAGAGAAAGCAAACCTTTCATGCAACAACACATTTGAAATATTTATATATTAAACAACACTGTTACCAAAACAACTATAATCACATCTTCAATGGCAGTAATTATTTTGGTAACTCTCATTCTGTGTCCAGTCAACACAATTATAAATACACCTGTTGTCATTATACTCTTAGATTAAAATAAACAATGTTATCATAATTATGAGTAAGGAGAAAAAAAATGAAACCTTGCACTGTTAGTCTGAACCGGCGAATCTGAGTCCCTGCATTGTTGCTGGCCAGACACTGGTAAAGTCCTTGATCTCTCAGCCGGACTGATTTCACTTTCAGCACCTGGCCGTCTTCCAGAAACTCCACATGTGGATCTCCATCACGGGACAGAACCCTGAGAACAGGAACAACCGACACGGTAGAATATATCCTTGAAGTTGCAGTTGTTGAATTGAATGTCTGAAAACCAATTAATGCATACTCTCCGTCGCGACTCCATTCCACTCTGGGTGCAGGACGCCCACTAACTCGGCACTGAAACTCCACCTCCTGGCCTAGGACGGCTGTTATATCTTGTAGTTTGGATGTTCCTGAGATCACTGGTGGAGCTTCAACAATAGGTTAACAGTCAACAAGATGTTATTCACTCAACATTGAACTCAAATCTTTACAAGGACAAGTACAGAGTAAGAGTATTGGCGATTTCAGTAAGAGAAATATGGATTATATATTTTTTTTATATATATATATATATATATATATATATATATATATATATATATATAAATAAAATAAAATCACCAACAACAGCAATAGGCAATGCTATAAAGTAATACATATGCAATAAACACTATATTTGGAATCCAGTATAACTGCTGTACCAATTTATGAATTTGTAAAACAAGAAATGCATTTTACAGTATATTCTTGTGGTAGCAATATAATGCAATACACCATAGGGTGGGTCGATTCTGAAAAAAAGACTTTAGAAAATTATGAAATTATTTTTGTAATAATTGAAATAACGATTATTCAAAAGTTTATTTTTTGGGGGGGTACAAAATGGGAAGAATATTAAGGACAATAGAACAATATATGCTGTGTATAATAATTGTTTTTTACAATTATACCAATTTTGTAATCGTAGAGTGTAATAATTGTAATTGTAATTGTAATTGGATTTTGATTAATTGCACAGCCCTAATATGCCATACTAAGAGGTAATCCCATTATGGATACCATATTATACTACTACATTAAGGCTGCTCTGAAAATTATGATGATTGTTATTTTTATAGTTACAGAATTTATATGTCAAATAATGAGTTGGTGTAGATGAGTTAATGACAAGAGCGATCAAAGTGATTCTTTTCCACTGGGGCACAAATCCCAGGCAAAAACACTGGCAAATGACAAAGGTCAGCCACGGTACTTAACAAATAGGTGGGGTTGCTGCATTGCGAGCTCACCTTGTACCACAATATTATATTCCCTTCGTGCCTCTCCAGCTGAGTTTTGAGCAGTGCAAGCAAACATTCCTGCATGTTCTGACTGAACTCTGTAGATTCTGAGCAGACGGTTTCCATTTTGCAGATACAGCCCAGGACCGTCGACCTGGACAGATAGAAACACAGATGGATCCCAGTGTATCCCGAATGTCTCTGACGTCATCATGTAGTTACAACAAGTACCACATGATGGTATTGGAGAGTCACTCATGGCTTGAGTAATTTAATGTGCAGATTAATGGGACATAAACGGCACAAACTCACAAGACGGCCATCTTTAGTCCAGGTAATTGTAGGGGAGGGGATACCAAAGGCATCACAGCCTAGAGTGAGTGGCTGCATTAAGGTCACAGTAAGGTTGCGTGCCTGGCCATCATCTTGGATTTCAGGAGGAACTAAAATAATACAGGACAGCACAGGATTTGTGTTGTGCTTTGTTCTTCCCCCGAAAATATCAAAGAGGCCTTACCATTCACTTTCAATCTGGTCTTCCTATCGACAGAACCCGCCTCATTTGTCGCCACACACTTGAAGTCGCCACTGTGACTGGCAGAAGCTCTGCTAATTACAAGAGCTCCATCCCTCGTGACGGAAAAGTCTGATTGTCCGGGATGTATCTCCAGGCCATTCTTGAACCAGCGCACCTTGGGTTGTGGCGAGCCTGCGAGGCAGAGATGCATGAGGTTTCAAACAAGCTTCTAGAAAAAATCATTTGTTTCTCTGTGAGCAGTGGGTAAGCACCTTAAACAAAACAAAATAAAAACCAAAGCATCTATTAGTCAGACAGCAGAGCAGACATGTCAAAATAGGCTCTGTTTTATATCACTGCCAGATTGAAATTCAAGGGCGCCATGACAGACAAAAAGGATAAGCAACATGTAGAATTAAGGTTTGATGAAAGACTTGACCTACTGTTTTCGAGATTAATGACCTAACACAGAGAGGGAGTGTTAAGCAGTAAGAGTAGTTCAAAGGCACAATGCTCAGACTCAGGAGCCTCAAACAGATGTTTTCTACTGATTTGTGGGCACAAAACAGCGAGAAGTGGTAAAAGAGAGATATGTGGGGAAAAGACGCGAGGATGAGGTACTCGCCCGAAAAACAAATTACGGGTTGAGAACACAGAGCAGTATAGACTGACCCAAATATTGTGGGTCTGTTCATTTACAGAGGTGTTACATATGGAGACAGAATCTTTCCTCAACCCCCAAAAATAATTCCCACGAGTCATGCAGAAAAAAAAAAACCGTGATGTTATCATCTGGTGTCTTTCTGGACACATGTTTACAGTTAAGGAGCTCTGAAGCAAATCTATCTCAGTGCTGGAAGGAAATGCAACCAGATGTTCTGTTTAGTGTTAGACTTCTTTTAATTGACTTTTGAATTTATTTGCAGTGGCCGACGTAGACTGACTGATATCCACCATGTGTTTCTGAAATGATTACCTCTTTTAAAAACAATGCTCTCGTCGGTGAATTAATAACATCCCTCAGGCAAATCTGGGTTACATCTTCCTTATGAAGGAAGTTATCTGGAGAAGAACCTGGAGATTTTGACTTCCTGCAGCCGACTGCCTCTCTCTCCGGCTGTGTAAAGTACACACCTGGGTTTCAAGTGAGCTCGCACAGCCTGCTTGTTTGACTTAGATGCGGGCAAAGGTACCTGCTCCTGTAACATCACGTTGCACCTCAGACATACAGTGTATGGCCTTTATCTGCTTGCTGAAACCCGTTATTAGGATTCCTTTCCCAGCAGGCCCAGATGCAGAGCGGATGTGGCTCATGGAGGCAGCGGGCAGGCGGATGTTCCAGCTGTTGTTTAACATTAGATACAGCACTCACCTTCACCATTTGAATGTTAGTGAGTTGCCGTGGCCCAGAAGGATATAAACACAACTTTTTTTCATGGACTGTCATATGGGAAGTATTTACCGGTAATACTGCTGGCGAAAACTACCTGCAATGTGTTCACAGGGAAGGTATGCATGTACCGGTGTTTTGTAATTAGGACACAAATTTTTATGACTACATCATTCCCTTACAGTTGCAGAGACAAAAATGCATAATCAGGTTACAGGTTTCATTTGTCCAAATTTTGGATTATTCTGCAGGATTACATGTTTAATGCAGGGAGAGAGAGGCAGGTTGTTTATTTGAGCCCTCACTTGCTTTTAAACTAGTGGTTGGAACAACATGTTTTTCGGAGTTAATGGAGCAACAAGAGGGCGAATGGTCACAATATAGTTCGATGGACCACCATTTCTTGTCCTTGGGAAGGTTTTCGTTGGCCATTAATTCAGGGAAATAACACAGGCCACTCGATGTATGTATGTGTTGGAATGACCAAATGTGTTTAAAAGCAACTGGGAGGGAATGGAGAGTGGCTGTTTCAGTCGAATTCACTGGAGGATTGATTCATTTTAGGTAAGATTTACAGAGTAAAGTATGAGTTGTCAAAGAAGGGTTGGGGGGGGAGCCTTACATCTGCACCTTGTACTGTCTTTTCCGGACTATAAATCACACTTTTTTTTATAGGTTGGCTGGTCCTGCGACTTATACTGTGGTTTTTGACGTGGCCATAAAGCAATAGAGAAGCTCTACACACTCCAATGACGAAGCAATTTGATGAGTTACAAGGATGGTGCAACACCAACAATTTTTATTACCCTAATATTTGTTGATTTTCTTTTTACCTTCTGCTGGGCAGGGGATGATGACCTTGCTGTTAGTTATTTTCTCCATGACTCCATCTCCTGGCTCTGCAAATGACGGAGCCTCTGTGGAAAAAAAACATGGGTAAAGGCAGTCAAAACTGCGAAAGGGTAACAAAAGCCAAAATGGTAACACGATAGACCAACGTTTCAAATAACACATTTGGTTCCTCTCAAGAACCCAAACTTCAAATGAATAATCAATTACATAACATTGTATATCTACATGAACTAACCTAGTATTCATTGGAACAAACATTAATCAAGACACATTTTCCAAAGATATTAGGTTCCCGCATGATGGGAAAGAATTACAGATTATTACTCTTTTGGTGGCCCAATAAAACGTGATCTGGGGCCTATTTTGCGGTTGGAAAATGCGGCACTACACATTTTCTTTATTACACTTTTTAAATATATACTATGAGTCAATGGAGACAAAAAGACTGAATCTTCCCCGATTGGTTAAAAGTGGTGTGTGTGCGTATTTATATATATATATATATATATATATATATATATATATATATAACCATGCGTGTTTAGAAGTAATTTTGTCGCTTTCTGTCAATGAGATCACAATTGTTCAAGGCCAAGTAATGGCCAATCATCGCACACCTGCTTGGCCGCACCTTGAGATGTGCAAAACTGGTAGATTTTACTGCTTAACTCATATTCCACAAACGCAATATTATCATAATGCCATGTTTCGACTAGTGGGTCTGCATTGAAAATTTTCTTGTTAAGAACTTTCTTGGGTTGACTTCCCGTTTAAAGATAAGACAAGGTATTTCTTTTTTCTTAGTTTTGCGCTCGAGCTGTAAAAGACTGGGATTAAGTTACAGGAATTCACCAAGAATTTCCAGCGTGATCTCCAAAGTCTCCTGTCCAGCGCTGTTGCGAGCCACGCACTGGTAAATTCCTTTGTCAGCCAGGCTGACCTTCTGGATTCTAAGGGGTGACGTTTCCTTGATCCCAACAGGAAGACCATTGTGAAACCAATTGACCTCTGGGCTCGGCTCTCCCTGGACCACACATGGGAGCATGACTGTTTGCCCGACCAGGGCTTTCAGTAGCGGGGGAGCGGGCTGAATCCTGGGCTTGGCTAAGCGGAAAAGAACAACCTTAGAATGTTTTTAACTTTGAACATATCTATTTATATTTTTAACAATTTAGACAGAAGTGATGGTTTAGCTTGAATTCTATCAACATGAACGCGTTCCCTGAAGACATAATATAGTGTTTCTGACTTTATACTAATGCCCCACAAAGTTACCTTGGATCTGTAAATTGTAGCTTAAGGACACATTGCCAGCTGGGTTCTCTGCAGTACAAGTGTACAATTTACTATCAATGAGGCGTACATCAGTTATCTTCAGGGAGCCTGAGGGCAAAACAGTGAACCTGGGGAATGATAAGGGGTGAAGAGCAAAGAAATGACACAAAAAACACAACACTTAACGAGTCCCTGAATAGCTATTCTCTATTTGTGGAAAGGAACTTATCTTGTTTGGAAGTGAAAAAAAACCCCTCAAATTTCTTTGGTTTCGCTAGAACATTTGCAAGACTAAAAGGACGCTTTAAAATAAATATATTCCCTTGAATGCCATTGTTTTTGTAAGAACATACCCTCATGGTGGTATATATTTTAGGTTAGAAGGGCCTAGGCCTTCGGGTCTTTTATTAGATAACGAGTACTGAGGAAACACAAAGTAGATACAAAATAGAAACTGCCAAACAAATATTTTGTAAACTGATGATTTTTTTTATTCCGACTTTTATTATTGATTTTTATTTTTTATTTTTTTTTGATGATTGTGTGGATTCCTGGAAAGTAAGTGTGTGTCGTCCCGAGTGACAAATTTGAGTATAAGGCCTAAAAAAAGAAAGCACTCAGTGGAATGCAGCTTCCTCCAGGGTCGAGTGATCTCCCCTGTGACTTGTTAACATTGTCCAAGGTAATTACGGTGTAAAAGGGTAGCCAGGGTTTAAGTTGATGATGTCACCCTGGGAAAGGTCACAGAGATAGCAACATCAATAGAATACTAAAGAGTGTTAAGAATATCACTTTGGCATCACGGGTAATTTTGAGAAAGGCCTAACCGTGGTGCTAGATGCAAATACATCACTGCTTGAGAAAGGCAAATGCAAATGCAGCCATTTGTCTTTCTGAGACAAACAAAAAGTATGCTCGTGGCTATGACATGCCCAGCTGTTTAATGTTTCAAAGGAGTGAAATGCTGCTTAGTAACTTGAAAAGTTTGTGTTCAGCATCAAAGTGGAGTTGTATAAATGCAAAATACACACACATGTAAACATACCTCCCCCAGTTATGGTAGATAAGTGTTTTTCCTAGGCAACTGAATTATAACAAGAACATGTTTATTTCAGTGGAAATAAGATCAAAGCAAAAATAGCTTGTAACTCCATGCTGTTGGTTATCACATTTGTGCAAAATGTTACTTTGCTGGGTAATATAAACTAAAGCACACGGGACAGGACATCTCATTTCCATCAGTCCCCAAATCGACACCCTGACTGAGGCCTTGTCTACACGTAGTCAGTCTTTTGTTAAAAAAAAAAAGGCGCACCCACACTAAACCGCATAAGTGAGTTTTTCAGCGCATTCACAAGTACGTCAATTCACAACAGGGTGACCGACTGACGATGACGAACTGGCTGAGGGACCGTTCACAAATACGTAATTAACTGGTTACGACTGTCTACAGCAAAAGACGGACCCGGCAATATCCGCAAATCATTGGGAGGAGTTTTCAGAAACCTTTGTTTTTGATGACAAGAATCTCCGGATGGTGTGGATTAGAGGGCGAACCGCATACAAATATCTCCCGTTTGCAAAATACCCGGCTATGTGTAGGCAAGGCCTAAAACACGCCCCTAATTTTCATTTTGTAAAAATCAGCACCATGCTTGTCTCCTCTGTGTTGTAGAGCTTGCATAGTGGTTCCATTTGCCGAGCACGGACCCATGTGGGGGTTGTTCACATAGACATGCTATACTCATCAGACAGGACTAGCAAAGCGTCAGCAAGTTGTTTTATTGCTAACGCTCCCCAGGGATTTTTGTCTTTAGGCAGACAGGGCTTGTATCGCTTCTCTGTCAGTTAGTTTTCTTCCCCTCTTCCTGGCATCCCCCACACCACCACGCACATTTCCTTTCTTCCCGGCCGTATAGACAAGCCGTCATGCATTTGAGTCACGACTGCAGCTTTCAGCTCCCTCGTCATCCTCGTCTCAGGCCATTTAGTCGGAAGGTCTGTCCTATATTTTGTGTGTGTACTGAGTCGGCCTGCCTGTCTGCAGCCAGTGTGATCACACATGAATGTGAGCCATGCAGGACCAGATGTTCCACCTCAATTAAGATAGCAAGTCAAAGCTACAATACACACAGACCTCCTGCAGTCGGTTGCCTCCTCTGCCAAGCTGTACTTTAAAGAGCATCATTAAAAACTTGAGTAGTAATGAATTAAAGGCGGCGATCAGACGTAAGGCACGCTGAGGACCTTTGTCTTTCCCTACACGTGACAATGTTGCCACAGTGATGTCAAAAACTTGCACTTACCCTGCTGTGATGGGGGGGATGGGGTGTCCATTTCTGTTCCATGTGACAAGTGGTGTCGGACTCCCTTCGGCCTCACAAGGTAGAACTACCTCTGCTCCCACCTCGGCAGCCATTTTTACGACGTTGTCAAGGTCACTCACACCCACTATCTTGGGTATTGCTGAGAAAAGACATGCAACTGTGAATGTTAGATCTCCGGGAAACTGCTGGATTTGGGTGACGATAGTCAGGCATTTATTTGCCTTACTGTTAACACTGAGCTGGATTTCTCGACTAGCGTAACCCACAGAACTAGTTGCAGTACACACGTAGATTCCTGCATCGTCAGTGGTGGGATGAGGGATGTGGAGGTATCCATTGGGGTCAGTCTGAAGCGAGGAGCTGTCCCGAAGCACAGGTTGCCTTCCCTAAAGTAACAAAATGCATTTAAAAATAATTATAGCTCCCCACACGATGCGGGACACAGACGTCGCTCTAGGATGAACATCCAAGAAAGCAGGCTACCGACTTTACACTTGCTTTGAACGTTAGACAGCTTTTACAGATTTATCCTTGTTTGGCAAGTAGACCACTGTAATGAATTTGACTGTGCAGTATGCTGATAAAATTGTTCAGGAAAAAGCGAGTTAAAAAAAAAAATCTGGCTCAAAGCCGTGATGTGACATTTACAAGTGTCCAAGTCTTTGTACAGCATTTATGTTTTACAGCCTTGAAAGCTGTTCGGGATGAAATGATAGCAGTGGTAAGCAAAAATCATAGAGCTGATTACTTTGCAGTCATGGATGCAAGGAGAACCATAAAAGTCATGTTCGTGTACAGCATAAACAAATGTATCTTGTTTGGGAATCCTACGCAAAGTTTACGAATGTCGTTATAATGGGAAGAATTCACTGCGCATTGGAACAAACAAGCGTTATATTGACTTTATTTCATGTCGGCTGTTTTCAATTTATTAGCAATATAAAGTACAAAATGTTGCCCCTCAGTCAAAGGACATGGGTTGAATCCCAGCTTGGGGAGAACACGTATACTCCACTTGAGAGGGTCTAAGAAACTTTGACTGTGAGGCAAATGTGCAAGCCACACACCACACTCTGCTGACAACAATTAAATAATACAATACAAAAGTAAAATTTAGTCAAATGTACTGAAAGTCATGAACAAAAAGTTGATAAAGAAAGAAGGAAACCTAAGGCAATAAACCGCTATTTGATATGTTGGGAATATGTCCTCCGTTTATTCCATCGTTTTCTGTATGGCTTATCCTGTTCAAGGTCAGGGGCGGATAGACTCTAGCAGACATAAGGCAAAAGGCAGACACCCTGGATCAGTCCCCAGTCAACTGTAGGGAGTTTGGGAATAGTCCGTTGAATGGCAAACAGCAGCTTACAAGAAGGTTCATGTTGTGCAACATGGTCAGGCAATTAACAAAATATTGTGAAAGTTCTCACAAAGCAAGATTGGGGAACTTTTGGAACTGGATTGCAAAATGCTGCAAAAATACTTAAAAGGACACTTGATCCGGCTGGCACTTATATAATACGTATGCATGTAAAAATGACATCAGTACTAAACCCCTCCCGCCCCCCTTTTAGACTCTAGAGTGATATAAGGACTTTTCCTTTACTCTGATGAGATTTAAGAGAAATTGGCACGCCGGCTTTTGGAGCTCGGCTAGTTATCAGCTGTTTACGTCATAGCAGGGAGGCAAGCATTGTCATATTGCTCAAATTGTCAGTTCTGTTGTCTGAAATGGCGACCGATCGGCACCAAAATTCAACTGCACATGACCACTCTTGTCCACTTCAATCTGTGAAACTACCTCTAAGCGTTCAGCACAATATTTTGGCGTGAGTTCATAGGAGTAAAAACCATGATCAGCCCCACAAAATCAAAAATGCTGTTCCAGTCGATTCTTGACTTACAAAGGCTGAAGCGGACAAGAGCATGAATGCGCACACAAACCCCAGTGGTTGGAGTGTTGTAGTTTTCAGACATTTTGCTTTACAAAAGCTCTGTTAAACTTCAGGAGGCAGCGGTCGCCAGGCATGGATCTTTCCCCCCACGGCTCACAGTAGCCGCGGCGGTGGTGTTAAAAGTAACAGCATTGCTCAAGGCAGCAACAACAAACACCAAATTGACCAAATTGAAAACGCAAAGATTTAATTTTCCTGATAAAAAAAAAAAAGAAAAAAAAAACAAAACATAAATTGTATCGTTTGAGGGTGCCACGGTGGCCGACTGGTTAGCACGAAGGCCTCACAGTGAGAGACACCAACGGTCATGGGTTCAATCCGGCCATCCTGTGTGGAGTTTGCATGTTCTCCAAGTGCTTGCGTGGGTTTACTCCGGGTACTCCAGTTTCCTCCCACATTCTAAAAACATGCATGGCAGGCCGATTGAATATTTGCCCCTAGGTATGGGTGTGAGCGCGGATGGTTGTTCGTCTCTGTGTGCCCTGCAATTGGCTGGCAACCAGTTCAGGGTGTCCCCCGCCTACTGCCCGAAGAGAGCTGGGATAGGCTCCAGCACCCTCTGCGACCCTAGTGAGGAGAAGCGGCATAGATGATAAATGGATGGATGGATGGATGTATCATTTGAAAGATGGACCCGTAACTGACAACTACTACTACGGGTGTCAGTTTGAGAAAATGTAGCTCACATTTCCACCATGCTTAATTGAAATATTTGTTTAAATATAAGTTGCAAGTCAGCAGTGCTATGCTGCACTCATGTCTGCAGGCCTCATGATGTTTCATTTTCAGCAGAAAGGCTGGCACGGTTCATATGAACCAAAGTCAGGAACACTTGCAGTCAGAATAACAGAAAACAACAAACTCCTACCTTGGACCAGACCACAACTGGCTTAGGAACACCACTGGTCTCACATGACAATGTGATGGCTACACCCTCGTTGGCGATGTAGCGATAGGGCCCAGCGTTGATCTCCGGGGGCACTGCGAAGAAAGTAGGCCACAAAGCACAGCTGACTATTTGCTTGGCCCTCACAAATCTCTCTGGCCTTCGAAGACCAACTGTATCGGCACTTTAGTCATTTATTCATGAGAAACTGATGAACCGTAATCTGACTTGTCTGTCATTCTCCTCTTATGAGCAAAATGACCCACGGCTCAAAGCATATAGCAAATTGAAGCCTCTTACAAAGTCGACAGCAGGTGGTCAGTTTCCTGGATTACAGTTCTTCCCTATACCGACTTTCCTTCAAATCTGTCCAGAGCATGGAGAGGGTGTGAAAACAAAAGGCTACTTACCATGGACCTCCAAGATGACTGTGATGTTCATCGAGCCTGCTACATTCACTGCTGTGCAAACATATGCTCCAGAATCCTCTGGGATGGCTCTTTCAATGTACAAACTTCCATCACTCCTCACAAACATTCTCCCATTCAGTTGAACCTTTGCGGGGTAAGAAAGACAATGTCACAAAATAAATTGAATACTGTATCCATAATTTTTTTAGATCTTACATCTTTCCCATTTTGTGACCAGTGTCTTTCTGGGAGGGGTATTCCATCCAGCAGCATACATGGGATACTCAGGGACTGCCCCATGCCAGTAGTTATGATGGGGGCCCCTTGAGCTAAGAGAGGGGGCTCTGCAATTGCAATTGTTCAATGAACATTGATCAAATACGAGCCGATTCAAGCGTTTGCACTTTGCAGGGATACAGTCAGAAGCAAAAGCCAATTCACATAGTATAAAAGCCTACCCAGTCCAGTGACACTAACTCTAGCCTCAGCTTTGATTGTTCCAAATTGGTTCTTGGCCTCACAGGTGTATAGGCCTTCATCATCCAGCCAGACACCTGAAGTAAAATTCAACATGAATGATGCTTCAAACATAGCAACACAGCCCCATCTGCACCGCTGAGATAAGCAGAAATTCTCTGAATTATGGGGTCAGCACTTCAATAACAAGTGGTATTTGTTTGACGGTGCTGTAAGTAGAAGTTGAAATAGAAAAGAATAGGATAAATGAGTTTGGCTGTGCTGCCATACAGCTGACACACATGACCCTCTGATGATGAACAAGTTATTCAGCACAAGTTTTAAGATTCTCAAGCCAAATTTGAAGCAGACCATTACAAGACATTTGACTTTAAAGCATGTAGACCAGAGGTGTCAAACTCATTTTAGCTCAGGAGCCACATGGTGGAAAAGCTATTACCAAGTGGGCCGGACCAGTAAAATTATGATCTGTAACAAAAAGCATCGTCAATTTGTAAATATGCATTTGCGCTATTTGCAAGCTGTCCTGGTCAACTTTTTTTTTTCATAAAATACACATTTTGTATAGAACACAGAATAATATGAGCAATCAGTCAAAAAATAAATACATACAATGAAATGGAAAAATCTTTGACATGCCAGTGCAATAATCAGTGGAATCAGGGAATCCTGAAGTTATTCTAATGATGCAGACCAAAGCTCGGGTTTAGGGCAATGCACCACGGTCAACTCACTTTGAATCAGAAGGAATCCATTCTCCAGATGCATTTTTCTACCGCGATTGTCTGCCCTTGTGAGAATGTGTCTACCATCTTGAGTGTACCAGCTCACGGTTGGTTGTGGGAAACCTCGAGCCAAACAGGGAAGGGTGATGTTTTCCCCTACATTAGCCGCCGTGTCAACTGGTGCCTCCAAGAACAAAGGTCCCACTGTGATGTGAAAAGTGGGAAGATATCTATTTTCCTTTAATTGACTTGACGTAGATGGCAGTCTGGTCTTACCTCCAACTTGCAGACTGACTGTGCCAGAGGAGCTCCCAGCCGGGCTGCTGGCCACACAGCTGTATTGACCAGCATCTACATCCTGTACCCCACGAAGGTGCAGTGTCCCGCGGTGGACATCCTGCTCAACAAAGGGGGCGGAGCCCACCTCAAGTTTCCCTGGAAATACAGAACAAAATCGAGCTCCAATTGTTTCTTTGCATTTCCGTGTATTCAACAAGGTTATATGGTGAGTTACCTTTAAACCAATGGACAAGAGGAGGGGGGGTTCCATTGGCCCGACACTCCAGCGTAGCATCATCCCCAACAGCTACAAGGAGGACCGGCTGCACCACTGTTATGATAGGCACCTCTGATGGAAAACAGCAGGATTCAGATGTTTTTAAAATGTATAGTGAACTGTATACTGTACAGGGCTCCGTAATCACGGGGCTCCCACAGTAGCCCCTGTCAGCACCTGCTTGGCTCAGTCTCATTCTCTTAGTGCTGCCTTTGCTTGAACAAAGGAAGAGATGAGCAGCAGCGATCAACAAATACTTTATTTCAAAACATATGATTACTGTCGGCCATAATCATGCCAAAGTATTGAGCATTTCCCGCCACTGTCAGCCCACAACTCTCCAAAGTACACTGTAGTTCTCTGCCTCTGGCTCCGCTTCCTTTCTCTAAGGGCCTAAACTCCCTCATCCAATCATAAATCACACTCGGTTTCCTTCACAACAAGCAGAAATTAACTGAACTCATGAACAACATGTTCAACGCAACTGCAGGCTTGCATCAATATTAAATGATATATTATAATATATAAATGATATATATATAATATTTCAAATAACACCAGAGAGAGCCCAGCGCACCACCAGTGGTAGACCTAGACGGTGGACCCATGTGTTTTTTTTTCTGGGCTACAGATACCGATTTATTTGTAGTCAAGGTGGCTGATAACTGAAATTTGGAGATCATCATTTTGAGTTAAGGGCAAATATTGACATGAAAATTAAAACAAAAATACAAACTCCAATTTTGTTGCAATATCTCTAAAGGTACAGTGTGAAGAATTTAGTGCCATCAAGTGGTGAACTAATAGAATGCAACGACCTAAGTTTGAAGTGCATGCCTTTTGAAGGACGCGCGCTAATGCCTCAGAGTGACCACACTTTGCCAGCCTACCACCAAGTTCTTCATCAGAGATGCCAGCAAAACGTTATTCTAAACGACTTCTTGTATTCCCTCAAGTGACGAAGTAAGTGCGTTGCATTTTATTACACACGCTGTAGTCATGACGTTGAGGAACTACATATGTTAAGTCTGTGTCCTTCGGGTATCTGTTGAGAAAGATGGCAACAAATCATTGTCGAGGAGTTGCTCCTTCGTAAAATAATTAATGATTACTTTACCTACAGTTACATTAAAAAAATATGTTGATGTGAAAGAACTTTTTTGTAGATTATTGAAAATAATACTATACTTTTAGAAACGACATTGGCAAGTCAGTGTAATGGTTTCTTGATGACATCTTCTGTAACAAACTAAAATTGTAACTCAGTAAATGTGGGTAAAATAAGGGAAATATCATTTTATGTGAGAAAGAATATGGCCACACTCACTACAATGCCTTACTTGAAGCATTGTTAAAAAATGCTTTGGATCTAAAATACAAGGAATTTATTCTTAGTAACAGAAGTCACACATACTGTAGATACCTGCATAAGTAAGTAAGACAGATTGTGAGGCAGTTCCAGCCACATTGGTTGCCAGACATGTGTAGTTCCCAGCATCCTCCGGGATAGCCCCTGTTATGGTCAAAACTCCTTGCTGGTGTAGACTCAACCTGCATCAGGTAATTGGCAGAATAACATAATGCTATCTCACATTGATTACATGTACAGATGTGCTGAAAAACGAACATTAGTGCAAAGTATTTTTGTTCCTTTTGTGTATCGAACAATTTATTTTCGCCTCACTAAGCACATAAACAGTATATGGGAAAACAATCTTAATAACAGAACAATGATTTCTTGTAGCTAGAGTGGAATGTAATGAGTCCTTTGTGCCGGAGGTGTTGAGTGGGCTGAGAGTCCTCTTACCTCGCCCGATTAGCAAGGAACGTGTTTCCATGGCTCCAGAAGAGCAGGGGAGGGGGAGAGCCAGATGCTGAGCAGACAAGGCGGATTTCATCCCCTCGGGAAAAGACCTGGCTTTGGGGGTGTAGTACCACAGAAGGTCTCTCTGCAGTACAATGAACCAAAGAAAGCCGCGTGTTACTCTGGGTCTTGCTCACACGGTGTCATATATTATTTCGCAAACTAAACATCAGTAAAGAAGCCAACTGGGCAGCACTGAGACTGTTTGTGAAATTCATCAGAAAGTCAGAGGCCATGCCACAATAGAAACCACAACTTTTAACGTGCATCATGAGAAACATTTGCTGACAAGCTTGTGGCTAAATCCGACTGTAGGATGGCTCAACCTGTAATGGAAACCAGATGACAGCGTCCCGACAGGAACCAGGAGGCCCAGTGTGTTAAGTATTTAAACAGATGCCCATTGGAGTGTGAGCGGACCGTACCTGGGACGAAGAGCCATACAGTGATTCTGGTGTCTCCATGAGCGTTTGAGGCCACACAGTGATAATCGCCAGCATCCTGAATCTGCACGCTGCTAATCTGCAGGGATGAGTTAGACAGCGGCCTCACCCTCCCTGAACGGGCTCGGATGGCACGACCAGCTCGATGCCAGGTCAAGTTGTAGCGCATGGAGCCCTCTACTTTACAAGACAGCACAGCAACACTTCCCACTAAGGACGTGACATTGACTGCGGGCTTGAGTACTGGTGGAGGCTCTGTTCATAAGAGACAAAACCAAAATATAAGAGTTTGGAACAAGAAAAAACGGACACCAGTGCAACCTAAAATAATTGTGTGGGAACTGATTTCAAAACCTGACTTTTGAGGATCTGTGGAAAGATTTAACTGCAATTATTTCATTTGTCCTGGATTACATTCTTTGTCTCTGAATGTTAAATCTCGTCAGCATTGTTGACTGGCATTCCACTACCAAGCGACTTAGTTATTTACGAGGCAATGTCAATCATTTCATGGGTAAAAAAAAAAACAACTTACAATGTTTTTTCCTCAGAGTTGCAAATGGAAGTATTTACTTTTCCTCTTTTTACTTTTTTTCCCGTTGATTTTTGATTGTTATCGAGCACATCGGGTTATAATAATTATAATGATAATAATTGCTATGACTGTGGTAGTATATTTACCAATATTCATGAGTTAAGAGTTACGTTCAGAAGCGCGTTTAATTTTTTTTTTTTAAACATCAGAGCTATAAATTACAATGCATGGTAAAAATCTAGACAGCACTGCTGTTTTGCCTGGCAGTCAAAAAGTCAGTCCACTACCAAACACATCGCCATAGGCGGGCCAGAGGTGGGGGTGCGCACCCCCAAGATGTTTTTGCATCGCAATATGAGGCATGGATCTCTAAAAAAAAAAAAAAAAGTTTTTACTTTATATATATATATATATATATATATATATATAAACATGAATAAACAATAGTGTCATTTGCTGTGGTTGATGGCCAGTCATATGTGCAACAGCTCATCGCCGCCATTGCGAAAATTATTTTAGATGTGCAATGTTGGTGCACAAACTTTTCAAAGGGAATATTATATAATATATATTATAGCAGAGGATACTGCGGTAAACTGCATAAGGGGCAGTCTAAAATAAAGTCGAGTCCAAAGGCAAGTCAAATTTATGTATATAGCCCTTAATTCCAAAAAAGTCTCAAAGGGCTTCACATGCCCATAGTTGTCAAATATTAATGACATCCCCTCATCTTAACACCCAAGAGAGCAAAGAAAAACTCCAAGAACCCCATCTGGGGAAAAACTTACGAGGACACTCTGTATATAATCATTCACCGCCAGTTAATTGACATACATTTAGTTTCCTACATTAGACTGATGCTGCAAAGCACATCAGCAGGGCTTTGGTGGCATCTCTCTATATGTTCTGTAAAAGTTTTCTAGGGTAATACTTGCCAGTCAAAAAGCACAAATATAGTACACTAGCATTGAATATATAAGTACTGTCTGATGGGGATTAATAATCAACCCAACATGCATTTCATGAACGAGGTACAAGGCAGAGGTTTGGGGATGGGTTTGTCGACCAAACTAAGAACACAATACCGCCCATCAGAAGGACAACTTCCAAGCATGATTGTACTGCATCGTGTCTTTTCTTTGATTAAGTGATCAAACTGTGCCACAACATTAGTGTCGGTGATTCAGTTATCAGTGGTAGAAATGTTAGCCAAACCAGGGTTTAATGTTACAAACCATGGTTAGCCAAACTTAACAGTACCCTAATTGTGGAAACAGCTTTCATGTAAGCGTTGTGCAGTACCTCTAACAGTCAGCTGGGTTAAGGCATGTCCTTGTCCTGCACCACTCTGTGCTATGCACTCATAGAAGCCTTCATCATCTGCTGAAGCATGGTGAATCTCCCATGACGCAGTGGAAGATTTCCTAATTAAAAAAAAAAAAGCTTGGTTTAGTGAATGGGCATGACAGTAGCAACCAGATCTTATTTCATGTCATTTTCAGTTAGAATCTCAGGCACACACTGTAATTTTCACCACAAGTAAATCTCAGGTAATTCAAACCGGAGCATTAAATTAGATACACATGGACACGTTATTAATTGATCAAGACAAGTGAGTACACGCTCTATGATCTCGTTGTCTGTGACATATGAGCCAATAATGCAAACCAATTCCAAGCACGCTCACTGCCAAGAATATGGGTGGTGGAGATAATTAGAACTGCAGAAAGTTCTCAAGGGAGAATTTAACAAATTCCCAGAAGTTATGAAATACAAATTACTGGAAGAATTTCTCTGCTCCCAGTGTCCTTCCACTTCTTGCAAATCTTAGCCTGTAAGGTATGTCGCTCTCCACCGAACAGTGAATCATAGCAGGCTGCATGTAGATACCCTTCACCACATCAGGCATGTTCACAGCTGGAGGAGCTACACATGGGAGGTAACAAAGGTTAAAGACCACAAGCGCGATTGATGAGGTGTGAAATCTTAGCAGTATAGTAGTCAAAGAGACATATCTGACGGGAGCTGGAGTCTAACCTGGAACTATGTTGGTGTACGAGACACTCGACAGTCGCTGAAAACGATAGCCCCCCTCGTCTCTGCCCGATGCCTTGATGAAGAAACTCTGGGAAGGGGTACGTATTTCTGGGACACTCCACAGCCCTTGTTGGCCAAGGTCAGAGGGCAGAGGCACCTGGATGGTGCGCAGGGAACGTCCCGAGCCAGAAATGAGCTCTACGTGACTCAGCTGACCAGGTGGTTTCAGGCCTGTGCATTTTAGCAAAACATATGCTGGCAGTCCTGAAAGGTACACAAATGCCTCAGTCATTTCCCCAAATGGTCTTTGGCAGATGAAAAGCGAACAGAAACACTAGCAGCACCTTTTATTGGCCTTTCTCTAGTTTGGTTAAACTCGTTAACTGGTACACTTGAAAAGCCAGCCCGGAAGTCCAGATTGCTGATTCCTGTGACCCTCAGGGTATGACGACCACTGCCGCTCACCTTTTGGATGAGAGCAAAGCAATGAGTTGATTGTCAAGAGATACGGCAAAAGTAATTAATGACATGAAGAGTGGTACCTTCAGGTTCCACGCTCCAGGCCTGGGAAACTTCAGGTTGACAACACGAGCAGAGTTAGGAATGTTCAGAAGCTCTTTAAGACCCTGCTCAACATCTACAACATGCCCTGCGTAGAGTAGAGAATACAATTCAAGGTGATCAGTGTTTGGAAACACATTTTGCACAGTTTATAGAGGTGGAACCGTTATGTTTTATACCAAGGGGATCTCGGAGTTCAATTTGTGGAGCAGGCCCACTGAGTGACACAGTGACCTCACGGAGGCTAGGGTCAAAGGGCACTTCCCACAGGTTCTCCTGCGCGCTGTCATGGTTTGAGGACAGCAGATGGACCTTCATGGGCTGAACAGTTTCCTCGACCCACTTCAATACCTAACAAGCATAAAAAAATAAAAAAAGAATCACATTTCATGCTGACGCATTAGATAAAGCTGTGTTCTGTCGAAATTTATCTGTGAAGGTTCGTCTCTCTGTAGGATAAAAGCAGGAAGGATGTGATCATGACATTTCCCAGAGAGTCTGTTCCCTGCCCAAACAGCGATCTGCTCTCTATCTTTGGACTTTTCTTCTTCATCATCACAATTATATTCCTCAGATGTTTTTTTTAAACAACTCAACTGTCAAAGTGATAACCTCGAATATTCAGCATTTTCAACTACGTATTCTCAAGAGAGTGTCTTCTGCATCACTGCTTTCATGAATCATGGCATTCGTACATCAGCGCACGAAGCAGTGGTGTGTTTTACAAAACCAACCATTTTGACTCAGGCAGTTAAAGACAGGCATTTCCCATTCGTCTGCTGAACATGTTATTTCTGGTTTGCGCAAAATTGATTCACAAAGGTCTAAAACTTGATTATATTCAATTGCAAAAGCAGTCATCATAGCAGCCTATAACCATCCGTCTGTTGATCTCCAGAAAAACATCTTGCACTATAGTTTGGACAAGTGCTTGACGACAGTCAATTATTTTGTTGTATGATACATGAAAACAGGAGCAGCAAAAAAAATAAAATAAATAAGTCACAGTTTCATTGCAGTAGCCACAATGGACCCACTGTCCTCCACCTTCCAAATGCTTAAACAGCAACTGCTGTGTAGCATTTGTTTTGACATTGTATAGCGAAGCATTGTGGTTATACAGCATCTGTAAAGAAAGGAAGCCTGCAGTCGGCCTTTTGGCAAGGAGCCAAAAGCAACACATTTTTAGACATTTACAAAAAAAAAAAAAAAAAAAAACTTTGATAACATAATCATCAGGCCTACGCGATAATGCCAAAGAGGTCTACCTATTGCTGACAGCAGCTGGTTCCTCTTGACGTTTTACAACCTGAAAAAGCTGTAATGTCTGCCATATGTGCAGTCATCACCTGCAGAGCAGGAAACTGCTATGAGGTGACCTACATCTGGCCCTGAATGGTGTCTATTGCCTCCACAAAAGAGCACTAGGAGTGTGCATTAGACTGCCCTCACACCACAGATAAAAACAAGAGGAGGGCAAACATGGGAGGACGACCGTCCACGCAACAGTGCTCATCTGAAGCATGCTGAGCTGTGCAGGTACACCCTGTTGCAGCTTGTGGGAATGCCGAGGATCAAAAGTCCTTCATCCAAGGTGTCTCAGTTTGCAAGGCTCTCGCAAAGACTCCATTTGAGATTCATAGAAGCATGACGGATGGGCTAAATTAACTGTTGAGACTCCATTATATTCCATTGAGCAGGTACATTAGATGACCCTACTCAAGGAATTCTGAGCTGTCAGTCGTAAATTGGCGGTGGAGGTGTTCCCCCCGAACAGCTTGACTGCAGAGCCCTTGTTGGGCAAGGGTCAGTTTTGTACTTGTAAAGGTCTCCAAACCACACTCATGAGAATTTGCAAGAAGCCGTCCCACTTCAAATCAAAATTATTGAGCGAATCAGTCCCAGATGGACCCCGAGACCACTAATTGAGCTGCAAAACACCTGCCAAGACCTTTTACGTGAGTCCACCTGCTTTTTAGTGAGGCAGCCTTTGTTTTGCACACTCAGAAAGATGACCTGAGTATACATATTACCTTGCTTTAATTATATTGCAAACAACCATTAGAGATTCTTGAATCCCTCTGCATTAACCTAATGCAAAAACCATGACCATGATTTGATCAACTTCTTAAACACCAAAGCTGAGTGCATAGAACTCCAAAAACAAAACAAAACATACAACTAGCTCACTCATGCTCTAAAAAAAAACAGGCCCCATCTGGCAGCTGTTGGATGGAGAAAAACCATGACAGATCATATCCTGGGATTAAGGAATAATCTAGTTGCTTGCTCCACACTCTCTGTTCATGAAGACCATAAACTGAGACCCCATCCGGAATATTTGGCCATACCTTATTAAAAGCCTGATTAGGGTATTGATGTTAGCTGTGCAACCTTAACTAAAATTAGAAGATTAAACAATTTACATTACTTGGCTAAATGTATGCTACCCAAGACCAGAGAAAAAGTGATCTTGAAATTTAATGTGTACAAACATGGAATTAAAACATGTAAAGAAAAACTAGTTCCAGCAAAAGTCACATGGGGCTGAGGTGTAATTGTTCAAGAGAATTTAGTCACCTGTTCCCAACATTATAAACATAAGAGTACAAACATTCTGCAATTCTTCTTTTGGCAGAGTTATTGAGTGAGAATAGTTACCCCACATCGGTCCGTATGTTTGGTTACATGTATGCATAACTTGACAGAAAACAGACGTACATCCTGCCCCCACCATCATACACCCCATCCACCCTAACACACACACAAGCATGATTGAGTTCACGGGTTCAGGAGGCCACCAGAACACAAAGTTTCTTTCGGGTTCTTCGCTGCCCCGCCCAGTGCTGTGTTCACAGGCAGGATACCAGTATCTCTTGTAAGGGAAAGATGAGCTTCTTTTACATCTGCTTAGGAAGTCAGCATGACTATCCTTGGCAGTCATCTGATACTCCCACCATGTCTGACATCATCCATGGCATTAATTTTATAAGAATGAATGTATTGATGGAGAACTCTTGGACTCTGAGATATAATACTTATACCACAACGGATTTAGATCGTGGCGGGCCATGCATTTCATACCTAGGCCTTTAGTAAAGTCCTACTTAGTCCGACTTGAATAAATACCCCTCATAACACCATGGTTTATGACACCACGGCTGGACAAAAAATATACAGACACACATTTAAGCACTCGTGTCAGCATGATACGGCACTTTTTCAAAACCGTACGGTGCCTTGGAGAAGCCTTCATAACTTTATGCCCTTACAATCACAAACTTTAGTGTATTTTGTGGAGATTTTATGTAACACACCAACGCAAATTAGCAAGTAATTATTAAGTGGAATAATGAATGAAGGCCTCCGTGATTTGTTGGAAAATACGAGTGAATGACGTAAATGGGTGAGAAAAGTGAGGATGAATTCAAGGGCTCGTGACTAATAGAGGCTTACCATGACTGATATATTCTTTATAGAGCGGCAAATCATTGTACATTTCAATGCTACATTGATACGGTCAGGAGAGTCAACAGTAGATAAAAATCATTGTTTGCATAAAACAGACCATGCCATTCGAACCAGAGGTGGGCAATTCAACATCAGTCCGTCATATTTTCTAGCCAAACCAAACTAATCGTCAGTCCATCAGTCTGTCATGTTATTTAACCACGCTTCCTTTATTGCTTCGCCTGTTTTATTTTTTGTTTGGTTGTTTGTTTTATTTTACAGCGTATGCCGTTTGAATGGTCATTGTGTTTTGTGTTCCCGTTTCAGTCTGCTGAGACCGTAGAGGGACCAGTTTATTTACCCTCGCCAACAAACGCGCAGGAGACATGCTGTGCGTGTTTCGGTCAGTCATCAGCAAAACAAGTCAATCAGTACTTGACCCAGTTGGTGACGATTACACTGACGGACAAAAATCCACTTTCATCAGTCATTTTTTTCAAGTTTGTCCTCACTCACCATTTGTCAGAAAATTGACGAACCTTCCATCAGTCTGACGGAATGCCCTCCTCTGATTAAAACAATAAATTTAGAATTTTAAATGGAATGAATATGACAAATGAAAAAAAATTATTTGCACGTAGCACATTCAATGTTCATGTTCATGTGTTGTTGTGTTTTCAAGCCCATTTTATCGAAATATTTATTTTATTAAGCACTGCAGTTTTGTGGTCTGTGCGCTTGATGATCTAACCTAGTGCAAAGTTCAAAGTGCGGCTCTTTCCCCTTGAAAGACGCATTGATGTTGACTGTCCAATCAGACATTCCTTCTGTAAATGGACTGACAGTGAAAGCTTCTTTGTCGTCCTCTCACCTCATTGACCTGCTGCTTGTCCAGGTGAAAGATCTGCCCTGACGACATTGCTGCAATCTCCTCGTAGACCTTGTAGCCAGGCTGAGAGCGGTCACCACAGTCCCCAGTCAGAACAAAAACCACCTGGCAACAAGACAAAAGAGATAACAGTTTAGTCCTACGTTGACTTTTTTGTCACCTCCATGCTTCCAGAGTGATGCTGGGGCTTTTTGTCATGCAAAAACTTCTAATAAAGTCTGCTTCATTGTCTCTCCCGTGCCATTGAATTACAAGTTGTCCTTTTCGTGAGATATACACTCCAATTGCTCTCTGGACTTTTTGTGATTTGAACACTGGTTCACTGACTGTAAAAACTCATACAGTACAGAGTGCCCCACAAAAAAAATTCTTGCTCTTTGCCTACTCAGTACGACCTGTTTTCTTTCATGCAATTAAATTCTTTAAAATTTAATGTCAGAAGTTTTAGTTAGAGCCCTATCTTATACTAGGCCTAATGCCAGTGCCAAAATGAGACTAACGAGCAACAACATTGGAGGAGAACAAGGTTTTTCTCTATTTAATTGGCTTATGGCTATGGTAAGGAGACGAATTGTATTCAAGAGGAGACTACAAGCCGTAGGATGTTTTGAGTCCCCTGGCGACAGCACACTGACATGGTGAGCTAATGTTAGCATGTTTGTTTATATTTGCATTTCAATCGATGTATCATCAAACATTGCGATAAGTCATTAACGGCAAGAGGGCTTGACCAATCAGTCGCCAGCAGAGGTTTATGTCACTAATATTGTATTGTCTCAGCATGCTTAGAATCCTGCCTGTTAGTAGAAACATGGGTATAATTTTTTGCCAATTCAAAAGGGAGCGGCAATAGCGGGGAGCGGCAATAGCGGGGAGCGGCAATAGCGGGGAGCGGCAATAGCGGGTAGCGCCGTCTCCAGCCGCGTAGGCACCAGGCTGTGGAAAGGGGAAATGTGGAAGTCATTCAGTTTCTGGTTGCAAATACATTCACCTTTGGGTATTATGTTTGCCTTCATCTTTAATCGGTCTTGGACGGTGTCGTAGCTGTGTCTCATCAGCTTGACAAAACTACGAACTTTCTGTCACCATCTTTATGTGCCAGTTCATCATCAAGCCGTAACGTTTTTGATTGTTTTTTTTGCAATTCGTGACACATTCTTGTTGATCTTGTTCTTGTCTCATGGCTTTGACTACCAAGGAATTATCATCTGTGCATCCATGTGTGGTTTAGATACTACTGTATACACATGCTCTGAACTTTTTTCCTGTGCCCAGAAGCTCACACACAAATCTTTTTCTGTGGCTTGTTGATAGTACAATGACATAAACTAAACTTGGAGATGCAGAATTGTTCATTTCCTAATCATGTTAGGTTCTCAATGTTTACCTGAGACTGACGGAGTTGCACCAGCTGGAGAACATCCCTTTTCAGGCGGTAGTCTTTTGCTCTAGCGTCGGTGAAGACATAAATGAAGGATCCAGGAAGAGAAACCTCCAAGGCTTTCTTAATGGCTCCAACACTCATCTCGGGGCAGTCACCTCCACCCTGCGTAAGTTATAGCTACAATCATGTGTTTCCTCAAGTAGTGTCATATGACGACTAGGTAGCTAACCTACCGGGTTTCTGTCCAAATTACAAATTACAGAAGCTTCTCCCTTGAAATTGACATTCCTGAGTTACCCAAGCTTCAACTCTTCAGGGATCAAACTACTGTTTGAACTGCATTAAACTGACCCTATCCCAACACAGTCCACATACACTCACATAAAGCCTGAGATAATATTGTGTTATATCAATGGTCTAATAATCGTTGTGTGTGTTCTGTTCCCACCTGAACAAACAGTTCTTGAAGATCCTGCTGGAACTTTTTAGGGTCAGTGGTGATGGACACTGGACCAATATCTGCAAGGATGAAAAGATAGACTATCAAGTTACTGTGTACCCAAAATAGATGTTCTAAGGACCAAGGTTTGGGGGGAAAGTAAAGTTGTTTTCCCTTTTGCAGTTACAACATATTTGACTCTTTAGGAATCACTGTTGTTGTTCATCCCCAAGGTCTTTGATGGGTTTTCTTGAAAATTCAGCCAAGCATGCCTTTACAGACCTTGTTTTATGCAATTGGGGAACAGTCATGAAAGAACAGAAAGGAGCCTTTGCCAAACATGTTTTCCATAATGCATTGGTAAAATGGTGGCAAAAATAATCCCTGACCAATCTATCATCAATCATTTAGTGTCTCACAAGCGCATTACAGGTGTCTTAATACATGCTTATTATGTACTTATTACATGTGTTAATACAGTAGCATGAGTGTTTCTAGTGTATGTCCCAAAATACTAATTCTATTTGAATTGGATTAAAGTAGGTCGGTTGGTATGTAGGTAGGTAGGTTCATCAGAACCAAACGGATTCAGCACATCCAGCGCAAATAGTGTACCGTGTCCCACAGAATTACAATAATCACGTTCCAAAGCTTGGACGAGGGCCTACGTATGCCTGTGTATTTTTCACTAGATTGCCAAATAGCACTTAAAGGGCCTGATGTATTAACATCCAGAGGTGGGTTGTTACACACTTTTTACTCCATTGCATTAATTTACTCCATTGGATTAAATTACTGATCAAAGTAGTTTCAATGCAACATTATTTTTTACTCATACACAACTATTTTATTAAGATAGGAACACATTTGCACTTGCTACTTTTGATTGCTTCATGGTAATGTTGACAAGCAGAACATTTGAGAACAGTTTCATGTGTTGAGCAATCAACAAAGAGTATGCAATGAACCAATCACTAATGGTAAACAAACTGGGGGGGGGGGGTCACTACACAAAAAACTCACATAAGGCGCAACAAAATGATGCAGAAGAAGTAAAACACACACACGCACCCGCACACGCACACAAACACACGCACACAAACGACCATTACAGAATAGAAGAACAGAACTTTGATAAGACTATTTACAATTGCCATCTTCAAAGCCCGAATCACTTATTTGCAACCTTTGTTCCTCACTCCACTCTATACACCACCAAAGATCCCAGACCACTCTCTCGCTCCGCCAATGGAAGCGACAGAACACCAAGCCATCGCTGCCTGCTGAGTCTTGTGGGTTGTTTCAGAAATATACATTTAAAAAAAAGCACCTAAAAAAGGCAATTTCATGCGTGTATAGTTTTAATTAAAGTGAACATATATATATACATATATACATATATACATATATATATATATATATATATATATATATATATATATATATATATATATATATGAATATAAGTGTGCGTGAATCTTTCAAGGTCCTCACGGGTAGACCGCATTAACCAAGACAAAATGTGTGATGTTAAGGCAAACCACAAGATAATTTCCCCGCCACTACCACCATCACCACCTCAGCCTGGCTATACTGGGGGGCTGAGAGTTTTTTTTTTTTTTTTTTTTTTTTAAGAGGATGGTGGAGAGGGCAGGCTGGGGGGGTGATTGGGGTAATTACACTCAGGCAGACAGCATATGCTTCTCATCAGGGCCCAAACACCCTCCCCCCATTAAAGTCCTCTTATTTTCAAACTTGAGCTTTTCCAATATAGTCCACAGGGAAGAGGCGAGCAGCCTTACCTGGTCCAACTATTGGCTCTGTTTGAAAACTTAACAGATCTGTTGCCGGCGTGATACAAAAAAGTAACGCTTGAGGACTAAAACATGCGTAACAACTAACTTTTGCCATCTACATGAATGTCATGTGAGTACAACCAAATTATTTACTACCGTGATCTAATTAGATTTGAATAGCCCCTCCCCAACCCCCCAAAAATCTGAATGTTTTAAATTAAATGCAAATAATAGCATTCTGTTACAATGGGGGTGTTTCAAAGGGTACTGTGCGAGATGTTTAATAATGTTAATTGTGGTTTGCAGTAGGCCCACTTTATAACAGGATCATAGTGAAAGCTGTTTCAAAAAAATGATTACTTCATTTAGCTGCATGTGATTAAATACCACACGCACAGTACAACCACAATATTATGGATAAATATCCTTTTGTATTGCAGCTCACACGTCCCAGTTTGCCATTAGTTTGATTTACAGTTGTCGCCTCTATTTTACCACAAAACCGTGCGAGATAAATAAACAAAATAGATAGGCTACAATTTTGAGGGTTTGCGTGCTAACAAATCATTCACGAAAACATGCATTTTCTCTCAATGGCTGTTTCCAGTGGCGCAAACATTACCTGGATCATGAAACGGAACCAGAACAAAGTTTTTGATGGGTCTCGTCTTCCGATTGAGGGTCTTCTGCAAGATTCGCGAGGCGCCATCGATCACCTGTTTGAGGTCATCGTACATGGAGCCGGTCACATCGAACACAAAGGCCAGGGTCGAGGCGCTGTCACCCGAAGCGTTGCCCTCCTCCAAAGTCGGGGATGCCCGAACCTTGTACACGCTGTTACATAGCACCAGGACCAGGCACGTTATCAAGACACCCTTCATCTTTTTTTTTTAATTCTACTGCATCCGTTCGCCGGAATGAAACAAATCACCAGGTAAACGTATTTAAAATGGGAAAAGACCCGTGAGGAGAGTGACTATGTTAAATCGGTAATAACCGTGGATAGAAAATGCATAAAATGCGATGTAAAATAGATCCAGAGGAGCACATCCGTGCGTAAAGTTTGGAGCAAAGTGTGGAGAGGCTGACTTGTGCGGCACCCCAGGAGAGCTCGTGCTCTGACGCTCCAAACGGGGGCGGGGAGAGGTATTAAAAAGTTCCTGCAAAGACCCAACCTGACTTGTTGGAAATGTGAGCGCGTGTAACTTGACCCCTGCCGTGACTTGCAGCCGTTAACCCGATTCAACATGCCCCTTCAATTTATTGTTCGAGCAAAACGATGGATTATATTGGCGCAATAAACAATGTCCCACTCTAGATTTTATGGACATTTTTATATTGAGTTGGATGATTGTAATTTCATAAAGTACACATTTTGCATGCCACAAGATACCAGACTTACCTGATAATAACTTAAACGTAGGCTACGTATTATTTGGTTAGCCTCAATACCACGTGCACGTTAATGACAAAAAAAAATACCTAGTGGAGCAGTGTCAAGATGAATATCTTTTCCTTACGCTTAGAACATTTGCTATAATTTAGACCCCTTCAGGAATAAACCGATTTGATTTTAAAGTGTGCATTCAAATCGGAAAAGGCAAAGTGGGCAGGTTCTTGCTGGCCCAGGGGAAAAAAACAAAAAACAAATGCAACCACACCAAAACAACACTTTATAATTACACACAACACAGCCATTTAGATGCATTTTATTATGTGCTCTCATACTGATCAATGACAAATAAATGGCATTTGTCATTCAGTAAATTATTGTTTGCATAAGGCATATAACATCAGTGCTAAAACATGACTGCTTCAACAAAAAAAATAATTAAGAATTGGTAGAAGGCATGATCGCATGCTCTGGTTTTACACATCAGGACAACTATAAAAGTGGACAATAGTAGCCACAGAGTTTGCAAAAGCTTTACAAGAGGAATTTGTGTTTGTTTGTGCCTCTCACTGTCTGCTGAAAGTGAATGAGGGTAAAGAGCCCCAATTAAGCAATGAGCTTTGGCGATGCTGCTCAGCCATTGCGCTGCAGACACAAGACACTCATGCTCAATGGGAAGTTAAAACACAATAGGATTCACAGGTTGCAAACAAAGTAAAATAATCCTTAGAAAACTCCCCGCTCCTTCAACACTGTTCCACAAATAAAAATTCTATTCTCTCAGGAGAGGAAACTCAGCGCGTGAGAACAAAAAAAATCCCACAATAGTAGTGAAAAATGCAGTGCAAAACATTTCAACAAATTTGATAAAAATAAAACTTCATTCCATTTTTAAGAGGTGAAAACTCCTGAATACAGCAAAGCAGGAACTAAGTTACCATGATACTATATACTATATTTACATATTACAATACACTGCTTTGTAACGTTAAATTAGTGCTTACTCTCTCACCATGTAACACACTTTTCCATGTTTAAACTCAATGAGTCCATGATGACAGCGCAGCTCTCTGCCTCTCCTTGTGAAGTTTGGAAAAGCCTCCAAAGGAATTCATCTCGTGGGACTTTTAGCCGGGAAAGAAGACGGCTGCGGTGTTTGCACAGAAGCACACAGTAGCAGCAAAAGCTTATGAGAGAGGGCTCTGCTGTCAGGTTTGAATGGCATCGGAAAATGAGTATCCAATCCTTGGTGGTAACACCAACAAGTGTCTGCTGACTGTCAGTCTAACTCCTGGATGAGTAAAATGGATTTTTAGGAGGCCGCGATGCACTCATTTGATGGTGCTGGATGTGTCTGATTCCAATGCAAAATTGGATCCGCCTAGCGAGGTTTGGAGAGTGATCGCCATAAAAAATACCATGTCCTTGCTCAGACCATGCAGGGTAATCATTTCAATGGTGTGTTCAAAATATGCATTCACAAGCTCACTTCACAGCTGACAAAACGCTGAGCACGATGTCAGCAACAATTGGCAGAGGCTGGTGGATTACATGAGGTGGCGGAAGAGGCTCTTCGCTCGGCAATGAAAGACCATTTGATTGCCAGCAAACAAGTGGGTCGCCTGCATAATTCATAAGAACAAACTGAGAGCAGAAAGCAGCTGCTTTGCTTTGGATTCAGGCCATTCGCTGATTTTTGTTTCTTTTTTATTGGCTCGGATGACACAAGGATGGCATAATATTGAACGGTCGGAACTTCCCCTTGGCTATGTGTGCATGTGGCTTGCACATGAATACTCCACTCACCTTACATTCTTAGACTAGACCATCATAGAGAGACAGTGCTTGCACAATAGAGGGGTCGGCCTTGGAGCCCTCTTGAAACTCCTGCAGAGTCAGCTTCCCGTCTGCA
This sequence comes from Idiotropiscis lumnitzeri, assembly GCF_059441095.1. Taxonomy (NCBI): domain Eukaryota; kingdom Metazoa; phylum Chordata; class Actinopteri; order Syngnathiformes; family Syngnathidae; genus Idiotropiscis; species Idiotropiscis lumnitzeri. Next base: position 37,907,061 of record NC_142391.1, read on the forward strand.
TTCTGGAAGAGGAACGTGAGACACAGATGTCATTACCACAGTATTACCAGCAGGGGGCAAACAAGGCCCCAGAGCAGCAGACCACCTTGCCACTTTTCAGTGCGGATGGACTGAGGTTAGCTCAGTGGGTTTGAATTTTAGACGTTTTACTGACACAAATCATCAAATGCTGCTTGGACACGCCCATGCAGGTTTTGATCATCCTTCATACAAGACAAGTAGATTCCCTGAGCTCAGGAAGTGGGCACTGGCACTGAGGGACAGTGTGGAAGGAGACTAGTGTATAATGTTGACAGTGTGAATGACAAAATGATCGATGCAGCTTGCAGTTAAAAATTTAACAGTGTCCATCTCAATTCCCTGGAGGTAGCTGCTATGCTCTATTTAATGGTAAAAAAATCCACACAGACTGCTCTTATACACGATGCACAAATGCAGCAAGTCAGCTGTGCTTTAGAAACACTAACCTTGTCCATCATTGCAAAAATGCGATCCACTCGCTTTTCTGGTGTGTTTTCTTCTTCTGGCAGCTCCACAGTGTTTCCCTGAAATAGCAACTTATTACACTTACCATTTCAAAAACAATCAAGCATCAGTACAGTTGAACTTAAAAAAATTATAACCAAAAGATTGTATCATGTAATAATAATAATAATAATAATAACGAAAAAAATATCATAAGGAACTTCAAGTATCAACTATGTGTGTCTTTTTTGTTTTTTGCTCTTCTGTTCTGCCGGTTAACATTTGTCAGGATGGGAATATTCATGGCAGCATGATGGTCCAGCACCTCTGGTCTCATAATTTTGAGGTGAGTTAGGGTTACTTCCCCTCAGCTATATTTTAAAAGCACCACATGTTAGACTTATTGAGTACTAAACTCAAAACTGTCCTTATTTGTTAGTGTTAGTATAAATTGCTGTGCATCAATATGTTCTCTGCAATTGGATGGTGACCAGTCCAGGGTGTACTGATTTGTGATTTCAGAGTGCCCGCAGCAACAGGCCAACCGGCAAGAAAAGAATCTATGCCACTTCCTGCTATGCCGCTAAGTAACCATTTCCGAATATGGACAGGCTTGCATCAGAGGGCCTTAGTACCTGCACGCTACCACCGTGGTAAATATCAAGAAGACCAAGTGAAGTGTGAAAAGCATTTCTACCAATGGTACTCAAAGCACTTCACACTATTACCTCATCTACCTACTGATGACATAACATCAAGAGCAACTGGGGGTTCAGGATCTTGCTCAAGGAAACTTCGACATGGTCACAATGGCCAGGGATCAAACCCGCAACCTCTAGGTTGGGAAATGACCACTATACCACTGAGCCACGCCGTCCCACAGATATGAATATGTAGCAACTGAAAAAAACGGTCCAATTAGGAGTCGCCTAATGTTAGCTGCTAGAAACCCACTGGATATAAAGGACCCATGGTCACTAGTGTTCATTACATTAACACTTAATTTGGTTTTATACTCGCATGTGTTTACGTTAAAAAAAGACTGCAACACATCATGTTATACCCTCTTCATCTGTTAAGAAGAGTGTGTCTCATTGTTTGAATGTAGACTACTACAGTGATGAACTTTTTTACCATATGCATGCGTTCCTTAAAAATCTTTTGAAGAAAAAAAAATGGAGGTCAACTAGTCCCTGAAGGGACAACTTACCACCATCTGATAAATAGCATCGACTATGTTCAGCATCTCATCACGGGTGATGTAGCCATCATTATCCAAGTCATATAGTTTGAAAGCCCCTGAAAGGAGAATTTAAGCATTAAAATACAGTAGGTGGTTTACTCCACTACAGAGGCTCAGTCAATAATAAGGACTAGTGAGCTTATACCATCATTGCAGAGTCACTGTAACCTAAATAAATGGAACTACAAAACATGGAAAAAAAATATGCAAAATTGTGCTTCTACAATGTAATAGTTAAAAAAAACTTGTAGTTAACTTAAAATGCAATTAGCATGTGAATCAACACTCAATTTTAAATAAATTCATTTTAATGTCAACAATAGTAATGGAGGGTACATCTTACATCTAAGTTTCTCGTCAAGAGTGCCTCGAGAAGTCACAGACAACGCCTGGATGAACTCTGAGAACTCAATGCGTCCATCCTAGAAAATGGCACAAGTGAGAAAAAAAAACATGGACACTCACTGAACTTCACATTTACGCATTTTAGTCCTTGTTGCATGCTGCAAAAAACAGGGCCAGACATTTGCTTCAAGCTTGTTGCTATTTTTGCCCTGCACCTAGTTCTCTCAAGAGGCAGAAATATGTCACCTCTGGTCATTAGTTGGATAGATGCCAATGGTTCGCAAGTCTAAAAGTTGCACTCGACAAACACACATCCACAGGGTACTCGAGAGTCATCCTGTCGTGAATATGGCAGCCACTTCATCAAACCTGACGTGGTGGAAATGTTTGTCCCTGAATTACTACAGCTCGTAATTTAAGCAGTTTGTTTTGCACATCATTAAATTGTGGGTTGGACAGGAAGGTCGTGTTCTGTGGATTCAGACCGAATCATCACTCAAGTTATTGCTCAGTAGCAGTTTGACGCATGCAACAGCGACCATTTCATATAAAGTGGCTTCCTGTTGGTGCAGCAGTCAGTCAGCCTCACTTCCTGGCTACATTCTTTTTAGCATTTAACTGAGTACTCTAGATCATTGGTTCTCAACTATTGTCACCGGAGACCCCCATTTTCCTATTGTTTCAAAGTCGCGATACACTTGTGAAGAAGTTAAGAACAATAAGGAATTTTCTTCGAATTTCTTTGAATAAAATAGCAGCTAAAAACCAAATGTCATGTATAGCATGTATATTGTATTATTATAGAAATAATTTATATTATTATATATTCCGAATGCTGTTTGATTACTTTGATGCACCCTCACAAGCATAATGCTTGCCGTGACGCTCAGCCAGAGGCTGAGCTGCACTTCATTTGTTTACAGAGTAATCAAGTGGCTAAAGGCGCAAGGTAGCTACATTTCCTGTCGCTTACCTAACATGTTCTACATGGGTGCTTGATACATCTTTGATCAAAATAAGAAGACATACAGAGCATTTTTTACCAGCTGTCGAGACCGACCCAAAATAGGTCCATAACCCATTTTTGAGTTCTGACCCAACAGTTGAGAATCAATCTTCTAAATGGCCACTCAGGCCTTCTCCATGACTTTCGACCAAAAAAAAAAATCTAAATCAGATGTGTTATTTGCATAAGTCATAGGAACTGCTAAGATCAGTGCATTCTTCAACAATGCCGTGCCTGATGCTAATGAAGGTCAAATAGATAAACATCAGCCAGAGGGGGAGTGTCTCATCGTAAAGATGCACAGCAACTTATGAAAAGCCAATAACCCCACAGGGCTTGCCTACCTATCGCGAGATGTTCAAAAACAGTTTGTCTTCCAAATGACATTCAAAAGGTCTCTGTAGATTGTGATGAAATAAAAGTATGTATACTTTGTCCCTATGTAATAATAAGCTTCAGCTACAGGAAAAAGAAAATTTGATTTGGCATAAACGGGTTACAAGCATGTGTTCCTATAACCGGTGACTCTAATAAGCAACTAATGAGCAGTTAATTACATTTTCTGAACGCTTTGAAACAGGATACAGAGTGAAAAATCAAGCAGAATGCACACATTCAAATTGTTTTGAATAAGCACAGAAAAAAGTGACGTCTAAAGAGGCCTGCAGCTAAGACGTAGCGGTTGCAAGCAACTGTGTTCCAAGAAAAATCTTTTAGATATAATTACAAAACCACATGACATCGTTTTCATACAGGTCGAAGGTTTTGCCCTACGCTGCGATGATAGCCAAGATAGATGACAAACCTTATTTTCATCAAACACGTTGAAGACAAAAGAGGCAAACTTTGTGGGATCTCCAAAAGGAAAGAACTGCTTGTATATCTTCTGGAAGCCCACAGAATCAAGCTGTCCACTGGGACAGTCTTTGATGAAGCCTTTGTACCTGTCAGGAAACAGACAGATGAAGACAATAATGAACCAATAGGCAAGGAGGTAGAAATAAAACAAAAGGGTAATCATGATAAACACTTCCTGCCTGCAATGGGCATGTTGTAAGGATACAACTGATGAAAAACGTGAACATGCAAAGCTATTTGTCTCATTCACAGATAAGACAATTGTCCTAATCCAATAGCAAGCCCAGATTGCCTTGCTGTAATCAAATTACTCTCTCTTTTTTTGATAATATGTATGGCTGGCAGAGAAGTCTGAGCGCTTCCCCTTACTCTGGGATACGGTATATCTAGAGAGTGACTTTATGTAGACTAAATATAGATGCAATTCATAATCAATTTCAAGTGCTGTCACTCAAAGGTGAGCAGTTTGCTGGTACAGCTCAATGAAGAACCAAAGCAGGAGACTGAACACTAATAACTTTAGCTTTTACCACCTGTCACCGAGTTCACCACCTTACTACTTTCCATCATTGCGGTATCTACATGTGTTTGAAAATGTTCCCGAAGGGGTAACACATTTCCCTGATGCAGGCTAAATTACATTTAATGAAAGAACAGCAGCAGGTCACTGAAAAATAAAATATAATTTGTGCATTATTTGTCACCAAGAAGATGATAATGAACACGAGATTTTTTTAAACTACAGGAGATGATGAGAAATGAGGAAATTCAAAGCTTGTCTCAATGTGCATGACAACAGACGCTTTTCCCTCAATTTAGTTCCTTGCACAATATCGGGAGCCTGGACTATATTGGACGTGACACATTTATGTCTAAATTGTTTTTTAAATGTTAAATATTTTTCGGTGGAATTCTGTATGGAGACTTGCATCCATACTATCTATTTTCTTATCCCCTTGTGGGTTGCAGGGAGTTTGGAGCCTATCCCACGCAAGTCAAAGGCAGACTGGTCAATTATACGGCACATGCACGTATTGAGACAGATGAGCATTCACATTCACGCCATCAGTGGTAACTGCATTTACGCCGCTGGCACAGAAGTAAGGCGAGTGAACCCCTACACCACCAGAGACACCTAAACGAGACCTTGTGTTTTTATTCATAGTTTTAAAAAGTTCCCAGAGGTGTCTTAATGTTCCAGTCAAATACACTAAGAATTCAGAATTACAACAAAGTTGGGGGGGTTCTGGGAAATGAGCCATTGCTCGCTCCACCCACACTGTACTGTGGAAGCAATGAACACTTGAAAGAGAAACGCGATTCCCATCAAGCCCAAAAAAAAAAAAAAAAAGAACAAAATTTGTATCATTTTTTTCATTCATGGGGGCCGCACTGAACTCATTCGGAACGAGCCCAGGTAAAATGAATGTACTTTTTGGCTTCTATACCCGTCAATGGCAGTGAATGAGTAAATGACCATGCGACTGTATTACTGCATTTAGTCAATTAGTGGGTGGATCAGTGCACATGGAGCAAACAGCAGACATAACACTAAATACAAATAACTATAAAATAATAATAAAGACGCACATCCGGATTACATCATTCTGTATGCAATAAGCAGAGGCTACAGTATAATGTTAGATTTCTGGCGCAATTCTAAGCATCAATGAGGAAATTTGGAACCACATATCAGATATTTTGCGAATGTAATATTCCTCTTGATAGTTGTGCGTTATTTCATTTTTATCTTTAATCCATTTAATTGTTTTTAATTTTGTCTTATCAATCAAATGTTTTTTTATTTTAAATACGGCAGTTAAAATAATCAATTACTATCGACCATAGGTGTCACATAAAGAAGAAAAAATACTTTGTTACTCTACTTCAGTAAAAAATTGAGGTATTTCTATTTTAGTGGATTATTTTTCACCCAACTTTGTACTTCCATACTTCTTTCATTTTTATGCAAATATCTGTAATTTCTACTGCTTACATGCAAAAAAAAAGGCTCATTACTTTTTTATTTGTGCTTGTCCTCATTCCACTTTATCATTGACAACTCGCCACACATTAGCGATGGGTCGTTGCATGCACTTGGCACCTGACTTAGGACACGGTCCACCAGTGTTGGCTGCGTCGGAAATGAATGGTATGCACTCTGCCTCTAAAACACACCCACTCTCAGGGTAGTGCACTGGTGTCCGAGTGAATTTCCGAACGTGTCCGCAGCGCTTTGCCGGTAAGATGTCCGTGTCCAAACCAAGTCCACTAACAGTGGCTGCAGGGGCACTGGACCCCCCATGAAATCATCCCTAGCACATAGAACATATTGAAAAGGCCAATTGTGAGGCTTATATATGTGTTAAATACAGAAAAAGCAGCTGTAACAGAGACAGGGCCTGAACCTGAATACTTCCGCTGTCGACAGACTAATATGAAATAAATTGGGATGGTGAGGCATGAAAGCATGGCTCACTATTATGCAGCATACAACCAAATTGAGATTTACAATGCATTACGTATAATCCGTATCACATTTCATTCATTCTTTCACTTATCCGAGGTCAAGTCGCAGGGGCAGCAGCTTAAGCAGGGAAAGCCCAGACTTCTCTCCCCCCAGCCACTTCATCTAGCTCTTCCTGGGCGATTCCGAGGCGTTCTCAAGCCACCTGGGACTCACAGTCGCTCCAGCGTGTCCTGGGTCGTCCTCTGGGCCTCCTCCCAGTGTGGTCATATCTCCAGAACACCTCAACAGGGAGACGTCCAGGTGGCATCTTGACAAGATGTCTGAGCCACCTCATCTGGCTCCTCTCAATACGGAGGAGCAGCGGCTCGATACTGAGCCCCTCAGAGCGTCTCACCTTATCTTAAGGGACCGTCCCTGAGGAGGGAACTCATTTCAGCTGCTTGTATCCTTGATCTTATTCTTTCGGTCAAGACCCACAGCTCGGGACCATTGGTGAGGGTCAGAACGTAGATAGACCGGTAAATTGACCACGACAGACCGATACAGTGTCCACATCGCAGCAGACGCTGCAGCGATCCGCCTGTCAATCTCACCCTCCATCCTCCCCTCACTTGTGAACAAGACTCCAAGATATTTGAACTCTTCCACTTGTGTAAGGAACTCTTTCCCGAGAGGGCACTCCACCCTTTTCCGACTGAGAACCATGGTCTCAGATTTGGAGGTGCTGATCTTCATTCCAACCGCTTCACACTTGGCTGCAAAACGCTCCAGTGATAGTTGAAGAACACAGCTTGAACAGTACCAACAGTACCACATCATCTGCAAAAAGCAGAGATGCAATACTGAGATGACCAAACAAGACACACTCAACACCTTGACTACACCTAGAAATTCTGACCCTAAAAGTTATGAACAGAATCGGTGACAAAGGGCAGCTTTGGTGGAGTCCAAACCTCAGCGGAAACTAAGCCGACTGCCGGCAATGTGGACCAAACTCTGACATCGGTCGTATAGGGATCGAACGGCTCGTACTAGTGCGCCCAATTTAGTATATAAGTACGTGTACTGCCATATTTAATACATTGTTTAAGCGTCGTTGGAAAAAGTGGTGGTTATTTAATCAATTACTCTATCAGGCTTTTAGAACATTCAATGTGTAGAATACATTGTTGATTCATGGTATCTTAAAAAAAATAAAATAATAATAATCAGTAGACAGGTGCTCAATTTGATTTTGGCCTTCTATGTAGTTTAAACAGTGATTCTCAACTTGTCCGTCAGGTCCGTGATCCACTTTTGGAAGGGTTACTAAAAAATTAAATGCATCTGTTAGGGATGGGCATTTTGTCCCAGCGGCAGAACGGTCCGTCATGGCCGGAAGTGGATTTTCATTCGTCCCTCTATTAGACCCAGACCGGGTCAAGTACCACGTGTATAGCATTCAAATATTTGCACTTGGAGCAGAATGGAGACAGAGAGAGAGAAAGAGAGAGAGAGAGCAAAAACATGTGGAGCGATGCGCGCAGCTGTGTGAAGAACCAATTGAGAGCCAAAATGAGCATCTTAAATTATTTTTAATGTGAGCAAAGGGATGAAATGCAATAAATACAGCCATCTCTAGAGTCCGAGCTCATCTGTGAATTTGCCACGTGTGACAACAAGAGTCTATAAAGGTTCCGGTAAGCTGTGTAACGATAGCTGCATTCGCGTCGACTGGTGTTTCTAATATATATCTACAAATCAGTTTTTTATGGCTAAATATAGCTTTTGTGGCTTTTAATCAGGTGTGTTTTGTAGTCCGGAAATTACTTAATTAAGTGGATGTGAATAGGAAATTAGCCAGCTAATGAGCTGTAAATGCGTTTTATGAATTATAAAACTTCTGTCATTCGCCGCCAAACAAGCCATTGCAAAGTTACCTTTGTAGAGGTAAGTATTGAATCACCCTTTATTGGAAAGATACACACTTAAAATTGGAAAAGCCGTTGTGTGCCCCATAAGCAGAGGGAATCGATGTCATGCCTTACTCAACAGAACATTTGAATAGAATTTTCAAACAACTGCTGAAATAATTTCCTCAATAAACTGAAAATCCAGATGCTAAATTAATACCGTTTGTTATGCTTTTACCAAGCATCCTTTTTCAACACAATTTATCCCCTTCAGGGTCATGGAGTGCTGAAGTCTATCCCAGCTGACTTGGGGCAAAAAGCAGACTCCACCCTGAACTGGTCACCAGTCAGTTGCAGGGTACACACATATAGAGATAAACAACTTTTCACAGCCACATTGGCACCATCACTGAGTGGGTACTGAACCCTCACATTAGCCAGGCGAGTGAACCATTACACCATCAGTGAATTTCTCCAAGCACGTAATGAGGAATCAGAGGAATCACACTGTCAGCCTGTCTTCACAGACTTAACCACTTGTCAAGAACATGTATTCGACATCTGACTTGTTGACAGATGCACAGCCTTTGCTTGGAGTCGTGATGCATTTGCAGGTCATAACAGAAGCAAAAGCTGGCACAAAACTATGATTAAGAACTGACATGGAGAAAGTATTAATTCTTTGTATGGTCCTCAGGTCACAATGCAGCACACAGTGGCATATAGGTAATGACTCCAGGTGAGTATAGGGAGTACTTAATTATGTTTCTTTTATTGATAACTAGGAAGGGCGACTGATTCTCTGTGAAATACGGGCATTTTCCTAACCCAGCTAATTCTTGCGTCTGTGCATGTGCTCTAATTACAAGCCATCTGGCATTTCCCTGGTAAAATTCTCTCTCATCGCTCACCCTCAGCAGTGTTGATTCCTGCTAATCTCCAAGTGACAATTCATCCAAATTTTTCCATGAATAAACAGTGAGTGATGGTGGGCTAACTTGCTTCATAAGGAATTGGGGTTGGAATTCTGCCACAATGCACGAAAAGAAACAGGCCAAAGGCGAGCTGTGTTAGAGGCTTTGGACACTCCAATGTGCCATCTCTAACCACACTCATGAGAAGTGATTTTCAAGACGGGTAAATTAGAATTAGAAGTGGTGACAATGGAAAATTATTACTTTATTACAGTCCTCCTTTTCATCAGATGCGCTATTCTTTGTTTTTTTTTTTGTTTCATGCCAACAATAGCCCAGCAGCAGCAACATTCAACAAACAAATGAGAGGACTGCACACATGCTTGAATCATATTTGTAAGGAAGGTGAATTGCTTGCTACCCCAGTGCCCTCGGCTGTCAGATAGTGCCTTCGCAATTACATTCAGAAATTCACACCTCCACAGTAATAATCGCTCTCGCTACTGTTGTGTGACTTCTTCTGGTCTGGGGTGCCTCTTCCTCATGAATACGTGTCATTTTGATCTATGCAAGTACTGTAAATGTTACATCAGCGTGTGGGCTGTGATCTGACAAAAGATGGCAGGTTCAGATGGAAGGAATAGTTCCCCAGAAGCCTCTTGAAGTATCGGGTTTTGCCATGATTCAATCCTAGAAAGTAAAATTTCATAAAGCCCTCGCCATTCTTCTCTTATCAGACATTCCTTGACTAAATGGAGTAAAAAGATAGTTCACACATTAGTGTTCTCAAGCCTGAAAGCTATTCAAGAAGGCTTCAAAGCCATTTTCAGAACACAACAGTGAGGAAGAGGACTTCAAATAAGTAAACTCGTTGGGCTCTGCAAAAGAATCAACGTGCAGTGTGACGGTGTCAAGGATTGACAAGTTGCACCACCGTATAGGTCACAGGACCAGACACTATGAAAAAAGTGTAGTCTGAAAAATACAATAATTAAGAATGAAATCCCACACTTACCATTGTTGCACCTCTTTTTCTGTAACTGCAAGAGAAATAGAGTGGCATGAGTTTAGGGACAAAATTCATCGCACCATTAAACATCATTTTGGACATTAAAACTTAAGTGTAGCAAGCACCCAGGTTACCATCAGTGGATAGTTATTAGAATATTTTATCATGAGTTTTCATGAAAGGATAATAATTAATCCTGCCCTTTTAAGAGAGAATTAGTGCAAGTGAACCCTCAGGACCCGACGAAAGGACAAATAAGGCTTGATAAATTATCATGCCTGCACAGGCTCTATTTTTAAATATCCAACAAACAAAAAATACCCTCGACGCTTTACATTGTCAAAAAATGTGTCCAGTGTAATGGATCATTCGAAAGCAACTCCTATTTGTGGTGAGTGCAAGGTGCAACCACAACAGAACAAAAAGGACCCAAAAATGCTGGTACAATGTCAACATTTCTTTCCAACACCCAACATTGGAGGGCATGTAATCCATACAGCCATCCATCCATCCATTTTCAATACCACTTCTCCTCACTAGGGTCGCGGGGGGTGCTGGAGCCTATCCCAGCTATCTTCGGGCAGGAGGCGGGGTACACCCTGAACTGGTTGCCAGCCAATCGCAGGGCACACGAAGACAAACACACTCATACCTAGGGGCAATTTAGAGTGTCCAATCGGCCTGCCATGCATGTTTTTGGAATGTGGGAGGAAACCGGAGTACCCGGAGGAAACCCACGCAAGCACGGGGAGAACATGCAAACTCCTCACAGGATGACTAGACTGAACCCACGACCGATGCTGTCTCTCACTGTGAGGCCATCGTGCTAACCAGTCGGCCACCGTGCCGCCGCGTAACAAAACAGTATAAAAAGGAACTGACCATAACCTTTACTATTAAAACATACACTGGGTTAGAAATATGTAATATGTAATACATATTATATATATATATATATATTGTAAATATATTGTTTTTCAAATTTTGATTAAATTATAAAATTATTAGATTTATAATTAAAAAAAAATGTATCATGATTTCTTGATTATGTTCGGCCAGCAGAGAAGGCCTCGAAGGCCCTGAACGCCCGCCACTAAATAAACAGAACGTGTATAAGCTGTTTGTCTACAGCAGAGACATGAGGGAGCTGTTATGGTTCACATGAAGTTGCGAATCCATTCTTTTATTTTTTACATCAATGCAGATTTTAAGTAGTTTAAAACTATTTTAAATCAATTTTTGATGAATCTTTAAATACTTAGTCAAAATGCCACGCTGCAAGTTTTTTGGGGTTTAATTTTCAATCAAAGGGGAATAAAGAAAACAAGGTAAGCCTCAATCGCTTTTCTAAAGAAAGAAAGTTCATAAAACAGTGGGAGGATGCTGTCAGAAGAGTCCACCTGGCCGAAGACTGGCTCTCGTCATTTTAGCCCAGACATATTCCAACCCTTTCATTGCCTTCAGCTCACGGGAGATAAAATTACAGTTAAAATTACAGTTAAAACCAAATGCAGTGCCGCCCTACCATATTTCCTACAAGGATCTTAAACGCCTACGAGTGAAAACCGGGCTGAACGACACGAGGCCTTGGAGATGTACCTGGACCATGTTTCTACTTCAGTAGCTGCAGCTACACACGACTCTTGGCCACTGAATTCAAAACGGAGGAAACAAAGAACAAAAAACAAATGCCAGTCATGCAGCCCAACTTCTGTAAGTGAACAAATTTCTCCGCTTGTCTTTCACAGTCAGGAGCTGCCACAAAGACACCATCAAAAATGGCCAACTCTGGCTTCCTCCTGTCATTTTCATCTTCTTCCACACTTTCCTCATGTCTGACCATGCTCTGGTTCATATTGAAAAGATTGCTAACTAGGGCTACCAAGTCGACTAATCACAACGATGTCGACGATCCAAATCGTCGACAATTAATTTAAGTAATCGAAGAGTAGTTTGTTCATATATTTATATATTTGGCTCTTTGCATTTCTCTTGAAATAGCCACGCCTCTTGATTTTCTCCCCTGTTTAAATGCTTGTCTAGGGCGCACATACGCATCCGCGGTGATAAGGGTCATCCCTGATCTACACAGAAACATTGTGGGTAGTGAAGCAGGGTGTCCCTGCTACCTGGTGTTGGCAAAGAGAGTCCTAAAGTTACGTCACATTTGCGTCTGCCGTGTTTGACATTGAAGCAGATAAATCCCTCGCGAACAAAGTGATGCATCCATGAACTAGGAAATGTCAGTACTCTATGTAACGAAACGTGACATATTTGCCACAAGCCCTCATATGAATCACATAATTACGTTTGTTGCAAAATACTATGTACTAACAAAAAAAAAATGCTCCTCCTAATAATAAAATATTTTTTCCCTGTTGCATTGATTGTGTAGCTATTAAATTACCCACATTAATGAAGAAAAACAAAATGTTCGGGATAAAGGTTAAATAAAAACAAAATTAAAAAGCAATATAATAGTGTTTATTTTAGTTTTCTTTAGCACGGTGCATTTTCCTAATGTACTCCTCTGAATTCACTACTTCTCCATTTTAAAAAATGCTTTCCGCCGAAGATGAGTGAAATTATATTTAGTTTTGGTTTGATTTTAAAATGCACTAAACAATTGGAGCCAAAACTTTTAAGGCCACAGTATTGCCTTCAATTTACGCTGCACCATCATTTCTGAACATCTCAGAACTGTTGGTACAACCTGCAAAGTATAATCAAAGTTCAATGTTGTATCATCTCATTAATTTGTACATACATAAAGAATCAAGCTGTAAAGTAATTAGGATTATATCGGAGCAGCTGCTTGCTGGTGCAACATGCCGCAATTTACATATGATCTGATTAGTAGACTAATCGCGATTACTGTTGGTGATGAGTCGACTATCAAAGTAATCGTTTGTGACCACCCTATGGCTAGCAGATCGCTGCGACCTCTAAAAATCGTACGCGCTCAACCATGCTGCATTGCGACATAAACAACAATGGTTATGTATATGAAAATAAAGTTTGAACCAAATGTATTGCACTGGAAATTATTTTTAAAAATTGTATCTTACCAATAAATCAGAGAGCAAACCTGTCATGACAGTCGGGATTTTCCTTTTAAAGCTTCTGTGACTGCTGCTCATATAAGGGCTATTATGCAGGAGGCAGAGTTGGGTGGCTTTCATCTGTACAACTGAGCTAGAAAGGCTTCATGTGCCCCTGGCATCGAATGTCACAGTCAATCTCACTAAACTGCCATTAAATTGCCAATGTAGTCAGAAATGGAGGTAGTTCAACATGGCTATGATTTACTTCCGAAATGTTATATAACTCAGTCGGAGCCAATGTGCAAGAATGCAATCCGTCCATGCAAGAAAACGTGGGGCCTACTCAGCCGGTTGGCCCTGGAGGGTCTGCTAAAACCCTTCCCGCTTGCACTCTGTCACTGTGAGCCTCTTCATGCCTCTGACAACACAGAAGAATCATCACGCTATTAGATAGGCCAAGCCTCCACCCTGCAGACATTTTAATATGACCGCTGGTGTTTTCATGCGATGCGACACTGAACACTAATTCTGACCTAATCTGGGATTTCTTTCAGCGCTCTTGAACTCTTGGATACTGTTAAATGAGTGTACAATGCATTCATGTTTAGTTTATAAATGTGTCTCAGCGTGTAACTCACACACTTGACAGCTCTCACTGCTGGCCAGGCCTTGGTTGCTTTTCTGTCAACACAAGCTATTATTTTGCCAAAGAAAAAAAACAAAGAGACACTTAGAGAAATGTCATCAGTCCCCAATCTGTCAAAAACCAAAAGAGAATGATGACGAAAATTGAGACAAAGCTTGACTGATGGAAGTCTCAAGGCAAGAAATGATGGGAGAACGATCTGGAGGAGAACAGCTTGGTGCTCCTCTCCGAGATGCTAACCAGATAAGATCCTAATTACACTATTCCCTTCCCTGCTCAAAGAGGGCAATTAGAGGAAAGAGCCAGAGAGAATGGGTGAGCGAGAGGAAGAGAGGAAAGGACAGCAGCAAGCAGGCCAGCCCAGCACGAAGCCACGTCCTCCTCCACAGCAATTTCCTGCCACAGCAGTCCTCCTTGCCTCTGCTGTGGAGTGTGCCACTGCGCAAATAACACTGTCATTAAGCAGCCAATGGATGCCAGCTCCCACTCACACCTGCACACTTGACAACAATGAAAATAATAATAATAAACACAATAATAATGATGTTATGCTCCAACAATAACAGATAAAACAAAATTTTGTCTTTCAGTGTAGACATAATTTTCGTAATTACTAAACTTGAGCTCATATCTGATTGAAAACCAAAGGGGGGAATTAATGTTCAGTTTCTATTCCAAAAGCTGCTTAAAAATATATTAAATAACATATTTAAAAAACTGAATCTTTACAGTGAATGAGGTTCTGTACCAATAATTTCTCTATGCAGTCTAACTGTAAAGTAATTGTACAGTATTTGTTTCTGAACAGATACAATAACAGGTGCTCACATGGCGTAAAGGCGCATTTTGTTACATATAAAAATGGCTAAAAAACATTTTTTAAATCCAACTGCTTAATAAAAGCATACATTAAAATGATTAAAATGATTAAAGGATGATTAAAAGATGCCTAAAATTTAGAGCCTGAGCTTCCCCAATGACATTTTTTTAAAGATTAGATTGTTTTGTTTGAATCAGGTTAGTGCCATTCTGTTTTATCCACTTATAAAAGAAGCAGTGGGAACTATTTGCTGAAAAGTATGCAGTGGAAAGAAGCCGTAACAATGCATATTTGGCTCTTTTACTTTTGTGCAAGCTGTCATTGCAATTAAATGCTCCAGCAGGATTTGCTCATTAAAGACAAGCAAAAAGAGACTCGAGGATACTCACAGTAGGTTTTCCTCGTCAATTCCTCCACCACCTCTGGCTTGAGCTTGCTGTTGGATTTCCCCATGATTTTGCAGCTCTCCTCCACACCTTCAAATCCACCTGGTATTACCGTAATCTTCTCCTCTGCCAGAAACATAAACAAAGGAAGGCCAGTCAAGGCTAATGGAATGACACCAGTGAAACCAAGGAAACACGTTTGTGAGGTCGATGCAGACAAATGAATGCAGCTCTTGCCAAACTAAGAGACCATAGCTCATATCTGAACACACAAAGTTGCATGTAACGAAGGGCCGCCAGGCTGTTGCGATACTTCAGAGCATGGTGTGTCTGCTCAATTCTTCACAGCAATCCGTGGGAGAAGAGTGCCGCCTGAATGTCTTGCTACCTTCGCCTTTGGAAACAAGTCACCACTCGGCGTGAGAGTGAACCACACTCCCACGTCCCAAATTCACATGTCTGGTGTTCTTGCATCCCTTCTTCCACAAACACACACTCATGACATATGAGATAAGGCGGTGTTCAAGAAAAAAATTCAATGAACACACAAGAGCTTATCTTGAGCACTCAATGTACATAATTTGGAGCGCTCACACTCTCAAAATAAGCATGCCAGTTGTCTATCAAGCTTATGGGCAGATTGGAAGAGCGAAGGTTCTCTCCTCCGCCATTCTGACTCATAATTCTCCCTCGTTCCTGGCTTCAAGACAACGTGGTACGGTGATTTCCTCCTCTCCTACGAACGTAGCAGACAGGAGATGATGGATAATAGAATTTCTCTGTATCTGCTAGGCCCGGTGTTGGGATGCACTGATGCCTGACAGCAGCCCCACATGTGATAAGCACTGTTGTGTGCAGGCACCTTCACTGCCAACATCCACATGCGTCCATGGCCAGTGATGTCCTGCTGAGGGAAGTCGCACTGGGAATGACCATCTTGAGTGGTCACGAGTCCTGGGCTGCAAGGTACTGCAATGGAAAAGAACACAAAAGAGAGCAGTAATAGATGTGTGATGAGAGAGCAGGAATAGTTGGTGGTGATGTGGTGAAAATGAGTGGGATGGTCACATCAAACCACAGACTTCTGACAGGAAAACAATCTTATAACAGCATTCAAGTATTCACCAGTTGAAACAGAAAGAAAGAAAAGTCTTGGCGTTCACGTTTAAACTAAAGTAGTCGTGAATTAAATCAGTACCCTAATAGAAACAGGTGTCACAAAAACGCTCAACTCGTCTTTGCGCGTGCATTTCAAACGAATGGCGACTATTTGTAAACCATGAGCAAATAGATGATTTGGGGATAGTTATTTTTTTTTCACGTATGACGTGGCAATAAAAAAGCATTACTGACATCGTGAGCGGCTGCGGCGGTGGCTGCTGGTAGGATGTTGCCTGGCAATACCATAGCAACACACAGTTTATGGCTACAGTGCAACAGCCACTGCATGTTTTGCTAGTCATTCAGCTCCAACGTTAAGCACTAAAACGCAGTCTCGCGAAGCTACTAACCTGCCAAAACAAGTCATAAAAAAGCAAGGGTGGGATTCAAAGTCATCTCTAGTGAGCATTCGGCATTTTACCTGAAGTGCAGAAAAGGAAAGGCGCCTTTCCGTCAGCAAAGAAGAGAGCAGAGACAAAGTGCTGGCGCTGCTGTCTCGCGCATGACCGTGTGTTGTGCTGCTCCAACCCGCCGCCGACAGGGAGTGACGTCCAATCGGGCTGCTGGCCTTAGTGCACACACATACGTGACTCAACACTGTATACGTGCGTGTGCGTGTGTGCGCGCCCGTGCGTGTGTGTGTGTGAGAGAGAGAGAGAGAGAGAGAGAGAGAGGGAGAGAGAGAGAGGGAGAGAGAGAGGGAGAGCACGCGTGTGTGTTTGCGCGCGTGCGTGTACGCGTGCCATGAGATCGTGTGCGTGTGTTTGTGCTCGTGATGTTCGTTCCAAACTTTTCGTCCTTGGGCGACACCCTATAAAGTGTTCAAAAGCCAATTCTCCAGAGCTGGGCAGTCCGTCCCGGGAGGGGGGGGCGGAACGGTCCAGGCCTCCGGCCCAACTGGACGTCCATTTTTGGGGCAGGGGCGGGGGCTATGTGTGCGTGTGATGAGCCTACTCGCGAAACGGGCAAACGATAAAAATGGCCTCAGAACACATCAAAGGCGCCACTATTTGCCTGTATTTTCTTATTCTGACACCACGTAACCTGTGCCTCCCACCTTCTGCCAAATGGTGATATTACAACTTAAAACTACAGTCGACACCTGCATTCCTGTGGTTTGGCACTCACAGTTCACATATTCTCAGACGTCATTTTCCCTTTTTTTTTTCAATATTTATTTTATATTAGTTTTTTTTCCCATTCCATTGGGTCTTTCAGACAGTTGGTTGAAAGGAGTCAAGTGTGGCAACAGATGGTAAGATAGGCGTTGGGGGGAACACAGTATTGCCAAAGAAAGAAAGCTATACAGTCTATTAATGTGAAACTATAGTTGAAGGGGAGGGTGAGATAATAACGTTGATGGTGCCAGATAGAACGTTGGGAGTAAGGAAAATAGGCTATTAGTAGGTGATAGGAGGGTAAATGATACAATTCCAGATCATAGATTAAAAGTGAAAGATTAGGATTATGTGAGGTGTCAACAATGCAAACTTCAACATTCCCAGCAATGAAAACTTTGTCCAGTTTTGTGATTTAAGTCAGAACATCATTCAGACAAAAACAAGATACTGGAATGAATGAGGATGGAATCAAATGAATTTGCAAGCAACAAGCAAAGTGGTTATCCAGACCGCAGGCAGGCCACCTTTTCGACCCATCAACTGTGGAGTTGCCAAAATGAACAGTCAGTGGGACAAAATGCTATTAAGTGTAAGAATTCCGCATGGTCTTGCCAAGTCTCTTGACACGAAAAGCAAGTTGTTGGTTTTAAACATATCATTCGATATATGCACCAACAGAAAAGACGTTTACGAGCCACATGTTGATTGTAGATTGTACAAGAAGTTTGGCGAGCCAGAAATCTCAACGGTTGTTCTTCCGCACCAAACTCATTCAAGTATGACTTCCTTGCCTTGTGCATTGAGGCGCACAGTCATGCTGGAACGAAAGGAGGACCTGCCCAGGAAATTGAAACAATGTAATTCTCCGAGATATCTTTTCATTCTATAAAAACTACAGGACGGGGTCTCTCTTTAATATGATTCTTAACATAGTCCGTGTGTAAAGTGAGCCAAAATAATTTATTATTTGCTGCTATTTGAAGCCACGTGGATACATCGAACTGAATTGAATGATGCTCGTACTCTAAACTTTAAAGTGAAGCATTTTTCATGTGCTGCTCATCAAAATGCACTTTCCCTCAACAGTGTGCAAAAAGACTTTACTCCCAACAGAACTATTTGAACCCACGCATGGGAGGCTTGCGTCCAAATGCCTGGGACTGCACTTACCTGCAGTTCCTTACTGTAATCGACTGCAGGGAGCAAGGCTGGGAAAATGGGGGTTGAGATGGATTAAATTAACGCGAGACTCCTAATCTCTCTCATGTTGAGATCAGTGGGATCTCCTTGATTGTCATCAGAGATGAGGGACTCGAGTCATGTGACTTCACTTGAGTTAGACTTGAGCTGCTATTTTTAGGACTTGAGACTTGCTAGGCAAAAACATGACTTGACTTGACTTGGATCTTTACAAATACTTCATGTCAGTACTGCATTTGATTGAGAAGACAATAAAGTGATAGATTCTACAGCATGGAAACTGTAACCTTGAAACTATACCATTCAAACAGAAAAACATATTTTATTATTTAAGCATAGAGTGCATAGAAATAGCACTTTTCTGGTCATGAGCGTGTGTCCGCCATATTTGATGTGGTCGCATCTCTGTAAACAAGATACAAAGTACACAAAGTTGTTACCTTGCATTCACCCTTTTATCCATCCATCCATTATCTGATCCGCTTCTCCTCACGAGGGTAGCGGGCGTGTTGGGGCCTATCCCGGCCGTCTTTGGGCAGTAGGCGTAGCTAAATTTTAATTTCATTTTTAGAGATAGTGTACTTTTATTGTACTTTTGTTGTATTATTATTGAAAATCTGTATTTTATTTTCACTCCAACATATGTTGTGAGTTAACTTGCTTGATTTTTTTTCCCACACTGACTTGAGTCCTGCTCGAGATTTGAAGGTTAATACTTGAGACTTACTTCTCCTAAGACCTCTGATTTTCATGAATGTTCATATTATTCTGTGAATGAAGCAGATATTTAGTCCAATATGATCCAGTTTAAGTAGATAATTGAAATAACTTACAAATAAAATGAAAAAAAACACCATGGAGTGATAAATACTCAAAACAATATTCTGTTTGTGTCACGGAGGCAGATGCAGCTATCCTGAAATAATTTATGCATAGTGATCAATCAAAATTATTTCAATGGATTCACTAACTGTGTGGTGGTTTATTCACTAAACGTCCATGGAGTGGAATTCCAAGCGTGGGTTCCGTTCTCACTTTCTGATGGTGTGACTGCAAGTCTGAATGGTTGTCTATACGTATGTGTCCTGTTCCTGTGATTCACTGGCAAGCAGTCCAGGATGCGGCTTGCCTTTTGCCAAAAGTCAGCCGGGATAGGCTCCATCTCCTTGCTACCCTGAACGGGACAAGCGGTATATGGGAGGATGTTTTCGATGGATTGATTTTGCAAATATATACACAGCAAAACATGTGATATAACAGACATTTTTAACATTAAACTGTGTACTTAGAGGTTTTGTATTCCCCAATAAACAAAGGTCCCAATCATTAAATCTAAAGCTTACTTAAAAAGAAAAAAAAATCTCCTGTATGCGTATGTCTTTTACATCAACATCAGTAAAAATAGCCAGTGAATCCACCAGGGGAATCTCTGGAAATGATCACAATATGTATTTTTCTGCTGCTGAATTTCATCATCCTTGGCAATGCATTGCAGGCAGGAAACTCCTTTATTTTGTTTCTGGGAAGTTACTGTCAACAAATTTAAGTGAGAAAACACAAGAAGGTTGTAAAAACTATCAGCAGTGGGAAACATTCCTAAATTCACAGATTTACAAAGCAAGCATGTTTGGATGAAACATCTATATATTTGAAAAACTAATGTTAGGTGACCTTTCCTGAGATATGTTGCTTTTACTTCGATGATGCCATCCTTGTTTCAAAAAGATCCATCACTGTGACAGTTTTATAAATAAATGCTCGCCCAACTTTGAACAAAAAGGCAGCTAAAGATAAAAGATGTGCTCGATTTCAGCAACAGCCTCCGATAAGACCGTTTTGACAAGATAAGAAAATCGCAGAACCAAGCTTAGTGATCATTGTCTTGAAGATACTATGTCGCATCCATCCCTTTTAAATCGGATTTACATTCCAGATAATGAATTTCACATCACTGTAGCATCAGAATAGGAGTCCTCATCATGCATAGAATACCTAAATATAGTTGAAGTGATCACATGAATCTTTTACAAGCATGACAGATGGAGAGATCAACAGTCAGGAGCAGATGAACGAGAATCCTTTTATGTACACGGCAGAGCCACTCGACTTAAAATCAGCTCAAAATGAAATGGACCTTACAGTGCAAACTTTCACCAGCCAACTGTCAGTCCGTGGACATAAAAAGTAATACATCATTTGGCAGGAAGCCTTTTTGTTTGAGAGCGTCTTATATATATATTCAGACTCCTCTTCAATAATTGCAATAACATGTTATCAAAATTAGAACACACACAACAAAACCTTTTAAAATGAGGAAGAGGACCTGAAAATTTGGACTGCATTAACTCTACCTTCCTCCTTGTTGCTAACAAACACAATTTTCCTGTGGCATTATCTGTTTGCCCGTTGGAGTATCCCATATGGCTCATGATATATAATTGATTACATCATAAATATACAATCCCTCATCCACCCCTCCACAAACGTAGACACGAGAGTCCAACAACACTTATCACAGTTGACTGCACTCTGTAAATCCAGAAAATTATCACAGCAATGCTGGTGTAACGCCAGTATCATGCAGCTGTTGATTCAGACGGACAATGGCCAGCTCAGTGATGTCGTAAGGGGCTTCAATCCAAGCTTTAATGTTGATGAAAAAAATATATCCCACTCAGGATTGTGGGAGCTGAGGGGAACTGCAAAAGAGGATGAGTGGGTCAGTCTACTAAGAATTTAATGTGGAAAATGAAAAAAATATATATTATAACACATTGTGGCGCCGTAACATCACATTAATAAACAAACATCCACAAGTAATTATATATTAAAAGAAATATTCAGACACTTGTCAATTAACCAATCCATTTGGGGTTGGGCCAACCCTCCTAAAAATGTTTACTTGATCATAGCAAGACATTCAGGAAACGTATATGCAAAAATAATTTTTGGGAATTGTTTGGGGAAAAGCCCTTTTCGGTTCAATCTTGACTTTCTCGTCGTGCACGAAGAAAGTCATGCTTGAATGGAAGAACTGGTGTGTGGAAGAACCCGACAACACCGACATAAACCACGTCAAAAACTAAAATGTTGAAGAACAAATTCCATATTTTTATCAAATTTAAATTTTCCGTTGGTGTCCTTGGTATTTATTATTATGTTTAGTATTACACTATATTGAAATGTATCCAGTAGTACACAATGTACTTTTTTGTACTTCTCTCAGAGGACAAAAATGTCGCAATAGTGTCATTTTGTTACTCTGTAATGACGGCCTTTGATACTGCTTGTGGTGGTCAAAACTGTATGAGCGTACTCAATTTTTTTCTCCCACCTCCAGATTATTTTTCGGATCACGTCTGCCCTCTATTGGTAGTAATAGATAACAGCATCAGTACGTGTTCCTCCCATTTGGGGGAATGTGCTGCCAGCTGTAGGGAAAGAAGGCATTTAAAAAGTGATGTGTGATTTCTAATTAAGACCGAAATCATTCATTCTCTCTATGATGGTGTAATTCAAATAAAAGACAAATGTCATGGTCAGTAGCCAGAAGAGCTGAAATGCAAACTACAGTCATGGTATACACACAAAAGAGGCAACCAATGAGGGGCCTCTCTGTGGTCCCACACAAGGCAAAGACAGCAAATGAAATGTCTCATCCATCAACTTTGTCCCTGCTGTTTGCATAAACACGTTAGTCATTCCCCCTTGCAGGATCCCAGCCTGCAGTGAGGAGCTATCACATATTGTCCTAGTACTAAAACAGACCGGGCATGTGTTCAGGAATGGTAGCCAGAATGGTGTTCATGACTCTGCTTTGTCTGCTGCTACTCCTACCTGGCTTCAGCACTCTAATGAGATATCCATCAGCCGAGGTAAGAGGAACGTTTGCGTCGACGCAAGCACTGTGGCTCGTGACTCCACCGCTCAAGGCCTCTGCTAAGTACATTGGACTTTTCAACTTCAAACTGTTTATCATCTGTCAAACACCCACCGTCTGCAGAGTTGCATTCTATTTTGCTGCAACCTTAAAACATGTATAATATAAATATTTTTTTTGCTGTACTCTTAATTCTTATATCTTAAATAAACATTTGTTGTTTTTGCTTGTTTTGCTTGGCAGTGTTTTGATTATTCCAACAGACAAAGAGACATGATTTCGCATACTCTTTCTTCTGATGTCTCAGGTATGAGAGCTTCTATCTGAAAAAAATAGACAATAATTATCTGGGGCATAAAAACACATCTAACGTATACAATGTACAGTGAAAGGTCGGCCTCGTCGGTCAACTCCGATGCCTGACGTTACTCACTTGGAACTACTGGTAGTGGTTGGATCTGATGTCTGCCAGGTGCACAAGCAGGATACAGAACGCTACATTCTCACCAACCTCAACATTGTAAGTGGAAACAGCGACTCTCTAAAATGTATGCACACATAAACAGCTGTCAATTGAGGTTTCTTTGTGTATATTATAGCATATAATGTATTTTCACATTTTCATTAGTACTGTGTGTGTAATGAATAAATGTGTACATTCGTTGGCACTCACTCCATTAATATATTCACTGTCCATAAAGGCCTCAGAATTGTTGAGAGACATGACTTTGGGAGCCAACATGAGGGTGCACCTGGTTCGCATGATCATCCTGTCAGAACCAGAGGTCAGCAACTCTTTCTAGAACTCAGACAGACCATAACCTGCCCCACTGAATAGAATTCCGTCTTCCCATTTCAGTCAGAGATCCAAATGTCTACAAACATCACCTCTTGTCTTCGAAGCGTGTGCGACTGGGGCTCACGCTTAAATCCGCCGAATGATACAGACCCACTACACGCGGATCTCCTCTTGTATATTACAAGGTTTGTGGCACATTCTAGACGTTAAGGGCTGCAATGGTGAAACGATATTTTATTCCTGCACGTCTCTCATTATAAAAAGGTATGACCTGGTGTTGCCTGATGGAAACAAGCAGGTCAGGGGAGTTACACAGCTGGGAGGTGCTTGTTCCAGTGAGTGGAGCTGTGTGATCACAGAAGACACCGGATTTGACCTTGGTATCACGATTGCGCACGAGATTGCACACAGGTACTGCAGAGTCCATCACATCAATGTATTGTACCATGACAACACCAGGTCATCTTACGGTGCTAAAGGGATAAAAGTTCAAGTATAAATCCTCAATTGGCCTATATATATATATATATATATATATATATATATATATATATATATATATATATATATATCCATTATTCCTGTATTCAAATAAAATGCAGTGACCCAATTAAAATATCACCCCCCAAAAAGGTCAAAATGAGGATCTGAAGTTGAATCTGGAGTTCCGTTTTTTTGCCCAGTTTTGGCATCAATCATGATGGCGTGGGGAACACATGCAGTAGGAGTGGCTTCATGATGGCTTCTGATGGAGGCTACAACAGCGTGGATCTGACCTGGTCGCCCTGCAGCAGACATCAGTTGCTCACTTTTTTCAGGTGAGGCGGCTGCACTTACAAAACACATACACACGCATGTACCCACATAAACACATAGACAGATGTAGTTTTTCCACTATAGTTTCTAATTATATTTTCAGAAGACTTAAATATCTAAATCTTCAACGTGACAAAAATAATGCTTTTACCAAACAAACAGTGCTTTATGTTTTGATTTCCACTCATCTGACCCGACACTTTTTTTCTTTTATCTATCTTCTGGCAATTCCTCAGCATCATGTGTTACAGTTCTGAAATTGAAATGTGTACCAAATGTATGTAATTGTATTCCCAGCGAAGGGAATGCTGAGTGTGTAAAGGATCTACCAGCTCTCGAAAGCTCCCTACAGGACTGGAAGCCTGGCCTCTATTATGGGGTTGATGACCAGTGTCGAATCGCTTTTGGAAGTACTGCAAGAAGCTGTTCGTTTACCAATCCAGATATGGTAACGTCCGTGTTATTTCAATACCCAGTTGACATTTTAAAAATATTATTGCTTCTTTCTCCCTCAGCCAATGTGTAGGGTTTTATCGTGTCACACTAACCCAAACGATGACAGCTCCTGCAAACGTCTTCTAGTACCACTGCTAGATGGGACCCAATGTGCACCTAATCAAGTAAAAAAAAAAAAAAATAGACCTTTTGTTGACATATGAGAGAAGGATAACTGTGGTGTCTTTTTTTTTGTGTCGCAGTGGTGTCTTAAGGGGCGTTGTGTCTCTCCGGACCAGCTCAGCACCTCTGCAGTGGTGCATGGTTCTTGGTCCGGCTGGTCTGGGTTCTCCACCTGCTCACGAACATGTGGCGGTGGAGTGATTCACCGCACGCGCCAGTGCAATAATCCAAGGTTAGCACAAACCACAGTCAAAAACAAGATGGCATTTTTTAGCAAGTTACTGAATAATAATTGTTTGGGTTTTTTTTTTTTCAGACCTGCTTTTGGGGGAAAGGATTGTGTAGGGATGGGTATTGAGGCTGAACTTTGTAACCAGCAGGTGAGTATTCATTTGTTTTGTTTACATAGGGCCGCTACATTGAAAAAAAAATGTTTTCTGTTTCGTGCAATCACTTGACAAAATAAAATGGAGTAAATTCAACACACCATTTTTTTCAGTGTATACAATAGGTGAGCTCTGGTTACTCAGTGGATCATTGTAAGATTTATTCTTTTGTTTTGGGCCTGTGTCCCCCATAAAAGGCTGCCCATTAATTCAGTATTGATTGCGGACTTATTAAAAGACAAAGGACGACAACTGAAGGTGAATCCATGTGCTTGAGTAATATATCTGTCAGTAATCTATCTATCAACAAAGTAAATGGAAAAAATGTCACCTCTCTCAGCAGTTGTGGGAGTAATGTCATTACCTCGTTATTAATCCCCCAAAAATGTATTCAAAATAATTTTGCAACTTTGCCATTGCAGCCATGTGAACGCACTCAGCTGGATTTCATGGCTGAGCAATGCTCCAAAACAGATTTCAAACCTCTTTACCTTCATCCGGACAAGGCCTCCTTCTACACCTGGATCCCTGCAGTGGGCTTCACACAAGGTGGGAAAAGAAAAGATACTCATCAAGTGAATTTGATTTTGAAAAATTCTTGCCGTAATCAGGTGATGAGCATTGCAGATACATGTGCCAGTCCAAGGGAGAAGGCTTCATTGTGAGCCGTGGATCTCAATTTGCTGATGGGACACGATGCGAGGTTGACCGCCAACCCGCTTCGGGTTCAATTGCTGCTTGTTTGCAAGGGAAATGTCTGGTAGATATCATTTTGATACAAAAGAAAACATGTCAATCATTTACCTTTGTATTTCAATATAAAAATCTGCTGCTGCTCAGCTCTTTGGCTGCGATGGCGTGTTGCGCTCTGGGAAAGTGAGAGACGTGTGTGGTTTGTGTGGTGGTGATGGAACTTCCTGTGTATTGACCTCTGACACTTACAATGGAGGTCAGGCAAGAGGTAAGCATAATTTTTTCTCATACTAAACATTTTAAAAAATGCAATATTTTGAAATGTGAGAAAATATTCAAGTAATTTATCACACATTTCACTTTCTTTTTCTGAAAGGTTGAAGGCATAATTATTAGATCACACATGAATGCATTTCTGCCGTCTGACAATCTTAACTGATCAATCGTCTTCTGGTCATTACTTCCTGCATTCCCTTTCAGAGTACACCACGTTCTTGTCTTTGCCATTAAATGCTACTCAGGTTTATATCACCAACAGGGCACCTCTATTCACTCATATGGGTGAGTGACATCCCCTCAGCTTTAGAATCACACAGTCGGAAGATTGTGAGTATAATTTTGGACTGTTTTTGCCTTCTGCATCGGTAGCTGTAACATATGGAGATCAATATATTGTCTCTGGAACGGGTAGAATGGCATTAAATATGACCCATCCGTCACCACTGGAAGATAACTGGCTCGAGTACCGCCTCCATCTGACTCCTGACCTCTTGCCTGAGATGGAAGAGCTACTGCTGCCTGGTCCAGTACGACAGCAGATAAACATTCAGGTCAGGGCAGGACATTTGACTTTATGAGCGTTTTGATTCTAAACTGCTGTAACGTAATATATTCTTATTCCAGGTTTATCGTAACTATGGGAAAGAATACGGAGAGAAAACAAACCCCAACATCAGCTATCAGTTTTATGTTCCAAATGATCACAGCGACTTGACAGAAATCCAACTTGAAGGCATATGGAGCGTGACAACAACACCCTGCTCTGTCTCCTGTGGCAGAGGTATGCCCATCATTTTCTTTTTTATTCAGATGCTTCCATTAAATACTAACCATCGCATTAAGCCTTTTCTGACACTGCCACTACTGTTAAAAGGAAAATGTGTTCTTTACAATAATATATTTTCTGCCGCCCCTCTAGCCTAATTACTGATTGATATTCTATTTTTTTTTTTTGTCTGTGTTATTGTTGTATTGCACTGGAGAGGGGAGCCCTCTAATCTCGTTGCACACTTGAGTACAATGACAATAAAGGGATTTCTATTCTATTCTATTCTATTTGTGGAATATTATTCAAACAGCACAATGGGGGGGGGGGGCGCATCGAACATATTTTTATTGGAAAGAACATTTTTAACTTGTCATCCGCTTTAAAATCAGTTGGCAAAATACTAAACATATATTTAAATGATATTAAAATTGAAACATTACTGTTGAAAACTGCCCGCTTTACCATTGCAATTAGACGTGTTAACCATTTTTTTAATTCAGTAATACTGTTGTAAAGGGAAGAACTCCTCCAAAAATTTCCTCCTATCTGCTATTTGGACTTACGTTTATATTTTCTTTGTCAGAAACAAAAACAAAAAAAAAACAGTAACACACCAAACCCTAGGAAATTCACCGCAAACATTTTACAACAGGTATAATTATATGATTTCAGCTCTTCTTGTACGATCCACTAAGCCATTCATGAATGTTCGCAAATGTCTATTTGTGTAGTATTATCTGTAATTGATCTGTTGTGAAATGAAAAGTTCACAATGCTGAACTGTAGGTGAGTAGAAGTGGGAGGAGTCCCGGTGACCAGCAATGGGTTTAACTCTAATTCTTCAAGTCAATCCACAGACTATGCAGCGTACGCTCATGCAGACTTTCCGTACAGGTGTGCAGAAGAATCAATATGTATGTGTGGACAAAGAAACTAATACACACCTGGAGGAACACCATTGTTACGCATCTCCTCCACCTTTACCACTGCATACAACCTGTCAGCTCCCAGACTGTCCACCAAGGCCAGTATGACAAAGTTAACAGCACAACCGTGTTTTGTCCTGTGGCACTGACACTCACTATGGCGCTTTACAGATGGATCACAGGAAATTTTGGCTCCTGTAGTATATCCTGTGGTAGCGGACAGAGAATACGATCCGTAACATGTGTTCAGAAACGTGGCGCTGACGTTGTGAGGGTTCAAGATTCAGACTGCCCAGCTGATTTAGCTCCGAATGCCGTTGAGAAATGTCTCCTTCAACTTTGTCCTGCCAGGTAGTAAGCACTCACCAAAAAACAGCAACTCGTTTTTTTGCTCATTTTGACGCTACAACATACTGTTTGTATTCTAAGGTGGCAAGTGTCAGAGGCAGGGGACTGTTCAGCGGTGTGTGGGCCAGGAGAAGTCAAAAGAAATGTGTCATGTGTACGGCAAGAAGACAGCCAAGAGGTTGAAGTTGATGAAAGCTTCTGCTCAATTCAGATAAGACCTCCTGATTCTGTGCCCTGTGTAGTAGACATCTGTCCCATTGGGTGGGACGTGACAAGGGAGGTAAAAAACAAACAAAAAAATGACCATGTTGTCGAGTTTCAAGGTGTGACGTGTGTTTTAGGATTGTTTCTCTTGAACAGGACCAGCCTGCTTTAAAATCTGGCATGATGCCACGTGCCAGACAAGCCCCCGTGTTTGTGTGGAGTCCAGTTATCACCCCATGCTCAAAGACATGTGGCAATGGTAAGTAAAGATATGCAATCACTCTTATTCACAAGCGTCATGTCCTGATCACGTATTCAAAGTTTGTTCCTGCTATAGGAACAATGCAAGTGTGGTTCTCCTGTGTGGACCATCACACCAGATGGATGGTACCTGATTTCCACTGTGATCCTTCAAACAAACCTCCTCCTAAATCTGAGAACTGTAATACACTCCTTTGCCCTCCTATGTAAGACATATTTTAAAATATATATATCATGACGGTAATTTCTAGTGACGTGCAAATACATCATACGGAGAGGTGTGTCTTGTATTTCGGTCATCCCGTGTAGGTACATGAACATGATCAGAGCCGGTCCGGGTTTTAAGCGGATTAAGCTGCTACTTGTGCCCCACTTGCTGCTCAGAGCCCCCCCAAAATTGCACAAATACAATAAATTGACTGAATATTTTCAACCACCAGGTGGCGACCTAAGCTCGGCATCTGCAGTACAACATGTGGCGGAGGGGTTGCCAACACAGTGCTGTACTGTGCTCAGGAGACAGATGGGCAAGAGAAGGTACTGGAAGATTCGGAGTGTGACTTTCCGAAACCCACTGCAGTGGTGTCATGTAACACCCACAACTGCCCAGCAAGGTAACATAAAAATACACATGACACCCTCTTTTGTTTTTCTTTATCAATGCAAGAATCACCTCCCCATCATTTTCTTGTGTTCAGGTGGAAGGTTGAGGGTATATCGCCTTGCTCTGTGTCTTGCAACCTGGGTGTAGCTCACAGGAATGTATCCTGTGTCCAATATGACCAGGGCAAGGAAAGTGAGGTGGTGGAAGAGAGGTGTTATACATCACTCAAACCCGCTACCACGGTGCCCTGCCTAGTGCAGGTGTGCACCGTTAGGTGGGAAGCAAAGCCATGGAGCCAGGTATATTCATTTAAATGGAATATAATATCAATTCAAAAAACACGTGCAGATGGAAATCTACACTAAAAGATATCAATACCTGTACTACCCATGTCAATTAAAAAGCGCTTGGCCTGATTGAGGTAATACATCTGTTGAGCTGGAGCCCATCAGTTGACTGAAAGCAACTTGAACTCATCAACCTAATATACATTTTTTGGGCGGAATTTGGCGTGTGCACACTGAAACCGTAGGGAGAGCATATCAAGAGTCAAGAAGTGAACCCAGAACCTCTTGACTGTGAGGCAGACATGCTAACTACTACTCCACTGTGCTTAATACTTGTCAAATCAAATCAAGTATAGAATAAATTACGACCACAAAACATACAGCTATTAATGCTATTGCTGCTTATTTACGTATTGTGATCTGCTGTGCATATTGTCATCATTGCTATTTCTTCTTGAAGTGTTCTGTGTCCTGTGGATATGGCATTCAGTCCAGAACAGTGTCATGTATGGGCCCATCTAAGCCAGAACCCCTCAGCCCACTACTATGCATGCACATGCCCAAGCCAATCACCATCCAGGGCTGCAGCATGGAAAGCTGCACGGATATGCCGCCTACATCCGTAGTCACTCCAGCTACGGATCCTGCATTGGAGGAGGATTCTCACCTGTCTCACACTCCATATACATTTACAAAACAGCATCGCATGGGCAATCTTCCTCCAAGTCCATCTGGGACCGTCACCATTGTGCAGTCTAGCACAACAGCCAGTCCTTCAACTGAACCCAGTAATTAATTTATGTTGCTTTCTTTGCTTACTCTCATTGGGAGCTAAAGGCAGTTAACCACTTTGATGTTTGCTCCTCACCAGATGCATGTGGAGAGCTGCTCCTGCAAAAATCAGGCACAGTTGACCTGAGGAACATTACTGGTATCTGCACGGTAGCCATCGGCCGACCCCTGGATGAGGTCATTCACGTCAAAGTAGAGTCTAGCTCCCTAAACTGCAGAAAGAGTGAGCATTACCCAGCTTGTAGACGTACTTTAAACTTGAACTTCATCCAGAATTTTTAAGCAAAAGGCAAAATTAATGACTGCATGTGTCCCCACAGGAGAATATGCTGTATTTTTTGACCGACTGGCACTTGTGAGGAAGTGTGAGCAGGCAGCTGGTAGCACGCTGACCACCAGAACCAATGTCCTTCTTGTGCGCCAAAACCTGCTCGCCTCTGGGAATGGCATTGTGTTCACCTACAGCTCACATAGAAACATGAAAAAGAGCCATCGTCAAAGTATGATGTGTAGACACTCGTCATTGCATGCAAACTGACCAAATAGAACAGCTAACCCTTATTCTTATTAGGAAAACTGCACTATGTAGATTTTCAAATATCTGTTTGTAATTTGACGAAAATTCCCGATCAACATTAGGAAAATTATTTCATGCCCATTTATTTTATATCATGGGATGAAAATAATTCCCATTAAGTACTTGAGAATTACTACTCCTTTATATTGAAAAAAAGCTAAATTGCTTTTTAAACATTGCAGGTTACATAACCAGTTAATGTTTAGATTAGCATGTTTTTTCCACTGATGAAATGTAGTTTTTTCTCCCCTCCCAAAGATTGTGACAGGCAGTTGTTTTCCTCCAGTGGGGTATTTGAGAATCCAACAACCTCTGACATGAACCACACCTGTCGGGTGCTTATCAACGCCCCTCCCTCAGTGAAGATAAGAATCCAAGCAGTGCACATAGGATTGGTATTCAATGCCACAAGTTCACAGACTTCATACATTATGGTGGGCACTTTAGCCGTTAGACTGCATGAAATACTGTGCAAGAAAAACACACCTTCACTTTTGGGCATGTGTGCTTTTTCGTGCAACCTGTCTTGTGTGTTGTTCAGATCCGGGACATGGACATGCTGAAGACAAATGTGTTTAAAGGCCCACAGCTGTTTCGATGGCACTCCTCTGGAAATATGGCCGAGGTTGAATTTCATGGAGATTACCAGCACACAGCGGGAAGCTTCAGAGCGCAGTATTCCTTTGTTTCGAAGTCACAATAAATGTTTGTTTTTTTTACATATATCTTACAAAGCCAATTTATCTGCTGTTGTGAAACAAGTAAATGGAAGCAAGTGGTCACAATCTTGTAGTTAAAGTAGATGCTAAATTTAAAAAGTACTCGTGCAAATTCAGGTCATAATGTTTTTATATAGCCATTCAACACCATGTAACAAAATATATCATTTCTACCAGTGAGACTCGTGTTTCATTTTAAATAGAGTCCCGTCTCAAGCTCCTCAGGAACTTTACAAACAATAAGTTGTTCTCTCAGACTTTTAGTGCATTGCAGCTCGTTGTCAGTGAGTGCCGGTTGATTTCCAGCTCTCGGCTTTTGAGTGGGTTCACTGCTTGGCTGAAGCTGTGTCCTCCAGTAGAGCTCTCATGTCCAACAGAGCATCATTTACAGTCTGTGCATACTTGGCTGCATTTGTCTCTTCACAGCTGTTGAAGGCTGTGATCGCGATGTTGATGTGCTCATCCATGGGATTGTAACACACTCCATAGCCATCTGGCACCATTGGACCAAAGCACATCACACAGTCGGTCTTGGAACCAACCTGGAACGAACAGACGTGGTGACGATGACAGCTCACATACAAGTAAACAAATCAGATACAACCCCAAAATGGAATTGAAAAGACATCATTTAAGGACTCTCAATACATGTTATTTTATCAGCAGAACAGCATTCACATCCCAGCTGTGTCCTACCAAAGGAATCTGGCGGATACACTGGATCCATAGTCGTCTGCTTACACACGTTTTTATTTGGATCCTGTTCAAAGATTTTCTTCATTGTTTCTATATGAGCATACCTGGCTGGTTAAAAGATTGTAATGGTGAGCCACAGCAAAAGACGTGTCCATGAATATCTCAGGCATCGATGTGAGGTCTTCAATAGATTGCAACCTCAGTCCAAGAAGATGCCTGTCAATGGCTTGTCCGTGAATCGTCTTAAAAGAGAGACAATGTTGATTAGGGGGCCAAATTGACATTAAGTTCATACTTCTGAAATTCCAATTTTGAGTTCTCACATTGTATGCGTTATCTTTATGTGTCTGAGCAGCCTTCTGCAATAGTGATAATCGCTCTGCGTTCTGTAGGCAAGATGTTAGGCAACGTAAATATTGAGAAAATGATATTGCAACAAGTCTGTATGTATTCTCATCAATGCAGGTAATTTTATTCTCGGGACATTAAATAGATTGTCAGATTAGTCAAGTTGAGAGGGATTGAATACCCTGAGTGTATTTCAACATGCAACCACACCTGTTTAGTTGGGTCCTGCATTGCTTGGACAAATTTCAATGACTCCTTGGTAGTGACACGTAATACGTCTGTCCTTCCATATTTGAACATTCGTAATGATGCACTCTCATACGTAGCGCAACATGCGTTATACATCCTGAAATGAAAAAGATTAGACAAATTGAACAATGCTACACTCCATCACTGTACATCATCTATTTAGATTTCTTACCTAAAATAGGCAAGTTGGAGAGCCATTTGAATGAAGGCATCCGGACTCAGGTTGTGTTGTTTTGGCACATTTTTTCCAAAATCAGAAAACATAAGAACATTCACATCCAGGTCGTGCACCATTCTGGCAGTGCAAAGCAAACAAAAAGATGCATACATTATTTGACTACAACAAGTAGAGGTGATAATTACACTTTGAACCACACATACACACACACACAAGGCACGTACATGTTCATATTTTGTTTGGCTTTTTCAATGTCTCTCTTGACTTCAGGGGTCATGTTAAACCGCAGTTTCTGAGGCATTGTAAGAGGAACCATGGGGGAACGGACTATTTCTGTCTTCTGCCTGTGACAAAAAAAAGTTCCTCAGTCATTCCCAGTCTATTTTAAAATGTTGAAAATGTTCATTCAAACACAATAGAAGTAACCTTACATATACTTAACAACATAATCAATGAGAAACACAATTGGGGGGCCCTCTGAAGGTGCATGTTCATACACCAGTCCACAGGTACCGTCTTCACCAACAATAAACTGTGGATGATTCATACGAAAATTGTAATTCTCAGTCATCATCATATTTGTGTCTATTGATTCATGGAGGTAGACATTCACTCACCTGTAACGTCTTGTCAAACCAGCGGTTGCCGCTGTTCCAGCGAGCCCCGCCGCCATGCAGCATCTGTGCCGCAACGCGGCTCTTGTACATCTCGTCTGACACGCGAGGCATCGGAGCATCCAGACATACAGTGAAGATACTTTTTTGGATGGCACGCACTGACTCTTTATTTGTCTTATCTGAAGAGTGAAGAAAAAAAAAACACAAAAAGGCTCTTTATAAAAATATCTGGATAACATTTTAATTTATTTTTTTGTCTCCTTACCCTTAATGAGATTATTATACGCTTTTCCCCACGTGTTACGATGCTGCGACGTTAGGATACCAACAGGCTCCTTGTTGGTTTGCAAAGAGGTGTTCCAAATTTTTTCCAGTTGCATGTAAATTTGATCTACTGTCAGTGGGGTGCCATCACTGTTGTATACATCCAGGACAAAAAACTGCAAGGGAAAACAGTCATGATCAGGTCACTCCGTTACGAGCTTTGCAATAGATGTATGAGAAGAACAACAGTGCCATCTAGAGTACCTGGAAGTTGTGAACTACTGTGATGTGAGTGGGAGGCGTTTTGCCAATTGCATGATTTACAACAGTGTCTCTCTTTGGTCCAGGGATACGGCAAGATGACAGGATCTGGTAATACTGGTCCATGCAAAGGGGCTTCTTGCTCAGGTACTCTACTGGCAGGGTGTCACTGTGATACATGAAATTATTTTGCATGATAATCCATGTCGATTTGGTTTGACAGTTTGAAACAGTGTAACTTTGACAGTATAGTATGGCTTGGATTTAAAAAAATTTCCCCCCATTTGAAATAACGTAAATTTGTCCATGGCCAAATTGTAACCATTGTATCATATTTCAGAATGAGGATCAAACTGTACAGAAAACTTAACTGTCATGTAACTGTCACCGTGTAAAAATAAATAATAAAACTACTTTAATTTTAGTCTTAGTAAAACCGGTAAAACACTGGTTGACAAAGACATAACTACAGAAAAAATATATATAAAATCAATCAAATTGACTTGTTCTGCTGGCTCGACTTGGCAAAAATTGTGCACTTTATGCCAAATCAGTGATCAATTATGTCATCATAAATTGCCGATTGATAAATGACATAATTGAACAGGTCCGCATAATAAGGCATTCTGTGTCATTCTGTGTCATTTGTTAATAATCCAAGGTTTCTACCATTTATTTATTTTTTTTCCCAATATTTTAATAACATTTTTTGTTTTTTGGGGGGTGAGTTTTTTCCTTAATTTTCCAAGTGTTGAATGGTTATCTGCATTTTTGATAGAATTTTTTACGGTTTAATTGTTCTCTTTTACTCCTAACCCCCCATCCCCCTAGTGTGTTTGCTGAACAGTAGATGTCTCCAAAATAGTGATTGGGGCAAGCCTTGTCAAAAAAAGTATTTAAAAAAAATCCGTTTTAAACTTGCAAATAAGTGAAGATTCATGAGGTTAAACTGGAGTGTTACTACATGGAATGTAAATCTGTGCTGATTCTTGTCTTCACACCCTTATATGGGAGGTGGTACTTTTTGAAATAAGTGTCACCGATAGAGCAAAACATGAAGAAGTAATCATACAATGCCCACTGAACTGAAGTCTTCCACTAAGCATAACTTTCACGTATTCAAGACAGCCTTTCCACTGTACGATTTGAAATCTTTATTCAAACTCACCTGTCAATCATTTTTTTAAACTCCAACACTCCTGCAATCAATTTAGCAGCAAACCTGCACAGGAGATGTCACTGTTATTGACACATAACAAATGACAAATAATGTCTTGAACTAAAACAATGCACTGCTTAAGCATACAATCTGCAGTGTCCTTGTTAGACTCTTGCTGTATGTGGCCGTCATGTTCTCTGCATATCCCGTCGGTCAAGGCAGTCGAAAACAGCTGAGCAATGTTAGGAGCAACGCGCTTTAAATAGCCAGCGTGGCGAAGAAAGCATGAGTAAAGGTCGGCTTGAAACTGCAGCTGCATGTGAACTTGTTTTCATTGAACTCACCAAGTTAATCTCAAAATATTTATTATCTATAAAGGTTCATGTCTGATATGGTGCAGTAATAAGATGAGGAAGCTGGGGATTTTGTAGTATTACATTGCATGACATTACATTTGGTATTGACACCTTGCGTTCCCAATGATGGAAATCTAACAGTGGTTTGTGGCCGGTGACTCACCTCATTTGTCCTTGGCGATCTTGGAAGTGCATGCGTGGCAGAACCACACCGGGGCTGGTGTAGACAGCCACCGGCATCCGACAATCCAAATAGGCGGACTGCATCCACCATTCCGATAGCTATAAAATAAAAGAGATTCAGATTACAAAAGTGTTCATTGCCAATACACTAAATGATCAGTGGCGGGGAGTAACAAAGTACAAATACTTTGTCACTACTCTTTTCACAGAAAGCTTATTAAAAAAAAAAAAGATACACTATTTTTGAGTACAAGTTTTTTCTTGTTTTGCCACATTATCAAAATAGGTATTATATACAATGGACAGTAAAATTCAATTTGGCTTTTCAAAATGTGTTCTTTTACTTAAGTACAGTACTTTTGTCACCTCTGCAAATGATCAAGGTTGCTCAAACCTGCAACACAAAGGCGAGATTCTGTACAACAGCTTTTACCCAGTTATCTGTCTTTCGGGCCCGTCGCTCAAGACCCTTCTGCAGGCGGTCACCTACACCACCTCTGAGGAACTCCTCCACCAACTCCCGTGTGTGTTCCAGCTCCTCTTCACTAACAATAGGCTCCAGTGCAGCCAGGTACTTATCACACGTCTGCTTCAAGGGTGGTACAGGCAGCTTAGGCAAACCCTCCTGGTGAACCAGAGACCTCTCCTGGATGTGTGTAACCGGCCCGAGCATGCGACATGGCTTCACCATGCCAGGCCGCAGCTGGAAAAGACATTTTAGATTAGTATGAGAAAGACTTCTGCCACTGCTACTTCGGATCATTTCAAATTCCCTCACAACACTCTTTAATGTACACATTAATCTGTATTTGCACTGCATTCAATTGTCTCTTTGTTGGACCACAAAGCTGTCCAGAGATGGTTCTGCACAATTCTGCTAACTCGAGCACTTCTGTTGAGTCATCCATGTGTCTAACATTTGGACAGACAAACTAGCAGTGAATTGGCCGACAAATCTGATTGATGTCAGATGATCATTAATCAATATGTCACCATGTCGTCAAATCTTAACAAAAAGTAATTGGCATCTTGGATGGAAAAGAGAATATGGTTTGAAATGAGGAGTAATTTCAAAGGGTTTACATATAACCTCAATTCCAGTAGAAGCTGTTCAGTTTTCATGAAAACTGACACCAAAACAACAAAGCAGCAAAGCAGATGTGTTTGTGTGCACCATGTTCACTTAAAATAGAAAGTTAACACAGTTGAACCTTTGGAATGGTGAAACAAACACTGGCACATGCAGGAAATCTGTGGAGCCAAATAAAGTTTGTGGATATCACCGTCCCACTTGTTTTTATGGCATGCTATTTTTAGACCAAGAATCCTTTCGATATTTTTTGTTTTCTATTTAGGAAAGAACCAGTAATAGTCAAAAGCTACACCAAGTAATAACACTTTACACTTAATGTAAATTGACCTTGAATCCATTTTGTAAACAGCCTATCCAAATTGTGAGGTGTGAGCCAGGGTCTTTCGCAATCCCAGGGCACATGTAGACAAACATTCCCGCTCATGGGAAACTTAGATTCGTCAATTAACCATACGTATGTTTGTTGAAGTTGGGACTTTTTAAAAGGGAAGTCAACCCCAAAAAATTCTTGCATCCCCTAGTGAAAGCACAGCTTTCTAAATAATATAGCTTTTGTGTAACAGATGCTCAGGGTTCAGCTAACGACCAATCACGGTTTACCTGTTTTCTGAAGCTAATTCATGATTGGTTGTTAGCAACAGTGCTGCCATTTTCGGTCGACGGCAAGTGGCAAAATGGCTGCCCTCTGAGATGTACAAAATCAGGTGGATTTTAATGCTTAACTCATATTCCATAAACGCATAATAAGAATGATGTAGGGATAGTTCCTCCAGCCTACTCTGTGGTGTGTAGGACATTATGTTAAGTAATTAAACTCAGATTTTTATTTTGAACACATCTACCAGTGAGATGGAGGAGATGGAAAATTAAATACATTCGACAAATAAAATATAACATCCATCCATCCATTCATTATCTGAGCCGCTTATCTTCACAACAGTCACAGGCGCCCCGGAGCCTATAGAAAATACATGTAAATATTTTTAAGAATATCAAATAAAATGCTGAGAGGAAGAAGAGGCTTAATTGAATCTCCAGATATTTCTGAAGTGCCTATCATGCAGGACAACCCCAGGTTTGGTGGTATGAATGTTCATTTCGACTTGAATGAGAGGGTCCTTAGTATTAAAAAAAAAAAAAAAAGATATAGTGAGAAAGTCTTGAAGAGTCCTTTTTATTGCACGTCTTTTTTGTGCTATTCAAGAGGAGATGGAATGAGAAGGCGGGATGAGAAAAGAGAAACAGGTTATGGATAAGGGGTAGAGATGATAAGTTTAGGGGATGCGTGGAGGCTCGAGGAAAAAGTGGACGGCTATGCGGAGAGTAAGGCTGGCAGGTATGACCGGAAGTTTGCTCACCGTCGTAACCCAAATCCGGAAATCGTGCGTGCTCAGAGTCCAATGACCCATTTTATCCATCCATCCAACCAGCCATTATCTGAAACGCTAATCCTCACCCTTTTCATAATATTATTTATACATCCGTCTATTTTGGGAAGCGCCAGTGATACTTAAAAATCACTAGTGTTGCGTTTGCAGCTTCGTATTCCATATTTCCTTTCGGCTCACCCGCACCAACACAACACCACGACAAGTTTAGGATGTTTCCATCTTGCTGTTTATTTTTCAGTCACTCGACACAACATGTCTTCCCACAGCCAACATCCATAAAAGGCATTTCAACAAACGTAAAACGTCATCACGTAAACCACGCGAGATTTACGACAGTAACGAAAATATATGTGACATTCAACAAAATACACACATACCCAAATTTACATAATGACATATAATTAAATATATCATTACTTAAACTAAAGAATACCATGAGAGCATATAATTCAACACCCTCCCTTGCTCTCATCAGCTCAAAACAATGACCTTTAATTTCCAAAGAACCAAGTTTTAAATTTTTCAATCCTAATCCTAGATGCTGCTTTTGTTAATATGTCTGCAATCATGTTTTCTGACGGACAGTATGCAATGTCTATTTTTCCATTTTGAAGTGCTTCACGGATGAAGTGAAACCTAACATCAATGTGTTTAGATCTCTGTCTATTCACTGGGTTTTTGGTCAAAGCAATGGCCCCTTGATTGTCTCCATAAATCCTTGTGCAACTGTATGTTGTATGATCCATACCATTTAACAACTGAATTAA
The DNA here is from genome assembly GCF_059441095.1 of Idiotropiscis lumnitzeri. Taxonomy (NCBI): domain Eukaryota; kingdom Metazoa; phylum Chordata; class Actinopteri; order Syngnathiformes; family Syngnathidae; genus Idiotropiscis; species Idiotropiscis lumnitzeri. The sequence continues at coordinate 37,946,161 of NC_142391.1, forward strand.
ATACATGCTTTCTTGTGTAGTGGTTGCCAAAGCAATGTATTCGGCTTCACAAGTTGAAAGAGCCACTATAGGCTGCTTCTTCGACTTCCATGAGATTGCAGGGCCTTGTTTTGTCATGCTGAAGCAGTAGCCCGTAGTGCTACGTCTGTCTTCTACAGATGATGCCCAATCAGAGTCACTGAACGCCACCAGGTTTAAATCTTCATCATTTTTCTTGTATATTAATTCGTAATCCATGGTACCTTTTAGATATCTCAAAACATGTTTAGCAGTCACTAAATTGCATGCTTTTGGGTTTGCAAGTGTTTGTGACAATTTGCTCACTATCCAGCTGATATCTGGTCTTGTACACGTCATGGCATAAATCAGGCTACCTACAATCTCACGGTACTCTTTAGGGTTGGCCATCTCATTTTTATTACTTTCTTCATTCACCCCCAGTATTGGTTCACTTGGTGTGTATCTGGGTTTACAGTCTGACATTCCAAATCTTTCAAGCACTTTGACGATATACCTTTTCTGACTCATTTTGATTTCTTCACCCTTTTGCTCAAACTGAATGCCCAAGAAGTACGATATTTTGCCCAAATCTTTCATATTGAACCTGGATTTCATGGTGTCTTTGAATTTATTAAGTAGATCACTGTTGCTTGCTGCCACTATTAGATCATCTACCCAAATGATAATAATGATCACCTCATTTTCTATCTGTTTCCTGTATACGCAGTGATCAGATAGATTTCTCACAAAATTTCCTTGCTCTAGGTGATCATTTAGAAGCTTGTACCAGTTCCTTCCAGATTGTTTAAGGCCATAGAGGGATTTCTTTAGCCTATATACCAACTTCTCGCCTTTTTCTGATGTCTTTTCAAAACCCTCAGGCTGCTCTAAGAAGATTTCTTCATCTATCGGCGCATGCAAATAAGCTGTTTTTACATCCATTTGGTGGACGATGAGATTGTTTTGGACTGCTATCTGCATCAAAGCCCGTACAGATGTGATGTTAGCTGTTGGAGCAAACGTCTCATGGTAGTCAATGCCTTCTGTTTGACTGTAGCCCTTAGCAACGTATCTAGCTTTATATACTTTTCCTCTTTCTGAATTTTCTTTCAAGGCATATACCCATTTCCCCCCTATTAAGTTCCTGCTTTCGGGTAAAGAAACCAGTTCAAATGTTTCATTTTCTTGGAGTGACTGAATTTCTTCCTTCATTGCTTGTATCCATCCGGGTGCCTCGACAGACATCCGGGCTTCACTATACGTTTGTGGAACGTCACATATGGCTCTGTAACAATGATCAACGTTTGTGTTAGCAATATCGTTGTCATTGAGGTCTGTCAGATAATCATTTAAGTATTTTGGAGGATTCTTTTCTCTTTTTGGATAACGGTGGTTTATACCGTAATCAGGACTTGCATTTTTCGTTTTGTCACCTCGTGTTTCTGACGCCTCATCATACTGTGACGCATCTGTATTTATCATGCCCTCGTTCTCATTAAAGTCATGACTTTCACTGCCAACTTCGTGTGGTTTATCTTCAAAACCCTCAGTGTTAGAAAATGTACTCCTGCTTCCCATGATTTCTGAATCCAATTCATCTGTTTGTGTCTCTCTTTCCATGCACTTATTTTTGATGAATTTTACCAGTCTGTGTTTCGATACTTTTTCAGTTTGTGGGTTATACACCAGATATGCAGGGCTGTTTTTACTGTACCCCACAAAAATCCCCTTTTCACCTCTTGCATCTAATTTCTTGTGATTGTGCTTGTATACATAACATTCTGATCCAAACACCCACAGTTTGGAAAGATCTGGTTTTCTTCCTGTCATCATGAAATATGGAGTGTTTTTAACTCTGTCATTGTAACATCTGTTACGGATATGAGCAGCATTTTGGACAGCATAAGGCCACAGCACTTTTGGTAACCCCTTTTCTAATAACAGGCACCGTCCCATTTCAAAGAGTGTTCTCCATTGTCTTTCGGCTGTACCATTTTGGTGTGGAGAGTATGGGGATGAAGTTTCATGTCTAATTCCTTTATCCCTCAAGAGCGACTGAAAGGCATTGTTGGTGTATTCTGTACCATTATCCGATCTAATGCATTTAACACTGCCGTATGGGGCACTGTCAGCAAGAAATTTTTCTGTTGCTAATAGTGTGTCACTTTTGCTTTTGAGAAAATAAACAGACACGGCCCCTGAAAAATCGTCTATGAATGAAACTGCATACTTGTAACCATCCTGACTAGTTGGTTCAATGGGGCCTGCCAAGTCAGTGTGCACCATCTCAAGAGGTGCATTAGCTTTTGCATTCAATGTCCTATTTCTACTATTGATGAATTTTCCCTCTGTGCACACATTGCATTCTACTTTAGAGTCACCTGTAATTGTCATGCCCTTTACCACATTTGGCAATTTTAACACATCATCCATATTACAGTGTCCCAAAATTTCATGCCACGTTTTGACATCACAAGTCAGATTCGCATTGTCCTTTGACTTCATGTCAGTAAATGACTCATCATAGTTTTGTTCGTTGTGATTTACCGTTCTCACGAAGTACAGTCTTTCATGTTCCTCGACGTCGAAAACTGTTCCATCTTTGGTTATGAGTTCATTTTGTCCTTCCTTGAATGTTACTATGGCTCCATCCGACGTAGCTGCTTTCACTGACATGATGCTTTGAGGGTACGTTGGTATATACAAGGCTTTCTTCAACGTGACACCGACACATCTTCCTTTTCCTGTGCCGCGCCTGGGCCCATAACCTGTTGCGTTTGCAGCTTCGTATTCCATATTTCCTTTCGGCTCACCCGCACCAACACAACACCACGACAAGTTTAGGATGTTTCCATCTTGCTGTTTATTTTTCAGTCACTCGACACAACATGTCTTCCCACAGCCAACATCCATAAAAGGCATTTCAACAAACGTAAAACGTCATCACGTAAACCACGCGAGATTTACGACAGTAACGAAAATATATGTGACATTCAACAAAATACACACATACCCAAATTTACATAATGACATATAATTAAATATATCATTACTTAAACTAAAGAATACCATGAGAGCATATAATTCAACAACTAGTAATAGTCGTTGTCGTTATGTCTTTGACATTTACCTAACATCACAACGTGTTTAATACGATACTTCCGGTTAACCTTATCAAAATACAACATATGACAACAAGGGGTGCTGTTTGCGACAGCAGTGCACAAAGCTCCAAATAAACAACTCCGAGACTTATTAAATGAATATTGATATGAAGGTTTTAGACGTCAGGTAGTGCAATAGTAGATCAGTTAGCTGCCTGCGCAAACATTCGTGAGCTAACGTAATGCCACTCACGGCCTGCTAAAAAGCCGTCTCGTCTTATAAATGACGAGACGGACGCATTGAGTTTCATTTTTATTCCATCATGTCAAATACAAATCTATGGAAGAGAGACAACTACAATTGAAGTTAATAGTATCAAACAGTCTAGCAGTCCCGAGCATGGTGCGCCCCACCCCCTGTCAAACCGTCCCGGTGCAGTCAAAGCAAACACACGTTACTGTCATGACCTTTAGTTCACGCAAGCGCTTGCAAAATAAACTCACTATACACTCACCGCGTTTCTGACAAAAACGGCTAACATCCTGTCAGATCGACGCACTGAAGTCTTAAAAGATGTCAAAGCTTCGAGCAGTCATATCTCAAGGACGCGCTCGGCGTCTATTCTGAGCCGCCCGCCCCCCCTCGGACCCAGCGAGCAAAGACAACTGCGAGCACTTTAAAAACATGCTTTTCTACCTTGATGCCGACTTAATATTTAGCAGATAATATTAACGAAATAAACCGATCGCTGCAATAACATAATATATACTTAATAACACACGAAGCTTTTTAATGTTGTTTTATACGCAAGTCATGAATAGCGCTGTACATTTTATCCAATGCAAATACTGTGATTATAAACCTAACCGTGCTTTAAATACATGTAAGTATGCCCAATGATACATATTACTGGATAGTGTAAATTATTGCAAAATAACCAATATGGTTCGTGAGCATGCACATCTCCATACTGGCCACATGGCGGAGCTCTTCCAGCGTCGCTGCAAAGAATCCCGCATTAAACCTCCTCGCCAGTAAACAACCCAGAGACTTTGCAACTACAGTACTATATAACGTACCAAGAATATATAGGGACGATACGGATTCAATAAATATTTATAGTCATTATTTTCAGGTATATTGATGCAGTTTATTAACCAGGCTCTCCGTCAGTTCGTGCATTCGTTTGTTTATATCTGAAAGGGATGTGACATCTTTCAATAACAGAGCAGAGAGAAGCTTTTCAGTGATGACATCTTTTATTAGAAAGCAATGAAATAAAACGGCGCAAAGCCAACAACCATACAAATCAAAATGCTTCGATTGCTCGCGTCCAGCCACTGCCCGTTAACAATGTATGTTTTAAACTAATAGTTTGCGAGGCAAATATTTGCTCCAGGTCCGTGTGCTGCCAACTCACAAACTCAGATAGTCCACCTGAACCCAACACTGAGATCAGGTTGGAGATGTTCGTGGAGTCCAGCTGTTCTGAGTCTGAGTGTGTATCTTCATCAGTCCTCAGCCGTTTACACGGCACTGGTCCAAAGTCAGACAAATAGAACTCTGGCTCAACAATATGATAACTCGTGTCCATGCGTCTCTTTTTGGCGTAGCACTGCGCGCCCTGAGACAGTTTTGGCTGCGCGCAACAGTCCGAGTGGAAGTATCCGTTGGTGACAGTAGTCACCACATGCGTGTCCAGGTCCAGGACAGTCTTGTGGTTGACTTGTGTGCTTGGGGCGTGTAACTCCCAGGCGGATTTGTCCGCACAAGTCCAAAAGCTTTCCGACACCATGAGGTCAGAGTCACTTGGAGGAACCATTGCGCACGCCGACGCGTCTTGGTGCGCCACCTCTGCAGCCTGGCAGCTGGACTGGTGTTGGGGCGCTCCGCAATGCCAAGTGTCCGAGTCCACCCCGCTAAAGTTGCAGTAGAAGTCATTGGCCAACTCCGTAAAGCTCCCGGTCAGTTCGAGGTATTCTTGTGTCTCTCGGGCTGCGGCGACATCCTCGTACTGCTGCGTCCTTGGCGTCGGCGACAAGTTCTTGCTCATATAAAACTGCCTCGCGTTTCTCAGCACGTACGTTACCAGCAAGTTCTTGTGGAGCTTGATGCCCCCTCGCTGCGTCCTGGAGCTCTGGATTTTCCTCAAAGAAATGGAGATCAGATTCTGTGCGTCAAAAGCACACTCCATCCTCACCAGGACCACTCTTCTCCTCCGGTCTTTCAAACGATGTGCCTTTTTAACAGAAGAAATGACAAGGGTTCTAGTTGAGACTCCTGTTTGGTTCGAATAGACCATGTACATGGCGCTCCATGCATACTCAGTAAGGGCATGGGTTTGCAACTCTCATATTTCCTTGCCACGCCCTCACACAGGCGCTGTCCAATGGGAAGGAGGTGGTGCTTCTGTTATACGCAAATATCACTCCATGCCTCATTCAGAATGGACATATAAGCATGGCCATGCTGCATTTCACCAAATGTGTTCCGGGCTTTTTAAATCTTAGTGCGGCAACAGTCACCTGACTTTAGTGGTCACGTAGAATACAACAAGATACATCAAGCCACACACACAGATAACCTACTGTTTGAGTGGAGTGGTAGAGGTTGCAATAAAGACAACAATATACCATTATAAAGTATAAGTTTTGCATGTTGCAGCATAGTCTACTCTATACAATTAATACAGTATTATATAGGGCAGGATTGCATAACATATGGTACTAATCGTGTATAGTTAGTGTCGTAGCACAACACAAAACAGTTTCAGATTATTATTTTTAGAGGAAAATGAGATTGATAAAGTACAGCAAAAACAACATCTCATGAGTAGAAAAGAAGCGATTTCATTAGGTACACTTTCAAAATGAGTTCCATTACAATAGATGTATAAAATGATTTTGGCAAGGCAGCTTTATTTACACGGCGCATTTCACACACGAGGCAACTCAATGTGACAATGTGCTTCACACAAGCAAAGACACAACACCTACAAGCATTTACAAACAGAGCAGTTAACGACATTTGGAAGCAAAGCAGAGAAAACAAAAGTAGCAACCATAAATGTGTGAAAGAACGAACAGTGACAACATTAAAACAAGCTAAGATAAAGAAGAAAGAGTACATAGTTTTCTAAACTAGCTAAATAAAAAAGTGATTTGTAAATGTCTAGAAGACATTAACCCAAGGTATGAGAAAACAGCAAGTTTTTTTTATCCTGAATTTAAAAGCATTCATCCTTGGGTTTGACTTCACTTCTCTTGGCATCTTATTCCATTTGTGTGCAGAATAACAGCGAAATGCAGCTTCACCGTGTTTGCTTTGAACTCTGGGCTCCACTAATTGATTCAAGTCTGCAGATCTCAAAACCCTACTAGGCATATATATTCAATTAGCATCTCTTTAATGTATTGAGGACCCGAACATGAACAATGATTTATAGACCAGTAGCAGAATAAAGTCATAGTCACTTTTGATTTACAATTTCAGGGGATTATTTATTGAACAATAATCTTTTTATTAATGTCATTGATGTACGGTAAATTCCCTGCATCTTGCTTATGTTCAAATAATTTGTTCCTCTCATGTAGTGCTGGTGGTGGTGGTGGGGGGGGGGTCAGAATATTAAGAACACCTCTCCATATGATGCAGTGCAGTTGTAGAGCACTGTAAACCACAACTGCAGTCATAACATTTTACTAAACCAGAACAATTATCCTTTTAAAATCTGAATCTTTAATATTGGATCTCATTGTTCTCTGTTAGAGCATTGAGTAAAATGAACAATATGAGTTGTTGCAGTTGTAGAGATGCGCAGAGCAGAACATAGAACAGATTTGCCTCGTACAGAATAGAGAGTGGCTGATTCAGATTAGTCCCATTACTGACGAGAATGCATGCTTCTGGCTGGAGAGAAACCACTTTACTTCCCAAGAAAAACAGCAGAGGTGCCCTTGAGCAGGGTACTGAACCCGTAACTGCTTGGGTCACTCATTATGCATTTCCATAGGATCCGGCTTGTGCATGTGTTTATATCTAGCTAAAGCGTGTCTCGCATTATCTGGATGAAAAACCACATTGATTTTTTTTTCTTAGGGAAATATCAATCGTGTTGCCTTAATGTATTAGTAACTTGTTAAAGTATTAGCTACTCATTCAGGCAACATTCTTGTTTGGATAATATTTTGATTTAGTGGTCTAAACAGGATAGTATAGTATAGTATAGTATAGTATAGTATAGTATAGTATAGTATAGTACAGTATACAGCTTCTGAAAACAGGTGAGTTGTGATTGGTCATGACTTGAGCCCTGAGCGACTGTGATGTCATTTTTAGTTGAAAGAACTGACAAATGGCTGCCCCTGACTGGTTGAAAAGTGGTGCATTTTGCTCTTAACTCATGTCCACAAAAACCAAAAATTGGAAACATTTTATTGCAATGAATTTTGCGGGGTTGACTTACCCTTTAAGACACTGTGAAAGTGAACTTATAGTGTTCTTGGTGGTTGTACATACATGTACCGTACAGCATAGGGTTAGTAAATTTCAAAGTAAATGATGACTGTACAGTATGTAGCTGTCAATGATGTCATTAGCGCTGCTTCTGATAATACAAACCTTGTAACAAAACTCGGTGGTGTGAGGTAAAAGCTCTTAGTAGAGATATTATCTGTCATCGCACATCTGTTTGTGTGCACATGCAGATGGCTGACATCATACTGAACACCTGGATATTACTTTGATTTGCAGCCAAAAAGGTGAATGGTGGTGGTGGTGGGGGGGGGGGGGGCAGACGCTATTACGGTTAACATGCTCTGATAAAAGTGTCAACTGGAGCCTGGTATGTATGTGCTCTCACAGGAATCTAATTTAAAATGCACTGAGCAGATTGATAAAAATGTGTGGCGTAGCATTGAATTGTTGCTTCAGCACTTCATGAAAATGTATTTGTGGGGAAATTAGCTTAATTTAGCAAACATCTTTAATGATATTGAACAAGAATGCCATTTGAATGGGCTGAGTACATGGTCACTGTTTCAACATTTGCATGACTGCATTTAGGATTGGTCCGCCATTGGCTGGCATCCAGTTCAGGGTGTACCCCGCCTACTGCCTGAAGATAGCTGCGGTAGGCTCCAGCACCCCCCACGACCCTTGTGAGGAGAAGCGGTTCAGATGATGGATGGATGCATTTAGGATACCAGCGCTAAAGACAATGTGGTGCAGTCAATGTTACCATACAGCTTGGTACAGTTTGACAGAGTATCATGACTGGACTGACAACATAAACTAAAACCCTTCTGCAGAATGCCTTCAACGATCCATAATCTACGTAATGTCAAAAGATCAAAAGTGAATTACTGTACTAAAAATAGAAAAATAAACATTCATATGCGCACTGTGCACTTGCCACCTGTACAATGTAATGAGTTTAAATACTAAAATTATATTAAAATTGTGCTTGACAAAGATACTGCTCGGAGTTGAATAAGTGTGGTTGTACCTTGCGGTGGTATGAAACTACACTATATCATACCAATAGTTGTTTTGAATTTCATTTCTAAGCAAGGTACTAAAATATTTAAATCTTTATTTGCATAAGATGTTTGGGATGTTTATTCCTCAGAATTGGAATGGTCACTGTTTCAAAATCAAAATTGGAATAAATATACTATTAAATTCAAATAAATTTGATTCTGCCAGTCAAATTTGAGCAATATTATCTTTGTAAAGCCCATTTGCTGACACAGACTTTTTTATAGAAGTACCTGCTGTTGTGGCTGGTGAGTACAAGACATCAATGTGGCATTTACAAAAAAATGCTACATGCAAAAAATAAATAAATAAATAAAAAACAATCGGTTCATAATGCAGGGCTAAAAAAAATTACATTAAAAAGTCAAGAGAGTAAACTGCATACTAATTATCACAATGTAAAACTACAAATATACGTTGATCAGAAGGAGACCACATTTTGTAGGGTATGAGAATATAAAGTCGAACCAAAAAGTGAAATAGCATGTACGTATGTGAGCTCTCTTGATTATGCCTATTTTTATTCATAATTTTTTTTTAAGCCATTCACCTGCTGATGTGTTTTTGACATTGTTGTGATGCGGAACCCAGATGCGCTTTATTTCGAAGTCAAACATTCTAAAAGTTAGTTAGTTAGTTAGTTAGTTGTCCAAGTCCTGAATTAGCAAAGCAGCCCCAGACCATCACACGACCACCACCATGATTGAATTTTGGTATGATGTTCTTTTTGTGAAATGCTACGTTACATTTACACCATTTACACTTCCGAAAAGTTTCAATTATTCGTTTATTTATTTTTTATTATATTTACGTTATTTCTCATCTGTTCTTGAAACTCTTTTGATCATGGCATTTTGTGGCAGCTTTGACTTTGTCAGACAGGTTCTATTAAGGTAATTTCTAGATTGAGCAGGTCTGGAGGTAATCAGGCTTGGGTGCAGTCAGTGAAAATGAACTGAAATGTTTTCACAGCCGCAGTAAATTCATGATTTTACAAGGTGGGCAAGTACTTTTCCACATAAGATCAGGCGACTTGGGTAATATTTTTTTGCCCTGAATAAAGCAAATTATCATTTAGAAACGACATTTTATGTCCACTTAAGTTATCTTTGTTTATGTGTTGACATTTAAGTGTTGAAACTATGCAAACAAAGCAAAACATTTTAGAAGAGGGACATTTTAATTGCAGTGTACTAAAAAAGTTTTAACATCACAAGAGAATACGGTATTGCTCTTTACAGACACAACCATTATATTGATTATTTTGACAAAATGAGAAGTACACTTTTTGAATCAATTGTGACAGAACTGAAAGATATGTTTAATAATTTTCAATGAAAGTAACTAATTTTTTAAATTAATAATTTGCATAAACCTGAATTGCAACTAAACTTTAAACTGAAATGACAATGACTTAGATTTTTTTTTTTAAATCTCATATTATTTAATAGTTCAACAAATGAGCTTCATTTTGAGTTGAATGAGCAGAAAAGAAAAGAAGAAAAGAACGCATGCTAACAAAAGCACTCAAGGTTTCCGACTCTGGAACGTAGAGCTGGAATATGTCGCTCTGTAGAGGATGCACCCGATTACTTCAGAGGTGAGTTGCTTTATTTACATATGCAATATGCATAAGCAAGGTTACCGTGAGGGTGAAATAACCACAAGATAGAATGAGAGAAAGAGGGAGGGGTTTGGTATGTGTGTGTGTGTGAGTGTGTGAGTGTGTCTGCGTACGTATGTGATGGAGAGAGGGTGTGTGGGGTAGGCAGAAAATTGGCGTTATCAATATTTAACCAACCCTTCCAGCGTATTTATGGCAGACAATAGAGCAGACATGCAACTGTCTCATTTGAGTGGAAGTCTATTTATTACACGCTGAAATCGAGGCTATAAATTGGGTGTTTATTGATAAATGTCTGCCACACTTTCCAAGTGAAGAGCCCAGTACTTGGTGGATATTCAGTTTTTACCTTTTAACAGACCGAGTGGATTACAAATATACATTGAGTAGATATGCCTACATATGGCAAGCACATGTATGCAATTTAATCACTATGAAAAGTGGGAGGAGAAATAAAAGGTCTCAAAGCTTTTTTTTTCCGCCCTTTCACTCACAGAGCGCTGGCCTCTCGGAAAATGTTTCCATGTGTTGTGTCTGAGCACACTGAGAGCAACGAAGGAAAACATTCTCGTCTCCAAACCACATGCAAAAGATTCTTTCTGAATCCAAATAAATCAGCTCTGTGTTTCGGATCATGTGACTTTTTTTTTTTTTTTTTTTTTTTACTTTGCGTTATTCCCAACATATCCTGTTTCGGGCCTGCCCCTATATCCCAGCACGCTTTACACATGCGTGTATAGACACCACGCACACACAAACACACAAGCAAGAAACACATCCTAACGCACATTCAGAGTTTCCATTTCCCGTGCGTAAGATCACCTGTGCAGACAGAACGGCGTGCTTCAGTGCGACATGCTCAGGCAGGAAAACAGGAAAAGGGAGTTCAAGGGTGTCCAACATGAAATAGTCAGAGTTAGGGGAAACCCAGTGCTCATGGCAGCACTCCAGTTTCTGAAGAAAAGTAAGTAAAGTTTTACTAGTGCTCCAGTTTAGCTTGTGAAGATTTTGCTTTTTTTTTTTTTATAAAGGCAGCCCAGACTTAAAAGAAGAAGAATCCAACAAGATGGTCATGCGAAACTTTAAAAGTGGTGTTTAGAGTTAAGAAATACTATACTGGATTTTTCAACTTAACTTATATTTTAGAGTGTTTGTATAGGCTCACAAACTCAGCTCATTTGTAGTTCTGTTTTTGCTGCGGTTGAGGTCAGGATTCTGTGAAGAGTTCTCCCTCGCCAAACTCACCGAACTAAGCCTTCAGGGACCATGCTCTCTGCATTTGGGGCAGAGTCATGCTGGAACAGAAAGTTAGAATTCGGAGCTTCCAAAATGATCTCATCCCTGACTTATGAATACATTAATTAAGTGGGGGTTTTCCAATGTGTTTGTCTAACACAAGCGTGTCAAACTATTTTTGCAATGGGCCACAGTTTTGTTATTGTTTCCTTCGGGATTTCGTTTGACTGTGAACCCAAATAAATGTATGATTGCCTGATTTTACAAATGCACAATGAAATGATTAAATGATAGTCCAATAAAACATATTTGTTCAAATTGTTTTACAATGATTTAAAAAAATCTATTTCGTTTGACTGTGAACCCAAATAAATGTATGATTGCCTGATTTTACAAATGCACAATGAAATGATGAAATGATAGGCCAATAAAACATTTTTGTTCAAATTGTTTTACAATGATTTAAAAAAATAAAAGGGATTGGTAAAAAATGCACGCAATATCTCATGCAAGTGAAGACAATTTAGATTTTTGGCATTTTTGCAAGAAACATCAAGTCGATGCGCATAATTTGCTTTCGCAGGCCACGTGAAATAATGTGGCAGGCCAGACCTGGCCTAGCGTTTGTCACCTGCGGTCCAACACATACTGCATTTCTGGACTGTACCACATCAGGGGCTTTGGTGTCTTTCTCAAGAATACTTTGACAGTTGTGGAGTAGTTTGGCTGTTGAAGTCGGGCCAGATATCATACTACTCCAAGACATTCTAATGATTTGTTTTGTTTTATTGAATCTGAAGGGTTAATAAATTGAAAAAAGCAATTTTGGAGGCTGGCATTTGACCTTATATTTTGCTTTCCCTAATGCATACTGTATATAATTCACACACACACACACACACACACACACAATATTAAATGCACCTGTCCAATCTAATGGAAGCCATTTCAAGAGCTGTAAACTATGGGGTGTAAAAATGGTGTAAATAAAGTGAATCATATAGAGTGAAACTTTCGCTCATATATTTGCTGCTCCTAAATTGTAAAGACAGCTGCAGATTTCATGAGAACACAGGGAATTGAAAATCACATTTGCAAGGTGTACCTAAAGGTGTACCTCATGAGAATAAATAACAGGAGAAAAAAAAGGGGACGCCTTTAAGTTTGACCCACACCAATCTTAACCAGAAAAATGTCAAAAATACTCCGATGCATAATTTCGTTTCTATCATCACATTGATAGGTGAGACCTATTGTTCTATTATTAAAACCATAGTTCCAGCTACATGCGACATGCCATACTGATCAATCGGCCAGGCCTCTGAGGGGCGCAGTGTTCCCTGTGCATCTGTCAGCCATTCCAGGCTCATTCATTGTCAAATAGGCTCCGCACCCTTTGCCGGAGCTGAGATGCAGATTTATGCCAGAGCAATGCCGGTTCTTGCATATTAGATGAAAGCCTTGTTTGCATATACTCGCTCTCTCTCTCTCTCCCCCTCCCTGCCACCCCCTCCCCTTCTTTCTCTCTCTTCCTTTTTTCTGAGGCGTCACTTTAATATGTATGCAAATGGACTCCGCTCCACGGGCAGATATGTGTGGAGTCCTGTCCTGCAGTCAGGAGGTGTAGGAGAGATTGTGTTTGTATTTATGAGGCATGGGCCCTGCCGCTCTTGGGAGAAAAATGCTGCGCGTAGTGTGGTGGAGGCTCTGCAGTGCAGGCAGAATGCAGATATGCCAATAACAGAGGTCATGCTTGTCACTAATGATAAGAAGAGACAATTAGAATGTCGTATAGCTGTAATGTAACCTCCCTATACACCCTCTTTGCACACACTCAACAAATCCATGAGCCTGCAAATCCCTGCTCTGACATAAAGAACAAAGCAAAGGCAACCAAGTGAAGAGAAGATGGCTTTTGGTGAATGCTCTATTTAGCGCTGAGGGTCTTCACTTTGTGCCGGACTTGGATGGCAAATCCTGGCTGATTGGTTTGAATCAAAGACAAAACTATTGACCCCTTGCATCCCTCAGGGGGAAGGATCACTGTCAGGGGCCGAGGCAGGGACGACAAGGTCAGGTCACCTATGAGAGTGGCACCTTCAGCTCATTTATTCAGTCAGATGATTCCCGGCTGGGACGCAAGGGCCTCGGATCAATCACTGCGTCTAACTGTACAAACCGAACAACCTGAATAACTGCACAGCAAAATTTCTTCCAATATTTTGTGTAGGATCACCTATGCATCAGTTTTTGAATTCACCAATTGCCAATTCAGAAAAAACAAAATCAGCATTCATTGTGGGTTTTTTTTTTTTGGGGGGGGGGGCATAACTTGAAACTATACAAAGCAAAGACTCACATGAACTTTCTCACATGGCTGTTATTAAATTCAAACCATAATAATACCTTGGCTTGGTGCCAATCAGTAATCTACCAAAGCAGCACACACACACACACACGAGCGGGCACACACACGCATAAGCAGGACTGTGTGCAAATCAAATGTTCTCTCGCTCCCTCTCTCTCTCTTGCTACACGCACACACACCCCTTCCTCCATCATGAATAAACCATACTGTGTCTATGAGTCATATACCACCCCCACATCCCTCTGACCCACTCCCCCTATTCGGTGCTGTTGGAGTAAAAAAAAAAAAACGCTAATTAACGTGATGGCTAGCTCCAGCTCCTGTCAGCAGCTTGTGGGGGCCTCTCAACCATCCAGACTCCTCTGGTCTCTGGTTTGAGCTGCTCTCTCCCCAACTGCCATCTCTGGAGAACCCGGGCCCTTCATTCATATTCAGCCCCAGTCACAGGCACCTGGAAGCAGCCAGCACCACCACCTCCACCACATCCCCGTTACAACCACAATGCCTATCACCAGCCCCCTCAGACGAGCCCACCTCACCCCCTCTCCCCAAAATATTATTTTGTTTTAACCCCACAAGCCCAAACTGAAATTTAAGAGATGCTGGAGCTTGAAACCTCACCTAGGCGGTGACACAACCCAACTGATGGGTTGAATCACCCCACAGTGAACAGAGAGAGATAGAGAACAGAGAGACAGAGAGGAAAGACGGAGAGAGCAAGAGAGAGCTTGCCTTCGTGGACAAGCTCGGTAACCATGACAACACAGCCGGGAGAGCAAGAAACAGGAACATACAGAATCTGTTTCTGCTGAGACTTGCACATGTGGCACAGTGCTGCTTTTCCTTTGAGAAGTGGAGGGGACGGGTGTGTACGCGTGTGCGAGTCTGTGTGCGCGTGTGTTCGCCTTATGAAACATACATGGCTGCTGCCTCACCAACTCAAACGTCGCTCAGTGAGTCACACAGACATTATGGCGTAATTGAGGCGCACAGCCTCTTTCAGTGGCAGCTCTTTGTCTTTAGTTCCATTTGCCAAATGTGTTGAGGTAGAATCTGGCATGCTGTATGAAGAAAGCGACATAAAACACGAAATCTAAAGGCAAGAAGAGACCGCATTCGCATTCTCCCGCTGCAGCCGTTGTTTTAAAGATAAAGATAAAGATAAAGATAAAGATAAAGATGTCCTTTATTAGTCCCACAATGGGGAAATTTGAAGTGTTACAGCAGCAAAGATATAGATCACACAGAGTCGGCGGCGTAATGTAGCCGTTAATGTATAACATTAGCAGCAGACATTCATAAAAAGCATGCAAATATACACAGTATAAACGTATCTAAGTGTAAGGAAACACTCCTAATGCCTGTCCATTATACAGAGGGGGAAACACTGTAATGATAAAAACTACTGAATGATTGAAAATACTGCAATGATAAAGATATTACACTGATAAAAGTACTGTAATGGTGAGAGTACTGAAATGACAGGAAAGTACTGCAATGATAGAAAATACTGCAATGATAAAAATACTGTAATGGTAAAAGTACTGCAATGATAAAATATACTGCAATGATAAAAGTACTATAATGGTAGAAGTACTGCAACGATGGAAAAATACTGCAATGATGAAGTATTGTAATAGTAAAAGTACC
The DNA here is from genome assembly GCF_059441095.1 of Idiotropiscis lumnitzeri. Taxonomy (NCBI): domain Eukaryota; kingdom Metazoa; phylum Chordata; class Actinopteri; order Syngnathiformes; family Syngnathidae; genus Idiotropiscis; species Idiotropiscis lumnitzeri. Next base: position 37,961,682 of record NC_142391.1, read on the forward strand.
GCAATGATAGGAAATACCGTAATTATAAAAGTACTGTAATGATAAAAGTACTGTAATAGTGAACATCCTGCAGTGGTAGAAATACTACAGTGATAGAAGTATTGTAATAAGAATACTGTAATGGTAAACAAAATACATCATTGGTCGATGTTTAAGTACACCCTTGGCTGAAAGTAAAGTAGTAGTGTATATTGCATTCTAGGACTGCACAATTGCACTAATGCCCTCCTGTTTGTAGGCCTGACCCAATGTTCTTGTTAAAAAGCCTGACAGCAGTCGGCAGGAAGGAGCGGCGAAATCTCTCTTTGGTACAGCGAGGGTGTAAAAGTCTGTCACTGAAGGAGCTGTAGAGTGTTCTCAGAGTGTCATTGAATGGGTGGGCTGGTTTGTCCAGCATTGATGACAGTTTTGCCGTCATCCTTCTGCCCCCCACTGAGTCCACAGAGTCCAGGGAGCAGCCCAGGACAGAGCTGGCCCTCCTCACCAGTTTGTCCAGTCTCTTTTTGTCTCGGCCCGAGATGCCTCCTGCCCAGGAGACCACTCCATAGAAGATGACTGATGAAACCACCGAGTCATAGAAGTTCCTGAGGAGTGTTCCCCGAACGCCAAAGGACCTCAGCCTCCTGAGTAGGAAGAGTCTGCTCTGACCCTTCCTATAGAGAGCGTCTGTGTTGTCGCTCCAGTCCAGTTTATTGTTCAGATGAACACCCAGGTACTTGTAAGTTGAGACCCTCTCAACGTCTGTTCCCTGGATATTCACTGGTGCAGGTGGAGAGTGCCGACGCTTGCGGAAATCCACCACCAGCTCTTTGGATTTCCCAGCGTTGATTTGGAGGCGGTTCTGCTGACACCAGTCCACGAACCCCTGCGTAACCCCTCTGTACTCCCGATCGTCATCGTCAGTGATGAGGCCGACAATCGCAGAGTCATCAGAGAACTTCTGCAGGTGACAGGTTGTGGAATTGTATTTGTAGTCCGAGGTGTAGAGGGTGAACAGGAAGGGAGCCAGCACAGTTCCCTGCGGCGCTCCCGTGCTGCAGAGGAGCACGTCAGACACACAGTCCTGTGTTCTCACGTACTGTGGCCGGTTTGTGAGGTAGTTGTGAATCCATGTGATGAGGTGGTGGGCCACTCCCGCCTGCTCCAGCTTGTCTCCCAATAAGGCGGGCTGGATGGTGTTGAAAGCACTTGAGAAATCAAAGAACATGATCCTCACCGTGCCCCCCGCCTTCTCCAGGTGGAAGAGTGAAGTGTGGAGCAGGTAGATGATGGCATCATCCACACTGATGCCAGGCTGGTATGCAAACTGGAGTGGGTCCATTGAGGAGCTGACCAGGGGGCGCAGATGGACGAGGACCAGTCTCTCCAGGGTCTTCATCAGATGAGACGTCAGCGCCACTGGTCTGAAGTTGTTGAGCTCCTTCGGATGGGGTGTCTTTGGAACCGGAACCAGGCAGGATGTTTTCCACAGCTGGGGGACTCTGCCCAGCTTCAAGCTCAGGTTGAACATGTGCTGGACGATTCCACACAGCTGGTCTGCGCAGGATTTGAGGAGCTGGGAGCTGATCCCATCTGGGCCTGCCGCCTTCCTCGCCTTCATCTTCCTCAGCTGGTTCTTCACCTGAGATGTTGTGAGGAACAAGGCTGAGCAGGAGGAAGTGGTGGTTGTCTGATAAGGCTGGGAACTGGAGCCTGTGGAGAGAGAGAGGGGCGAGAGAGGGGGAGAGAGGGTCTTGTTCGCAGTGGCAGGAGGGGTGGGTGGGGGCTGCGTCAGGGAAGCCTGAGCGGGGTCAGACATTTGATCAAACCTATTGAAAAATAGGTTCAACTCATTTGCCCACTGAAGCCCCCCCCCCTTCTGGGTCTTACCTGCTTGTCCGTGGCCTGAGATGGTCTTCAGGCCCCTCCAGACATCCCTGGCCTTGTTCCGCTGCAGTTGTTCTTCCATCCGCATCCTGTAGGACTTTTTCCCCTCTCGGATCCTCCTTCTCAGCTGACGCTGCACTCTCTTCAGCTCGTCCTTGTCGCCTGACACAAAAGCCCTCTTTTTCTCCTTCAGGAGAGCTTTAATGTCCGGTGTGATCCAGGGTTTGTTGTTGGAGAAACATCTTACAGTCCTGGTGGGAATGGTGTTCTCCATGCAGAAGTTAATATAGTCTGTAACTGTGTCTGTTAGACCATTAATGTCCTCACCGTGAGCTTCGCTGAATACCTCCCACACAGTTGTGTTGAAACAGTCCTTCAAGGCCTCCTCGGCTTCTCCGGACCATCGCTGAACTGTGCGTGTCACAGCTGGCTGCCTGCGGACGAGAGGTTTGTACACAGGCAGGAGAGCAACCAAGTTGTGGTCAGCTTTGCCCAGCGGGGGGAGGGGCAGTGACGTGTACGCCTCCTTGGTGTTGGCATAGAAGAGGTCCAATATTTTATTGTCTCTGGTTTGGCATGTTACATATTGTGTGAATGAAGGCAGAGAGGAGGAAGGAGAAGCATGATTGAAGTCACCAGAGATAAGGAACAAGGCATATTTTCTTTCTGTGCGCTTCAACGCCGCTCCCCTTCTGCCTGCCTTTCCTTTTCCCTCTTGCTCCCTCTTTCTACAGGCTCAGTCTAACCTCCCCCTCCCCTATCCTCAAGGGAATAAAGGTCGTAACGCAAATGATTACTCAAACCCGAGTTGCCATAGAAACGCAGTCATGTGACTAGAGCAGGCATGCATAGACCACAACAAAGGGGTGGATCAGGAACCAGCACTGGAAAGAGCTGTGGTTCGCCTTCCTGGTGCCTGACTGCATTTCACTCAAAATCAAGCTTTAAAAATAGGCGAGCAGCATGAAACAGGGAGAGAAAAGCGCAGGAGAAACTAAACTCAAAAGAGCTGGGAGCTACGATTAGAGACTGTAATGAATCTGGGCTATAACACTGCAGTGTGCTTTATATTCGAGCGTTCACTAGCATACCAAGGGTGTGTCCTATTCATCATGTCCTTCTTGGAGGCAGAACTCAGGCGCCAGTTGTCTGGAATTTGTGAAATGGCGTCAGTTGTGCAAATGTTAGAGGGTGGTGGATTCGCATGCTTTTAAAATGGGAGTTGAAGGTGTGACTTTTTGGTGGGTAACACTTTTAAGCCTCAAAGACCTTGCTCGAAGCACTATTGTTACATTATATCCTTGGTTGTTGTTCGCTTTCATTGAGGAAAGAAATGAAAAGGGATTGTGGAACACATTTGAAGGGTTGGAGTAACAAAGATATAGAAACAAAAGGGTTATGGAGGAACATAACATATCCCATCAGATATTTCCAAATTACAGCATGATAGTTTTAATTTAACTTGTATAAGTAGGAGTAGTCAGTTTACAATAATACATTAGGCCCACTTAAAACTCATTCACTGTCACCTATTTTCTGACCCGCTTTTACCATACCACGTGAAAAATGTCAATATAGATTAGTACTGTCAACCGATTAGATTTTTTAATTGATTAATTTAAATTAAAAAAATCCATAATAGTGATTAATCACATTTTTCAACTAGTATTTCCTGTGAAGCTTGTAACAGATATTTATTTGAATAATCTCTTGGAATTAATGTAAAATCACCAAACGTGAAGTACATTTTAATTCAAAGACTGTTCCAAAAGCTTTATTGATCCATGAATACGGTCTAAACGCAGTTGTCTTTACAAGCATTTTTCTTTGAAACAATTCTCAAAACTTATACATTCAGTTCTGCCAACTCCAGCAGTGTTGGTTTGCAAGGTTTAGTGGTAACTTGAGGAGGGTGTTTTGTTCTGAGATGATGTGCTAAAGATGTACAGCTAATATGGTACGGTAATCAAATTTGGCTTTTCAAAGTATGTAAATTATTTTTAAGTATATTATAATTTCTAGGGCATTTAATAAATGCGGGTTAATTTCACCTTTGGGGAGTGACCGCACCATTCCCACAAACCATGTTGGTGGGTTGTATTGTGAAACAAAATACATTTCCAAAATTGCCTATTCCCTCACTATTATGTCAACAATCAAAATTGCCAACAATCAATTAAATATTAAATTTAACTGTTTGTTTTTTCAAAGCTTTTCTTTCTCCCAAAACTACGTGGCCGAGAAAGGTCACAACAATTACCAACCCCGCAACACAACAGCATTGAACTGCAGCGCTATTGCAAAAGCCACAACGGTGGTGCCGAGGCAAAAGCCACAATGGAAGTGAGCAAAATTCTGGCCGGATGGGAAAAGACACAAAGCTAGAATAGCAATAAAAATAAAGTTGTTGTTTTATTGCTGGAGCTCGTGTCACTGTAGCAATGTCAGAAATTATTGATGCTGTTTTTCAAATTATTTATTTGGGATGTTCCCGTGGTTTGCTCGTGTGTACGACAGGCTCAACGTGTACGAGATGACAGCTGCCACTTGCCAGCCATGTAATAGACGTTGCTAATGTTGAGTTACAATAAAACAAGGTGCTATATTGCAGTTTTGATATGCTGAGTTGGAAAAATAAGCTGAAGTAAAACTATCATTTATTTACATTATGCTTTTCAAAGTATTGTAGCATCTTCAAAAGACATGACGTCAGACGTTCATTTACTTATCTCCTTTTGTATTGTTACAACATGGCTACTGTGGTCTGGCACCGACGCCAAAACTCCTAGCAACCTGCTCCGTCATCAATACATGGAACAAAGATAAAGACTTAAAGGAAAGTAATGACATCGGGCCTTAATCTCAGTGAATTAAATGGTAAAAAAATGAATTCCTGTAACTGCAACCATACACAGTTCCCCCCAAAAAGTAATTGTTTCCTCTTCGTTCCATGCACCATTGCCTTTCCAAAGTTTTGTGGAAATTGGTCAGCTGGTTTTGGTGTAATCCTGCTAAAAATTGTCGGCTCCCGACCACTCCTGCGGGCCAAAAATGGGCGTCTGGCCGTGCTGGAACGGAATGCCCAGCTCTGCTGCTAACTGATTGTTTGCATAAAAATCAGAAGGCTGCTTTGAAAAGAATAATTATTTAAAAAAAAAAAAAACTTGTGGTGGCTTAAACGTTTGCACAGTACTGCAAATGTCATAACTTAGTCAAAAATTGAAGGAGGCTATTTAGCTGATGTTGAGATACTGTACCTACTATAAACACACAAAATGTGAGTAAAATTCTGAGCCAGTGGACATGGCAAAGGACAACTATGAATCCAATCCAATGTTTTTATTGTTTCCCTCAGTAAGATACAATGATGGCTGTTTGATTGACAGTCAAAGATATATTACTTTACCCACAGATTTGTTTGCTGGCAATGGTCTGCAGTACTGCTCAAAAAAATTCATTGTGCAGTACAGTTCCACACTAAGTAAATTAATGATGATAAAGATTTAACATAAGTTAACAAAGACCATGTGAAATGAATAAATCTCCACTTGTGTTAATAAAAACTGAACACAAACACCTTTACCATAATATCTTCCTGATATGTCACTTGTAAGCCATAATCGAATATGCATACCATAATCGCAAGTATTTGTGAGGCCAAAAGCAGCCATGTAATGAATTCCCACCATTTTTTCATGAATAAAAAATGTGTGACAGGTTCCAACACCTACAGTTGAAAAAGGTGTCCTGTCCCAACAGGATTCCGTGATCCTGCAACCTGTCCACCCCCACTGAGATTAGTCCCAGGGTCGAGTTGAACCCTTCGACCTGCAGCCATCTTTCAATGCTGAGAGACCAACCAACATCCCCCACAGGATATACACACACACGCATGCACACACAGTTACAGGCTCTACTTGCAACATAATAATTACAAATGATCTTACAACACATAATGTATAGGCGAACAGTAATATAGCATGTTGGGATCCAGAAAGAACTCCATGGCTTCATCTTACTTTTAGCAACCATCATTCTAGTGTTCTCCATCAACACCAGAAGGACGGGGTGCATTTTTTACTGATGAAGTCACCACATCTGTGGTTATGAACACTAAGTGCTCTGTGCTTCAACTCGCGCTCTCGCGTTGCCTTATTTCTTTCCCCATCTCCCACACAACGAAGAAGCGTTGCTTGCCTCCATACCAGCAAACACCTCGTTCATACGTGCAAACAAATAAGCACTCAGTGTGAAGGGGCATGGATGTTGCGAGCCCCTAACTGACTGCTGCCGCTCTCAAGTCCACCTCAAGTCCCATGAGGTTTGGGGTAGCAGCTGAGTGTTCAGTGATGTCTGCAATTATCCCGTGTCTAGACAACGTCTAGTGATGCACATTCTGCTCAGGCACAGCTCTATAGCAGAACAGGCTCGGAACACATACCATATCTTTTACATAAAAAGGTCAGCGTCCGGCTAGGGGGAAGAAAGAAGGACCCAAATTAGAGTTGTTGTTCGTGGATCTCAAATGCAAATTTGGGGAGTTAAAGACAAATACAACAAAGTATTACATGCAAATATATTGTGAATTTGTATGAAATTCATTGAAATTTTCTACGGCTTATGGTAATACACAGAATGTCGGTCAGAAATTCATACAAAAACATGTTCATATAAAATGCGGGCATTTTATGATGTGGAAAAAAGAGAGTTTGATTCCCTAAAATTCAGCCAGATTTTTGGCTCCCACATATTAGTTGGTGCCCATGTGGCACACAGCTGCACACGATCAATCAATTACCAGAGCTGGGCAATCCGTCCAAGGGGCGCAATGGTCCGATCCTCAAGAAGGGCTGGATGCCCATTTTTGGGGCGGGGGGCGAAGGGTGACAATTTTAAAAAACAGGTTTGATTACAAGAGGGGGTGGGTGGGGGGGGGTGCAATACCACAGACAGAGAGAACAGAGGGGAAGTCAAAGCAATAACCCACTTTGGTTTGATGAAACACTTGCCACCATAATAAGGCCATAATAAGGTGCTCTTCGCATCTCTCTCGCGGCGGCGTCATGTACGTCATGGGCTTTTTTTGGTGTCCGACAATTTTTGAATAAGACCGGAGTGTTGAGGCCGGATGGGTACCGAGATAGCGGCCGGATGGCGGGGGACTGACTAGCAAAGAAGGGTCAAGTGCCCAGCTCTGCCAATTACCCGTACAAAATAAAGTTCTCCTGAATCTCTCCTTTTCATGTTGAAAGCACACCTATGTTAGGAATAGATTTTTAACCTCCACAACCTTGGACAAGAATGCAAAGTTCTCAAAGGATGTCAAAGATGAGATTGTTGACATGCTTAGGCTAAAAAGGTTTACAAAACTATTAGCAAAAGTCTGTTGGCACAACTTTTCCAAAGTAGAAGACCCAAAACCACCATTATTCTCCTTTGGTGCCAAATATAGTATCTTGCCTGCGACTCCCTGGCCACATAACTCGTCTCCAGGAGATGTTGCTGAGATGTCTCCGCAACCGGTGGAGATTCGGGCGGTCATCAGGTCACCAACTAGTCTCCAGGCAAGTGAGATCCTGTAGGCCCCTAAGGGAGCGGCTTGAAAGTACACCGCACAAACTTGTTAATGAGGTGAAAACGTTTCAGACCACAGTCACCGTAAAAAACAGTGATGGGTTGAAATCTAAAAGAGCAAGAAATAGGGATGTAAGGATTCATTGAAAATCGATTTAATATCAAAATAATCTGCTCAAAATATGCATTGAAATAAATAAATAAAATAAAAGAATCTATTTGCACGCCATGTTAGCCAGAGCCATTCACACGTTACTTAATATGATGTGAAACTCCCTTTCTTAGCACAGCGAGGATAAATGAGCACTTAAAAGTGAAGCATGTAGTGGCTGATGTCCAATTTACTTTAAAAAATAAATATTGAATCCAAATCCGGAACTGAAAATCTAATCCAATCAGGGCTTGAGTGAATTGTCCCATCCCTAGAGAGAAAGTTGCATCTCCTCAAGAAGGCAAATGTGTAGGCTCGCCTTAAATTTGCCAGTGAATGTCAAAATGACTAAGAAGGCTTGATCTCTTTGGCCTCATCTCACCCCGCCGTACTTGAAAGATGACAAAATTGTCAGTATGACCCAAAGGATCTTCCAAACCATTACCACAGTCAAGCATGGCGGTGGAAACCTGGAGTCATGGAGTGCTCTAAGTCAGTCTCCAAATGCAGTTGACCAAATAGAAAACCTGCAGAGACAGCTGAAGATTCACGTTTCTAAACTGCAGCCAAGTAACTCGAAGGACTTAGATAATTTGTTTAAAGAGGTTGGAGAATTGTACATCATCACAATGTTTGAGACAGAATGCTTATTAAGACTCCAGGTTGTGAATATTTGGCAGTCAGGAGAAATTTCAGGAAAAACCTAAAATGCTCTAACATTTTAGGTGAATTTATAATCTGACGATTTTCAATTGTTCAGTGCTTCAGCTCTCTAACAAGGAGTTGACAAAATTCACAAAAAGAGTTTGATTCATGAATTGACCAATACGTTTGGTTCAATTCAAGTGTCATCAGCAGGTTGCAACAAAGACCAGGAGAGTCACAGAAAGGCATAGACGTGGATGCCTTTTTTTGCATTACATTTGGAAGTTTAGAGAAGGTCAAATTAAGTTCGCCTGTCAGCAGCATTTTGCATTTTAGGTTCTTCCTGAATTTTCAGCCAGAGCCTACTATCCCCTTACTTATTTACTTACTTATTCTGAGTGTGTTTATCATATTTCATTTGTTGGCAAAGCAATTTATCATGTCCCAAAAAATTACAATACATTGCACCAAAGATTTCCTTTTGTGTCAATAATATTTTTCAAAATTCCAATCCAGTGAAACGTTAGTCATTCACTTGCTTTTTTGGGAGTTAAAGTGTTTTCTATTTGCTGAATGAATATAGTCTGTCGAGAAATGCTTGACAGTGATGAAGAATATTTTCCATACTCACTGATTTTCCTCTTTCTTTTTTTACATTTTGAAAATTAGTCCAATTCATGATCTTGTTGACAGTTTTAAGAAACACAATGTTCCTTCATTCTAATAGCTGGTGGTATAAGTTTGAGTCAATCAACTTTAATGATTTGAAATACATGATCCAATCTACCACTGCAAACTGCAAAACCAGAATTAATGATAGCAACGTGTTGTGTGTCATACTTATCAATATCAAATAATCAGTACCACAGGAAACGAGAGAGTAATATTTTGTGGTCAACAAGTTTCACTTAAACTTTATAAATCAGAGTGCTATACTTTCTTTCGTACACAGTAAATATAATAAGAAATGTCAGAGATCCATTGGAAGACTTTTAAGAATAAATTGTCAGCAATAAAGAACGAGTTTATTTGCCCCACAGAAGTCTTTTGCACTTAGCGCTACGACATTAACTTTTAAATCCAATTTTTTTTTGGTTTAAATCAAGATCTAATGGTGTCCAGAAGTCTATCTGCGAAGAGTACCATTCGAGAAAATAAAGGCGGTGGGAAACATGCAGGGGCTTGAATCAAAGGTTGTACGTACGTTATGGGCTGCAGTGTAAGAAAAGGCTGTGAGAGAACAAGCAGGTGTGGAGAAAAGACCCATGGGCTTCAGGGAGGGAAGAGATCAATAACTAATTTCAGTACCAAGCTTCACCCGCACTGTTTTCCAATAAATGCTGGATGGAGAGCACATACTTGGCCCCCGCCCCACCCCACTATCTCGATTCTATCACCTTCTTCAAGCTGGCAGTGAAGACTGTGCAAGGAGGCTACTTCATTCCGTTTTAAACCAAATATGTGACTGTTGATAGCATGGATTAAGCTTCTACAGCTTGACACGGTGCGAAACGCTAGCCAGCGTTGCTATTTCCGTGCGCTTCCCATATGTCATCTCTGTATCTTTAAAAGATTGTGCTTCCTGCAATCCCCCTCCCTTCCTCTCTTTCGGCCAGGGCCGGTGTTGAGGTTTTGTCAAGAGTATGCAGGGAGATTGAGGCAGACAGGAGAGTGAAGCGTGTGTCATGCAGGGCTGCTGCTGCTGCTGCTGCTGCTCTTCTCCTCAGAGGCTGTGACCTAGATAACCAAGAGGAGCTGAAGCGCCTGCAAGCCTTGGAGCCACTCCAGCCTCAGCAATGTCAGGAAGGGGTTAGTTGTGTAACACAATGTCCTATTTAGTTTGCTTGTCACACACATGGAAGCAAGCACCATATAGCGTATGGAACCTATGTACAACCCTACGCTGATTCTCATATGTGCCGTTGACAAAGAGGAGATGAACGGGATCTGAAAAAAGGCGGGACGGAAATAGAGGACAGAAATCATCCCTAAACGCATCCAAATTTAAACATAAGCATTAAGAATGCTTGGTCAAACTTTCCATGCCAGGAGCTAGTGCAGCTACCCGCACACTGTGAAGCCACCCAAAGTACAAGCTTCTATGGGTCACTCCCGCTGCACCTTTGCAGTCGACAGACTTGAACCCTTTACACTATGATGGTTGGGGTGAACAATAACAATGTTTAGTTATCTAGGCACTTCATGTGTGGCTCAAACATGCACACCAACGTCCCCAGAGTCATGTTGCATTCTCACCGCTCAGTTATAAATTAATATGCTGAATCAATTTTGACTCACACTACAGTTTGATCACCAGTCTGTGACTTTTTATTAGTCAAACTTCAGTTTAAGTGGGAAGAAAACACATTTCACATCACAACCACCTTGAGGAAGTAAGTCAATACAATGGTGGGAGAACTTTTAACAGGCTGCAGCCTAAAAACCTCAAAGAGAAATACTGCCATCTGGTGACATTTACAAGGAATTGCAGCCAACCTCACATCAGAGACACAGAATTTTTTTATCGCGTCAGAAATGTGATGCTACAACAGATTAGCCTTTTGAAACTTGCTGTAAACACAATTGAAAAAGTAAAATAAAAATCACAGATAATTAGATCTGAGCCACACGCCTCAATGGTTTGTAGGTGTTCTGTTGTAGTTGATGATTAATGTGCAGCTGCTTCACATTAATTTATGCACATTACAGAAAGTAAAAAAAATTGTGACACGGCAGATGATCAGCTCTGGCTTTGCCGCGACTTAAAAGAGTCCCAACCGGGCTTTGGCTTATATGTGCGTTCAGGAAGAAGGAATTCTTTAAGTCTGTCTGGTAATGGCAAAGCATCGATTCTTTCTTCCAGTGGCCAGGGCTGGAGTTGGCCCCTTATAAATGCCCTGCAAAGGCACTTGAGAGCAGCAGGGGACGTATCACGCATCACCTCCCGGTTGTATAGATCTCGTATAGCTGGCGCATATGGGTGCGGGTGGTGTCCAAATGTAAGAGCTCCCATCCTGGAATACAGGCTCGATGTGGGGTAGTTCACTCTTGCTCGGTCCAGCAACAACTCGGCTTGCTCAAGGAGTTTAGAGGCATAATTGGGATCTGAGCAGTGCCGCAGGGCTGTCTGAAGCCGCTGGAAAATAATTGTGTATGCTTGCCAGCAGTAGTCACTGTTGCAACAAAATAAAGAGGCTCCCCTCTGGATGAGGAGCACAGCCAGGGGAAAGAGCAGGTCAAAGTGCTCCAGGCTTGTTTGGGTCAGGGAGGACTCGCTGTCACCACAGCTGGGGTCCACACCATGGGACAGTAGTAAATGTGTGGTTTTCAGGCAGAATTTACCCATCTCGGCGGCATCCTCTGCATTGGCGTCAAGCGCCTCCTTGACCAGAAACACCAACAAGGACGCAACTGTTTCGCCATCTTCAGTAACAGCTTTGACATCAGCACCTGTGCAGAAGGTGCAGATTCTTGGATTAAGGTTTCCTATCTTTTGCTCTGACAATATCTGGTTTCAACTTTGTTACTATTTTGCTATTCCATTACAGCTTTAGCAACAGATCGACAATGTTTTTTGTTTGCACAGCCCTAATTTGTCACTTTCATCAAAGGAATGGTAAAATTTTTGGGGGTAATAAATAAAAGTGCAAACATCAGTGGCATCACATTTCCAGAAAAAAAGGTTGAAGCTGATTAAGTATCGCATGTATGTAGACATATTGGACATTTTGGACAACTTCACATGTTCCTGTGACGTCACACGTGCTGTACATGAGACTGTTCTTTTCGAACGCGTTTATTGGTCTATTGTGTCTATAGTGTTTCCATAATTTAGATATCACTCCAACCGGTTTCATGTGCTACCTTTGAGGAAGGGGGTGGGGTGACTGACATTAACAGCGCAATGGCTGACAATGCAGTGAGCTTCGATCTATTCCAGAGGTATTCAATTAAAAGTCACAGAGGTCCACGACGAAAATTAAAAAGTTAGAAGGTCCGAACCAAAGTCCAACTTCCCGAAATGTCTAGCCTATGTTCACATTTTTATATAGTTTCAATATTTAGTCATTTTCAACAGAGCGCACTTATATTCTAAATATTTAGCAATGCTCCCATTAAACACTTTTGCCAGTCAAAGAAATATAAGGCGTTTATTTCACATTCAAGAAAATGTGGCTCCAAGAATTTAAGGGTGCCGCTTCCAGAAAGAAACTGTAAAATATCTCCTGCAGAAATATATCAAGTTCTAAACATTGAGTTAACACCTTTTACCTTTTTTTTCATAAATCAAAGAGTTATCAGCCTAAAAAAACGGAAAGCCTAATTATCCAAGTAAACCAGGTCAACATGTTTAGTACACAATCAATAAAAATGGCTGTCCTCATGAAAAACTAATTCAAAATGAGCTTTGACACCACTTTTTCTTTTGAATATTTTTTTTAACTTCTCTTAATGAGAAAAATGAGTTTGTGACTGCCCTGCCAGTGATTTAAATCTGGGTTGGAACGGAGTCAAGGCCATTGGGATTTGGTAGATTATTTCACACATCTGGGCTTTGTGTTTTCCTTTAAATAATGTTTGTGCAACCGTATTTAAGCACTCCTTCACAACTTCCCCATCACTTGAACGTTTTTTTATGTTTCCCCAAAATCCATGATACTTATACTGAATATTTGTTTGCATGCCGCTGGGATGTAAACGAAAATGTAAAAATCTGTTGTACTGCACTCGAAGTTCGATGTTTTTGAGCGCTCACCTCAAACGTCAGCGGATGACTGTGCACAAAAGGGCGGTGATTTGTCTCGTAGTGGCGCTTCGCAATGTTGCGACGGTTTCGGAGCATATGATGCACACTGGTTTTGAATTGGCAGCAGCCAGATCGAAACTAAATTCCTCGTCCATTCATTTAAAACAACACGCATCGACCTCGCTAACCTTTTAGCAAGGCATACTGTCAGCAGCACTCTCTTCCGGTCTGCTGCGCAATTGGCAGTGGATCGTAAACAAAAGATTTGATTGGCTCAAATCAGTGATGCCTTTTCCGCATTTCCTAGAATTGCAGCGCAAATGTTTGCGAATGCGCCCTGAAAATAATTCATCATCGATTGGCCATGGGTCCGGTCCGAACCATCCCGTCCGCCATTTGGTGATGCCTGATCTATTCTATCACAATGCTACATCCTTTAAAACGGAACCGATCATCAGTAATAAAAATGTATGTGCGCAAGTGTAGGCATGTGAGAACGTTTCCATCAAAATATTAAACTCAGAATATTTTGAATGATCGTCACATGGTAAGGTTATTGTCCATATTAGCCTTGTCGCGTGTCAACAATCTGTCACGTCACAAAAACATTTGTCAGCCAAACTTTTGTGGATATGGATACAAATATGATAAACAGTTTAAAAATATTAGAACTAAACTTGCCAGCTTTTGGAAGACAGAAACATCAGAAGCATTGCCTTATTAACATACATATGCAAATTAACTCAGAGTTAATTTTTGGTAGAGAATTCAGTCTTGTTTATGTTTCAAAAAGGTGTGTGAGTACATCATCAAACGCTCTTCTTTGATATTGTTTCACTAGAAACAATAATTGGTTAGTAAACAGGAAAAAATCTTTTGTAATACACTTTAATAGAAAAATACATTTCATCTGATTATCGGAATAATCGATGGAATAATCAATTCCACAATTATTCAATAGTGACAGCTCTTGTACCTATTTCACACTAAATAAGTCAGCACACGGAGGAAAGCAACTCTTGCTAAGTCTTCAGAATATATCATTATGTTTATGTTTTTGAATGAATGAATAAGAAAGAAGGTTAAGCGATAATAGGAAAGGGCGGTAAATACCTCTTTGAAGGAGAAGCTGGATGTTCTCTGTGTTGTTGATGGTTAGTCCATCGCTGCTTGCCAAAGCATGAAACAAGGGGGTTTTTCCTTTAGAGGCAACATAAAAAAATCACTTGTATACAAAAGTCAATTTGTAATTACCCTGTTTACACGAGACAAACAACAAACGAGGTGTTTTTGGGAATAAAATGCATATTATCAAAATCGGGTCTCAAAGTGGTCGTTTTGAAAATGCTGGCTGTTCCCAGGGCTGCATTTGTGCATATGTTGCTCAAGATAAAAAGCTAGATTAAGTTTTGACAAGTGTACAGTGTACAGCAGATATTCACTACTTCGATAACTCAAATTCTCAACCTACATATGAAGTGAGTAGACAAAAAATATGCTTGTGGGAGGACAAGCAGTTGGTGCACTTGTGAATCACTTTGCAAATAACATTATCTTCAAGGGGTTTTGCAGCTTTATGTAAATGTGCAATATTTTGATAACGTATCTATCCAGAACATTTCAAAAATGCAAATAAACCAAAAAAAAAAGTCAAAATGAATGCACCTCCTTTATCCATTGCATTCACATTGGCACCCAAATCAAGTAACGCAAGCAGACAGGGCAAACGGTCCGAGTCCTCACTGGCAAGATCCAAGGGGCTGCTCTCATAAATCTAAAGGGTGATAAGTTAAAGTTAAAGATTTTTAGGGGGAGGGACAGCAAAAAAAATAAAAAATAAATAAAATAAAAATTTTATATATATATATATATATATATATATATATATATAAAATTTTTATTTTATTTATTTATTTTTTTTTTTGCTGTCCCTCCCCCTAAAAATCTTTAACTTTGACCATGTATGTATATATATATATATATATATATATATATATATACATACATGGTCAAATAAGGGTCAATGGCACAATTATAAAATGTCGTTCTCAAATTGGGGTTTAATTGCAAATGTAATTAATCGTTCAGGCCTAGTATCAATATTCTATCACACCTGTCCTCATTACTGAGGCGGCTGAGCTGGAACCTCACTTAGGTGACTCTTTGCGAGAGTTGAGGTGCACTCTGAACTGGTCACACAGTCAAACACAAGTCACATACTGACAAAACATTAACATTCGTTTTTGCTATCACTAATTGGATGTTGCGGGGTCTCGCCTCATTAATATGATGTCTTCACGATATATAACGTCATACCACCCAGCTCTACTCCTCAGTTAATTGCAGTGCAGTTCTATGCCACTGTAATCCATTACTGCAATAATTAACACACTAAAACATTTTGTACAGCGCTGGTATTGCATTTGATTTGCTACATAGACTATATATGAACTCATTATTTGACTTACCCGGTCTCTTTTTTCTATGTCAGCTTTGTGCTCGATGAGCATTTTCACCATGTTTGGTCTATTTCTCAGAACCGCTATATGCAGTGGATTGTAGAACGACACTGGGTCTGAGCAAGTGAAGAAAAAAAACATTCATTTAAGAATGCGTTGCCTTCTCTAAGTGAGAGTTTTTGCATCACGTTTACAGTGGACACTGGCTATTCATGCTGGCAAGGTTGAGGGAGTTACTTTAAAAATGTATTGCAACATAGTTACTCGTCAAATGTTAAAAATGTAGTTAGGAATGTAATCCAAGTACCATAATATAAAAGTTATGTCACTTGAGGAGAAGTGAGTACCCACAATTCAGCTCCAAAGCACAAGAACTGGAAGGGAGACATGCGAACCACTTGTGAAGCATGTTACAGACAGACAAACAGACAGAAAATAGATGTGCTTGTGAAAGGAGAAGGAAAAAAAAAAAGGTCTGCTTCACGCATGCCCGACCTACCCTCACAAGTTAGAACAAGCACTAGTCATGTGGAAAGGTTTGCGAACCCAGGAAACTTGCATATATATATTTTATTTTTGACAGTTATTATTAATAAACCCAGGAAAGAAATGCAAATATTTGATGAAACAAAGGACATTTGTACATGGTCTACTCCACACTTTACAAGGGAAGTTTGTCAGAATTACCTCTATGTGCAGAAGGAGACACAGGGAGAGAGAGGCATGTGAAAAAGAAATCATATTCTTTTATTTTCCAATAATTATATCCCTGGGGAAAGATGGCTTTCACAGCTAAAGTTTGCTACCCCCTGCCGTGCAATGTAGTTCACTAACAGCAGACTTACGGTATGCTATCAAAAGAATATAGACAATAAATGTACTTATACGCGCCATTTTAAGTTTTTTGAAGTAACTTGACAAAGCCAGTTTAGTTTACAATTTTAATAGAATTTGTCATGTTCATTCTTTGCCAATTTTGGAACTCCAGAGAAAACTGAAAGCTGCAGTCAAAAAAAAAAAGATATGCTTCTGTTTGTACTGTTTCATATGCTGAAATCAATTGTCGGATTGGCCACGATATTGCATTTTGTCTTTAAAAACCCAAGATATTTATTGAATACCAGAGCTGGGCAGTTCATCCGGCTCTTCGGCCCAGCCGAACGCACATTTTTGGGGCGGGGGACGGGGCGAAATGGGGTCAGGGGCTAACAATTTTTCTGAATAAGGTCGGAGGGTTGAGGCCGGAACGGTACAGAGATTGTGACCGGAGGGCGGGGGACTGACTGGGAAAAAAAGGGTCAAGTGCCCAGCTCTGATGAATATGCACTTTCCAAAATTTGAAGACACTTAGAGAGATGACGGAAAACATGGAAGAGCAGTCATATATACACTCACCTTCAAAATTAAGATCTGCTCTGTACCGCAGAAGGACGTCAGCAGCCTCCACATGTCCTCGCTCAGCCATCTTCAACAGAGCATAACTGATCACTTGCATAAACACTTCAGATTGGGACTCTCGCTCCAGCAGCTCCATTAAAGAACCGCACATGCGTCTCTCATTTTCTGGTCTTCTGTGTCAGGAAACAAAAGGAGAAATACAATTATGGCATATTTTAACTGCGTAAGATGCTGCTGAGATACAAGAACCATTTCAGAAAGTTATTTTTCATTATTTCAAGGTCTGCAAACCTGTTCTCGAGACTATCGTCTACTTCTTCGAGGCCGATCACACTCATGACAGCATCCAACAATCGCTGATACTCATAACTGAGCCTTCGACTTCCGTGGGGGTAAGGCATGGCTCCTCAAATGCTTCAGGCAGTGTTTCCCAACCTTCAGAGACCCACCGTGTATTGTTGACATTAGGGAAAAAAACTAATAAAAAAAAAGTAAAAAAATATAGAAATGGTGATGATGATTTATTCACAAATTTACTTTGTGTGACATGTGAGTCTGTATAGTGGAACACTGAGCTAGAATTCGGCTGTATGAAAAAAAGTCCGCCTGTCGGGTAATAAATAAATAACACAAAATAAAGCATCAGTCGAGAAATGAATGCATGCATTTTAAAAAATGCCTTTTTTTAAGGGAGGTAAAATCGCAACCAACAGCCTGGCCGTCCTCCTTTTTATCAGTTGTCCCAATTATAACTCATGTCCAAGTGTCAAAGTCGCATACCAGATACGATCTTGATAACAGAGACGCCCTTCTCAACTTGACTGCGAACCTCACCGAATTTCAACCTTCCATATTGTAGCACGTTACAAAATTCATTGGTCATCAAATTAGTAAATTCTTGCCTCGTTAGGTGTTTTCTTTCTGTTGTATGGCCTAATGAAATGTTGAAAAAGCAGTCATACTGTCATAGTCCCAAAACTGGACTAGCAATAAACTAATTTGATGGGCGACCACCTGCAGTCGCCTCTGCCGTTTTGAAAACAGGAAATGTCCATCGCTCCATTCACGTTTTGGTCCCGGTAGAAACACAATACTGAAATTATGTTCCGAGTCGCCCTTCAATTTTAACGCGCTTACAGTTATGGATCAATATCAAATGATTATAATGATACAATGAAGATATAAGCAGCTTTCTATTAATCACACGAGTTGCACAATTTACATATTTGCAGACACAAGTGCATAAATTATTGTCACTAAAAATTAAAGGCATTACTCTCTAGAACAGGTTGTCAAAGTCATTTTTAGCTTAGAGGCCACATGGGGAAAAATCTTTCTAAAAAAATATTTCTAAAAAATTACCAAGTGGGCCGGACTAGTAAAATCAAGATCCATAACATAAAATAATTGGCATCAATATTACGTGTATTGTCTCCATTTGCATGATGTCCTGGTATTACCAATAAGTGAATGTGTCATATTTTAAACATTAAAACGTTTGATACTTTGATTATTCATAGTGAAATTGAGGCTTCTGCTATATTACCCTTAAGGCACTAGATGGCAATATTGAGCTATGTTTTCAAACACCTTGAGAAGTAATGTCGTGAGCTACTCACTATCGTTTCAAACACCTTATGGTCGTAATCAGAACAAGCAAACATGACTAGGCAGATTTTACAAAAAGGTAAGAAGGAGGAGGGTGGTCGCCCGGATGCCCACGGTTGCCCACCGATCGACAGGATGTCGCCACTCACTATCTTTTGAAACACCTTGAGGCTGCTGCAGGCTTGGAGGGTGTCTATGGCCGGCGTCTTGCCCGGACAACCCCCCAAGCATGCACAATACCATGTTTAAACTTATGTCGCTGGGAATATGTCCAGACATGTTTGCAAAAAGGGCAAATATCAACCGAATAAACATATTATTCAAAGGTAAAAACAACGCCTGCTCTTTTCAACCCATGTTATTTCAATTATTTCATTTGGTTATATTTATTTAAATAGAACATTTCATTGGATGCTATATATACTTCAGATATTAAAATATGAATGACATAAGTACAGTTTGGGATGGGGACACACGCACGCAGGGAACACATTGTTTTTAACATAAGAAGCATACAGTTTGGGAGGGGGGCTTGGCCCACACGCACGTAGGGGACACATTGTTTTTACTACTGAGGGCAATCAGGGGAGGGGGGCTTGGCCCACACACACACACAACGTCATCACAATTTGAAAAAGCGTAATTCTGTAGGCGGGGCCCACTTCGACAAAAGCGTAATTCTGTAGGCGTGGTATTAACGCTTCAAGGGCAGGGAATATGTATATATTTTTAAATAGGTGGCTGGAGATTGGATAGTTTGAACACAGGGGGCGGGGATAGCGGCCATTTTGGACAAAAGCGTAATTCTGTAGGCGGGGACAAGGAGACAAAAGCGTAATTCTGTAGGAGGGGTTATGACGTCATCAAAATTTGAAAAAGTGTAATTCTATTATCTCTGAGAAGGTTACAGTTCCTGTCCTAGCACCCTCTTTGCACATTCCTTTCACTCTGACATTTTTTCTTTGCATTCTTGTACACAAATGTACATCAGAATGTCAGTTACATTTTTTTTGAGGGATTATGAAGATAATAATAACGTAGTTTAAATGAATAATCAGGATTTCACCTTTTCCAAACTAGGTCCAGATATTTCTGAAGCCTGCCAAAGACATCTGGTGAGGTATAAATCCATTTTTAATTCTTGGGTAAATCTCTGTCCAGTCATAGTCACAAATACCCCAACAGAAGGTGACATTGCACATTTTTGTCGCAGAAAAGCCAAGGGGCCTATTTCAGTACTTCATTGTCGTGTATAACACGGTAAGTGTTAGTATGTTTCAATCTGTATTTATGCCACTGTTTCATTCACGTTTGACTTCAACTCGGAATTTTATTTATAATAAGCTATTGGTCCATCGGAACCAACTAGTATGGTAGTTAATGTTTTTTTCCATTATTAAGATTAAGATCAGCAATTAAATGCGTTACACTGTTGAACTTTTGCCTACAAAGTAATTTTGGTCTTAGCGCTGGAGTTAACCAGAAAAATGACAAGAGAAGGACCA
The DNA here is from genome assembly GCF_059441095.1 of Idiotropiscis lumnitzeri. Lineage (NCBI taxonomy): Eukaryota > Metazoa > Chordata > Actinopteri > Syngnathiformes > Syngnathidae > Idiotropiscis > Idiotropiscis lumnitzeri. The sequence goes on from NC_142391.1 coordinate 37,981,635, forward strand.
CGGCAAATAGACTCTTTATTTAAATTAAAGCTTCATCAATGAATGCAAAAATATGATCAAATTTGTTTGCGACAAATGATTGAAGAGAGTCCATCCTTAACTGGTTAACATATCATCTTGAGGATGAAAAAAGTGGGGCATCAGACTGTTATTTGTTCCGTAAGTGATATCCATGACCCACTACATGTCTGATTATCAGATTACTACGAGTAAAATTAGATTTTTTTTCCCCTAGAACTTTCAGTCCCCTTTGGTTTATTTTGTTGTGTAATCAAATGTACATATAGACATGGGATAGACTCAATGCTGAGCTTTACAAAACCACAAAGCATTCTGCCCAATAAAAATACAATGTGTAATTTGTTGTGAGAGACTGACACGAGAAGGAGACTTTAATTGTTGCAATTGCAAATGCAAAGTACTTTTGAGATGTGATAACACGTACGGTAGCTCTTGAAATGGTTGCACACTTGATTGAAAGTGGCTAGAGAAGCAATGGAGAGGTGAATGTGGAGGTAGAGAAGTGATAATAGAGCAGGGCAGCATTCTGGTTTGTTTCTGCTTAGTGCTGTGAGAGAGATTTTGAATTATCAGACCAGCAAGTCCAGGCCTAATATCCTTTTGTGTTGGGTGCATATTGCTGAATGAAGATTGTGGCGGGAAATAATCAGCCCTTTTAAAGGTCAGTTGAAGTTAAGGACACATAAAGTAGACCATGGCTGTGGCTGATAAGACATAAATGTCTCTGGGAGGAAGACTTAATTGTCTTTCATGGTTACTTTCCTATTGGGCAGTGAGAATAATCAAAAGGAAGGTGCAGAGAAAATAATTGGCAATTTATCATTCATATGATTGGCTCACGATCAGTTCATGATATACCTTGACTGTCGCGTTAAGTTAACTGGGATAGGCTCTACCTCTCTCATGACCCTAATGAGCAAAATGGATGGCTGAATAATTGGAAAGTACATTTGCTTTCAAGTTTCACTCATTCTTTGTATTTAGAACTAAAAGAAATGTATACATATTCTAGGTAAGTATACATATCGTGAAATAATGTTTATCTCTTCTTGGTGTACTCACATATTAAATAATTCAGTTTGTGTGCCATGAGCTATGATTTTGTATAAATAAAAAGGTTAATTATACGTCCAATGACGGCATAGTGGTGTAATGGCTGGCACATCTGCCTCACATTTCTGAGGTTGGGGGTTCAATTTTGGGCTCTGCCCTCCCTGTGTAGAGTTTTGCCTGTTCTCCATGTGCTAGCTGGGCTTGCTCCAGTTTTTCCCCCACATTCCAAAAGCATCCACGTAAGGTAGTTTGAAGACTCTCAATTGTCTTTAGGCGTGAATGTTAATGGTTGTTTGTCTATATATGCTGTGTGATTGCCTGGCGACCAGTCCAGGGTATATCTTCCAAAATTATTTGGAATAGGCTCTGGCACACCCAAGACTGTAGTTAGTAGGATAAGGGGAATGTGGCTTGGTGTATTTTCTGCCATCTAGTGGAAAAGCACTTAATTGTTCTGCCTATTTACTCTACATCACTGGCATTAAGTATTGTAAATGAAAAAAGACAAATTATATACTGTAAATAAATAAGTAATATCTGTAACAGTGAAGTAATATAATATGAATAGGCTTTCACTTGTACAGCACTTTTTAAGGTACTCAAAGAGCTTTCACACTCCACAATCACCGAGCAACTGGAGGTTAAGTGTTTTGCAAAAGGACACTTGATTAAATACAAAACCATCGGGTTGGAAAATTTACCACTCTACCAACAGAGCAATGCTGTCCGTAAAATAAAGTGAAAGCAGCAGTTATGGAGCTGTGGTGTTGTCTTCAACACTATTGAGAGTTGCGTGCATGTACAGTAAGCTTCAATCCAATATTTAGCCTTTGATTGTGTTGAGTGCTCAACATAAAAGTTGTTCACTAATAACTGTTTGATTGATTGAAAAAAAAAATAGTTGGATCCTATTACATTTTTTAAGTAGCTGTATAGGCTACTTCACAGACGGACACGAACAATCGGGGTGGAAGGCTGGCTCCAAGTGTCCATTTCACGGTAATTCGCGGTAATCTGTGATCATCCACCTGTCCACGGTGGTGTGCTTGCACTTCCTTATGAACTCATATGCTTTTTGTGATTTGATCTTCCTCACTCTAGCGAGTAAAATGTCAAAAACTATGTGCCTGGACAATGCTGAATTTAAAAGAAATTAGGGGAGCTGCTTCCATTGGCTAGGAAACAAGCAATCTGTGTTCACTCCCACAACAGCGCAAATGCCCCTTTGTGCCTAAAAACTCTACCCAGGCACAAAGTTAAGACCCTTAGTCTTATTTTTGCGCTTGGGTTCAACTCCAGTCACTGTCACGGTTCATTCACCTGACTTCTGTAGAGCCAGCATTGGTTCAATTACCACTCAGTGGCGGAGTGTAGATGAGGATGAAGGGTTCAAGGTTGTTGCCCTTATATGCGCCTTATGATTGACTGGCGAACAGTCCAGAACGTAAACTGCCTTTTGCCCGAACTCAGCTGGGTTATTTGACAGTGTCTCATGAACAGGATAAGTGGTAAAGGAAATGGACGGATAGACGGAGTTTAGTGCCAGTTTACAAGTAAATTTGTTAAATAATTTGCCTGAAAAAGTTCCCTTTAAGATTAAATTTGTCACAGGTTGATAAAACAAAGTCTTATCTACAGTAATTTAATGGTAGATGCCATCATTGTTGTTTGAAAGACTTCTAGCAGAAATAAGGCAGCAAATGGAAGGACAGACAATTCTGAGTTCTGACTCACTGCACTGTAGGCCAGAGGAAGGTCACTCGCTTTCTTCCTTCTGGGCATCAGGCTTGAAAATGAAGTGACAGACCCAGAGAGGCTGATAAGTAAATACAGTTTTAATAGCCTACGAATGGCTGGTGGAGATCTGCACAGGCCTGGAGGTGGGCAAGGCACAGAGGGCGACAGGGTATTCCACAGCAGCTATTATTAATGCTATCATAGATCAGATAGACCAAGAGTGAAGAATAAAAGGTTGTGATGAATCTGGGCCTCCTTGTCCCCAACCGACATGAGGAAAAGCTACTGTGGCTGGTTAAGGTCATGGATGAAGGATACCTCTCCAAAAGACTTATGGAATGATTCATTAGACTCAATACAAAGAACAGTAGGAGTGTATGGCCTGGGGGGTTACTGAAGGTCATAGGGTGAGCCATAGCAACTAAAAAAAGATATCTTCAATTAACCTTATGCAGTATTTTATTCGATCTGTTCATACATCCCAATAAACTAATAGCCTCCTTTTCTTTCTCTCTCACCATCAACCAATTAATCAAATTGAATACAGCATTATTGGGTGGGAATTGATTCCACATCAGCTGGACAAACGTCTTCCATGTGAACAACTGCAATGCACTCAGGTACTGTTCGGGATGTTTGGAGAAACCCACATTAACATCGGCGGCTGCCCAATGAAACCATTCTTCTGAATTCCGCAACTTGCCATGTAAATCGTCGGCACATGGCCGACTGGTTAGCACGATGGCCTCACAGTGCAGAGGTCGTGGGTTCTATTCCGACTCTGGCCTTCCTGTATGGAGTTTGCATGTTCTCCCCGTGCCTGCGTGGGTTTTCTCCGAGTACTCCGGTTGCCTCCAACATTCCAAAAACATGCATGGCAGGTTGATTGGACACTCTAAATTGCCCCTAGGTATGAGTGTGAGCGTGAATGGTTGTTCGTCTCTGTGTGCCCTGCGATTGACTGGCAACCTATTCAGGGTGTCCCCCGTCTACTGCCCGAAGAGAGCTGGGATAGGCTCAAGCACCCCCGTGACCCTTGTGAAGAGAAGCGGTTCAGATAATGAATGGCTGGATGCCGTGCAAATCTTGCCTTGACATCTGTACTGTATGTAAAGGTGAAGGACTCTACTTAAAGAGGAGTACCATCAAGTCTAAATGCTTAAGCACCACTTGTATTTGTCCTCATGGTCTTGAATTTTCTCTTCAAGTTGACCTTACCACCATAAGGCTGACTTGAGCGAGAATAACTGTCACTGTTTTAATTTTTAATTTTTTTTTTGAAGCCTGCAATCCGAGGATAATCAAATCCCTCACCGAGTCAGCCTTATTTCACTTTAAATATTTGTTCTGACCACGCCCATCACTCACTAATCACTTCTCTTCTGGACTGGTGCAACGGAATTGCTGTACGGGTGGCTTTTGCATGGTCTTGGAGCAGCTCCAGTATGTCGAGAACTCCACTGCCAGAGTTATCGCCTGCTCAAAGCCCTGGCAGCTCATCACCTCTACACTCGAACGCCTTCACTAGTCTTCAAAGTTCTCCTAATGACCTATAAATTCCTCCACATCAAGGCTTGGCCTCACCATAACATCTCCTCTATCTGACACCCCTTCACTGATGCTCATGCGATCATCTGATGCAAGCCTGCGGTCCATTCCAAGCACCAAATTTTAGACGTTTGGTGACAGCGCCACAGGTCTTACTTCTAAAATTTGAGATTCTGCTTCCCTAAACTCTCCTCAAACACCATATTTTCAACAAAGCTCAATAACGTGAATACACACACACACATGCACATAATTATTACAAATGTAATTATTGGAAAATGGAAATTTCACCCCAATTGTTTTTAATGCACTTGCACAAAGGTAAGTTAAGGACGCAAACATATTTTTGTGCATCCTGACCCATGTGGCATTTCCTTCTCTGGGTCGATCTCCAAGGCATGAGAGCTTCTAAGGCATCACAGACTTCAGACTTTTTTTTCCGAACATCAAAGTCTTCAGTCAGTCTTACGATCTAAATGCCACATCTGTTCACACACAATCTACTTGATGTCATACTTTCATGTTGCTGCTCCCAAAGAGCATGCCAGGTTTGTGCGGGTCCTTCTCGGACAGGAGATGGATGATGTACGTGTTTTTACAGCAGCCAACACCTCAGTAATTTGGCCTGGAAAATTTAATTTCCATATGGAAAGCCTCAAGGAGTTCAGACATTTTTTAATGACTTGCAGCTACACAATATGTAACCTAAGCCACCCGGGCACTGCATGTTGCTCTAATTGCTTTCCAGCTGTTCAGTGGACCTCAGTATGGCCTGGGTTTCAAGGGATTTATTGGATCGTCAGAAGGAACTATTTTTAAATGACTACATCAGCCCACCAGCTCACCATTAAAACGAGCAAGTGGACTTCTCTCCATCAACACTTTATGCTACTCCGACTTTTAATGCTTTTTGCAGAAAGTTTCCAGCATCAAATTGCACACATCTTGGCAGAAGCAGTACCTGTTTTCCTGAAACTAATTGAATGAAAACTCACCAAACAGATGTGTCCAAAGTAAGGTTGGAAGAAGAAGCACTTTGAGTCTGATATCATGGTTGTAGTTTCTAAAATGTCCTCTCATCCATGCATCCATCTTCTGTGCTGCGTATGCTCACTTTAGGTATTATTTGCAATGATGACAAATTTATTTCTATTGCCAACAATACTGTATACAATTTGCAACCCTTATATAGTAAATCTTAAATGTGATCAAAGGAGTCTCACAGGTCATATTGCAAGAGGAAGACAAAATAAAAATAGACACAGTGTTTGGAAAAGAAAAACATGAATTGGCTCAACTTATCTGATATTTCTATAATGAATGCTTTTGTCATCTTCCATTATTCTTTTACATCGAAACAACATTTTGGTACATTGTTAAATAGGCTGATTATAAAATTAAACCAAAAACTAGTTATTTCTTTTCGACATTTTCTTTTTCTCACAAGTATAAACCAATTCTTTTTTGGTGTCTCGTGCAATGATGATCCCTACAAAATCGCTTTGTGGATTTTTAAAACATCACCAAGGTGCCCACTGATTTGACATTTTCCCTAAAATTCCAAATTATTACGATTATTCGAAGATTTTGTGGAAATATGATTTATGGGCTAAAACAGAACATTTAATCCTATGATGCATTATGATTAAGACATTGAATGCAATAAAATAATCAAATAAATCAGTATTAAAATGCATGCAGTGACTTTCTCTTGTTCACACAGGTCTCATCTGTTGACTTCCTCACCTCTTTGTCATGATAACCACGATGTTATCAGCCAGAGCGCTTGGACCCCACTTCGGATGTCAGTTGAGTAGTCACAGCACAAGGGGTCGCTCGTACCCTCCAAGAAGTGCACGTTCATTTCACTTGGCGGGACAAGTTTACAATCTCCTCATAAAAGACACAGAGGCTCAGCCGGTAATATTCCAAATGAGTGAGCGTTATTAAATGACTCCTGACAACAAGCGGATTGAATTGTATTTTAATTCCATGTGATGCACGAATACGTCACTATTGTATGGAAGACCTGGCCTGCGTGTGTGAGTGAGTGTGCGTGCGCGTGTTTGTGTGCGCGTGTACGTATTTGTATTTATTCGTGGAGAGCTAGCCCCCTTGATGTGTGTCAATACAACTTACTATCCCCGCTATTGGCTTCTTTCTCTTTTCTCGACGAGTTTTGGCCAATAACCTGCCGGCACACGCACGCTGCACACGCACGACGTTGTGTTGAAGTCGGACTTTCGGAGAATATTTGAGGCACCTGATGTCAAAGTGGGTTGGAAGCGGCATTTGAATTCATCTTTGCGTCGCGTACAGTGCGAGCAGCTGGAGTTCTCATCCGGACTTGAAAGCTTTCATGGGATCGGGATGATATGCAGTGTTTGGACTTGACTGTCTTCTTTTTTTTCCGGGGGAGTGCAGTTTTTTTTTTCTGCAGCCTACGAAAGACGAAGTGATGCTTTGAGGGGACGCCATTCAACACATTTCTCACATTTTGCTTTTTTGGGACACGTCACCGTGATCTTAAATATGAAGCCAGCATTTAATCCATTTTTATTTTTTTCGACATGATTAAAAGAGCCGCAAAGTTCCCTCTCTTCATATCCAAGTCAAAGAGGACGACAAACAACCCAACAACAAAGGCACCGTTTATAAAGGTTTATTTTAGAATTATTTTGTTGAGCATTTTTGCAGAACTTGAACAATTTTGCAGCGTTTGCTCCTTTTTTGTCACTTTTAAAAGGATGCAGCAAACGCACCTTTTTCCTTTAAATTAAGACCTTCTTCCTTGATTTTATTTTGGGGTGAGTTCCGCTCGCATCACTCCAAGAAACATGTTGCATATCCTTGTGCAGCTGTCTGTGGTGTTACTTTTGAAAGGTAAGGACGTTTTCAACCTTCCATCCATCTTTCACTTTGAACACATGACTTATTAAATGTGCCAAAGAAACAAGGGTGAATGGTAGTGATTGTGACATTTTATCGTTGCAGTAACGCACATTAGGTACAGTGCGACATCCCAGTAGATTTTCACCTGTCTGGTCGCTGTGGAACTATTCTAAATAACATTCGTCTCATGAATATTTCAATTTAACTGCGCTTCTGAGCTTTACACAAGTTTTAGGCTTTAGTGCATCTACAGTGATGTCTGAATTATACGTACTTTCTTGGGAAATGTTACTTTCAGCGTAAGAGACCTTCAACTTAAATCAAACATCACTGAATGAGGGAGGGGAAAAAAATAACTTTAATGTTGGAGTTTGTCCCAGTACGGTTCTTGCTGACTTTGCAAATTTTTGTTTCATGACCATGAATCAGTTGTTGCCCCAAAGGCACTGGCAGTTTTAAACAGGCTGAACGCAGAAACAGCTCTAAGGGCAAATAAAGTCCTGTCATCTGTGCAAAGACTTTAATCCATCAATTAAGTGGAACATATGCTTTGTTTAACATTTTGACTATTATTCATTTATTTTTTTAACGTTATTTCCTGACTGTGTATTTGTTTACAGCAAATTGATGAACCACTGACCAGCATGTGCAAATGCTTCCGCTCTTATTTACATTCACAGCCAAAACAAAGTTCAGTTCTTACATTAAAATTTAGATCTATAGTCAAATCTAAATAATCTAACTGCATCTGACATGTCAAATGTCTGCATCCACCTTGAGAATGCTCTGGTCTTCACAGTAGAAGACTCAGGTTTGACAGCTCGAGTATGATGGGGGCTGACTCAGTGTTTATTAATGATGTTTGCCATAGTTCAAGGCCTCGCAGTAGCAATATTGTATGATCTTAATTGACACGGTGTGCCATAAAGCTGCAGGGCACCACTTCTCACTAGATAGTGATGAAAATTGATAACATTGTCCCCGGATATAGAGCATCAAATCCATAAGAGAAAAATACCTGCACAGCATCAAGCAGCAATTAGGAAGGGCGGTTCTCTGGTATTGGAGCACGACTTTGACAGTTTGGCTTGAAAAATGGCACAGTGAATGAGAAAACATTGCACAGTGAAGCTGTTCTTTTCTTTTCTTGAAAACACTGAAAAAAAAGGTTCCTCAGTTCTATTTAATCGAGGAACGCTCCAGTGAATACACTCGGTGGTATTCCTCAGTGGAATATCCAATCGTGTGTCACTTCGTCTTATCCATAAGCTTAACAAGATCCAAAAAGGGATCAAGTAAGGATATCCGTCATTGGACATCTCTAAGTACTTTGTGCACATCCCATGCTGTCGGCCCTTGCACATCTGGATATGGCTTATCCTTCAGGATTTTTCAGAAGACACCAGCAGTTTATGTTGCCGCGGGGACTCTAGCCATGGAAGGTTTTTATCCGTAGTCCTCGTAAAAGTCACCTCAGTGGTCCTGTACATCATCGATGGATCAAACCGAGCCTCAGTTGAGAAGGCAATAGAACAAATGATGCAGTTTTTTCTTTTTTTTTTTTGTTAAACTCAAAAACTAACAACTAAAACACAGTTTAACACGTTGCTATCGGAGGACCGTCCACTAACTTTTTCTCTGATAGCAATGGACTGGTTATCTTTATTACCTTTTCTTTCTTTATCTTTAGTACCAGGTGTAAATTCAGCATCTCTCCAGCAACCAGTCTATCATCCACATTCCTTCGTCCCAAAGAGTCTATTCTTTTTGTGTCCATGGCGAATATTTATTTCCTCTACCTTCCGTTTCCAAAACTAGGTATTTATGGCTGAAGCACCGCCACCCACCATTACGAGCCCTCTCAATTGCTTCGCGATTGAATGTCAATCTGCACACTTTGCCATAACAATTTTGTAAAACACATTGAGTAGGTGGACACTTTGCTCAATCTCTTGTACCGTCATTATCCTTAAAGTGGGAGTGGGAAGCCTGCATTGTTGCTTTTCATTCATTGAGTCCAATGATTTTTTCCCCCTTCCTTAAATTCATAATATAATACATTATATAGTAACATACATTTCCACTAAATCCATTTGGCCACTAGTAATTGGTTGGTTATTACAGCTATGAACTCAGTGATTGAATTAATTATAAGTGTGAGGAAATCAGGGAAATCAATGTGTGTGTTGTGGTTCCCAATGTATCTTATGTGTTTTTTAGAGTGGAATGTTGGTCATTGAAATAGTTAAAACACACTGATGCAGTGTTGTGTGCACTCATCTGTGACTCCATCGTGTCTTAGAAGAGGTCTTCATCCGAATAAATCTGTTCATTATTTCAGTCGGATTCAACCTGACACAGTATGAGAAAAAAAAATGACGGTAATTAAAAAATCAGCTCGCTAGAACATTCCAGTTCTCAGCACATAAATATTTGGTGGTGGTGGGAAATTGAGAATGCTATCCTGAACCAAGTTAATTTGTTCGTAACTAATGATAGAGGGCTGAATTGTCCATCCTAAATTTACGACAAATCTGTCAAAGGGGTTCACTTCCTTTGGTCCCCTCCTACTTTCTGACTTTCTTTAGCCTTGGTAGTTGGCACTATGTGTAACCAAACATCTTAAATATTTAGCAGGTGGCAACTTCAATTTGTAAGTCCCTTGACAGTTCTGGTGCAAACTAGATGTGAACTCAAATGCTATGCGTACCCTTCCACGCCACTTTGAAGCACTTACAAAGTAAAAACCAGCATTAGCCTTTGTAAATTTGCCATCTTTCATCACGGTCCAATGATGTCATCAACAAAGCAACCATAACTAATGGCTGCTTCTGAAAAAGCCAACCTTAGATCAATTTGCATGTCTTTAAAATGTGTCAAATTGACGTGATTTTAATTAGCATTTGGATTTGTCTGATGCTTCAAAAAACGTTAATGCTGAAGAAAGTTCAAATGAACGTTATTTAAAAAAAAACCAATAATATTCATGCTTTTGCTTTCTTTTAGCTTCTTTGTCTGGTTTAATGCATTTGCCTTTGGTAAAAAATCCAGTGGATCCTACAAATTATATTTGCATACTTTAACTGCCCTATTGTGTTTTTTCCATGCAGTCTTTTTTGTTTTAAGCAAAAATTGTTATCCTCACTCGCTGGGGAGCCAAGCAAGTAAAACAAATCAAACATTATACCAGAGAAAGCGTCTTTATTATTTACTACAAAAGAAAGATACGTTCATACTGAAACAAAAACAATATGCACTCAAAACTTATTTCTCCTCACATATTATTTACATGAGGACATAAATATGATTCTGCAAAAAGTAAACAAGAAAAACACTGGAATAGTTTAGCAAACCAAATATCAGCAAAATGGCATGATGCTGAAAAGATTTATGTCATTGTAAAGTGTAACCTCAATAATAAATTGTTGACTTATCCAAAGGTAGCTGGGTTAGGCCCTCGGTCAACTGCATCCTTTATGTCATAGTGAGCAGTATTGAAAATGGATAGGTGGGTGTTTTCATATTGTGTGAGAAGTCACAATGTTGTGGCTGTGAATGGTCATTTTTGCTTCCTGCTTTAAAAAATGCATTTTGGTCAGGAGTCTTAACTTTTGTGACCACATACATCTGGCATCTGAGAGAACAGAGCACATGAATGTGTGGAGAGCTGTCTGCACAGTCTGTCAGAGGTTTTAGAGGCTAATGCATTAGCGCCAATGAAGTGACAGGTACATATTGTCAAGGCCCATTGACATTTTTGCAGTGTGGCTGATTTGATCGTTGAGAGTATGTTGAAATGGTAGACATGAGCTTCTTTGTTATTCAAAGTGGTGTGCTCGTACAGCAGAATTTGGATTTTTAATAATAGATTGTCATACTGACTGTAAATCATTTTGGATTATTGACGTGTCTGAACAATACAATTTATGATATGGACTTTAAAAAGAAACAAGCAATTAGTGTATTTTTTGGGGATTGTTGAAACTTTTTTGTTGAAGGCTGAATCTTTTAATACATGCATTGAGGATTAAATGTATTAAGTTACAGTGATATACACTGGTTAAAAAAAACTGATATGCACATATTCTGTCCAGATTTAAAATGGCATTTTTGTCATAGCCGGCGGGCCGGGGCGGGGAGGGGAGTGCTGGGCTCGACCGCCCTCGCTACTCCCCCTCCCTCAGCCCCGCAGCCGTCGGTGTCAGCGGGGCCCGGCCGTCCTCGGCACCTAAAACAAACCAGTCGCCGGGTACATCTGATTAGGAAGCATGCGGTAGCGCGGATGAAAAATTTTGCCCCCCTCCATCATTTTAGTTGCCTATGCCTGGTCTAAAATATGAAAGCATTTTGATTGGCACATCGGTACGTGGTGTAATTGGAATGCAAGCGTATTATAGGTGTACGTGGTGTAATTGGAATGCAAGCGTATTATAGGTATGGGTCCCACTTAGCCTCATGAAATTCATTAGCGACTGATTAGTGAGATAGTTATAGCCACCTCGGACTATAATCAGTACAAGTTAGTCTGTCAGGCTCAATTCTAATGAGATTCGCTTTTCAAACTCTTTCTTTTGGGATTTTATTAGACTTTGCAGAGGTAGAATTGGGCGTAACAGGTCGCCAACTCCGTTGTGTGATGGAACAAGCCTTTCCCGGCCAATTGTGGCAACGTCCCTTATTTGCATTAAAAACAGGGCAGTTGAAGTGCTGTACGCCAGAGTATGCCATGCTTGACATTGCGGGAACAGGAATAGACTCGATGGAGTCTGTGCATGACAATGGCAGGTATACTGCAAGATGTCCCCTAAGAGCTGATGCAGTCATGCATGTAACATGGGCAATTGGAGATCCCCTTGCACCTGCATGACGATAAGTCCTTGTGTGTCTCAACTGAAAATAGGAATTGCCTTTGAATGATGAGTCGACATCGAAAAGTTCAGTCAAATGCGCAGAAACAAAACAAAAATACAGCGTATGCTGTACACAATATTTAGTTTTTCAATACTTAACCATATATACAATTTCATATGTACCATGGAGGAAATTGTACAATAGTGATTTCACAAGTGGTACATAAAGCACAAAGCTCGACACCAGAATGGAGAACTAAATCTCATTCAATTGGCCGCCTTTTCAATTCTACGGCTCGCCGTCCTCACTTTCTGGTGTTAGAAGTCCCAGCCAAGCCGCCTCACCCTAAGGCGAAAGCCAAGGCAGTCGGGCCACGGGAGCAGCGAGGCTCCGGGCTGGTGCTGGAGACCTGTCGTTCAAGTGAATGGACCTAGAGAGCGGTGCAGCCGCATTTGAAAATTTCACCCTAAGCTTCACTGTTTCACTCAATACATGTGAAACTGTAAATATGGTTTAGTAGTATTGTAAAAAATTACAAACATTTCAAGTTCTGCATCAATTTTTGGAAGAAAAACTGACTTTAGTTCCATACATTTCGTTATACGAACCGTCTTCAGCATTGATGAGTCCACAGATCAGTGTTCTGCATCTCACGCCATTTAACCATCGTTGCTTCTGCTCCTTGCAATAGTTGTGCTGTTTTTTTTTTTTTTACTCAACTGTTGGTTGTAAATGCCGCAAAAAACTCACATAAAACTTGATGTCTGCTTTGCAGCAGCAGATAGAAAGCTGTTGCGTGTGCAGCTTTAAGGTCCACTTACACACACGCTTCTTCCAATCACAATTTTAACAACGGCCGTCTGGAAAAAGTTCAACTACTTCAGTATTCTTTGTCATGTGTTGCATTTTATTGCATTGTTGTATTGGAGCGTTTCTCAAATTGGACATAAAAAGCGAACCACACACCGATTAAAATTAGAGATCGGGCTAAAACGGATTAATCGCATTTGCATTCATCTTAATGGGAAATTACCTCACTAGCAACTCGCAAACGGGGTCAAGGAATTAATTAAGTTGGTACCACTGTACTGTATTTAAATACTCATGAGTGGTTAGCTCTGTCTCACTCGCTGGCTTTATGATCAGGAAATAGGCACGTGCAGCAGAATTCTTTGTTAGATCGCTTTAGAAATACCTCGATCTGTCGGCCAACTAGAAGACGGTCATATCACGGCCTGCCTTTTAAAACAATTTCAGAGGAGGTTCCATTGTAGCCGCATGGCCTCAAATAAGTCTAATAGAAAAGCGACCACTCAGGAATAAGCAAACACGGAACAGGGATTTTAGATTCATTGAGTCACAATATTATCTGACTCACTGGCAATTTGGTGCTCAGTGGTGTCATCCATGCCAAGAGGGTTTTGCGTTGGCAGACTGTGCCTCTCGTCACTGCTTGTTTTGACCCAATATCTGCTGATGTTGTTCCCCTCTTGCCATCCCAGAGGCCTTCAAAATTCTCAGACATTGAATAGTCACTTATAGCCAAATGGGAATGACACAAATAGCAATGAAGATTAGGATTTAAAATGAAAACAAGAGGAAATTTAACAATTGACAACCTGCAGTAGCCTACAGTTTCACGACATTGATATAGTTATTAAATGAAATATATAGCATATTAGCTTTTTAGAATCCATAATAAGATCAACATTTCCTCCTGTAGTTTGTTTGCAGAGACACTTGATAACAATTAGTTGATCATTCTATAAACCCCCCACCCCCACATTTATAATCATCCCAGCAAGATGGTTCTTGACAGACATTTAATCAGTCAGCCTCAGCGCTCTTAGTGTTGCTCATTTGACAGTAAGTTAGATCGTGATGTAGGTTTTCTCAAAAGACATGCAAACTGTTCTCTCACGCAACATAAGTACGAATAAAGCAACCTAAAAGTGATTCTTTGGCTTGGTGAGCTTCTTGCGACTCGTATTGCTGTCTTTTTTTCATGTTTCACGTTGCTTGTGTTCATTCTCCAAGGAGGCAGTATCTTCGAGCGAAGAACTTGTATTAACATTTTTAGCTGCTGTGGCAACTTCTGAAATTCAGACTGATGTAATCTACTCTTTATCCATGATTGCAAATTTTATTTAGGAAGGCTAATTTAGCCTGGAAGAGTGAAGGAACTGAAGCGTTTTTGTCAGTTTACACTGTCCACATGTTTGACAAATTATATTTTCTACAGCCTCTCTGGGATTAACACAAGGATGATCTATATTGCTTTGACAGAGGGGTAACAGTGCTAAGTAGGCATGATTCTCTTAGCAATACCCATGCCAAGGACAGGGACCAGAGAAAAGGATAAAGGACATAAAATTGCTAAGCTTGTCAGTTGCTGTACTTATCTAGTCTTTTCGCTCATGGGAGCCAGTGAGGTTTATTTTAAAACTTCTTAATCTGACCTGTCAGAAAGCCTGAAATTATGCTCTATGCAGACATGCGGGATATTACAGAAATATGTAAAAGTGAGTTTATGAACTTTAAGATTAGGGGATAATTCTTATAGCTCAGTTGGTTGACCAGTGACTGAAGGCTCGGCTGTTTGAATCTTGGATGGCTTGTTTTGCTGTTGCTGATGTTGCTGTTTCGGTGAGCACAAAGGCACAACAAAACCATACTGGTCTATGCTGTTTTTTTGTTAGCAGGAGAGTTAAGTTGAAGCTTTCAAACCCAAGAACACTTTACTGTCAAGCAGGGTGGTGGGATCATCGTGCTTGAGGGCTGTTTTGATCCCAGCGGCACTATTGCACTGCACAAACTTGCTTGAATAATGAAAAAGGGGGACTGCCAATCGTGACACTCCTGCAAGTGATAGATGCTCTCCTGAAAGTGATTATAACTGCCTATGCCAAACCATACATATACCACAAACTATGATCCAAAAACACGTAAGTAGCATTTTAGACACTTGAAAACACTTCACACTTCAGCTATTGCTGTGCCCTTAAAAATACAACAGCATACATCGAAACATGCACACACACACACAATGTATGCATGACCTGTATGTACGTGTCAACAATTCTGATGATGATGGGATCCATGCGGTGACAATACGAATTGGCGTTCGTAGAAAAGGTTTTGTGATGTTCCACTGAGCTTTTTCAGATTCCACTGTTTTTGATGCCTTGTTTTGTCCTTGTTTAGTGAAATGACATGTGGAAAAGCAGTTGCCGTCTTAACTAGCCTCCTCTGCTCACTGTCAATCAAATTTAACACAGCTGCTGTTAGATTTGTGATACGATGAGCGAGTCAGGGTCTGGGAGCAAAACGAGCAAGCATGTGTCAATGGAAGTTCCACCTCCTGTGTGCCACTGCGCAAGTTTCGTAGAGTGTAAGTTTGTTGGAGTGTGTAAGTTTTGAAAATTTAGAGCTGACAGTAACCATCTCAATTAAAGAGACACTACAATATAATCTTAAATTTGTGATTGCATGAGCAAGTTATGGACGGTGTGCAGAATGAGTGAGTGTGTGCGTAGGTGGCACTTTCACCTTATGCTGCAGAAATTATATTAAGCAAATAATTCTTTTTTTTTTTTTTGCATGTTTTATGGCTAACAGTAACCATTCATTGTCTCAGTTAAAAAGACATTACTGTAGACAGTATTTTTTCCACCTAAATTAAAAGCTAATTTCCTGACTCATTTGCCACATTATGAAATAATAGTTTTCTGCAAACAATATTAGATTCCGCCCACTCCATGTGAATAGGTGAATTTTTGAGCGCCAAACTGCGCCCATGTCCACTGTAAGCTTTAAATTCCGGTCCATTCCTGTAAAATAACATTTAAAATGTCAATAGAGTAAAAAAAAACACACCAGTTTCATCAATGTGAAAAACAGGAAAATCTGCAAAACAATAATGACTGTACTGTAAATATGAATCTGAGTGTATAAAGTATTTAATAGGGGGATTCCATCATTTATTTGATGAGATCACACGATACACATTATGAACAGATGATTTTATTTATACTCATTCTCCAAATAATACAATGTGAAGTAAATTTTACTGATGGTCTATTTTATTTTAAGTAGATGGCACCTGTAAAAAATGGAAAACATGCGGGACACCGACCCTCCAGAAACAAGTTTGAGCACCCCTGATTTAGAGCGTCTAATCAACCTACCATGCATGTTTTTGGAATGTGGGAGGAAACCGGAGTACCTGGAGAAAACCCACGCAGGCATGGGGAGAACATGCAAACTCCACACAGGAAGGCCGGAGCCTTTATCAAGCCCTGCACTTCCGAACTGTGAGGCGGACGTGCTACCCACTCAGTCACCGTACCGCAATTGAAGAAAACCTTTTTTTAACGAAACAACTCGCCTTTTTTCTTTTAGTACACTTATTTTAGTTCTTTTACGAGTGTACTTTTCAACAATTTGTACCTAAAAGGAACCCCCACAAAACCCGCAGACAGATGTGGGGCTTGAGCCATTTTTGCAGAAGCACAGCTGTGGTTTGTTAGCGTAATGCAACATGAGCCATAAGGATTAATTTACTCTGCATACTCACATCTTTTGAAGTTAATTTAGATAAATACTTCTGATTTTCTTTTTTGACTGCAGCCACAATTTCACTTGCTTGTCTGTCCATAAACAGATGTATAGTATGTTATTTAACTGCTTGCTCATCTTCTTTTGATTAGCTCGATGCTAGAGAGCACAATACACTGCACTGTGACATGTGCAGGTTTTTGCTTGATGTAATCAAATGAAATCATAGTGCTACTCAAAAAAGTCAGGATAGTAGCAAGGACGTATTCTTGGAGGATCTAACATTTTCCGACTGCTGTCCCAGTAATTTTTAAAAAGAGATCAGAATCTTCCTGTGCACACTGGAGGCTTTTGGCATCATTTTTCATTTTTGCTAGCACACTTTACAGTCCACTGACTAATTTTGAAAGAAGCTGTGTCAAAGCTATACAGTCAGACATATTTTACACCAGGAAGTACTTTAACCTGGGCTGAATGACTCCACTGGAGCAATAAAACGATGATAAGAGATAGGCGATAACTTGGTGTCAAACCATAATATTTACTGTGTCCCAAAGCAAAGGAATGATATATGTGGAGACGTATCTCAGAAGGCTGGCAGTTTGTGCTTGTTAGAAATAAAACTAGATTACTGCGCCACACATGGACCTGAATTGTTTTCCTCGGAAATCCATTTTCCAATGTTTTGGTTTCAGCTGTGGATTTGCATATAATAGAGCAATGAGTGATTTTTTGGATTTGCTCTCCGTGTGTACTTTTTAAAAGACAACTTTCCAGCCTGAAGTGCTTTATCTCCATGATATGTGTAAGTTAGGTGTATTAGTGAATACAGCTAATTTAATAGGGGTATATTTTCCAAACATGTCTTATTTTCACAGCAAGCGATTCATCAGGATGCATTATAGGCTTGATAATGCATCACCCTCGCTGCTTGTTTTTCAATCTCACATTAGTTTTCCTGGAAAAATCATGATGTTTTAGTTAGGCCTGCTGAGAATAACTCAGAGAGGGGGATTTCTATTGTTTCTGCAGAGTAGCATACACAGCATCCATGAAATGAGCATCATCTTCCATTTCCCCGAACACATTAAAAAGCGTTTCTTTTCTTTGCTGAATAAGAATCCTTTTGTCCTCTTGGATCGCTACTGACAACTTAAGCTGGATAGTAAGCTACTGTCAATCACACAATGAAAGTTCATCTTGGCAGCTGGACGGGAAGCCTGTGGAAAAAAAAAAAGTGTCCCGCATTGCGGGCTGGAGATGTTTTTAAATCGTCACTGGTGAGTGAATGCTCTCCACTTTTCTATCTGATTGATCTCACTAAGAAGCACTTATCTCCCTTTGCTTTAGTATCTTTGGATCTTTTTCCAAAAGAACTAGAATGCTTATTTTTCGGGCGTTATTGTCTGCTGTCAAAGACCTTGCTGTGACATGATTACGTGCAAATACCATACGGTGGAGAATATGTGTACACACAAAATTGACAATAAAGAACAAGAGCGTACTGAGATCATGGATGGATAGTCACAGCTCAACGACAGAACAGCTTAATAGCTAAAAAAAAAAGGTAGTTTAATCCAAGTGCATAATTTCTTCCCTAGCCCCAAAATTGAATATGTTAAAGGAGATGTTGCCAAATTGATAATGTGCAAGTAGATGCATGCGTAACCTTTGTCATTACGGCTTTTGATTCTCCATGCGCACAAAATGTTGTTGAATTGAACAAGATTGACCAATTTACAGATGCTTGCCTACTTAAAAAAAATTCAGAAAGCTCTTTGTATCTTGAATAATTGTTAAGTGCTTCGCCTCACTGGTGCCCGCTTTCAACACATTCACACACGCATAGTCGCTCGGTATGAGGTTTTTAGGATTGTATTACAGACACTCACCACTCCTAAGAAATGTTGTTAAGGGACTACCAGTACATGTAAGAAAGAATTAATGACATGGCTCGGATTTGCAGAGTTGGACTTCTTAGTTTAAAAGCCAAAGACCAAGTCTGAAACCTTGGTGTGCTGATTAATTCTGATCTGACTTTCAGCAGTCCCCAAATCAATCACTAAAACATCCTTTTACCAGCTAAAAATAATGAATTGAAGGGTTGTATGCTCCAAGCAGACCAGGAGAAGCTTATCCATTCTTTTATCTCCCGTAAACTTGATTATTGTAACGTTCTACTTACAAACAACTGCAGCTCCTTAAGAGCACAGCAGCTTGGGTTCTGACAACTACTAAGAGATCAGAACATATTACTCCAGTCATAAAAGCTTTATACTGGCTCAGAGTAAGCTGCAGAAAACATAAAAAACATTTTGCTAGTCGTCTATAGAAAGGAACTTTGCTGCACACACCCATTTCCTGGTTTTACACGAGCGACACATCATCGCCTAATTATAAAAATACATTATGTGGGATTAATAGTGTTTTAAAACAATCCTAAACAATATTTACAATTTCATATATACTCATGGATTAAATATTCAAGTATGAGGTACAGAGTGCACTTTGCAGTGCAGGCTTGCAAAGTGGAAGAGCAAAAATGGTAAAGCAACATTTAGCTGTTATGCGGCATGCAATTGAAATAAGTTGCCGATAAAAGCGAAGTCGGCCCCAAGTGTAAATACTAATATATCCAGGCTAAATTAAGTTTAATTAAGTAAAATCATGTTCTCCAAATTCTTGTTCTTGCACATCATGCTTAAGTAATTTTATTAAAACGCTTTTTATTGCTTTACTTCTAGTGTCTGTATTGATATTTGATGATTCTAATCTATTCATGGAATCGCACCAGATATTAATGAAAATGTTCTAAAAAGAATACCAGAAGTTCAAGTATATAAAAATGGGACAGAACGTTAACGGCAAAAAAAAACACGACTAATACCAATGGAAACAACCAATTTGCGGAGACTGATCTCAAAGTGGGTGCAGTTGGGCATTTTTTTTTTTTTTTTACGTAGATTCATAGTCAGACCCACAGCAATGCTCTAACAACGAAAATGCTTTTGCTCGGCACCGGTATTCTTCGGGAATTATGTCACGTGCAGTAACAGGAGCTGCCAGCCGCCATTGTTCTGCTCTGTTTATTGTGCAGTGAGCTGATCAACTGACATTGTTTTTGCGTTTTTCGGTGAAATCCCTCGGCGATGTGTGGCGATGCACTTTCCGTATTCTGGGAAGCATCTGAGTGCCCCCCCCCCCCAAAAAAAAGAAAGAAAGAAATACGCCGCATATATGGACCAATTTCGTTCTGGCAAATATAGGGAATTTCAAGCCAATGCCACAAGCACTTCGAATATTTCTGCTTCCTCACCCGTTTTGCCGATGATAAAGGGTTCGCAAAAGGTAGGTGTGATTTGAAATATGTGTGGTATGTTGCGTGTATTGTGACAGCTTGTGTGTGACTGACGGCTGTGATGTGCAGAGTGCGCATGCAAGGAGCTGAGGAGAACGAGCAGGCGGGTGTTTCAGTAGAGAGTTGAACAGCAAGTGTGTATATATACTTTAAGTACCTTTGAACTCATTCACTACCAGCCGAGTAAAAAAAAATAAATCTTTGACGTGTTTATCCGTCAATGGGAGCGAATGAGTTAATTACTTGACTTGTGACTCGAAAAAATTTGATTTGCCATTTTCTGAATTTACCTCACACTAGGTCTTGAAATCAAATGTTTTCCATTATTTGGAGCAGTTTCGTCATAATTTCCCACATGCTCTCAACTATTATGGTGATTCTTATTGATCTGAAAATACAACACCATACAAAACATGCACCAAAAATGTATCTACATCTTTACGTGACATACTGACCTAATGTGATGTAATCCTCCCCATTTACTAAGTAATTCCATTATATTCTTGAACCTAACTGAGCGGGATTTGTTTTCTTATGCTTTGCTAACACAGCTCACTCATTGATAAGTGCACTCAAAGAGGCCAGATGACTCTCTCTGTCTTGCAAATGCCGCTTTTTTTCATCCTGATTTACAATATAGTTTTGCAATCAAAGCCCGTGTAAGGGAAAGTCGAGATTAATTCCGGGGCACAGTTTAAGTTTTAGTGTCTGGTGTAGCCCCTGGAATACTGATTGGTATACAGATATTTGCTTGTCTCAGCCATGCAACCCAAATACGTTCCGTCCCTTTGGCCCACAGCCATGTACACAGGATGGCTCAAAGGAAGTGTTGTTCTCGGGATGCACTGGGCGTTTGCCTCTGACTCTGTCGTCCACTGTTGTGATAACACTGTTGCAGACATATCACAGCACCTGGAGGTCCTCCTCAGAAAACACTTAATGACACCCCCACTGACCAGGACTGCCTCTTACAGTGATGCAATTTCTCGGTTCCTCTTTTTTCATCCCGTTTCCCCCAAATAGGCCAGTGGCTCCGTTTGCAGTATTTACCCTTCATCGGTCGATATTCTTTAATCCCCGAGATGATGCTTTCTCTCATGAACTCAAAATAGCTCTTCCTTCCCCCAAGAGGAGGCAAAAGCCCATTACTCTTTATTAGCTCTTAGCATCTTAAATGTGGCCATCCATTAGAGGCAAGGCAACAAACACCCCCTCCAGTTCCCTTTGCAGCATGCCAGCATCTACACGCACGCACATTTAAGATGAACGTTAAGCAGGAACAATAAATGCACATTTAATTCTGCTCATGTCAAACATTAGGAAGCACGTTCTCCTTTCAAAAGTTCTCATTACGGTGTTACCTTCCTCCTTGATACCTTGTACTTATCAGCCAGGCGGACTCCACAGACTTCTATCTACCTGAATGATTCTTTTTCTATGGAGGGTGGCAAGGAGTAATACCGTACCGTGTCATGTATTGATTTTTTTCCCCCTACTCCTCTTTTCTTGAATTTCTTGACTACTCAAAAGCATAAATCATCCCCAAATGATACCTGAAGGAAATATTGTATTTATTATTCTTGACGCACAGTCACAAATTCAATAGCCCTGATTAATTGAAAACAGTGAGAAATATGATACAGGGAATTCAGTGGGATGTGAGAACTTTTTCTCATCGTTCATTTCTAAAACTGTCCTCTTTGGTTGTCAGTACACACATATAATCCGTAAAACATTCCGGGGTGAATTTTTTTTTTTGACTTTTGATGATCATTGGGAACTGAAGACAATCCAATAATGGTCTAAAACATGCAGTCTGTTTTCTTTACAGCTTTAACACCATCACATTTACTTTTGCTGATTTCTGTGAAGCTTCCAAGCCTTTCTTCTTGTAAGTCCGACATGTTTGATGAAGCTGAAACTGACCAGCCAGTCACCCAGGTAGCTATCCACTGAGTCCACCTAATATTATTTTACAAATGGGACGGGGGGGACATGGCCATTCTTTTCCTGGCGCCCTTCAGAGTTGGATGGTGGCCCAAGTAAGTCTATAGATGTAGGATGCTTGTTGCCTGATGCCTGCTTCATCTCCCTCTGACCATCTCCTAAAAATCTTTTACATATGGCTGCGGCATAGCCACCTCGGTTGTAGTCAGGAACAACTACTGTATTTTTCAGACTATAGGCCACTAATTTTTTCCTCGATTTTGAACCATGCGGCTAATACAACGGTGCGGCTTTTCTGTGGATTTTTCTTTCACCGGTTGGGGCCGTGTTAAAAGGCACTGTATTAACATCTGTTTATGTACCTTTATGTGCATTTACAGGACAAAATCGTTCTGTACATGCAGCAAACGACTCTTTTTTTTTTTTTCAACAAAGCCTGGTAATTTTTTTTTCCCCCCAAAAAGAGTTACCACGGCCTATTTACAGGTGCGTCTTATAGTCTGGAAAATACAGTAATAATTTTTGGGGTGTGTCGTTTGCAGTCCTTAAACAGTCATCCTCCAGTTCTTAAGTCCTTATGGATGAATGATTACTGCCATGGTGGACATTTTTTTTAGAATTCGCCATGTCATTGGCACGATACATTTTCATCACAAAAAACAATTTAGTTCCCAAAGGATGAATCATTTAATTTTGTAGCAGTGTCTAGCCCCCAATTGCGGGGAACTCTGAAATCTTTTCCACAGCTTCAGTGCAATTCATGGAATGATGCAGTACACTATTCTGGCTGAATTCTTCGTTCTTATGTAGAGTATAAAATATACAATGCCCTCTCAAGGCCGAACCAAAATAGGCAAACAATAATTTTCGACATGATCAGGAAATCTGCTTTTCTAAATACCGTTGTGTGGGTAGGGATTCCTTCTATAGTAACATAAGCTGAGTAGACACTAACATTATATTTTTTTTCTGGCTCAGCATTATGCTGGCTGTTATTGTACAATTAAGTTCCGTAGGATGGGTTAATTAAATTATGCATGCTGTGGATTACAATTTGTATGCAGAATAAGATACTTTTCTGTCTTTATTTCTATTCTGCTATATCGCTATTATTCTGAACCTTCTTTGTTTAAGAAATATGAATACCCGATGTGACATTGTCTAATATGTATAATTAATGCAACTGTTTCCCAACTATTGCCATTAATATTGCACCTTTCATTTGCGGCATTCAAAATCCTTGAGTTGGAACAAGTCAACAGACATCATAACGTGGCTCTCTCAGATTTGACGTTTAATATAAAAATGTCGTATTTTTCATTCTTTGTAGCACTTGCTGGATAAATTATTGAACAGCGTTGGCTTGAAATACTGCGCATGATAGTTACAAGACAACATAAAATTATGTTGTGTTTGCAAAGTGCTCTGTGATAAAATTTGTCATGGTAATGAATGAAAATGTCGACAAATTTCACTGCAGGTCTACAGGTTATTTTATGGGTCAGAATTTGATTAGTCATCCCAAATTAATAGCTCTTTTCCTTAATATGGTCATCAACTGACTGTTTACTGTCTTTTGTTTTGGATATTTTCAAGTAATATTATTTTCTAATCGCGTCAGTAGTTTCACCGTCATTTTTCAGGTCTTTTCCTTAACGAGGTCTGTTTATACAGATGTGAAGTGAATTGGCTTTCACTCGGTCTGTGACGTGTACGATGTGCTGTGCTAGTCACTGAAATGGCTGCATGTCAAAAGAGAAGGTAGAGTACAGTTCTTCTTTGAGATACCTGAATTTTTTTTTCTACAAATGCAATGCATGCAATACAAATGATTGTGTTTAAACCAAGCCTCCTTAACTCATTTAATCTCAGCTATTTTTATTTTTTGGAATAATATAAAAACTTGAAGCCTACCAAAAGTAAGATTGGACTCTCTTCTTTGATCAGGAAAAAAAATTACATTTCCATCTTTTTCAGTTTTTTCCCGACAGCGATAAAATAGAAAATAGCTAAATTGCTTCAAAATTTCATTCCTGACAAAAACGGAGAAAAGGAGCTCTTTCTAAAAACAAACATTTCAAGCACAACTTTGACTGTAATACGACTATTTTTTTTCTTTTGTTACAGGCTGCTCAAACATCTAAATAATGCTTTCCTCCAATCAAATACCAGAAGCAGCACGACAAAAGTGCCTTCGAGAACAAAATTTGCACATAAAAAAGTTTATTTGCATACAAAAAAGTTTATTTGCACATAAAAAAATATTGAACTGCTGATATGAACTATATACAAAAAAGAAAGTACATGACAGCGTGCACATGTGTTTGTGCGGGTGTGCATGCCTCCATAGAAATTGCACCTGTTTTCTTTTTTTTTTGTGTGGTATACACCAAAACATTCGCCTTGGTGCAAGGGAACACCACCCTTGTTGGTTTACCTGATAATTCATATAATGTATAGAATACATTTGACTTCAAAATAGGTAGGCTCAGCAGTTTGACCAACATTCTAGAATAAGCTTCACTCACATTTCTTCAAATGCTCCTCTATTTACCACTGTGCTGTAATTTAGTTTGGAGGGTGATTCATCTTGTCTGGATGATTTTTCTCCTTGCTGGTGTCATTATTATCAGAGCATCATCACAGCGGCCCCGCAGAGCTTAAAAAATGGTCCATCCACTGCTCTAAGAATTACATTACTGTTTTGATTATGATTTTTTTTCATCACATGCTGAAAATAAATATTCTGGTTACTGTAGATTTTATGCTTGATCACAGTAATTTTTTTCATCTAAAAACACATTTTTGGTTGCTATGCTGAAAACTAGATTTTTTGGTTATTGCCGATTGAATTCTTGCACAAAGTATTAAAAACAAAATTTAGCCACAATTTATGGTTGCTACGCAATGTTCCTGAAATGTATAATAATAATACTGTTATAGACCTCAGGTTGGCTCATCATGTACATATGCAAAATTCCTTTTTGTACTTAAAGTGTTTACATCTCTTGTGTAGACAGTAAATTACAGCAAAGGGAGTGAGGTCTTGATACCAGGGGCATTTTGCTTTGCTTTGCTTTGCTTTGCTTTGACTTGAAGGCTCAGACATATGCGTGGTGAAGTTGTTACCTTGGGATGCTGAGACAAGTCTTTGTTCCTGTCTGGGTTTGTGCTTGCTGCACATTTGTTTGCAATGTAACATAACGCCTACAACAATTCTTCTTGTCAACAAACACTCTAACCTGCTGCTTGTTTGTTACTCAGTTGCTCTGAGCTCATATTCTCCCCTCAAAGGCAGTCTGGATCCGTAACAATGAGGTGATGCTAGAAGACGGAACATTTGGGTTTAGGGTTAACAAATGCATTTTGTCACAACATACAATGACAGGGACGATCAGTGGAATTAAAGAATGAGGTAGATAATAAGGGTGTGTTGTAAAAGTATACTCACGCAGTAGAATGGATTTGAGAAGGTCAAAATCTGTTTGACCTTTTGTGATGCACACTTTACAGTTTTTCAACCACGGCTCTGGTACAATCTTTTTTAAACCACAGAAAATACTGACTTTTATTCTTGAATATTTACAGTAGGTCAAGAATAAGGTAATTTCTGTAACTTTAATTCAACATTTTGTTCATTGGAGATTTCTTTTGTTCTTTAGATGGTTTTCATGCGTCTTCTAACCTTTTGGATTTAATTTATTAATTTATTATTCGTATATACATTCTCTAACTGAGAATCTGTACTACCTGTTGCAGTGCTTTTGAATATCTTTATTTTTTTACCCAAACTCAAATCAATTTAAAATCGTCACAGTACTTGAAAATAGCATATTAACAAGAGGGGCGTGAATAGATTGTGTGTGTTCAATATACTTGCTTCATATTAGCAGGGATGTTCTATAAGGGGAGGTAGGACCCTCCCTGCATGAAAAGAGTTAAAAAAAAGTGTTTTACATTGATTTTCTTTTTCAAGCCAATAATGGCAATGATTTCATCATTAAAATAGCTGAATTTGCATATTTCGGTTCAAATATATGCTCAAGAAGCAGCTGGAGAGGCATTGCTCCCTGTGTTGCTCAAGCCACTCCACGCACATTGACGCTGGCATTGGCAAATGCCCTCACACAAGAAACATTGCTGTTTCTCTTTATATTGACAATAAAATCTGTCTAATACTTTGTATATTTGTTTGCGACATATTTAGTCTTTCTGCTTGGCCAGAAAAGAGTCAAAGTGCACAGGTGAGTACTGCACAGCTGCTGTCAGCTGAGCTCCATTAGCGCATTGTGTACAAGAGATAAACAGTAGAGTAAAAGTTGAATGATTGTTGACATGCAGAACTATCGTTGTCATCTGTAACCGACACGGATTGGTTTGTTAAAAACACCAGAAATGCACGTATGACACGTGTGCAATTTTGTAAACAGGGCTTTCATTGCATTAATTATGCAGGTAAGACCAAATGTGTTAGGGTTCGCCGGTGGGCGAAGAGGAGGTGGACCCAAAATGCGAGGAGGCAGGGAGGTGGGTAACGTAAAGGGAATTTATTAAATGAACAAACAAGGACAGAACAACGTGGCGGGGTGCAAAATAACAAAAGGCAAACTAAACGTGACTAAACTGGAAACAGGACTAGGGACAAAACGAGACGGGGTCGCACGAGGCGGAGAGGAACAGGTGATGATGGCTGGGAGCATGAACGGGAGCAGGAGCGGGAGCAGGAGCGGGAGCAGGAGCGGGAGCATGAGCGGGAGCGGGAGCGGGAGCGGGAGCGGGAGCAGGAGAGGGAGCAGGAGCAGGAGAGGGAGCAGGAGCGTCAACAATACGTGGTCGTGGAAAAGTCCGTAAATAGTGGTGGCAAGGAAAAATGACCCGACACTGTGTTGTGGGTCTGGGAGGCTTAAGTAGTCTGAGTAATTAGGGGAGCAGATAGGAATCAGGTGTGTGATGAGGGTAATGGGGAACAGGTGCGTGGCTGGTGAGGACGAGTGCTGAGGGGAGGCGCTATCACAGCTGACCAAAACAATAACAGAAAACACATGGCGGGAAGGAGGGGACGAAAACAATAACAAAAACCGCATGCACATGAAAACAATAACAAAGCCCCTGTCATGCCCGACGCGGATCATGACAAAATGTTTTTTCTTCTAATTTACAAAAGAAGAGATCAGCAAACAACAGCAAAAACAATGAACTTGACTTTATTTCAAATATTTTTGTTTGGTTTTTCTTTCTAGTATTACATTGTTGAGCAGTGTGGGATTGATTGAAGCATATCGTTAAAGGTTTTGCGAACACATCAATTAAGGTCAAAATTTTAATATAGGCATGTCTATTTTGGAGTCATATATTTATATAAATTTTTTTTAGTGTACAATATGAAACATTTACCTGGAGATTCATGTCAGCGGGAAGCACGGTGGGTGAATGTCCTGTGTAGAGTTTAGATGTTTTTCTTTGGGTACTTCGGTTTCCTCCCACAATCCGAAGACATGCATGGTAGTAAATGGCCCCCTAGGTATGAGTGTGAGCATGGATGATTGTTTGTCTTTGTGTGCCCTGTTATTGTCTGGCAACCAGTTCAGGGTTTACCTCGCCTACTGCCCAAAGACAACTGGGATAGATTCCAGCACTCCCGCGACCCTCATGAGGATCAGTGGATCGGATGATGGATGGATGCATGGATTCATGTCAGAAATATCATGAAAACAAATCAAAAACAAATTAATCTATTCTCAATATCGCATCTGATCTTGAAAAATCATCATGGAAATAAATGTGTAATTATTAAAATCTGCACTGCTTAACATGGCTGCCGACCATAGCTTTGACTCAACTACTCTCTTCTCTCCTGCAGTTGCCGACAGCCGAGTCGTAGAGGGATTACAAAGATATACTTCGATCCCCACATATCTACCGGTCACCTACCAGGTGCTCAACACTGACTTGGCATTCTTTCTGAAGGAAAGCAATCAAGACTTCATGAGGAACTCTAGCCTGATGTCACGCACTGAGTCTTTCTTCATCTACCAGGCCAGGAGTTTGCCTTCAGTCAACTCCAGTTATGGGCCACTTTCTGTGGAGCAGCCGGTCCCCTTAGAACTTCTCCAGAACCCCGGATCCTTTCCTGCCTCTTCCCTTTTTACAGTTAATTGGAAGGTTCAGACTTTTATCATGAATGCCAAGATCCACCTGGCGAAGCCCAAAGTTCAAGTTCTATTTTACATTGCAGGCAGGGACTGGGATGATTACAGTGCCATCAACAAGCTTCCCTGTGTGCACATGTTTGCTTTTCATGAGACCCAAGAGGTACATGGCACCTGCCAGCTGAAGGGGGAACTGGGGCTTTGTGTGGCTGAGCTGGAACCCTTGGCCAGCTGGTTCAGTCCTCCAAGTGTCGTGCCAGGACGCCAAAAAAACCTGGAGGCACCCGAGGGCACGCCAGTGGAACTGTACTACATCCTGCAATCCACAGAGGGAGGTGAGTGCCATTCAGAGGAGGCCAAGAAGGAAAACGTTCTCCGATCAAGCCAGGAAGGGCTGTTTGGTTCCTATACTTCCACGCCTTTAAGAAGGATCGGCGGTGTGAGGCTCTACCAAAATTCCATTCCACTCCAATTGGCTGAACACAGACTGGATCATAATTTTATGGTTTTGGTGCCCGCCACACCAGTCAGTCAGAGAGAAAGCGTCTCAGCCTATGTCACCGTGTCAGCCTATTCTGCTGTGGAGATGTTTACTCTCAGGTAAGAATGAACCTTTTTTTATGTTACAGTATGATGCGTCATAAGTGCCTAATTTCTGTAAGTGTCTGACACAGATGTTATATTTAGACATAAATTATTAGACAGGCTGATTACGGTTTCTTTTTCTTACCGGATCTTAGCTCAGATCATATTTTGTAAATGATGCCAGCTAAGAAAGGTTGATATTATGCTACCCTCCATCAAATAATGAACATGGAGGACAAAGAAGCTGTCTTGACAAAATGAAGTCAAACACAATTAACAGAAGTGTCTTGTAGGATGTGAACATTCTGAAGACAAGCATGGATTTTGGATTCTGTGTTTTTGATGTAAACTTATTGATGAATCAAACGTAGAATCTTCATATGGTCGCACAAAACACACATGTCCAGGCAGTTTTGATTATCAGCATCCAATGAAATGTTTTTTTTTTAATGTGACCTGAGCTGATCTTTGTTCTTGTGCTGGAGCTCATTAGATCGAGCAGGTGTCCGTTCTATGCAAGCAGGCAAGTTAGGTTGTAAATGTTTTCTTGGTAGCTTCAGCATAACCTAATGGTTCTGTTGCTTCTTATCTTTTCAATTAAATGCTAACGCCATGGTGAAATAGAAGGTTGTCGGGTTATGTCCTGGAGACGACTTCACGTGGGGGAGTAATTGGAAGGCACAGAGGAGTCTGATTTATCTGGTTAATTAACATGTGATGGAAATGAGGATATCATTAATTAAAATACATGACTATTAGTGTAATGACTGGAGCTGATTTTTATCACACTGGTTTAGAACTCAGTGGACACGCTGCAGTGAGGGGGTCAAGCCAATTTGTTATCCCACAAAGATAAACAAGCTGAAGGTTTCTGCACTGGCATATTGAAAAACACAGTCAGTATTGTTTGAGGCCCAAGTTGTGTACTCTACTGTAAAGACTGGTCAACAGCCAAAGAATGGACCAGCAAGCAGACACAAATGGAACAAAATACCTTTTATTCAAACATGAGAACACAAGTGAGCATGACACAAACATAGAGGAAACTGAAAACAATGAGAACAAGCGGCCCTCACGAAAAAAATCTACAAGATGTGGATACTAAAACCAACTACAAAAAACGATGGGCGGAAACAGTGGAAGGAAGGTACTGATGGTGCAAACAAAAACTGTATCCACCCACACAAGATAGAAAAGAAGAACACAAAACTCACAGATGTACTCAAATAGAAAACCAACCTTAAGTACGCCTTGAACTGACGAGACAGAAGTACACAAGCCAAAAGACCAAAACTCTGGCAATAAGCACAACAGCATGAAATTAAATACTGTCGACCCCGTCCTTCTTTTGTTAGGTCAAAATCTGCCGAAGCTTCCAAACGTGTATCGAGCAATCCAGGATGGCATTTCTGAAGCGCGTGACTAAGCGTTATTCATATTAGGTCATTGACAATTTGACATCATTGATGACACTCGAAGCCTCGCTGTCCCGAGAAGTGGTTCGCATGTCGGTGCGATTTATAAACAGGCAAGGTAAATCAAGGAAATAATGGGTGAGTTATAATTTTGGAAATGGGCCAATTTACGGCGACATACATTCATTCCATAGAGTAATAAAGTTAATAAATACGTAAAACATGTTCCCATATATCATGACAAGCTTAAATCAGTACAAGATAACACACATCGTATGCCTAGATGCCGTGAAATGGTCACAAGTTGTAACTGGTGCAACTTCACGTTACGCATAGTAACATCAGGGTTCGCGGTTAACCGCTTCCCGATTGCCCGGGGCAAGTGAAATTTGGCCACGGGCAAGGTAAAATTATGGGCAACTTACCCGACCGGGCAAGCATTTTTTAAAGCAGCCAAATATCTTTAATTTCGACGAAAACTATGGTGTGATCTGTTTGTGTGCACTGTATGGTGATGGTTTAACCCAGACACCCCCTTATGTTGTGGTATGGTCCATTGGCCTTATCAGGGGCAATGGGCGGGCGCTACTGGGATCAGTTAGTTCAGTGAATGTCGAGTTAAAGTGAACGTCAATAAATCCCTCAGTATTGGAACTCGCTGTAGTTGCATCCTCATTTGAAGTTTGAAAAACACAACAAAAACCTACGATATTTCGGCCGAAAATTGACAGCCGGAAGTTTTCTTACCTTCTGCGCATGTTTACAAGTGGCGACGAGTTCGTTCAAATCCGAACATTTCGGATTCCTCTGACATGACTAAAATAGCTGGAATATTTTTTAGTAGACAATTCAGTTGTGAGTAAGGAAGGGAGTAATATTTGATTATTGGCTGTTAATTCATTAGCTCCATGATGTGACCTGACATAGTGTCAGTGACTGTGTTCTGTTTATGCCATGAAACTTATGGAGGCAGCACCACAGGCACTGGTCTTAAAGGAATTCACAAATTTCCCACACTTATAATTTACTCATGTGATTACTCAATTAATAGGCTCTCCTGGATTTAAAATTGATAATCTGGATTGCTGTAATATCATTTTCCCAATTTAACATGCAGATTTGTTAATTATTAAAACTACAATTAACATTTTCAATAACTGCACAGGATGATACATGCTGTTGTGAGTAGGGTTTCATGGTTGATGATGAAAACAAGATTAATTTATGTTTATCAGATTATGTTTATTTACATTTGTGGCACACATTTTACAACCATAAACATTTTATTCTTAGTCTAGCTTTCACAGGACCAGTTCTACCTGCCAGCTGCCAGCTCCTTACGGACATATGCTTCATTGACTGTTTCTTAATGCCTGCAACATAGAACTCATGAAGGAATAACATAATCCTGGGTCAGCAGACACCTAATTAATGTGTTAATACATGATACATTTTTATATAAGCAACCCTTATGATTGTAACGTATTTTTAATTCTTTCTAGGCAGGAACAAAAAATTCATGCAATTTATAATTAGACACTTTGTCATACAAAAAGTCACTCAGGGCAAGGTAATTTAATCTTCGGGCAAGAGAAAAAAAATTGTCACTTGCCCAAGTTGGGCAAGTAATTTGGCCACTCGGGCAAGGCAAGTTTTAGTGGCACTTGCCCTATGGGCAAGCAGTTTTTAAAGTTAACTTCGAACCCTGAACATATTTCAGAGGTTACTACTGGACTCTGTGTTTCCTAAAATTCTAATTCCAAGTTTTTGTTGTTTGTTTCTGGAGCTGCTCATTCTTTATTTTTTCTTCTCAGGTGACAAACAGGTTAGATTTTGAAATGCAGTGACACCTCACAGAACCTTACATTGGCAAAATTGATCGATATGAGCGCAGTTATGTCAAGATTAAATAAAAACAAATAATTGACAATCCCCTTTTAATGCTGGGTTCACGTCCGATCCGTTTCTGGAGGTGCGATTCAATTACATTCAATGTAGTTTTACATGTGAAGCACTGAAAATCTGCCCATTCACTTGGCGAAAGGGCAAATTAAAAAATTTTACTTTTTCAAGGCAAAAGTGCATAGCCAACTTAGCCAATAAGGGAAGGGGAAACATTTTTCTTTTTCTTTTAAATTAAGAACATTCATAAGCATAGTCAATGTCAATGGCACAATCTTTTGTGAAACACAAATTTGAACATAAATCTGTACCACAGCATTAACCACAAATTAATCATAAACAAATTACATACTTAAATTACACCCAGAAGATGAAATTTTGGTGTTCTAATTCTAATTCTTATTTGCATGCGGACACTGTAAGACTGGAAAAAAAAAAAGCAATCACACAATTCAAATGACAATCAAGGCTTTGGCCACCAGGTGGTTGGTGTGCACATGAACCCTCATGAGCTGAACCTTTTGGTGAACCAGTTGGAAAGAAAGTTTCCAAGGTTCAGATGGCTTCATGCGCCCATCGCTTTTTGCCTTCCACTGGAGCAGCGCCTAAATAGAGGCCACTGCTAATTGCCGACAGATGCAGTAGGCTGATTGGAAGCAGGTGTGATGCTGAGACTGCGCCCACCGATTAAACCCAGCAACACAAAGGGTGGAGGGAAAAATGGCAACATCATGCAAGACAGAACATAACATCTAGATTTCTTAACTTAAAAGTAGGAAACATTTCTTTTGGCTTAGATTTCAAACAAAGGTCAAGCATGAAACATTTTACCTGGGTGAGCCGTACTAATTTAGCGGACATCCTTTGGGTCACGTTGCCAACTTTTTGTGAAAAAGAAAAATGATGCCGCAGAAAACTCTTCATTTTTCAAATAGGTTAATTATGAGAGGACGTGATTTATTTATTCCATGAGTCAAATGAGCAGGCTGGCCATCGAGGGAATGCCTGTGGTGTTCTTATTTGGCAGCGTGCAACATAGCGGGCACAGGTTGGCCGTCTGAGAATGACAGATATGCAAAAGGCCTGTGTGGGCCTCGGTGATAAGAATGTCCTTGTATACTATGTGTTCGTTAGGAAACTTAATCACCAGAATGTGGAGACTTTGATCTCTGCATTCACAACATCATTATCGCCTGTGTACTACATAGCTCTGTGACATTGTTTGCTGGGCAGGCCTGGATTGCTGGCGCCAATCAGGAAGACCTTCTGCTCCTATCAAAATGTTAATTCGATCACAAATTCGATACATTTTTAACTAAATCAAAAGCCATAACCTGATTTCTTTTTCCTTTTAGTATACTGAAGTAAAAGCATGGCTGAGTATAAGTCAAAACTGAATTCTTGAATGCCTTAAAATCCTTAAGTGTCACACAAACTACAAAAATCTCTCAAAGTATTATTCCCATTTATTTTTAGTGTATTTGGTCGATGATTTTGACACGTCAGACGTTTCTTTGTAAATTTTTTTTTAATTATTAAAATGTATAAGATATACAATCCACTACAGTCAGCATCCATTCCCTTCGAGTCACTTTTGAAGCTGACCGCGCTATAACCATTATTTGTCCAGCCAGCTGTGACCTGTTTCACTCATTTAATTGATGGCCAACAAAAACCTATATGTGGGATGACCATTGAGGTATGCTTTGACCAGTTATCCACTTCACTTAATGTTGTCATGTGTGTTCTGTGTGTATAGGGCGTGGCTTCAAAAACTCTTAAAATCTTGTCAGTGTTTGGATTTTCAGATGCCCAACATGATGCTTTGTTGCTCTATACTTCCCACTGATGTGGCAAGCCGCATTTAAGTTGAAGGACTCACCGCTCACTTTATAGGCTTTGTCATTCAAAAGTATGAGACTGGATTTTAGAGTTCTCGTTTCAGACTGGTTGTTGGAATATTAAGTACTTGCTTCTTTATATTGTATTTGTATTCCGTGTATGGTCCTCTGTCATTCAAGTATCCAGAAGAAAGAAGTGACATCATTCAGGAGAATAAGGCTGTATATGTATTTAAAAGCATATTACATAACATGTTTTCTATCTTTAAACATGTTTTATGGAATTAAAGCTGAAGTGCAGTGAATGGGTCTAAGTGGAAGGGATTAATGGGCCTGTTTTAGGCATGTTAATCTTCAGTATGTTAAAATGTATATATATTTTTGTTGGAAATTTGGCTCAGATAAAGGATGGATGTTTAAATCCACTAATTTACTCCTAAAAGTCGTTCATCTGGAAGTTCGTCATGACAGAAATCTGGACTTTTATTTCTTTACTTTTAAATGATTACGTTTTCTGTTTGCGCCACGGTGAACGACTGGTTAGCATGATGGCCTCACAGTTGAGAGGTGCAGGGTTCGATCCCGGCTCCGGCCTTCCTGTGTGGAGTATGTATGTTCTCCCTGTGGCCACGTAGGTCTCCGGTGTTCCGGTTTGTGCACACATTTCAAAAACATGCATAATAGGTCAATTGAACACTCTAAATTGTCCTGAGGTATGAGTGTGAGCGCGGATGGTTGTTTATCTTTGTGTGCCTTGTGATTGGCTGGCAACCAGGTCAGGGTGTACCCCGCCTACTACTCGACGACGGCCGGGATACGCTCCCGCATGCCTGTGACCCTCGTGAGGAGCCTTAGATAAATAATGGATGGATGTTTTGTGGTGTTGAAATGTTGTCAATGTACATTTTAGTAATCTTTGGAAGCTGTTTTTGTTTTTTCTGCTTTGCTGTGGAATGCCGTTAATTGCTGTGTTTGTAAATGCTTGGAGGTGTTGTGTCTGCTTATATGAAACACATTGAGTTGCCTTGTGTATGAAATGTGTTCTATAAATAAAACTTCCTTGATTTGCCTTGCCTTGTCTATTGCTCATGAGCGTCAAAGACTTGTGAGCATGAATAATGATAATTTAATTTTAATTTAATAATAATAATGTAGTTTAATAAATAAACTAGACGGCAACTTCGACAATTATATTAATTGTTTTATCATCAACAATATTGTGACCAGTGAACTAATCTTGGCAGATTATAATTTCTATACATGATCTATGTGAGCAGGTTCTAATGTCTTCAATAAGTAAAGACACATTTGCACAGCAGCTTCTGTACAGATGCAAGAATCTGAAATGGAGGAAAAAGCACTTTGGACATTGTGGCCATTAAATATTGCAAGTGATTTGAAATCCATTACCATAATTAGATTTTTTTCTCTGGTTTCACTACGGTATGTGAGCTGTCTAGATGTAGAATGGTATTGATAATTCATTATAATCTTAGTGTGAGGTAGTTCATATGCAAATTAAATGCAAGGAAGGAAATTGTATTAAACTACATTTCCTCTTGTAGTCTCTAGTGGCATGTTGAGAGGAAAAAAAATGGACATCGCTCTGTATCGTTGATACGTTGCCCATTTGTTACTTGTACTGAAATCATTGTAACAAACTATGACACATTTACCTCAAGTTAAAGAAACAAGTGAGATCCACAAACAAGGAAATAGTTGTGAGGTACGTAGTGTTGCAGCCACTGCAGTACTACATCTCATGTTTTTTTTAAATCACATTGGGCGTACAAAATAATGTATTTGCATAAACTCCTTCCGGAACGTGTATTTTGTAAATTTAGTAGATCATGGGCGAGCCTGGTTAGGCGATCAGCTTCCATATCTGTTTGCATGGCCATTCAAGTTTGAGCGCTTTTTGTATAAAGCTCCAAATTATGTAGCATCTTTGGACAAATTATTGTTATGTATTCTGCAATTAAGACGACGTGATATGGGCTTACCTCAGGAATCCATTCTAGGGCCCACTCTTTTTTATACACCTTATCTAAGTTTTACAGTAGCTCCATTTGTGGCTGATCCCATCTAACGTAATATTTCCAGCTGAGAAACACCCAAAGACTAGATTCAGGTTGCCATGTTTATTACAATACAACACAACTTTATTTATATTGCACCTATCATTTGATTTTTAGGGGACCAGAATACCCGCATAGACTGAACGTCCAAACTCAACACACAGTAAAGGCGAGAGCTGATTCTGATTCGATCCATGAACCTTACTGCTTCTGATCCTGTTGTTTTGGAAAAAATAACCTCCTCAGTTATGCTTTTGGTATCTGAATCATAAGCTGTGTAACCAATAGGTAGTCTTAATGTGTCTAAACTACTGTGAGCACTGTATGGTCATTTCCTTTAGAATCTTAAATTGGTCCTAATTATCATCCTGATTATCCATAATTGGACACTAGTCTAGAGAAGATATTGAATCATGATAAAGGCTTCGGTTAAATGGTTTTGTTGCACAGTCACCGTCCTTCTGTCAAAAATAAATGGTGGTAATGTCCACCGTAATTGGTGGAAATTGTTGCTGCAATTACATAAAATGCATGTTCTCACTAGATGGTCTTTCAATATTTATATTTTCATGTACCAAAGTGGAGGTGGAAGCGTTACTAATGTGTGTTCTCAGTGTGTGTATCCAATGTGTGTCGAATTGGAGCCCTTTGGGGTCCATGTTCTTCTATGACTGTGTGCTTAATTGAGCTAATATTTTCTGGAGCCAAGAAAAATGCCATTGTCAATGTCATTTTGG
The DNA here is from genome assembly GCF_059441095.1 of Idiotropiscis lumnitzeri. Classification (NCBI taxonomy): domain Eukaryota; kingdom Metazoa; phylum Chordata; class Actinopteri; order Syngnathiformes; family Syngnathidae; genus Idiotropiscis; species Idiotropiscis lumnitzeri. The sequence goes on from NC_142391.1 coordinate 38,018,306, forward strand.
TGCATATTCTTCCAAGGGAAAACATGCCATCAGCTGTTATGTTTTTAATTGCAATAATAAAAGAAAGACACAGTAATCGTGCACTGAAAGTACACATCTTCACTTAAAGGAGGCGAAGACCCAAGATGGCACATTTTTTACTAACAACCTCAGTTTATATATTTTTGGATCTGTAAAGTGAAATTAGTTCTCATTCTTTTTTATTTTTATAGAAATTAGCAAATAAGTGATGACTTGGAAAACGCCTACTTATAATGAAGAATATGGCCATGCCTCCTCCGCTCTCTCCATGAAACTTTCCATTGGTACTCCTTGTACTTTTATTGCCTTTAACATCCAAAAACAGTACCAAAATTCATGCTGTCATTTGTACATGAAAACGTATTGTATAAGTGCCAATGTTAAGATCATCCAAGTGTCCCTTTAAAAGGATCATCCAGTCAGGAAGGTCCATTTTTCAATAACAAGCTCAATTTATGTATTCTTTTTTCAGGAAAATAATATTAGCTTGTCGGCACGGTGGGTGACTGGTTAGCACAATGGTCGTGGGTTTGATTCCGGCTAGGCCTTCTTGTGTGGAGTTTGCATGTTCTCCCCGTGCCTGCGTGGGTTTCCTTCGGGTAGTCCGGTTGCCTCCCACATTCCAAAAACATGCATGGCAGGCCGATTGAACACTCTAAATTGCCCCTAGGTGTGAGTGTGAGCGCGAATGGTTGTTCGTCTATTTGTGCCCTGCCATTGGCTGACAACCAGTTCAGGGTGTACCCCACCTACTGCGCGAAAATAGCTGGGATAGATAATGGATGGATGGATATTAGCTTGCATTTTCCATTTTATCTTAATTGTTTTGGAGAAATCAGTGAATAAATATCTGAAACCATCACCACCCAAAAAAATAATAAAATAAATAAATAAATAAGAGATATAGCCATGCACCCTCTCCTTCCTCCATCTCTAGTTGGGAGTCAGGCCAGGGACTGATCACAATTTCTCCATTCAAAGTCATCGTAAATATGTCGCTAATAATGTCAAAATAACGGGACCAACCGCCCCCAAAATGTATGTATTTAGGCCCTCTTTAACCCCTGAATTCGTCACAAAACCATTAGCATTTCCATGACGGACTTAAAAGAGAATGAGGAAGAGAGCAGCTTATGTGCAGTTTCTGACATATCTTTGTTCTCTTTACTAAATCGCCAAAATACATAATCAATGCGTTCAGAGAGGCTTTTCATAAGGGTAATTGTTCGTCGGTCGGTATATATTACCATTTCATTCAGAAGGTTTAGCAGTGAAGAGCATTTTGTCCAAAGGACGGACAAACACCCATTTTTAGTTCCCAAACAAAGGCCTAGGCAAGGGAAATAGTGGGTTCCCTTTAATCATCCCGAACCAGGTCAAGTACCACATGTATAGAATTCAAATATTTGCACTCCGGGCCAGATTGAATGGAAAGTTAAACAGAGGGAGAGAGACCGAGAGAAAGAGAGAGAAAATGTACAAAGACAAGCAGCGATACATGCAGCTCTGTGAAGAAGCAATTGAGAGCCAAAATAAGCATCTTAAGTTGCGCATGCCAATCTGCTGGCCGTCTATCGGGACTTAACAAAACTTTAGCATTGCTGAATGTCCGAAATATGTCCAGTTGGGCTTCGTGTGTGCATTCTTGCTCTTGTCTGCTTCACCCCGTGTAAGTGGAGAAGTGATCGGCATGGTATTTTTGATTTAGTGAAGATGACCATATAAGCACACATTTGATGTCAATAATTCTAAAATATTTTGGAGAATGCTTTTATCCGTTCACAGGTAGTAATGAGTAAGAGTAGTAAGACTCATAATGTGCATTCGAATTTTGATGGCAATTGGCTGCTGTTTTAGACAACAGAACTGACAAACCGAGCAATATTACAATCCTCGCCTTCCTGCTGTGAGATGGACAGCCGGGACGGAAAAAATAACAAGCCCAGCGTGCCACTTTGTCACAAATCTCATCACAACAAATCCTTTGAATCACTACAGTGTCTTTTAGGGGGTAAAATTTAGCACTGATGTAATTTTTACATGCATTAAATTAGTATTAAAAAAGTATTGTATAAGTTCAGCGAGAGCATTTGTCCCTTTTTATGTAATTCTGTGCACACATTGATACATTGCTACTTCATGAGCCTCATTCAGTGATGAAATCTGACATTTCTGAACAAACTATGTGAAGTCTAGGAAGGAGCTATCCACTGTACTCAAGTTTTTTTTTTTGGTCCCAATGCCAATATTTGAATTGCACCATCAAATACCCTGCTGGAGGTCTAATAGAGGTTAAGACCTCACTGCTGCTGAATATATTGAGAGAAGATCACAGTTCTACATCATAAGCGCAGCTGTAGTAATTTCATCGCATAACCACAGAATTAAAATAATTTGTTCTTCAAAGCTATTGAATGGCCCAATTATTCAACTTTCTGTCTTTCGTTTATCGTCACATCTGAGATGAACATTGTTCAAAGTCTCCATGTAATATTTAATCATCCCTTCAAGTATTGATGTTTCTGAGTTATATATACCTTAAAGTATGTTTTTCCATAATACTTAACTTGAAAAGTAAGATAATGATAAAAACTTTGAATTTGAGTATGCCTTCAAACAAAAAGCAGTCGAATCAATGCAACACAATTTAAAACGTTTCTTAACTTTGATTAAAACTGACTAAGGGTAATAAATGTGTTGCTGATGCACCTCACGTTTCTAAATTACATGTCACGATTCTGAAATGAAATAAATCCAACTGTAATGTAAAATGTTTTACGTACTTATTGTGGTGTTGTGGACCCAAACGCAAGGAGGCAGGAATTCAGGGTGGCTGAACCAGATTATTTATTAAAATGTGAGCTCTAAAGACAAATAAATGAAGTTCTTTGAAAAAAAAAAAATCACATACTAAACAATAAGACACGGCAGCGATCCGACCAAGACTGACAGGACCAGGTAACTAAATACAATCAACGACGACGAGACACAAAAGGGTGGGAGGGAACTGATTGGTTAATGTTTAACACAAAGGACCAGGATGACATGAACTGGTGGAAATAAAAGCTTACGAGGAAGACAAAAAAAGTCACATGAAGAAATTCAACCAAAAATAGTCCGAAATAGAAGCGGCCAGTCTGGGGAGTGCTCGCGAGACACAACATGGGGTGCGCAATACGAGCAGTCACGTGGCGGCCACAGGACGTGCGCCGCTGGAGCCAGGCGGGATACCAGATACCTGCAACTGGTCCTGCGTGTCAATTTTTAGGTCACATCGTTCTGCCACGGTCGTTGCGGTGTTGTGGACCCAAAAGCAGGGATGCAGGTTGTATTGAACCAAGCTATTAACCCAAAATACTTGTCTGACGGAAGCTCTAAATACAAAATAAACAACGTTCTAAAAAAAAAAATAAAAAAATTAAAAAGTGGAAACTTTAAGTAACAAAGAAACACCCAGAAAATAAAACACCAACCAAAACAATGACACAACAATGATAAAACCAAGATTGATAAAAACCTGTGAACTAAATACAGGCAAACTCATGAGACAACAAGGTACATTTGGACAAGACGCAAAGGATTGGAGGGAGCTGATTGCTTAACACAAGAACAGGTGGAAACGAAAGCTAACTATGAAGACAAAAACACGAAGAAACGAGACTATGAAATGAAAGCAAATGTAATCTATAAAGAAAAACGGAATCATGACACAACACTATGCACGTATATGGCAGCTAGTGTAGTCGCGCAGGCTAGTGCTTTATGTTGTACTCTTGACTCAATGCTACTTCATGTCAAACAACACAAACAGAGCAAATGTTAATCTTTTGTTGACAAAATGTCAATAAAAGCTAGCCATGCGAGAGATCGAAATTATTTTCAAGCCCACAGTGCAATCTAGAAACACAACAGCTTTAAACAGTGCTGAAAAAAAAACATCACTCAGTCATTCATATTGCTACTGCCAATCATTTCGGAGTAAGACTAAAACAAAACACTGCTCAAAAGGTGAAGTTGCACCACTGAAATCGTTTCTGTTCAGAATGTAACATGATTGTTACTTTATGCTAACTCCCTGCATTATCATCTTCTCTTTCATGTTTTTCTAGTTCTTTTACGCCGTTCTTTTACAGTTCTAATTGCAATAGTTGATTGAGTTTAGGGGCATATTTTTATAGTTTTTTTTTCTTTTGGTCAAATTATTGGGGCAATCTTAAAGATTTAGCCCTGACCTTTAACCTGTAAGTGCCAGGAATACACTAGCTAATAAATCGCAAATTTTAGGTTGTCAGAACAGCATGTGATGAATAGTGCAATGATATATGCCTTTTGTCAGGTAAACATCGCATTACAAATTAAATCTATGGCTAATTGGAATGTTTGATGCCTCCTGTCTTCAATTTAGTCGCCTTTTATAGTATAATTAACGATGAAGCAAATATACAGATAAGCGTTCCATTGTCCATTAACAGCTGCGTGTAATTTGTTTTATTTATTCTCTGCTCTTCATCAATGTAATGAGACATCATTGTTTACATTGGATACATTTTATGCGGTACTTAATTTCCTATCAGGAGATAAATGCCTTAGGTTAATTTCTTTAGCATTTGATTACATTGTAACGGAAGACATCATTTAGCAGCAAGTTGAAGTGTTTAATTTCCTTTACGGCACCCGATCACAGACGTTCAATCGTGAACAGAGGCGGAGGTAAGATAGCTTCTTTGTTAGAGGCTCTGTATGATATCGCATTCAAATATGCTGACACGGACGTTATCAACGAGCAGTAAGGCCAGCAACATTATCAATCCAAGTTTGGACTAGTCACATTTGAACATTTGATAATTGTGTGGCTTTTTGAGTGCAGCTGATAACTTGTATTCAAATGTATGGCTTTAAAATGGGGCTCAACGATGGCTCTGCATAGAAATGTGATTACCAGTCATGCTGAGAGGGGCATGAATGCCTGCACTAAATGTAATTGCCAGAGGAAAAGGCATGGAAGTACAAAGTCATGCAAATACAGGATATATTGTTTCAGAAACCATTCAAATGTATATACTGTTCTTTGCCAAGACTATTTGGACCTGCCAGTTTGGCTTGGTATAAAACCTTAACTGCAAAAACCGAACAAAGACATTTTTCATGTTTGATTCACAATCTAAAACTGCCACAATCCCTTTTTCTAAAATGGCAAATTATTCATGAATTACATGAAACTAAACTATAAACTAAAATACATACTTATTTTCATTACCATTGCTGTCCTTTTATTTATATTCACTGCTGTGAACTGGTATTTCAATGTATGAAACAACGGAACAATTGTTTACTGTCCCTCAAGGGGGGGTTTCGAATCACAATTTTCATTTTTCCCTTCAAATCTCAGAGCCACTAATATCACGATATATGAGCTGCACTAAATAGAGAGAAGGGGCTTCAATGTGGAATTTGTTAAATGGGCTGTCTGCACATGCGAGGAGTAACAAAGAATTAATGGCCATTGATCAATGCTCAGAAAAGTAACAGTTTATCCACACACACAGTACATTTATATGAAGATGATTGTATATAAATATTCTGCAACCATCTTTATGTGGCTGTTGACGAACCCAACACTTCATGACTCGGCTATTCAACTCAAAACCAAATTCTGGGTGTACAGTAATTTGGGGCGTTTGTGGCTTTGTGTGCCATTGTTGGATGGAACGTAGTGTTTTCCTGGCCAATCCTCACTGAGTCCTTAATTTGCATCAAAATCAGGGCAGCACGGAACGTCGCGCTTGACATGCGCTTGGCACGTAAACTGTAATACCTCCCCCTTCGGAGGATGTAGTCAGCTGTGTGTGTGACGTGGGAAATTGGAGACCGCCTTGGATCAAGGTTAATGTAACTATCAACAATACTGCTATGGGGTAGCATGGAATGTAAATCAGCATTAACAGTAGATTGGTGGAGGAGCAGCTTTACACAAAAAAGTTCATATTTTTCAATTTTAAATAAAAAAAATCAATACTTATTAGGGCTGTTAAAATTAAAGCGTTAACTCGAGATTATTTTTTAAAAAAATCACCCGATTAAATATTTTAGCTCATTTAACTGTACTTTACTTCATATATTAATTTGCATATCTTGCAAAGCTAAATTCAAACACTGTAGTATATTCGCTGTATAAAAGGCTGTGTACGTTACCACTGGGCCTTGCAAACCAACATTGATGGAGTGTGGTGCTTACAACTAAATATGTACTGTATATGTTTTTAAGAAAAACATCTGTGAATCATTTAGATTGTATTCAAGGATCACAGGAAGCAATTAGAACAGTATTTGATTTAAAATTCATTTCATATTTGACATCATAGCCATGCAAGGGTCTATACCCCGTTCCTCAAGCTCAGTAGTGCAGTAGATAAAGATATGCAGAGGACATTGCATCAGGGAACTAACAGCAAAGACAGCGTGAATTTCATTCACAATTACTTTCCGAGGCCTTTTTTTTCTGTGAGCGTTTCAGCGAAATGTCAGTTCAAGTGGAGCAAATGGAAGTCCAGAAATTGGTTTGTGGTACCATTGACAAAGGACTGCTATGATTACTCTAGATTCTTTCAATAGTTTTAGCGACAACACTCCTGTTCAAATGATGCGCTCATCAGCAAACTCTGCAGTAGCCTGATAACGATCCTGATCATTTGGAGCGTGTGGAGAAAGGTAATATCTAAAACATGCAGGATAACAGCCCTCGAGGACCAGAGTTTATCACCTATGATTTAGCGTCTTCATTCATCTTAAGAAACATGTCTTTGGCATGTACACGGGAACAAAAGTAACACCTGTGCTCTCTATGTGTATTCACGTTTGGTGTTAGTAATTATCCGTCAGTTTTAGTGGGAATGGTTGCTTGTCTATATGTACCCTGTGATTGGCTGTACACCCTGGATTGGTCGCCAGCCAATCATTGCAATAAGACTTTGATTTGCTTGATGCTATACCCTGTAGTAAACAAACAAAATCCTGTTTAGTATGTGTGTATTCAATCATTAGTTTGAAATTGCCTTTTTAAAAGGTGTGTAATTTTTTGTCACACTGACATTTTAATATTTTAATTGCCAAATGGAGCTAATGTAGACCTGAAGGATATTCGATGAATGATCTGCTCCAGTATTGTTCAAGGTCTTGACGGAGCACTCTGGTCAGAAATAGTAATTTGGTGATTTGTACATAAACAGAGGATTTACATTTATACTGCATCCTCTACAGTGTTGAGCAGATGCTTTTTGCTAATTTTATTAAAGTGGAATTTTGTTGTTCTTGGCTCAGAGGTTTTTATTGGAGGGCTCAGTCATTCACACCGATTCAGTTGGAGAGTTCCTCTTTGTCTATTGTTTATGGAAGCTCAAAACACCGTTCAACCCTAACAAACTTTATGGTTTAAGCGGATGAGTTTAACAATATTTAATTGCATTAAGATTGTATATGACCGTAAAATGGCTGTAGTGTTTCATTTGTGTTCTTATGGTGACTCAGGAAAACTGGCCTGCAAATTTTTAGTGGTGGTCAGTGTTGGTCAGATTGGATTGATCTCACAGGTTAGGATCTGATAGACTGGACAAGATAAGCAATATGACAAAAAATAAATACATGGATGGTCAGAAGCATATATTGAGGCCTCTGTTTTTAACTTGACAAATTCAGAGAACTGCACATTATTATCTTCCATTTTAATCAGATTGTGGCTTTTGGATGACTTGTTCAATTTCCATCCACACTGCTATGATAAGCATTAATGTTCAAGGCGTACCTCCTCTGATTAACGCTGCTGATTTTCAAGAGAATATTGCCAGAGGGTTTGGTAAAGTAGTCCTTGTAGAGAGGTGATCAAAAAAATCCATAATCTCTTTTCTTTGCCTTCAAGGTGACATATGTTTTAAAGGGAACTCTTATCTGGGCTGATATAAAAGGACATTCTAAAGCCATTTTACTGGCTTTTGTTGCGTGTGCACCAGAGTGCAATTTTGTGTGCGTGTGTAAGGCGTCCTCAGTTTCACTTAGAAAAGCACGGTAAATGAGTATATGAAAAGGTCCATCAGAAAGCTTCACACGGGAAAGAAATGAATATTAACATGCACCTTTTATACAGACACAAAACCAAAATAGTCTGATGTACACATGAAAGCTTCATTTCTAATCGTGAGTTTCCAAACCATTCGTTCGTTGGTTCGAGGTTATATATAATAAAATAAAAGCATTGCATTTTTAGTTTGGCTAATTACAACTTCTTCGCAGGATGTGCATTATTCCATTTTGTCTTAAGTGCAGAAGAGGCCACCTCATCACTTCCTCAATCAGGCCTTGTGCCTTTGGCCACCTCACCTGTTCTGCTCCTTTGGACCTTCCCATCACAGTGGGACAGCTATCTCCCAGTATCAGCTGGGAGTGTGATGGATGACAGGTGGAGAGAAAGGGAGCAGATTTCCTTGGAGCATGTCAGGCTTGCTCCTACTTCCCATTAGTCTTCCATTTAGCCCCACACCGAGCCAGCCACTGTGATCACGCACTCACACGTGACTATCTGGTCAGTAATGAATCGCTAAGGTTCCTGCGGCAGTGGGGGCCCGTGAGATCTGGGAATAAGGCCACCGTGGTTCATCTCCCTCAGTCCTTAGCCACTCAGACCAACCACTTGGCTCTGCTTCCCCTTGCCCAATGTCAGATGATGCACTTTGCTACAAAAGGAGCCATCCTATTATTCATTTGTTGCCCAGACTGGCAAAAAGGTGAAACAGCAAAAAAAAAAAAAGCGGTGAAACATAAGAAACGTACATTAAGTTGCAGGGAAAAGCAGGCGTGGTCACATCCTATCATGAAGATGCATCTACAAGGAAGGACTGTGGTCCCAAACACATCGATCTAAATATCTACTGGCGCTAGAGTGGCGAAACCTGTCGGCTTAACTGAAGTAGCATTGATTAAAAAGATAAAAAGGAGGAAGTAAGACTCAGAAAGAAAAGATCTTAACAAATAATTGACTGCCATTGTTGATCCGTCCCATGTGCAGCACTAACAAGGCTCTGACCTCTGGCAATTGCTCTGAAAAGCAGTAAATAAACACACACTTAATAATTACAGCATGTTTGGAAAATGAGACACATGAGATAGTCAAATCATTAGTGCTTAATAAATGTGAGTGTTTACTATCTCTAGCGGACAAAAATGCATAGCACTCTGCTCTCCATTCTTAGCATGATAGAATAATGAAGCCACAACATGATTAAATTCTGATGAGATGCAGCATTTTCCATGAATTGGCTGTTGAAATAATATTTAAAAGGCCAAGCCAAAATATTATATTATTCCTTCCTAACTTCCTGGCATAATATCTAATCTTGAAGTAGTTTCACATTCTCGCTCCCTGTTTTATGAGAACAGGGTCGCATCAGGTTAATAACAGTTTCTTTAACGGATTATTACAGGAAAAGGAGAATGTAATGTAAAGCAGGGAGCTGTAATTTCCACTTTAGGAGCCTTTAGATATTACAATGATTTGTCAAAATAGCAAACATGACAAAAATCAATAGACAGTCCTTCTCTTGCGTGGACAAATATTGTTACTTTACAAACAAACAGGAAAACATTTAACTCTTTCACATATTCCATCACAACTCTACAATCAATACAAAAAAGACACATTTTAAGCATGTTAGCTATCTACAGATCAGTTCAGACAACTCAATCCAAGATCAATCTACAAGTATGCTGGAGACCTCGGAATTTGTTTAACATCAGAGTTGTGGCGTATGTCAAAGTGAAAGGGGCACTTGATTGGGCTGATAATTGCCACTTACATAATAGGGCTATGTAAAAAAAAAAATCAATTCACACACCTATCAAGATTTTATATGCTAAGAATAAATAAATCGATGTCAAAGTTCAAAATCGATTTTGACAATTTTTCAAAATTCCAAGGTGAAGCTACCAATTTCCTGCAGCAGATGGCAGTGTGAGAAGTGTAGTGTGGCTCCGTGTCGCTGTGCAGTGTGCGCTTGCGAAGTGTCCTCTTTGAGTTGTCGCCGCTTTCGACGCTTCATTTTTGCATGAGTGGTGCGGGTGTACCCCTTGGAAGTGGACTTGGAAAAAAAAAGCAAAGTCAATCCAATATTTCAACCAACAAACAATTTACCTGACGAAAAGCATCGCAGAACGCATTGTGTTTATATCTTGGGGACTTATCAAAGAAAACAGATCTGGCATGAGAGAGACTGTATGGCTGCTCATTTCCGCATCCTCTGATAAATCTGATAAATAAATGTAAAGGCTAATCCTTGCGATATTTTCAGAGGTTGTAGTGGGCCAAAGTAGAGATACATTTTGGTGCCGATTGATGGCCGTTTTTGGAAATGATCAAAGTATGCAATCTTCCCTCAAAGCTGCACGTGTGAGCAATTGCTGGCGCACACTACAACACGCACACAAACACAATGCACTTCTGTGCATAAAGCTCTATGTCATAGTGGGAAGGACACTTGTCCCGGTGGAATGACAAAGATGTTTATGCCTGGAGAGCTGTGGGGTGCGTTTTGACAGGTGAGTCCATGGGGCGTCCTCTGCTCTTTGATTTTTTTTGCAGGACAAGGGCAGAAGTTCTACTGGCCACTTGAATGCACTCTTTCCTGGCCTGTCATAGGTTCTGACACCTGTCAATCTCAGTTGATTAATGCGCTGTGAAGTTCACAGGCAAAGGTTGCCTCTTGGCGATAATAAACTCACTCCTTTTACATTTGGGTTGAATAATGGTCAGCTGTAATTTATTGCTGTAAGTTATTGCCATTTTATAAGAGTGGTTGAAATGATGTCCTTTCAAATGTTTGGGGTCAATTCCACCCCACAGTTGAAAGTCGTAATCAGGCATGGTTGTCGTGTTGTAATAACCAGGCTATTACTGTGAGTGTCACAACTTTGTAAAGTACTCATACCTGCATACTTCATAGACTGCGTAGCCATCTGGACATAATCAGAATAACAGCAGCTGCATTCTTTTGATGGGCTCTATGCAGCATCATTTCAGCACAGCAGGCAGAAGGTCGAAAGGCACAGAGTCAGAATCAATGATAAAAAGTGTTTTAGCTAAGATGAGAAAAATTGCTTCACTGTGGGGTAGGCTAAGAGTGGGCAAGAGTGGAGTGGAAACAGGGTAAGGTTGAAGCGAAAACCAAGGGGATGTTGAAGTCTAGGGAAAGGGCTTTCAGTGAAATCCCGCTAAGAGGAGGAATGAGGTTGGAAGAAGTGATGATTGAATCGTGTTGGGGGAGCGACAAGCAGAGTACAAAAGAATACACCTTGGTCAACTCAACAAAAATGCACATTTGTAAAGCACCTTTCCACTTTCAGCCACATACAGTCATTCATACACTGATATGTATTATTAGTAAAAGTATTCTTTAACTCAGGGGACTTGAAAGGTCAGAGGGAGCAGACAATCTTCTAATAGCTAGACTGTGAGCCTATTTTTGTGAACATTTTGCGGGATTTGGTCACATGTTAAAAGTAGCGCTGTCAAGCGATTAAAATATTTAATCATAATTAATCGCCTTTTTCATAGTTAACTCATAGTTAATCGCACATTTTATTCATTGTAAAAAAAATCCCTTTATTTTTTTGTCCTAATATTTTATTGAATTGTAATACCTTTAATATATGAAAATTAATTTTTATTGTTCTTTTTATGCTATATATATATATATATATGATAATTGATTTTTTTTGTTTTTATGCAAATACTTTTTTTAATTGAAAACATTTGACTTACACAAACAAAGTCACACAAAACAGCATCTCAAGAGCCTTTCTAAGGGATCAAATTGGAGAATACAAGAAATATAAAATGCTAACAAAGTGCAAATGAAATGGGTCAAAATAATGGGCTGTCACACCGAGGTAGTTGTGGTTACTGAGAGAAGTCCAGTAAGAAGTCCAGCGACTGCTTCTGCTATCGCCGCTTCCTGCAAGTCTTTAATGAGGGTTGCAATGATGTAGTCTTTGGACGCAATGGAAAGTATTTCAGCGAGACCTTTGTTCTCCGCGATGCTAACATGCAGTGGCCACTCACTTAGCTATGGCTTCGGCGAGTCTCTTTTTTAATTTATTCATCCATTTGTTTCTGTCGCAAATTATCCATGGATGCCTGGGTTTTGCAAGGGGGCTGGAGAATTGTCATCAGTGGTGTGCTTGGCCATCAAATGATATTTTATACTGGACGTGCTGCGATGGGAGTTCAGTGCACGATGGCAATACACACAAATGACTTTGCTCTTATCAATGTTTTTTTTTTTAAACGTGCCGTTCAGAGTTGAATTAGCGTAATTTTTACCACTCGCCATGATGCTTTTAGTTCTATAAACCGGCGAAAACTCCGCACAGCAAGCCCATGCAGGCGTGCCCTAAATTTTGCGTGCTTGATGTTTTTCTCCGGTCTCGCAAGCGTCAGCGCTACGTCATAGGGCTACATTGTTTATTAGGCCAAGATGACTCTTGATCGCTTGTTAAAAAAATTGACGCCGTTAAAAGGGGATTGGATTAATCCCATTAATAACGTGTTTTTCTGACACCTCTAGTTAAAAGTTATTTAAAAAGTTTTTTTTTTGCATTGTGCTTAATGTTTGTAGTTAGGGTGGTACAAATGTATAACATAGTATATTGTTAGTTTTCACAGTACAGTACCGATACGCCAACATCGTTGGAAATCTAAAAAGAACAAATGAAAATATATTTCTGCCGCAAGTCCACCAAAAATTTATTGCGCTCGATCACCCACGCCACAACTTAGACCAGCTTTTAGTTGGTCTCAGATCTAGTCTACTTTCTGTCACCAAATTGTCAGGTGCGCCGGGGGAATGTAATACTAGAAAATTCCCTCAGCCTACTGGAACGCGTAGTATGGTGTTCAAACACTGTAAACTACAATTGCGTTGGGAACAAAATTAACATGTGCTCATCTAAGAAAATAAAGACCATTTTGTCGCGCTTTATGTGCCCCGTGAATGAGTAGCCACCAGTCCAGTGTAGTCTGCCTTTCTTCTGATTTAGCAGTAAAGAAAATTGTGGTGCCTTAGCCCGCGCCCCCCACCCCCAAGCAGTAACAATAAGTCTTCTTCTAATACATTATGTAAACAAAGGCAAGCAAGTGTAGCGAGTCCCTGCAATTCAGGTGTCAGTCCTGCAGATATGATTTGATTCCTTAATAGCCTGTTGTCTTTACCCGCAATGCTACATCAGACCGTGCGCTGCTTTCTGTGGTTGTGCATGGTTTGTAGTGTTATGGCGCTACATAAGCAGCTGGTGTCTCTTTCGAATCTCATTTGACTTGTGGTTCTAAAAAAGGTACCAGCACAGGCAATCTATGGAAAGAATAAGCGGCCTTTGCTGTAAAAGAAGCAGCCTCACTTCACTTGACATCACCGGCTGGGTTTAATGCCTTTTATCTTGTGAGGCTTCAAAATGAATATTTAAGGCCTACTCGTGCCGTTTAAAGCTTGCACAAAGTTGGTAACAAGACAGTTTGATACAAAAGATAGTAAAGCTGTAGTGATATAAAGCAGTGGCCCACTTGTCTGCTTTCAGCTCGTTCTATCCATTTGATCTTCTATTGCTTTTGTAACAGGAACATAACACGGCTATAGTTGAAATTACTATAGCCATTCGCTAACCTCCCGCAGCCTTCTCAGTCACCTCTTAGCTGTCTCATCTCACAAAGATGTTATTGTTTTATCTCAGTCAGTTGATGTGTCGCCAAGGTGGGCGACAAGTGCTCTCACTGCTTCCTCTGCAAAGGTCATTGAGTCATGGATGAATTTTGTTCATCAGATGATTGACAGCTAATTTTCATCAAAGGAGCAGCTGTGGGTGAGGTGTCCCAGAGTGCCTTGGGGGGGGGGGTGGCGTGGTGAGGGTGGGTTCTCTTCACTGAGTACTCCGCTACTGTACTCACTCAATTATTGCCTGTGGCCTTGCACTCTGTACTTGGAGTCTCCTACAGTCAAGCTATTTTATTTTTTCATAGTTTGAGAAGCTTTGTCAGATTTTTCCTTTGTTCTCCTTTGAGCATAGCGATAGTCATGACTAATGATCTAATCCAAACGTGTTTGGGTTAGGTTTAGGCAGAGCAGTGAAGTCCGTCACGGGGGGCAACGGTCCAGCTCTCTGGCTCGGCCGGACGTCCCATTTTTGGGGCGGGGGTGTGTGACAAATTTTCGTAAACGACAAAAAATTCCTCAGAATGTGTTAAATGCGCCACTACCAACTGTGCCCACTTATTGCATATTCTTTGATTCTGCTTTCCGTGTGATCCCTGAAGTGCACAAGAAGGTGAATGGCACATATTACCGGGTGATTGAAATGTTGTTCTTTGTGAGATGCAGAGTAGTTGCGACAAAGAAGTTGAATAAAGCAGTACAGTTGGCAGCACGATGTGTGAGAGATTGGCTGACTTTATTAATATAAAACAAGACACATTGGGCACGTTTGAGGAGAACAAGAAAGAACTTGAATGAGACGACGAGGGAGACAAATAAGACCATAATAAGCTAAGCACATTTGAATAGTAAATTAGCCAGCTGACGATCTTAAAGTAGTCCTCTGCCGTTAGGATCTTTCCCATGGCGGCGTCATGGGGATGGAGCTTTGTCAGGGGCGGAACAGGGTCGGGGGGCTGAAACTTTTTCTGAATAAGGCCAGAGGGTCGAGGCCAGAGGGCGGGGACGGACAGGCAAAAAAGGGTCAGGTGCTCAGCTCTGGGATTAGGGTGGGCATTAAAACAAACCCCTCGTATTTCCAGAAGTTTGTCAGCAAGTCAGTGTGAGAATGGAATTTCACTTTTCGGCATTACAAGCCCACATGTTGTAGCATGTTTTTATGCTAGGCTAAGTCTTGTTTTGATTCAGTGACAATACATTGGTTGTTTATAGCAGGTTTAAAGGAATGTGTCAACATTCTAAAGTGTCTCTATGATCGACATCATTATTCTATATGTAGTTTATGCTACAAAAATGAATAGACTTGAAAGCACTGACACCGCTCATTTCTTAGTATTTGGGGTCTTGCTGAATGGCAGGAGAGACAAAACTTTTCTGGCCATTGGTCACACACTTGGGGTCTCTGAAGCTCACATTTCCTGGGCTGAATTTGGTGCCCGCATCCTTTATAGAAAATTGCCCAGCACACCTCCTCAACTCTTCTAAAGCTAAACCATTTTATTTTATTTTATTTTGTCATGAAATGTGTGGTGTGAATATGTGGCTGAGTGTGTTGTTTGAGTTAGATTATGGCAATTTTCTTTTGATTTTCTAACGCTCTGATGGAGACCTACTTTGCGTCACCGATTGGTAATTGTTGTCTCCTGATCGAATGTACCCATCACAAAACTTAAAAATGTCAATAAAAATATTACACAAAAAAAAAAAATAATCGCATCCCTCTCGAACTGAGCCGTACCATTATCGAACCGAATCGAATCCTTCCATTATCAAAATCGAACCTTCCTTGAAATGTTTCGCACCCCATTTATCGCAAACCGTGCCGACTCGTCTTTTGTGGAGAGATTCACACTCCTAATAGATAGATGGAGATAGAATGACTGACACTTTTCACACACAATTCATCCCGCTTGAGAGAAAGTAGATTTGCTTGCTCCATAACAAAGTTATTGTTATAACAAGAGAAATGTGAAGAAGAGGACAAATTAAGATCATGAAGGCAACATTTGCAACGGTAGCTTAATCCCCCACTCCCTGCACCCATCTCACCCACACACACGCGCGTCGTAATTGTGATACGACGATGATGATGATCAGCGATGCCAACCGTGAAAGATTTAGCTTGTTTTTATTGCTAATGTGGTGTTTAAATAGTAAATCTGTGGGTGTTTTGTGATAGGATGGTAACACCTGACACGTTAGCAGTGTAGCAACCAGTTGCCGCTGAATTTATGTAGTGCATGTGGCTTAAACATTCAAGACTATTTCACAACCAGTCATTGGACCGCAGGCATGCTGAACAGCGATCTGTTGCATCTTTCTCTCCCTCCCACTCTCTCTCGAGTTGGAGTGGCAGGGTCACCCACCTCTGGAAATACAACTGCCAATAACAACATCTGTTTGTCCATTCATATACACTCTTGGGCTCTACATTCTACATCTGTAGACAGCACATCAGAGGCGTGGCACAAATGCTGATTTTTGTGCCAGCCCAATGCTCGCTGCACGTGTTTGCCAGGTTGTCAAACCATTCTCTGCCAAGTTGGGCATGCCGGTGCAGCAGACAGCGTGTCGGTGGAGATGTGCCTGGCAGAGACATTTTAGTGGCAGGTCAGGCCGCTGGTCTAACACGATGTGGAGGATGTGAAACACATTTCATTCTTAAATATGTGAACAGTGGGCATCAAACGCCTTGATTGTAGAAATTGATGAAAACATTTTCTCATGATTATTATTTATATTTATTTATAAATCATCCCACTGATGTTCACACTATTGATGTTGGGGGTCTCCAAGTGCCCATGTTATGCGGCAGATGATTGGACCACATGTGGTCACTTAGCCCATGTGAAGACTGTCAGTGGACGACTAGTGTGCAGTATTCAAGGGAATGAGAGGAGCCACTTTGATTGGCCATGATTGAAGTTGTGACTCTTATAGTGGCGCAGACCTCCCTCTCTCAGATGCACTGGCCTGCGCTCACCAACACCAGGTCTCACCCACCTCTAGTGCAGAGTTAACACACTTTGGTTTACACCGGCATGAAAATCACTGTTTTTATGTGAGCTGTCCAGAACCCATATTTGGTAGACATATTTTTGTCCACTATCACACGCGTATGAACATCTATTCTTTCGCATGCAAGTTATATTAACATCTGTTCTATTTATTGACATGCATATTCATTTTCATAGTCATACATCAAGTCAACATACTCTCTATTTGTCCATTTACACACATACGCACAGCTGGGTTTTTGGTTTGTCTGTCCTTTCTCACGGGATTTAAACATCAGTCTGGCCTTTCACATCCACTGTCAAACAATTTATTGTTCATTATCTTAAACTCAATGGCGGTGTCATTATTTCATTCCAAACATGTTTGACAGTAATCTACTCTCACATACAAATACAGTAGCATTTATTTTGCGCAGGGGTGAACAATACTAATCTAATGGAATATATTAGTAGCTTCCATCTTATTTTACTTTACTCTGTGAGTTTGTTTGAAGTTGGAGTTCTGTGGACGAAGACATATAGCATCCCCTTAATTTTTCTGTGTCCAAAGCAGCAGATGGGCATGAGCGTGCCTCACATAGTCCTTGCACATGGAGGGTAATGGTTCAACGTGCGCATGCTAAATCCTTATGTTATTCGAGCCGTGTCAGTAGCAGCATCCGTGATACAAAGCTTATCTTTTACCAACTGTGCGCCTTTGGAGAGGAAAACTTGTAAATGATGCTCATGGCTTGCGTAAATTACCGTGAGCTCAGGAAAGCAGTAAGTACTTAATACCATGCTGAATATTGAGCTGTCCCTAAAGGAACCCATACTTTTTTTTTTTAAAGGTGACACAGTAAAATTGTTCAGAACTAAAACGTCATTGATTAGAATCATATTGGCCAGTCTGGATTTAAAATCGGAAATAGCTTCTTTTTTGTCACCAATTCTAAGATGATCTGAATTTCACTGTAAGTGTTATTTATGTGAGTTATATTCCAGCCACATATAGAGTTGAGACCAAAATATTGCTGCAAAATTTGTAATTTGTTTGGTTTGCATTTACTATTCATGGGTATATGTATAGGTATTTGTTTTTGTTTTATTCAATAACATTAACAATATTACTCCCCACATTCAAAGTAAAAACATGTAATCTAGATAGTTCAAGTTGCACAACATGAAGCCTTGTGAACATCCATCTTACTCTTGATTATAGTTTATTGGGTTTAAGGTCTTGGTCCAGGCTAGCCTGGGCAGGGTATTTAGGATCTGGTGGACCTCTAGCCACTAACTGACTTTGCTCTCCACCATGCTGTTATTGTTATAATATTTGCTGCACAATACATTTTCTACAAAGTCAAATATTTGGTGAATGGGGAAATGATTTGGGGGCTGATTACCAGTTTGACAGTTTATCACGTTTTTATAAAGTCGAGGCTTCAATAACTGCTAAACTGTCACCAGTAATGGTATTTTTTTTTTTTCTTTACTTTTTGAGTGGACATCGAAGAAAGGACATGTCCTGCTGGAATGTGATTGGTCGCTTGCAGAGATAAAGACAGTTGCAAACTAAACGAGATGCCCTTTTAAAGTTAATGATACTTTGTGGAATAACGTGGATTGAAAAAAACATAGTGTCATGATTCTGTTTTTGTATGTTTTTTGTTTCATTGTCTTGTTTTGCTTTTCCTTGTTAGGTTTTATTTCCACCTGTTCGTGACATCCTAATCCCTTTGCGTTCACCATCAGCTCCCTCCAACCGTTGGTGTCTTGTCTACTAGTTCCTTGTTGTCTCGACAGTGTACTTTTATTTAGCTCCCTGGTTTCTTTCCATCTTTGTTGGTTTGTTTTTTCAGTCACTGGGTTTCGTTTCTTATAGTCGTTTGTTTTGTTGTTACAGTGAGTTTTGGTCTTTTCAGAACTTTGAAAATTTGTTTAGATTCATTTTTTGTTAATAAATTGTTTTGTTGAGTGCACCCTGCATCCCATGTGTGCCCTTACATCGCAAACATGACACAAGGTGCCAACGGTAACATATTTGGTCCCCAAGTACAACACAGTAGTTCACCAGTCGGTTCTAAAAATAGCTCACCAGTGATGGCATGCTGTGATTTCCTAAGAAGGATTAAAACAGAAGACGAATGCGTGTTTGTTTAAAGTTAACATGGTACACATTTTTTAAGATTCAAATCTTTTAATTTAGTTTTAAAATAAAACAAATTTTGTTCAGTAGGCAAAAAAAGTCCAAATTATTCAAAAAAGGACAGTTTAGAGCCGTAATGTCAAACTTATTTTAGCTCAGGGGGCACATAGAGGAAAATCTATTCCTGTCAAGTTTTGAATGGAGCGAGGCAGGTGTAACTTAGATGGTATTTAACATTAATTTAAAATTCAAAAGTACAAAACACAAGGACTAAACTAAACTGAAAAAACTTAGCCAGGCAGGAAAAAAAAAAGTGACTAGGACAATGACAGGCACAATGCACGTGACAAGAACTGAACATAAACAGGGAACTAAATACAAACAAATTAAACGAGACAACGAGGAGCACCTGGACAAGACACAAAGGGTTGGAAGGACCTGATTGGTTAACACTGGGGCTCGATAGACGAACGCAGGTGGACACAATGAACATGACGAGACACACCAAACACATGGAAAAAACATTAAACTAAATAATAAACCAAAAACAACAAAGACAGATCAGTAAAAATCATAGATAGCTTAAGAAGTTGGCATCGGTATTAGGAAGATTTTTGCTATTTCTGGGCTGTCCAGGTCTCTATTCCCCGCGAATAACGGACGACAACTGTAAATATATTGTTATATATTAAAAATAAATTAATCAATGCTTTCCACAAAAGCATCAACAATGACCTGAATGCAATGAGGGATATAGTTAAGATAAGCTGTTCTAAGACTATTTTAACAAAAACTAACATTTTATTCTTTGTCCTCGTCTTCATTATCAAAGTTCCTTGTCGGATGGCCAAGCGTCTTCTGCTCAGACCTACTGAACACTGTTCACACTTATCCGGCTGGACTCTGGCTCACTGAACGGCACATTTGAATAACATTATGAGTTTCCGAACAGTACATTGCTCAAAAGTGCCGTTCGTTTATTAACGTGGACGAGACTGGCGAGATACAACAAAGGAATATGCTGGGTCGTCGCAGCCAATCGGCTTACTGCATAAATCCACTCATGCTCTCATTGATAACTCTCGCCCCGAGAACCAATCACGCGCCTAGTGTGAGTGCCCGTGAGAATGTACAAAGCCTCCTTGTCAACTCACCTCTTTGAAACAGCGCTTCTGTCCACAATTTGGTTGCAGATAAGGCTGTATGTTGTTATTATTATTGTTTTTTTTTTTTTATAAATATTTTGGAAAAACCTGCAAAGCACTTAAGCCGTAAAACGTAAAGCACGAAGTGGTGAGGAAAAGTGTATTTATTTTTTCATGAAATATGTATTTTTTTATAGAAGACACAAAAAATAACTAAAAATATATTGAATAAATGCAATGAAACACAAATACCCACTGACAGGAAAAAGTATCAATCGAAATATGTGGTTGTACTACATTTCAAGGAATACAGTGAAGTGCAAAGAATTAATTTGAAGTCAGATGGGCTTCAGGTAAAATTTAGGAGTACCTACCTACCATTTAACCAGACTTTTGGCTCCACAATTTTATCATCTTGTTCTTTAGTTACTGTTTAATTCAGTCTGAACACTGGGTGGCACGTAATGATATACATGACTGCCTTTGACGGAAGAAGAACAAGAAAAATCCTGAAGAAATAATGACGCCATGTCGAATACTGTAGTCCTTTGTGCCAGGCTAAGACTCAGCCAAATGTCCGGTACAGGCGCAGATTGCGACCCCGCCCATTGGGCATGGCTGTGCTGCAATTGAAGACTTTTACCTGCGCTGAGCGGCGACAAAGCTAGAGGCTAATGCTAGTGTGAATGCTAGCGTAGTGACCCACTTTCTATTGGTATTATCTTGTTACAAATGCACGAGCGCTTCAACTGTCATGCTAAGTAGGAGCCCAGCTCACAGACATTGGTGCCAGCCATCAAAGGCAATGTATGTGCATGCATTTAAAATTGCTTATTTCACTACCGATTTTCATGCTTATTTTTATGTCAAAGCCAATGCATGTGCTTTCAATACAGAAAATGCATTGTGGATTTTGTATGGTTTAGTATTGTGACATCCACAAACATGGAAAGTGGAAACACTTAGCCTGTCCGACCTTTAACGACGCCGCAGGTATGGGCATGTCTTATCTGCCTATTTTGCATATCTCACTACATTTAATTAATAAAGTTATAAGGGCGTTATGTGTTACCATTAGTTGAATGTGTCATATTAATAAATATTTGTTTCTGTTTGATCAGTTTTACACTGATTTTTTTTTCAAACAAACTATTACCTAAGGTTGTGTTTAATATAGTGACATCAAGGCCAATTCCTCATAAAAAATCGCGTTGCTTGTTTGAGTATTGCTTGTAAACATTATAAAATGCAACATTTTCAATGATGGTCTTACAGAAAAACTGTCTCATTGAAGTTTCCATTCAATTAAAATGAAGTGTATGGCATAAATACATTGAAATAAATATTGACACATCTGACTTAAGTCCTACTAACATCAGCCATTTGGCGAATTTCGGGTGGCTCTTTATTCAGTCGGGCCTTAATTATTGTTATACTTGACCAAATCTTATGGGCCATAAGTTTGACACCCCTGATTGTTTTGTGATGAGTGCTATAATTTTAATACCTTTTTACCATATTTTTGGTCACTGTTATATGACTATGCCTAGATGTGTTCATGGATGAGAGATCTGAAGATGTTTGCTTCACTACTTACCATATTTTCAGAACTATAGGGCGCACCCGTATAAAAGCTGCAGCAAATCTTTTTTGGGGGGAAAAAAACACAACAACAACAACAACAACAACAACAACAACAACAACAAAAACAATCTAAAAGCCACACCAGGCTATAAACCGCAGTTTTCTATGTTGAAAAAAAAAAACGCATCTACAGAATGATTTTGTACTGTGAATGCACATAAAGGTACCTAAACAGATTGTTAAAACAGTGCCTTTTAACACGGCAACAACTGTGCTATTTAAAACAGAACAGACCCAAGAGAAAAAAAAATAGAAATTTATTTAACATATTTTCTGATTTATAGAGCGCCCCTACCAGCGAGAGAGAAAAGTAATAATAAAAATAAATCCACAGAAAAGCTGCACCGTTGTATTAGCTGCATTGTTCAAAATCTAGGACAACAGTAGCGGCTTATAGTCCGCAAAATACAGTAACTTCCCATACTATAGTTAATCTGCCATACTTACAATCTTTTCATAAACATGTAAAGTTTTGACAAGTTGTACCAAAATTAACACGTTGAGTACAACCACATTTTGTGTTTTATTGTTGTAGGTGACTATACATTGTATGAAGTATTTAACATTACAACAAAAGGTGTGGATTTTCCCCGGGTTCTTCGGTTTCCTCCTACATTCCAAAACCATAATGCATGGTAGGTTAATTGGACACTCTAAACTGTCCGTAGGCGTGATTTGTGACTGTGAGTGGTTGACCGTCCGTCTATGTATACCCTACAATTGGCGGGCAACCCGGTTTACCCCGTGTACAGCCTGAAGACAGCTGGGATTGGCTCCAGTGCACCTGGGAACCTTGTGAGGATGAGCGGCTCAGATAATGGCTGGATGGATGCAAAAAAAAAAAAAAAGTCAGACATGAGCTACACAGCCTACAGCTCAACTTCCTGTGTGAAAACCTTCTCCTATGGGCATGCAACTCTTTCGTTCCCTCGATTTTCCCAACACCGAAAAAACAAAGTGCAACAGTAAAACTCTTGCCAAAGGCAATATTTTGAGTAGTTGCCTTGTCACAGCTTGACAAATGTTTCTATGTGTGTATGCAGGCGCATGTTTAAGATGTGTGTATTGCTGTGTGCGCACACCAGTGCATTTGCTGTGCCATACTACTGCGAGTTTTGAGAGTGTTTACTGTTCGAATGAAATGCTTAGCATCTGCCTCTTTTCTGATCTGCAGATTAGCCTGCAGCTGACTGCCCGCTCCAGTGCAGGATGAGCAAATGCACACCTTCCAGCAGCCTTTGTTAAATGATCACTTGAAATCAGCTTTTTTTCGGTCCACCAGAAATATCCTCTTGATGGTGCAGCACTTTCCTGACTATAAGAAGTCAGAATTTGAGGCAGGTTTATTAGAAAAAAATGATGTACACTACTATATTTAATATACTGCGGAACCTTGACGTAAGAGTTCTCCAATTTATTAGATTACAAGTTACAAGCCCTGGACTGAGACACAATCTGAGTCATGAGCGAGCATGAGAAACAAAAGAGAGCCACAGTAGATGAAGTAGATGATGCCGTCACAATTATTGAAAAGTGCAGTCAAACACATGAACACAATTTGAGAACACTCACAATCAGCGATAGCAAGCCAAAACACACAACCAGATGCAGACAAGAAAATTTAACAACCATTTCCTTATGTCAATCACTATGCAGATGAGTATTTGAGCATTTTAAAGCGAGCGGTGTTGTGGAATAATCATCAACATTCTACAGAGTGCCAAAGCTGTAATTATGAAAACTGTATCAGAATCAGAAATCCCTTTATTGTCATTGTACTCAAGTGTGCAACGAGATTAGAGAGCTCCCCTCTCCAGTGCAATACAACAATAATTCAGATAAATATATAAATTAGATAAATAAGAGAATAGTTAGTGCAATGGAAAATAATACTGAATAGGATATATAAAAACACATCACGTTGCTGTTCTGCAAGGTAAGGGTGGTCGTGTGTGTGTGAGAGTTTAGAATGGAGAAGAAATTGGGAAGAAACTGTTTCTCAGTCTATTGGTCCAAAGTGGACATTTCAAAAAATAAATACACATTCATAAAATATTTGATTAAAAATATTGTGGATTTCTGTTGTTATGGCGACCAATCGACGGTAGAACTAGCGCCAAGTACAAGCAGACACAAAAATTAAATTGAAACAAAAAAGGCGCACACCCAGGGTGGGGATTGGTGAAAGCACCACAAGTCGCCAGATTGACGAGTGATGTTGAAGCTTTTTTCTGACAGAGGCCGAGGAGCTCTCCTTCGCTCTGATAGAAGCAACCCCGGTTGACATCTGTGGGCAAACACAAGAAATGCAGTGCATTTTTCCATCCATCGTCAGTGAAATGGGAGAAGATCCATCAGTACTGAACCGGTTAGGGACAATTCTGGAGATGAACTAAAACCTATCTGTGCTTAGTCTGTCAGTATTTCCAAAGTCATTCGTCATTCGTCCATCAGTGACGGACTGACGGACCTTCCGTCAATACTGACAGAATGCCCACATCTGTGTAATACTGTCCCACAGGTGTGCAAAAGAAGAATTTGCAAAATGCCGCTGGAGTTACGAGTCAACTGTTTAGGGTGTTATTGGCAAGAGAATTTTGCCTATTTTCTGCACTTTGATGAAAGCCACAAGTGTACCTACCAATGTAGGAATGGAGACGTTGGCATTTTCATTTTTGACAGCCAAAGATCAAAATGTGAATGTTGGTTATACACTCCATACTTTAACAAAAAATAAATTAGGAAAGATTTGGAGCCGCTGCATGGTACAACCCAACAGGTTTTGTGAAGCACACCTGCGACTAATGCAGGACTATTTATATAAACAATATAATTTATATATGTGAAGTTTTAAAGTATTAACAGTAAAATATGTCAGTGAAAAAAGACTGCCTTTATTTCATATAACAAAACAAATGTAGGCTATTTATGGTTAGTGAAGTCCTTTTTTATGTATAAAACAAGCAGACATTTATGTTCAGTGAAAACCAGAAAAACACTTTTTATGTACATATAAAAAATTTAAAAGTCAAAAGGCTGTCTTTATTTATTTAAATTTAAACATTACAGTTAAATTCACTTCCAATAGACATGTTTTGTATATTAAGCAGTTATCACCGTCATCTGCTGCAAATTTCTAATAAAATGCCACGTAATCTGACTTGATTGCTTTTAAAATCAAGTAATCAGTAAAGTAATCCCATCAGTTACTTTTTCAAGGTGACTGTGGAACTGTTGCCTACTGAGGTTTTGCATTTTCCTAGGTTGCTGCCTAATATAGGCGAGATGGTACGATAAAACAGGAAGTGTCTACAAATTATGAATTCCAGTCGTCAGCAGAGTTTGTCGAGCATAAATGGTCACTGAGCCCTTAATGCATGTTCGGTGAGGGTGCTAGTTTGAGTCACATGAACGCAAGCCATTGAGGTGACTCTAGTGTATCTTTTTTGGAAGATACTCCCCTGACTTGTGTTGTCATGGATTTCCTCTGAATATTATGTTATTGTTGCTGTCTGATTTCTGGAGCAGCCTCTGATCCCAAGACTATACAGTAAACCTGTCCAAGCGTTGAAAGCAAGGATGGCTATTAAAACAACTGAGAGACAGTTGAAGGTGTGATAGAGTTTGTGGTATGAAAAGTATGTTACAACACTTTTTCCTTTTATCGTATCGGTCACTATGAAATACATTTGCATTTGATTCAAAAGCCAACTATGCCGTGTTCTCTGATTGCCTTTTCGGTCATCACAATTCACTCTTTGTTCAACTCAGTTTGGCTCTGACTACAGGAGCGCTGATGAAGCCCTGTCAGGTTTTCCCGTGATTGCTGACACTTTTGCAGAGTTGGAGCGAGTGTAACTTTAAGCTGTCAGCTAAATGCTGTTACCTTTTTAACATCCCTCCCCCCTTTTCCCTCTGTGGGCTGTTGCCATTTTTCCTTTCCCTTGGGCTATGTGATACTTGGCATTCAGAATGCCTTGATTGTGATTCCTCAGCTTCAGAAGAGGGCTATATATAGACTGAAGAGAACAGGTATATTGGCTTAAAGTGTCTTGGGATTGCAATTTCGTTATTTTTCTGGAGGAGAGTACTCTTTGACTTTTGCTGAGCTCACCAAAGGATGTCTAAATGCAAAAGCAAGCAAGCGGTGGTGGTATAAAATGTCTTTTTTCATTGCTTTTAAGTTGCCAATTTTAAAGCATTGGTACGGACAACAAAGATAATTATAGATAAAAAACATGGTGATGGGAAGGAATTTCTCTTGCCAAAAAATTTTCTCAAGATTACACCAAGTCATGGTTGCCTATTAGTTGCTTGTTGAGCTGCACATTTGGTCAATGTTACTATTTCTTTCTGTTTACTGTTTGTTTTATTTATTGGTGCATTCTGTTTACTTCAACTTGCAAACCAAAGTAAGAAGGAAAAGCTGGACTCGATTGGCTGCAAGCTCAGACCTTGCAGCTGGTCGTGTAATATCACGATTCTCAATCATTTAATCATCCAACCCGACTTTTATTGCTTGCTTTTAGAAGGTAAGCGAATCAGATTTTTAGCCCATCCACATTGAAACTGGATGGCTCTTGTAGTGTGAACAGTCAAAGCACATGAAATTCGAGTTTTGCTAGATGGATTGAAGCCACATTTGGGACGTAGTTTTAAATGGGATTTGGTCAGGATACATGTTAGTCGGAAAAGCTCCACGCACACCAATTGGTGTTGACTATCTGTGATGCCACTCCATGCAATGCAACACCCAATGCGCAAGAGCAGAGAAGGGCACTTGCAATTTACAGCTCTGTGTTGAGTAAATAATACAGTAATTTTAATTACAGCAGGGCGTTTGAATAAAATACAATAAAAAAAACTATCGGTGTTGGTTTGAAGATGAATACTGATCACCTAAAGATAAAGATAAAGATGTCCTTTATTAGTCCCACAATGGGGAAATTTGAGGTGTTACAGCAGCAAAGATATAGATCAAACGCCCTGCTATGCGGTATTTAGAGTAATAAACCTAACATGCTGATATTAATAAAGTTGCATTTATTGTTTTGGGGGCTGTGAGAAGGAAACACATGCAAGTACTTGGAAATGCATCTCCCCAGAATGATATTACTCAAACTCAGTTCTCCTGACTGTGTGATTGCTGGCCATATAAAGTTACCTGGTCAGTTATTTTCTTTGTCAAAAATATTGATGTTGTAATGGCCTTGTTCATACAGAAAACACTTCATAATGTTGAATAATGGGAAAGGCAAAGAATGGAGTACATTGCCAACTGGCACCTTGGCTGATAAAACACATTATGTAAAAGAACATGCATGAAATAGGACTTCTTTTTCGGGAAACAACCATCTGGATTATGCATTGCTAGACCGGATCATTAGCTATGTGGATTCAATAGCCTTGCTAAATTCTGCTTTTACCAGTAAACCATTATTTTTTTATTTTAATTTTTTTTTTTTTTTTTCCAAGTAAACCATTATTATTCCATACACATGAATAAACATGATGTCATTTTTCCTCCACAGAGTGAAGTTGAGAGAAGGAGTGACGTTCCTCGGTGCCCGTCCCAGCAACCCCACACAGTGGATAGTAAGCCAGGATGTGAGGAGTGAAGGACACCGGGTAGTGACCCTGCGTTGCCACAGGAAGGAGTCCAGCTTTGGTCTGGAGAGGTCTGCACAAAACATTACTTCACATGCAAGTCTTGGGAATAGTTCATAATGGGTTTCTCTTCATGGCTTCCACTCATTTAGCCCTATTGGGCAGAGTCATGTGGCAAAAACATAGCATCACACTGTTTGCTATTGCTTGTCATTTAGTGATGGTCAATGCACATTATATTGTTTTTTTTTTCCTTCTCTTTCTTACTGGACATATTTCCTTTAAAGTAGGACATCTTTGTGATGCGCACTAACTTCCAATGAGTTATTTCAACAGTTTCACAAATGAAATGATAATTGTCCTGAAAGAGATCAATTTATTTTTATTTTTGGGGAGTAACATAATTCATGTACGGGCATTACATAGGCAAAACAAGAAACAACAACAACAAAAAAAAATTTAAATTAAAAAAATATTTTTCAGGATTACAATTTTAATATGGGGAGGGAAAGGCCTGTTTGATATAAGCCCTCGCTCGCTTTCAAACTAGTTGGTTAAGCAACCTTTTCCGGAGTTAAGAGGATAAGGGGTCACAATTTAGCTCAAATGACTACCATTGCTCGTCCATGGCAAAGGTTTTGTTGACCATTCAGACAAATGACACAGCCCACTGGATTCATGTTTTTTTTTTCTCAAAAATGTCTGAAAAACGGCTCAGAGGGAATGGACGATAACTATTTGGATCATAGTCACATGATCTTTTTAAATGAAATTTAAAAAGAAAAAAGGTGTGACCTGTAAAAAGTTTGGACATTGCTGGTTACTTATGGGCAAGGTTGCACCTTGTAAGAATATATTTCACTAATTCCCGTGACCAATGACCCAAAGCGTTACCATTTAAACGGCATACGGTTAATTTTACCTTCTAAACTTGTCATGTGAAATAAAAAAAAAATGTAAATGGCTTGAGTGCAGGCAGCGTAGGTTCAGTTCCCACTCAGTGGCGGTGTGAATGTGAGTGTGAATGGTTGTCCACCTTTCGCCCAAAGTCGGCTGGTATAAAAGGATAAGTGGTATAGAAGTACAGTATATACACATCGGATGACTTATGGATGCAGTGGGAGGCAAGTTCCCTCACATCCAAACAGCTGACTTTGCAATGTATATTACTGAGGTTATTATTATTATTTTTTAGCAGTCCGGACAGAAATACAGCACATCTAACGAAGGATGACCACTAATTTGCATAAGAGACCAATAGGACTCATTGTTGCCTTCCTTAAATGTGCTGACAGGACAGACGACGAGGGTCTTGTTAAGATGAAAATGGGCAGTTGCATAAAAGGTTAAACACGGCTCATTTTCCGCTGGACATTGTGTGCTTTTATTATGAGCACACCGGATCAAGAATTATAGGACACTCCAGACCCTGTTTCTAGTCCCTGGCTCACTTGTATGAGATAGGCTTGACTAAGCCAGGCATACGATTGGCCCATCCGTTACAATGAGTGTTTTCACTGGGCCAGTGAAATTTTGTCTTTATTTGTAGGAAGAACAGCAGTCTTTATGAGCAGAGGCACATTTAATGAGTGGTTATAGATACACAGTTACACTTGTAAAAGTCACGTGAAAACCAAATACTTTACATGAGTCAACAAGGTTGTGATGATGCGGTGAGTTATTCAAATCCAATGTGCAGCGGATATAATTTGATTGTGTTGGTCTCCTGATATGATGAGACATGTCGTGTGATGTGATTAGACATGCTGCGTTGACCAGCAATTACTATAAAGCCACAGGACATGACTCTCACCAATATGTAATTGAATGATTCAGTCCTGAAACAGATTGGAGAATAAAGAAAGTGAAGTAGATATGACATCTTCATTTACAACAAGAGTGTGACTCAGCTTTAGACACATCTCGGACCTCAATTTATTGATTTGGGCTGTTACACTCAGAAGCTAAACGTCTTACCTGAAAATGATAACGATTTGAGATTAAAGGTTTGGGTTCATAACATTTTGATACAAGGGCTGGCTGTATTTGGGCTGAGCCTGGCCACCACACGACTCCTTCCTGTCAGATGTGATTGAATTCTCATCGACATAAGAATAAACGTGTTTTCACCTAAAATGTCACAACCTCTCTGTGCCAAGCTAAATTTGTCAATTGGCTGTGATTTGTATTCAGTTCTTGGCCTTTACACCCCTGTGGTTGTAATACACCAAGCCTGTACATGACATTGAGTGGAGCTGAAGCATTTTGAAGCACACAGAAGGAAGCAGTCAGCAAACTCCAGAAGTGAGCAGCAACCACTTGGCAGTCAGCCATTACAAGTCATTCTCTCGTTTGTCGAGATTCTCTGCGCTCTGGGTTTGGACCTCACCCTCTCTGCCCCACTGTACATGAGTGCTTCAATTGTGCCATGTAATTATTTTGTATTGATTGGGAAAAAGTCTTTTTCCAACCATTTAGGCCATTTACGGTGGACTACTCCTTAATCCCTACAGCTGTCAAAGTTACTGCCGAGAGAAGACCAAACCTGTCTCATGATGGGTATACAAAGCGCAATGCTTCACTTTCCTTCGTCTTTTCCTACTTGAGCCCGGTCTTTACAATGAAGCTCTTTTTAGAAGGGGATTAGCCACGGCTATCTCATCTGTCGAGCTGTCATCCAGCCGCCTTTCTTCCCGTGGCTTCCTCCTTCAGGATGAAAGGATGACCGGCTGAGTGGAATTTGTATACTCTAGGTCAAACAAACTTGGTTATTGTCTGTCTCAACAATACAATGAACATGTGTATCCAGCAACCAAAACCTCTGTGACTTGAGGAACATTTGGTACACTTGCAGTGAAATAGAACTCGAACAAATATAGAGATGTAATGCTTTGACCAATTCATGATTGTGTTTGTGTTGTCATCATTTGTGAAACACAGTGCTTTAAGTGGGATAAAAAATAAGTGCTGGTACTTTCATAATTTGATTATTGCCAGGTAAATTAGGTAGTGGGTAACTGCAGCTCTGCCTATCATACATGACTGTGTTGGAATTTTGTCATAAATCAAATGTGAATTACTAGGTAATAAACCCTTAATTAACAAAACGTACTCAATACATGTTCATTTCTACACTCAAGAAGAAAAACGTTCAAATAAAGACTCAACAACTGGTTTAAAATTTTTCTGATAGTCTCTAAAATTCTCTGGAGTTCAGGAAATGGTACAAGTCAGATATCTGGGCTACTTTTCTTATCCTCGCGATGACTTGCACCCAAGATGAATAGAGTCAAGAAAAGAAGTGCCACTAAACTGTAGCCCTCACAATATATAGGGTCCCTCACGCTAGTCAGGTTGTTTTCTATTATATGTTATGTCGGTTGAAATCGTTCACCCTCTCATCAAGGCTTGGTGCCTTCTGGTATCCTGCAATCTTGTCTTTGGTGTGGATGTGGATGTGTTCAGATCTCAAATTGTCATGTCTTGTGTCCAATTTGTTGTGTCTTTGGCTGTACTGTGTATGTGGCAGATGTGCTTTATCTGTTATGTTGTGTCTTTGGCAAAATATGAAGTGTCGTCAATTGTATATGCAGACTGACTATGTGTGTGTTGCAAATGTGGCATGCAGGTCATGAACATTCTACGTAATTCAAGTAAATTTGCAAGTATAATGATGTTCATGTTGGTAACAACACTGGGATGGCAATAAAAACTGGGATAATGCACGCTGAAAAATCGAAGGTAAGTCAAGCTATCTGTAGCAAGTTAGCCCTAGAGTGTGTTTACAACTTCCTTGACATGTCTAAATGACTGGTGCTCATGTGAAGTCCAGATACGCGGTATAAAATCCTTGTACATACGAGTCGAAAATTGAGAAGAACTGACGTGTATCGGCTCACTTAAAGCACTGCTAAAAGATAGCAAAATAACCTAATCTGACCTGTATTACTCTTTGCCACCTGCTGTTGGGGAGTCCGCTGCTGTCTTTTGCCATTTCAAAGTTGGAGCTAAACAGTGTAGTCCGTTAAAGAGCACAAAAGTAGCTTTTAAAACCCAGCTCATGAAGAGGATTCACAACTGTTCTTGTGTTGTGTTTCACACTCCCCACAGTGAAAGCACAAGCCCTTTTTAGGGATTACTGCCCTAAACCGAACCATGGCGAACTGGACTGAAACGCATTGCTTGGTTCAAATTTGGCTTTAAGTAAACAGCGGTGCATTGACGACTGCTGAAAGCGAAAATAATAAATGGAAAATAATTAATAATAAATATGTTCTGATGTCAAACCAAACTGAGCATTTTTCTTTTTTTGCAATTAACATTTATTAGTTGGTGGTTAGTTATTTCATTAGCTCCATGCTTATTTTCAGGTAAGGCTCTGTGTATTTGTGTTCTGTTGAGTATACATGTGTGTTCCACAGTGTACATTACTATAATTCAGAAAATTGTTTCTCTAGTGATGCACATTTTGCTCTGTTCACTGTGTTGCTTGGTTAATTAGATAAAAACATAAGAAAAGGCATATTTTCACAAAAGAATTTCGTAGAGGGTTGACACATTTTAATATAAAACATCCAGATAATTTTGAAATGAAATATATATTTGTACTTTTCACATGCTTTTGCATGCTTTCATTACATCCAACTTTTGGAGCTATGCTTAAAAAAGATTGTACGATTATTCCACCGACTGCACTAGTAAAACAGTATGCCATGGTGAGCATATATTGGATTGTTTGGCCTCTAAATTGCCATTTGACTTCCAAGAATAATGTCGGCTGATATGAGTTTAACTTACTTACACATCAAACAGGGCGCCTCAGGGTGGGCAGCTGTTAGTGGCTGAACTAATGACACCAGCAAGCATACAGTATGTGCCATCAGTAGCAGACACAGACACCTGCTCACACACAGAATATTCGCATACTGACAAGCTCAAATGATGTTGAATAATTGCTTAGGGACAGCTAACTAGACCCTGGGGGAGTGTGTCAACCCCCCAACCCTCCAAGCACATCCACCCCCTCCAAACTCACACACGAACAGATGGGTGACTGTTTTGTAGGTTCAATCAGTGACTTAAAACTGCTCTGTTGCCAGTTGAACTAATTTGGTCAGTCAGAGCTGATGCTTAAGTATTTCAGTAAAATAGTTAGCTATATAAAGTGTGCACATCATTCTTGCTTAGCCCAAATTTTCAATTTTCAATCTATCTCTCCACATCTAACGTCATTAATGAAGCAATGTGAGGTCATCAAAACGCATTTAGATTTTCCACTGGATGTTTTCTCAAGCTTGCAGACACTCGGATCATTCTAATAAACTATTCAATACAATACAGAAACCGGCATCTCTCTTTCTCGCTGTCTCCCACAAATCGTGCCATTGAGCCCTGTAAAGACACTCCAAGGTCGATGTTTGCTCTTCAGAGGGCTGCAATGGTGAGCCAACTGATTGTGCTGTTTCCAGAAAAAAAATCCACATTTCAGGAAATGCAGACAATCCATTCTCAAAAATGTGGGAGGGAAGCAAGCAATAGTAACAGTGCAGGAGAACAATTTGAATAGTCTACTTGCATAGTTTTAAATTGCGAAACTTACAGGTGCATGCTTGCTCGTCACAATGGCCTCACAGTCCAGAGGTTGTGGGTTCGATTCTGGCTCCGGCCTTCCTGTGTGGAGTTTGCATGTTCTCCCAGTGCCTGCGTGGGTTTCCTCCGGATACTCCAAAAACATGCATGGCAGGTTGATTGGACACTCTAAATTGCCCCTAAGTATGAGTGTGATTGCGGATGGTTGTTCGTCTCTGTGTGCCCTGCAATTGGCTGGCAATCGATTCAGGGTGTCCCCCGCCTACTGCCCGATGATAGCTGGGATAGGCTCCAGCACCCTAGTGAGGACAAGCGGTACAGATTATCCATGGATGGTTGCTAGTAAAAGCAATTAGTATACAGGCTTGGGGTTTATACAGAAACAGCAATCGTCGAAATCAAGAAAAAAAAGGATTTCGCATTTACAGTATATTGTACACCAGACGTCACCAACGCCGGTCCTTGTGGGGCATTATACTGCATGTTATAGACGCTCCTCCTGCACACCTGATTCAAATTAACAGCACGTCAGCAAGCTCTACATTAGTAAACTGTACTAATATATAGTCAGAAATACCGTGACAGGGCAGGCAAACCAAGCTAAGTCTAAGCCTTGACCTAAAGGGGGGCACAAAAGCCAGCTGGCGTTGGCCCATGTCAATGATCGTTTCAGTGTTGGGTATCCCCGCATAGGGCACATTATTAGTTTATTAGCTGTTGCTTGTAAGCGAGTGGGGCACCCCGAGAGATTAAGCAGTTAAAAAATATATGGCGAACTTAATATTCAGGGCATGTAAAAATAAAAAAAATAGGAAAAGGATGAAAAAAATGGGAATATGTAAAATATTAAATTTTTGTTTTTTACCATCCTACCAAGCATCAGATAAGTTCACTGCACATTATTCACTCACATGAGTGTTTTGATAAACTGCATACAAGATGTAGTGCATATTATCAAATATAATCATATACTTCAGTAGACTGCGCTTGTGATGTGTTGCTTGTACTGCATTTGTTGTCAAATGATGCCAAGCTCAATTTTGCTGCCTGCTTGGTCTGTCCAATAAACTTAGTGGTGTGGTGATGTATCGGTCACAAACACATTTTTTTAGTCAGTCGTACATTTTGCACATCATGCGGTAGTATATTATTTGAAGCAACAAAAAAATTGGTCACTTGGTTAGTGCTCAAATCCACAGATTCTATGAGGAAGCCTTCACAGATGTTCCTGGTCAAGTGGCAGTCTTGAAGATAACTAACTCTGAGCAATCAATTTGACTTAACTCTCCCTTTGAGGAGTTTAACTGGTTGATTCGAGCAAATTTAAATTTGGCTTAAAGGGGATGTCAACCACGAAAATTCCTAACAAGAATATCTTCTATGCAGCCCCACTAGTCGAAAAAAGGCATTCTGATTAATATTTTAATTGTAGAATATGTGTTCATCAGTAAAATCCACCAGTTTTTGTTCTATCTCAGGGGGGTGGCCATTTTGCCACTTGCTGTCGACTAAAAATCATGAAACAATCATAGCTCAATTTCAGCAAACAGGTGATCCTTGATTGGTTGTTACATGAGCCCTGAGCATCTATGATGTCATTTTCAGTCGACAGAAGTGACAAAATAGCCGCCCCGTGAGATGGCTAAAACCAGGTGTATTTTGCTGCTTAAGTCATATTCCACAAATGCAACATTAATCATGTTTTAACTAGTGAAGGCACATGGAACATATTTTTGAAACAAATATTTTTGAGTTGACCCCTTTAAGGGTTAGTTCACGAGATTATAGTTGTAGTACACTCATTTCTTATTAGTTTTTAGTCACAAAACGTAATACTTATGATTGCAGTGTAATTTTATAGTTCTGTGAAGAAAAACATTGCTTTCAGTGTTTTTTATGGTAATTCAAATGATTATTTACTAAAATACATCTTTACCTATCCATCGTCGAGGTTTGTGATGTGAAAAAGGAAAGCAACTACACAATGCAGAATGAGCGGATTTAGCAATCTGTAATCAGGCATATTCAAATCACAAAAGGGAAAAGGGTTATTTGCTACTTGTAATTCTTCAACTGTTAACTGTAAGCGTATACGATATTTGTATTATAGGGAAGAAATTGTGTCACCCTTTCTCTTAAAAAAATGGATTCCTTGTGATGACTCTATAATACATCAAAACATCTGAATACGTCCTGATGGCAAGGGACAAACTTGGTTTGTGTGGTGCGCATTTTATTGGCTAGAGTGCACTCTAGTAGATTGAAAAGTTCACTTTGTCACCATTAAAGGCGAGCCCATTCGAAACAAAGGTAGCCCTGCTTCCTCAGCATGTCGTAAGCTATAAGTGGAGTCCTCAGTAAATGTGCCATGTCTGGGTCTTTGTAGTTCATTAAGAGTGCCAAGGTGCAGATGGATTTCCTTGGTGAGTCACCACTTCATTAATCGTGCACACCACACCAAGTCTGGGACGGCCCTTTGCTCATTAAAGAAGAAAGAGCTGTCCACTTTAGAGGAGGTGTGCTTCTGTTTTTGTCTTGCCCATTTTGTGCTGTTTGTCTTGTATTGGCAAACAGAGGCAAGCGTGTAACCAAATCAGAAGTGTACTAATCAAAAATGCATTACTTTTCCTGGGAAGCAAATGTTTATCCCATTTATGTAATAACTACATCATCGTGGGAGAAATAACAAGTGAGCTTGGCCAGGACCGTACTGTTCGTCTCCTTCTGCGTCCGGTCTCAAATCTAAAAAGACTGAGTAAACATTTTCTGCAAAAGATGTAATGTAACAAATAGATTCATAACATTCATGAAGGTTTGTGTTTCAATCTTTACTGGAAATGAAATGTCTTTGTTCAAGCAAAAGGGAGGACTTGTTTTTAGAAATTGTCTTTAAGTCCTTAATGCTCCATTTAGATTTTCTTCCTATATCAGTTTTTGTTTTGGGGAGGGCTGTCTTTTACATCTTTTTTTTTCAAGTGGACCACATCTCACATTACTATGCTTTTATTCTCAGCATGAGAAATATCCTGCATGAACTTACACCCCAAATGCAAGTATACACAACTACAGTTGACTCACGTAAAATAAGCATGACAAAACAGTGAGGGAATTTGGATTACATGAAAACCCATCACCCACCCATCGGTGAAAAAGACAATTAACATTGCCTTTCCTCCACTGAATGTCATTTTAATAGTCCCATGTACCTCAGAATTTTTGCTTTTAGTGTTGACTCTGTCATTTATGTAGACTATGGAGGACTACATTAAAAATGACTGATGACATAATTGACCCGAAGTATTTAATCCTGTTTCTCTGGGCCACTGTC
Source organism: Idiotropiscis lumnitzeri (assembly GCF_059441095.1). Classification (NCBI taxonomy): domain Eukaryota; kingdom Metazoa; phylum Chordata; class Actinopteri; order Syngnathiformes; family Syngnathidae; genus Idiotropiscis; species Idiotropiscis lumnitzeri. The sequence continues at coordinate 38,054,530 of NC_142391.1, forward strand.
CTGCCTGTTTTCCTTCTTTCCCTGCTGCAACACACCTGATTCAAATGATCAGATAAAAACAAGGCTTACAGAAACTGGATAATGATCCTGATCTTTCCTCATCGTCTTCAAGACCCTCATTGTGGTCAAAAACAAGCACTCAAATTATACAGGGACCATCTTGGTAAGACAGTTAAGTTGTTCTCCTGCCCTAATTTACTGTTAATTTATATTACACCATATGTAAAGTGCTTTGTTCCAGCTCCAGTTGTTGTGAAATGCGCTATATAAATAAAGTTGTATTGTATTGTACTATTTCAGCGTAGTTTCAGTCGTTTTGTCTTGTATGCTTCTTCAATAGCAGCCTCACTTGGTACCAGGATGTACAAGAGTTTCTCACATTATGAAAAATGGCCTCGGCAGTTGTTACTAGTTGCTGTAAAAGCAAGGCCAGATCAAGGTAGGTTGAATTCACCCTTGCCGATCTACAACTACTGTCACGGAAGGAATGTTACTTGGATGTCCTTGCATCACCGGAGGGCTGACATTAGTAGTTGTTCTCCTTCCTTCGCGGGTGATCGCCACCATTGCAGTTGTGCTTCGAGGTGTATTGGCCTTGTAATTGACAGGTTTTGCACTTGGTTAAGATGTGCCTCAATTTTGCAGGTGTTTGGCCGAGCACACGGGATTGTCTCTTAGCCACTGGTTTAGGTTTTTGGGAGTTGGAAGAACATCATAGATGGCTTGGATTATGAGTTTGCTTCATTTTATTTCCCAAAGTTCCCTCCCGGTGTACTTGTGTTGTTACCCTGATTGGACTGAAAGACTTTCTTGATTGATGGCAGTCTTGGGCCAGCTGCATCCTTTGTATACTAGAGCTGAACAATGTATCGTTTTGGGACCGAATTCGTGATCTCAGACAACACAATTTCGAGATGGTCAACACTGCGGTTTGTGCTCCAAGTGCTCGAAGCAGGTCACGCAGTACTACTACTAAAGTGTTGCACTGTGTGGTAGTGCCGGAAGTAATTTCTTTTGCCGGTGTTTGAATGCTTGGCTTGGCTACCTAGGTTGACCCGGCCACATTGCTGTATACTCCGATATGTTTTCAAAATAGTAAATGTGAGGCTTTGGAACAATATATTGTGTAGATAAAAGTGTATGCCCTTGACCATTATGGTCACATTGGATTTTTTCTTTTTTTATTTAAAAAAAAATCATCAAATAATCAAAACTTAAGGAAATATTTCTGATAGAAAATAAAGCACCCTACTGATTTCGACGTATGTCCATCCTTTTATGAGAAGCGGTTGCCACATATTCCTTGATCACTTCCTGTTTTCTACAAAGGTGACTCATTGTTTCCACTTTAGTGATATTACAACTGATAGCTACACTGTGCTGTTTACCTCACCAGGTTGCTAAGAGATTTCTCTTTCACATGACATTGTGTATTCATGCTGTCCCGGACAACTTATCGTGGTGACAAGAAATATGGAATTGCTTTTTGGCGGTGTTTGTGCAGTGAATGTTGTCAGCACTGTTAGCGAAGCACTTTTATTTTCAGCAGAGGAGCAACAGATTGAGGTTTGCATGTGTCCCTTATGAGTTCATGTGTTTCAGATTTATTCAGGTTTATGAGAGAATATCCTGCTCTCAGAGGTAGAGGTTAATCCTCGGGAGATTAGATTACTGCGCCAGTGTGATTATATTGTCATTTTTTCATATAAGTAAACATAATCTCACAAATAGAATAGCACTGTAGTACAAGACATAGTAATATAACAACCATACCAAAAATATATATTTTGTTTATGGAATGTACTTGTAGAATTTGGTGCTGAGTTATGGGATTCTGATATGCAAGTGCATTTCAACAAAGTTGTAGAATACCACACTTTTATCAGTAGTTCAATTCGCAAAATGAAATTTATATAGCGTATAAGCGAACCTTTCTAAAGTTATGTACTTTATTAATTGAAGAAGCTCAATATGATTTTATATTACATCTTGTGTTCATTTAAGTGTTGAATTTAGTTTTTGCGTTTGCTATAAATTGTAATCATCAAAATTCATCTATAATTAGTATTTCAATATTGCACAGCATTACTCGTGAATCATGATAATGATTTTTTGAGTTCAACTATATAGCTCATGATAGATCATGTGTGTTGATTTTTTTTTTAAATACAGTTCTGAAATAAATAGCATTTTTATTGATGTTCTATTTCATTACAATGCAGCTGTGCACTGTATATATGAAAAGAATTATTGTATATTGTCGTGTAATAAGTGTATGCCACTGTGGAGTCCTCATCATCTCGTTAGCCTCACTTTAGTTTCTTATTCGAGAAAACTGAGTTTAAAACTTTAAATTTAACAAAATATTCATTCTGTAAGGCATATATTTTAATTAGTCTGTTAAAAGGGTTGTTGGGAAAGGGATTGAAATGTTATATTGGGAAAAGAAGAAACCAAATAAGAAACTGTGCCCCAAAGCAAGACATGCTGATAGAGCATGTGCATACAAATCATCAGCGCAAGATTTAATCTGCCATGAAGACAAACAATACGTCTCACATTCTTGACTGAAGTACTCTGACATGCAATCCTATTTCCCTCCACTCTTGTCATTCATAGTCTGCTTGATTTCAAACAGCAACAACTCCTCTGCTCGGCAGAGAACACTCTGTGAAACCAGAGATGCCATACTTGGCAGCCCTCTGGTACAGCCTGCTGCCTGTTGAGCAACATTTACCAGCTTTGACATGTAATCAGAGCATGTGTACACCTCAGTGGGTCAAAAGAAGCGATGGAGCCTGAGTGACTCAGTGCAGCAGGACCAGTGGACTCACACGGGATGGGATGTGACACTTTGTACATGTTCGCTTTTACAGCATACGTACAGTAAAGACTGACACGCGCACTCGTATCCGTTGTCCTTGTCAAGGTCGCAACAAAAACATACCCAAGAACTCTTTAGCAGAACATTGGGCATGACACTACCGTCACTGTCATCTGCGTTGACACTAATGCAGGTTGAGGAGCGATTTTAGACAACATAACTCAGAGATTGTGGAGGTGCCAAGGCTTGAACGTTTCTTATCTGCAAAATCGATGCTCCACCATTGGAAATCGTGACTGGGGTTGTGAAGGGGGCACTTTACATAGGACCGATTTTAACTAAAAGCAAAAACAAATGGTTGAGAAAAAGAGCTTGCCGTGGCTTGGAAAACAAAGTGTAGTAAACAAAGTACATGTACCTTTGACAGCGAATGCACATGAAATAAGCCAACTTTCAATAGTCATCAGTCATTATCGAGCATGTAACTTCAAAAACACATAATAAGCAAGAGCAATATGGCTGAGAAACAAAAACACGGTGAAGATGTACTTTGCCTCAATCTACTTATGCAAAACAAAAAGCTGCTTCCATCCACTTATTATTGATGTTTATTTTTCTGTTTTGCTCCATTGTTTGATGACATTTAATCTGAAATATGATATCAAATTCACAATCTGGATGAGAATCTGGGAAAAAGTCGAATATGTCCAATAAACCGACCGCGAAAGTTGCATGTCACCTATTACTTATCTTGAAGCTTTGCAGGCACCATGCCACTGCATCCACATAGATGTTTCCAGCAGATGTGTAAGGCATTCATTCATGACCGTTTCTCAGACTGTGAGCACTTTCTATTGAATATAAAGTTGATACTGCAGTTAAGCAATGAAATAAGTTATAAATTCCATCAAAATTCTAATTTGTCAATTAGTTGATGGATTCATAGATAGGGTAATCAAGATTCCTGTAGATGCATGAGTTTTGAACATCTCTTTATGATCAACTTAGGTTGCGCGAACATCTTCAGAATCAGAAATCCCTTTATCCAAACGGTCTTGGTATGAACGAGTGGATGGATCCATGTTGTGGTTCTTCTCACCCTGCACAACCATCAAGCTTCCAACTCTGTATTCTTAATCATGTGATCACTAATCGAATGCATTTGTGAATGATGTGGTGAAAGAACAAACAAGTAAATAAAGCACTTAATAATCAGAACGGCTCTTAAAAATGAACAAAAGAAATCTGTAGTCAATTAATCTTTTAAATGACAATGTGACAGCCCACTTTATGAAATAAAAAAATGAAAACCAAAAATTTCCCTACATCGGAATACAAAAGTCAAACGATAAATTTGAAAAGAAACAGACTAAACAAAAAAAAAACACTTGAATAAGAATTTCCTCTTGTCTTTATGGAAGATAACTCTTTTTCAATGGAGGAGCTGTAGTCATCCTCAAGTTTCTCAATACTTGTTTAAAATGAATGAACAATATAACCGGTATAATGTTTTCTGTAAAGGGACCGTGTTTTTAATCATTTGATTTTCAATGTTCATTCAGTTTAAAAACCTACTATTAATTCTAACCATAAAAAAATAAAAATAAATTAAAAAAATAAAAATAATTAAAACAAATAATTAAAAATAATAATAAAAAAGGTTCTAGCACATCAACGTACATTTTTTTTTATATTGGGTAATCATAGGTTTAGTAATTGTTAATTATATAACATAGGTCGCGCTTCACCGTACAGGATTCGGCTGACATGTCTTTCCGCCAATTTTCTGCTACGGGTACTTGAAGGAGACAATCACCCAATCACAAATTTGCTGGATCAATGACTACAGGATGTGTAAAAAATGCGTATAATGCACTAACTTCGTCACTAGAAGGCGTTTGTGATGACATTTTGCTTGTACCTCTGCTGAAGAAATTGGTGGTTGGTGGTTGGCTTGCGAGATATGTTCTTGCTGACGGACCGTTGTATGTGTGCTACAAAATGCACGCGCTTCGAACTTTGGACATTGCAGTCTATTCGTTCACCTCTAGATGGCACAAAATTCTACACACTGTCACTTTAAGGTTTTTATATTTTTATAATACGATGTATTAACTTATTTTTTATATTGCATATTATTTTTTAACCAGGGCAAGTATGACATAGTTCTGGTGTTGGAATGCATTAATTGCAATTCCATTTATTTCAATGGAAAATATTACCACCATTTATGAATGTGTCAGGTTACAAACAGGCTCACGGAATCAGTTTACTTGGAGTTCCACCCTACATTTTCAAAAACGGTGATGTAGCGGTACAGACAAAAATCCATTGTGACAAATTCACATTTACAGTTTATTTTCCCAGTTTCTTCGATACATTTCTCAGATAATTATTGAATTTCTCACAACCACTAATTTTCACATCGTGTCACTTGTGCACTTAAAAAAAAACAGTTTCTTATTTCTTGGAACAAGTTTTGCTCATCTATACAAATGATTATTTACTATTTCATGATGTGTTCACCATTATCAATTGTGGGCAAGATCCAAGATGGCCAATTTTTTACTAACAAGCACAGTTTATATACTTTTTGAACTGGAAACTGAAACTATTCATCATTTTCTTTTTTATCTATTCATTTTGGAGAAACTAGGAATTAAGTGGCGACTGGAAAAAAACTACTTTTAATAAGGAACATGGCCGCAACCACCTCCGGTCTCTCTATGTTTTGCTCGCCGTTATTGAAGAGACCAATTACAAACTCTCCATTGGAAATCGTTGTACTTTCATTGCTCATAACGTCCAAAAACAATGACCAATTGGCACCAAAATTCATCCCTACATATGACCACTCAGACATATCAAACAGATTAACCTATCAGTGGTTGATTTATATGAGGAAGAGGAACTGTGGAAGTGTGCAGAGGTACATAGACGAGACTGGGAGAAGCGCACATTCGCATACTGCTTCTTTGCTGATCACGGTGAGGGTGCACATTTTCATATTGATGTCATTTTTACATGCAAACCTATTATACAATTGCCAATGTTAACCTCAATTAAGTGTCCCTTTAAGTCATGTTGATCAAAATTATTCTACAGGCTCTCTGGTGAATTGTCTCGCACTCCATAACATTGTGGCATTATTTCATTGTATAAGTTTTTATGCAACAAGTTGTCAGGCATTTTACCATTCTACGTTTTACAATTGAATTTTTCTAAAAAAAAAAAAGAAAAAGTGTGTTTTCTGATGTGGATGAGAATTAGAATGACACAGGATATATAGGAAGACTACATTGTAATTCTTACAGTGTTGCAAGTACAATTTTCTCTTCGGAGAGTGCCCCATGTTCATACTGTATTTCTACTTTTTTTGGACTACTTGTTGTCTTTGTGCTATTCAGTGTTTTGCTTTCTGTATTACAATGAGATGGTTTGCCAACAACAAATTGCAGTGCGCTAATTAAAACATATGGCTTGCCTTATAAGTGTATTAGATGGTGCGAGAAGAGCTTTTACAACTCAGGATTTCACATGTTATCCATAACCTGAAATATTTTCATATTCGCATATCTCCTTTACCCCAGCAGGATGCCTCTTCAATATGCACATTAAACTATTATTCATCTGTCAATCAACATGCAACAGCGAGTGAGCGGGGGCTCTGCGCATGCCCACACATTGACCTCGCCCTCTGCTCTCCCCAGTTCGAAATTGATTAACAATTAGTAAAAATAATGCCCATATGTATGGGCTGAACTGTTGTAGAGATTTGTGAATAAATAAATGAAATTTGTGAATTTCTGATATAGAAGGTTTCGGCGAAAAGTAAAACGTGAACCTTTGCCAGTTTCGAACAGTGACAAAGTTGTGATTTTCTGTTCTATTCACTGTTAGTTACAACATGACTCAGCAATATATCTTATTCGTACGCAATAACAATAACAGTTCTGTTGGCACTGAAATGTTCAGTGATACAAATATTTACTTTTGAGACGTGTGCTTGGGCTTTTGAAACAGAAAATGGCTCTCTCCGGGGAACCATGATGATTTGCTATTTGTCTGAATTGATTTCAGAAACGCACTGACTGTTATTCAAATTTCAATTCTGACTGAAAAAGAAACTTGGATGGATGGATGGATAGATAGACAGATAGATAGATAGCACTCCGTACTCCATTTCTCTGTCGGCGGCAGAAAAGTCACAGTATCATCTAAAAGACTGATGTAAAACGATCCCGACATTCTAGACACTTGTCGTTAGTCTATTATTTTGTGATCTGACTCAACCCTTCAACTCTCTCCAGATCAGCACTCCATCTCTTGCAGGGACTGGTGGGCGGTTGCCACTGGATCACTGTGATGAATATTTAAATGAAAGCTGTTAAATCTGTCTTGCTTTAATTATTCTTCAAATTTCATGGATCAATGTCTCTCTTTTCGGCACCCCTGGCTTTGTGGATGCCATTCCCCCACCCCCTTTTTTTTTCTTCGTTACCACTTTTTTTCATCACAAAATGCTGCATTTAAGTTTGCCACTGCCATTTCATGTTCATATCACTAGTATTAAATCAATTATCAAAATGAGAACTCAAAGGCTTGTCATATGCACCCTGCTAGGATTTCGTTTATAATAAAAACACAAACATCACATACCCGAAATTATTATTATTTTTTTTTTTGTAATTCTCTTGAGTGTTTGCCCTTGTGCTGCTGTTATTGGGGTAATGCTGTCAAAATAGTGCTACTAACATTGTTACTATTTGTTTTCATAAGTCATTATCTACTTTTTACTGCTACTGCCAAAAATGTGTGGCTCATCGAAGCTATTTGCATCAGACCAACTGTGTGAGGTACGTTGCTATAATCATGCTGTCTAATCAGCAACTTGGCTACAACCCAGCTTGGATAATGGCGACGACTGGGAGATGTTTGCAACACTCAAAACTGTGATATGGAGTTTAGAATGAGGAAAAGGAGTGCCAACAATGAGCAGGCAAATAGATGAACAAAACATGTTCGAACCTCTCCGGGACCAAGTGAACTTAACACAGTCAGCTGGCAGTTCTGACTTCATCTCTGTGTCTATTCTGAAGGAGAATTGGCAGTGATGCTGGCGGCTGGTCCGTGCCACTTTGGCCACTACTCCTGGCACGGGGTTGTCAGGGCCGCTCTATCTGGCCCAGTGTGTCCTCAGATCCCAGGTTTGCGGCAGGGGATGGAGCCCTCTACCTCCATGTTACAGGCTATGCCATCAGAGTATTGCAACTGGTCCCATGTTGGCCATTATTGAATGGTATGTGGGGCGGCACGGTGGTCGACTGGTTAGCATGATGGCCTCACAGTGCAGCAGTCGTGGGTTCCATTCCGGCTCCGGCCTTCCTGTGTAGAGTTTGCATGTTCGCCTATATTCTGCCTATGTGGGTTTCCTCCGGGTACTCCGGTTTTCTTCACATTCCAAAAACATGCATGGCAAGTTAATTGGACACTCGAAATTGCCTCTAGGTATAAGTGTGAGCGCCGATGGTTCTTCATCGATATGTGTCCAGCGATTGGCTCGCAACTAGTTCAGGGTGTACCCCGCCTACTGCCCGAAGATAGCTGGGATAGGCTCCAGCACCCCCTGTGACCCGAGTGAGGACAAGCGGTACAGATAATGAATGGATAGATTAATGGGCTGTGTTGAACTAAGATGCACGGAAAACAAAGGGTGGATTTCACCCTTCATAAAACACTAAACTGAATGGTGAAAAAACAACAAAAAAAATATATATATATTTTGAAAAAACCCAGTTCTAACTTATTGCCAAATATTTTTTGGGGAAAGTAATTAATAACTATGATTTATTACGGTTTCAAATTAATTTATTTAAAAGTTATTTAAATCAGTGGTACTCAACTGTTGTCACCCTGGGATCCACATTTTCTAATTCCCACTGTTGCAACCCAGTTAAATCACAAACAATGAGGAAAATGTACTTTGAAAAAAAATGTATTCTATTTGATTTTAGCAATTTCCATGATATCCGGCAAACAATTAAATAATACAATTTGGCTTGTCACACTTTCTGGCTATTAAAAGTGGGAATTTTTTAAATTGCTGAATACTGTCAGAAAATGAGACTAAAATCACTACTAGGTCAATTTTTATGGCAAACAATAATTGTAAGTCCTGAACTATAAAATAAGTGCCAGTGTTTGCATTATTCCCGCGCTCCTCTACAATTGAACCTAAATACATTAGAGAGACTCGAGTTGTGTTTTTTGCCGAGTTACTGTTGAGTATTTAAAACCGGTCATCTGGATAATGGAATTCCCTTATATACACTTTGATTTTATGAATCCAAAACATTTAACTGTATTTGACTGAAAATTGTCTTATGGCTGCTATTCAATACAATTGTGCGCAGAAGAAAAATGAAATACTCAACAGGACTAGTTTACTTGTACAGCACTTTTAATGAGCAAGACAATTCAAAGTGCTTCACGTAAAACATTAAAAAGCATTACAGAAAGAGTAAAAAAATCTCAATAATCTAAAATAACTTCATGAAAATTATTAAAACCAAGCATCATTTGAGGTAAAAAAAATAGTGTACAAATGGAGATAAAAACAAGAGAATATAGAATAGATTCCCAAGAATTCTGCGGCAGACAACAATGTTTCCAGCCCTCATTTAAATGAACTGACAGTTTGAGCATGCTCAGGGAGTCTGTTCCACAATTGAGAAACATAATTACTAAATACTGCTTCACTTTGTTTGGTTGTGTTTCTGGGACACACAATAGACCTGTCCCGGATGAGGGGTCTGAATGCTTCATATGGTACAAATACATCTTGCATGTACTGTTGTAGTTTACTTCAAGACCATTTAGAGATTTATAGACCAGCAGCAAGATTTTATAATCTTAGCCGGATTTATTAATAGCTTTTAAATGGCTGTTAATATTCTGGGTCGATAATTACACCAAGCTTTCTGGCTTGATTTGTAGCTTTCCATGACAGAGTTAAGGTGAGCGCTGAACTTGGACATTTCATTTTTAGGGCCAAAAACAATCACATCTGTCTCATCTGGATTGAGCTGACAAAACTGCTGCTTTCATTCATAAGTGTGACATGGTAAGAATATTTAACCTTTATTGACTCGTGCAGGTTCAGTTCCATCTCAGTGCTGACGTGAATGCTGTGCCTGTCACAATATGTACCCTGTGATTGAATAGCAACCATTGCAGAGTGTACTCGTGTAAACCTCTGCACCTCAGCTGGGATTGGCTCCAGCTCCGCATGACCTTGAAGAGAATAAGAGATATAGAAAATGGATGCATGAATGATCAAACAGCCATCTCAGAGGGCTTATCATAGTAGAGATTACGTACGGTACATATTTTACAATATTTCTGCAGGAAGGATTGTGGTCAACCATCATCTTCCATGAAAAAGACACAATGGAACGTTTGGGAATTGCATGAACTCATCAAAACTATGCCACTGCAACTGTATCACATCCTTTAAAAGATTGGTGGTGTACCACATGGTCATTTTTCTTAACTGCTGTTTAATTTAAAGTATTGTTTTGGGTACATTGAGACAACATTATATTATATCAATATAACTGCAATTGTGAACCATAAAGATCAAATTATTTAACATGTTAAAGGACAGATAAAGATGAGTATTCAGTAGCTGGTCATTTCTTTTTTGTTTTATTAATGACTCGTGTTGTTCGAAAGACACCAAGTTTAAACTGAAATGTATTTATTTTTGTGTATTTGTTTGAAGTTGCCTCACTGGGGCTGTTTCTAAATGAGAAACTACAGTTCGTTCCTATACATAATGTGAACTTAAGAATGGGAAAAAAAAAAGCTTCTGAGGATCTCAAAAAGAAAGAACAATTGATTTTCTCTTGTATTTTCTCTGAAATAGTCAATAGCGGCAGTCCTATCTATTTATTTTAATGGTTCATGAGTATTTTTGATAACTGGTCAGCCATTCAACAGGATGATTAGTCCCGGAATTCTCATGTCTGTGTCTGATGAACAAAAACACCACATACTAAAATATCATTTAAATGAACAGGTTGAGGAGGAGCTCTGCGGGTCTTGACCATGCTTCACTTCCTCTAGTCCTGTGATTCACAGGAAATTGTGCCTGAGGTACAATTAAGGTAGTCATGCCCACACAGCCTTTGCATGACTCACCTCTGTCATACTCATTAACTTAACATTGCCATTGTTAACTCTTGCATACCATCGCTAAATGCTTCTTTAAATTGCAATTTCAAACTTGGATAATTTCAATAAAGAAATCCTGCTTTTCTTTTATCAATAGACAAAGACTGCTTGTTGCATCGAAGATTATAGGCATATGCTGTTCACGAAAGCACATTCCCACTGGCTGTGCATTTTTTGTAGTATGTATCAAGTAGTGATTGGCTTATTGATTCCATAGTATCGATATCTGAGTATCAACTATGCTCATAATTCATCACTGCTAAAGCTGCATTCAGAAATGCACTCCGAGCACATGCTGCTACACTCTGACTTCTTGGACTTTGCTCTCACTGGGGCAGCGCAAAAGAGACAAACCACAAGGCAGGGTAATCACTATCCACACAGATTTGGGTCATAGTAAGAAAAACAGGAATAATCTGTCACCTAATTCCTGGCTGCACTGAGTTTATATTGTGGTCTTGATGAGGCTTGATGAGCTGCAGGTGCGCAGGAGGCGGAAGCTGCACGGTCGTGACCAGGAAGTGATAGGGAGCCGCCGGAGCCTTGTCGGGAACCCCAGAAGCTCCAAAAATGACAATTGTTAGGATGACTTACTACATACAGACTGTATGACAAATGTGAATAATCTACTGGAACTCTTAAAGTAAGTTAAAAAAAAAAAGTTGTTTTTTTTTAGTTTAATTAGAATTTAAAGTGTTCCGGCTGGGCTGGCCCTTTTTTTGCATAGAAATTAAAATAGAAAATATTTCATCTCACCTCACTTACAGAGACCATTTTTATGACAAATAATGCTTATAAACTCCGAAAAAGATCAGATTGTTAACTTTGCACTGATCTTTTAGCCTATTCCAAGTAGACCTTTAAGCTTGGACCGTCATGCCAATTTGAATTTTGGACATTTATTTTTGGTCACAAGATGTCATCTTCTGATCTTCTCAACATCTAGACATGTTTTTGAGACAAATACATACTGACAAGACAGGGGCAGCAGTTCACTTATAATATATCATTGAAGTGACACAATCCTGCTTTATTTTGCACATTTCAGATAAGGGTCATAGCAGCATAAAAAATGGTAATGTGGAGTGTCATCTTAAGCATTTGGCTGAATATGAGCTGATAATATTGCCTATAACACATCATAGCCACGTAAATCAAAACATCCCCCAAAGCATCATAGATGCTGGCTTTTGGATTTTGGCAGTCCGGATGGTCCTTTTCCTCTTGGCCAACAATTTAAAAGCGTCAAACTACAGCACACTTTTCCACTTTGCATCTGTCCATCTCAGATGAGTTGCTCGTGCTGAGAGAAGCTGGCGGCTTTTCTGGGTGTTGTTCATAATACGGCTTTCGCGTTGTATGATAGACATTCAACTTGTATTTGACAAACTGTGTTAGCTGACAGTGGTTTACGGAAATATTCCCGAGTTCAAGTGGCAGTATCCTTTAAACAATGATGCCGGTTCATTATGTACTGCAGCCTGAGGGATCAAAGGTCACTGGCATTAAAACATTGGTTTTCATTTCAGACCTTGAAGTATTTAGCTATATGAACAGTGGTAAGGCTGAAGGCACCTAAAAGATCCTAAAATACATCTTAACGACACCATTGGAGGCACAGAAGGAGTCACAGTCATAACAGGTGTAAGGACAACAGCCATATGATGTCATCTTCAACCCAAAGAGGGTGAGCAAATCAGTGAAGACTGATTTCTTTTAAAATGCACGCTCACGTGCACGCGCACATATGCACACGCAGTGTCTGCTGCCCCCTAGTGTGTGCATGGATAAGCTCAGCGTCTCTGCATGTTGCTCCCATCGTGGTGGAAAGCTTATTATCCAGCTTTGGGTCTGAAAATTGGTTGTAACTGTGAGAACAACTAGCAATTTATTTGTGTGCTGTTTAGATAGTTTTCCTCTAAATGAGACAAATATTGAGTGCAGCTGACTGGGAAGTTGTGTCTGGCGCAGGTCTGAGGTCACCAGTGATGATCACGACCCTCATTAGGGATCCATTACACTATTGGAGCTTCTACCTTCACTGATGGACCCTAATGTTGCGCTGTGGAAACAAATTTAGTTTTGATTAGGCAGTTGTTGGCATGGTCAATTCCATTCAGTCCAAAATGAGATTTTGGATTCAGGGAATTGGTAGGTTATACTGTTTAAGATGGGATACTACATCAACGGCAGCCCGTTTCCTACAAGGCAAGTTGAGGAGCAAATACTTTGATTTGGTTGAGCTATTCCATGGCATTCTTCTCTTTTGCATTGAAATCTTCTGGGTGACACCTGAAGCATGCTTTAAAACGTACAGTATGAACATATGCCTTTGCCCAATGCTATATATATGGAAATTATTTGCACTGAGGATTTCACAGATGTAAAGGTGTAACAGTGGAGTCACACACTCAGTTCCACTCCAACATAAAAATATGCTGAATTATGTTTTACAGTGTGAAAAAAATATTTCAATATTATAAAATATTAAGGCAGCAAAGTGGACGACTTGTTAGCACGTCCGCCTCATAGTTCAGAGGTGCACGGTTCGGTTCCGGCTCTGGCCTTCCTGTGTGGAGTTTGCATGTGCTCCCTGTGTCTGTTTGGTTTTTTTCTTCAGGTACTCCGGTTTCCTCCTACGTTCCAAAGACATCCAAGACAGGTAGATTGGATGCTCTAAATTATCCCCAGGGGCAAATGCCAGCTTGAGTGATTGTTTGCTTTTGTGTGCCCCGCGATTGGCTGGCAACCAGTGCAGGGTGCCTCCCGCCTACTGATGGGCTCCAGGACACCCACGACCATTGTGAGGCTAAGGATATGGATATAAAAACATTACACTGTCTGCCTTTAAACATATATTTTACCTTAAAGTGCAACATGCATAGACTTAATGGAAAGTACTTTTTTGTCATTGAACTGGAGTATAAGTGGTGGGAAATGTGTGGATTTTTCCAATTTCCTTTTTCTTGGACTAAACGCTTCTGCAAGTTTTTCTTAAGTATCTTTAAGGCATTATCTCATCACATTTTTTCCAGGAATGTATTGAAATAGATACACAGTATTTACATATGTATGCTGCCTGTGGTAAATTTATAAATGGAAAATCCCTAAGTTTGTATCTTTTGAAGCAGAGGATCTTCTCGTAAGTGTCTGCTTTACTATCTCCTCTTTGGTTGAGCCAGTTTAGAGTGCTGTAAATCAATGTCAGTTGACGTGCCATAAATCAGTGTTATTGATTTAGAATGTTGGAGGAAATGGTAGCAATATGAGGGATGCGTCAACATGCCTGATTTTAGTTTGAGTCATTCAGCGCAACAGTCATGGAGAAACCACTTCAGCATGTTCAAATATAGCAATCTTCTATGTGATTCAAACACTAACGCAGACATACATATGAAACACTTACGGCATTTTTTTTTTTACATTAATGCGGTTACCGTGTTACAGACATCCCATTACGTCATCATTTTAAAAAATGACAAAACATGTTTTTTTTCACAGGACAGCGATGCATTTTTATGTGCCTGGAAAGCATTGCATTCGTAGGCAGCGTTGTAATAAAATGCAATCAAATGTAAATTTGCTTGAAATGTATGAACAAGATGATGTTGAAAGTTGGCAGTGACGTCTGTCAGTGGGTGCTTTTCTGAAGAAGGTGAGAGAGAGGAAGCGCGCTCTTCAGGAAAGTATTGCTTCTGCGAAAATAAATGTCTTTCTTCGGGGTGACATTTTTCACTGAAGACAACACGGTGGAAGAACTTAGTCACCTGCTTGTAATGCAACCCTAGGACAAAGGCCAAATCTCCAAATTCTGTCTCATATGATAAAACTGCAAGATTAACTTCAGCTTTGTTTTACACATATGAGTTTTATAAGGTCATGTTTATCAAGGCTGGTCAAAGCTCCACGGTTCATACAACGTGTCTGCATGAGCAAGGAGCTCCAAAGTCACAAACGCCTTTGCACCCACATTCATCACAACTGTTCTCATTCTCGTCTTGCCTTTATTTGACAATGTTCCAGGGAAGTTTACGCATTCGTCTCCCGCTTTCACTATCTTTCTTTTTATTCTGGAAAGGTTGAATTGAAAAGGTCCTTTGGGGATATGCCTCAACATGTGCTTTTGCACATTCATTCCTCAACTGTGTAACCCACAATTTTCTACCCTCTGGCTTTTTTCTACCTCCATATGCACCTTTCACAGAAACACTTTGTTTGAATGAAACCTGTTTAGAATATTTCCCAAAATACAATAGCGGAACATCTGTGCGTGACTTAAAAAAATAAATAAATAAATAATTGGAGCCCTGCACTTCATCTTAAACTGACATTCTGAACCGTATTAAAGTCTGGTATTGGACAAGATCTCCAATGATTTTGTATTTATTTACCAATAGAATTAATTTGAAATACAACAGTCAGTGTAGATTTTCAACTTTAAGATGTTTCAGAAATATTTACCATTTAGGACAAACCTCAGCAAAGTACAGTTCGGGGGCCACATTCGGCCTGCCCATAGTCTCTGACTGGCCCTCAGAGTGATTATGGAGTCAAAGTAATCCGTAAAATATGTGGTCATTTTATGTTCAAGGCTGAGCTCGTACAAGCAAGGTAGCGAGCAAGAACGGTGACTTGTCTACCGTGTTGATAACTTTGAAATGCTTTCACTATGTTTAGCAATGTTTCCCAGCCTTCGTAACTGTTTTTTTCCATAAAAGAGACATGAAAATGACAACTGTAGTCCTAAAATTGGGCCACATAATACTGTATACCAAGGGTGGGCAAACTTTTTGATTGCACAATGGGTTCTAAAATTTGCCAGAGGGGCCGGACCAGGAGCAGATGGATGGAGTGTTTTGGAAACCTCACCTCATCGGAGAAAAAAAAAATACATTTAATTTTAAATGAACGTGAACAAAAGCATTCCAACAATATAGTTGTCTTTGAAAACCACAGTATTTAGAAAATAAATCATTAACAAGGTTTATTCATTTAATTTTTTTCAAGTTAGGCGGGCCAGATTAAAACGTTTAATGGGCCGCATGTGGCCCCCGTGCCGTAGTTTGCCCACACCTGCTGTATACAAATGTACAGTTACATATACTGAATTCATTGAGTTTATTATGTCATCACTGCATCATTAAACACCACTTTCAATAATATAAAATTTCCCACCTGTCCATCTTTGGGAGTCTTGACTAGAAACGCCTAATCTAAGTTACCTGTGCATTAACTTAATGCTCTGATTTTTACAAGCGTAAAAGTGTGACTTCAATGAACGCATTTTCTTTTTTAATGGTAGTCATACTTACCATATCTAAACTTATAGACAATTATTGTAACCAGACAATATGGTACATAAAAGAAATATATAGATAAAGTTGAGGTTAGCATGTTGGCAAGCATTCCAGTTCCTCATGTGGCCTCTTTGTAAAATGAATAGCCCATTCGGCCATTATAATCAAAATAGCCCCTTTTATTTAAACATTTATTTACTATATAACATCATTTTACCAGGTCTTCATTAGTTTGTGGATGTTGCCACTGTCAATTTTGTGTTCAATGAAATGTGTTGAAGTAGGTGAATCAGTTGTAATTGGCCTTCAAATCTTCAATCATGAATGACTTCAGGCAAAAATGTCATTCGCAGTAATAGATGCCCACATTACAACACTTGTGAGAGAAATGTTAAGTATGTTGTAGTTTGTTTTGAAAGCTCGTATATTTGATACAATTAAGTTTTGCATATCCGGAAGCCGGACGCTAAAAGATGTGTGTGCGTGCGCTACATTGTGTCTCATCGGACATTTTGCCTAGTTATTCAAACTTAAGCTGCCCAGTCATGCATGCAACCACCGAACATTTGCGTATGCCTGCTAATGTAAATCCATGCATTGCTTTGTTTGTATCAATGTGTGTTGATACAGTGTGTTCTGGCTTTATTCTACTGGCTGTTTTTTGCCGGTTCCAGTTGACAGCACATATCAACAGAGTTTCAAGCACCAGTGAACCCATAAATTTAAAGTTTTCCTTCTACAAGTCATTTGGATTTTGCTTGTGAACACCCCACTTATGTGCACATGCACACACAGCGCATTGCGCATCCTCTCCTCTGGTTGTGCCTGTCTCCATTGTCAACTTCATCCGCCATTTCTATGTTCATGTTTTTGCGAATCCACACAGTTCCGTGCTGCCTGCTGAGACTTGTCCCAGGCACCCCGTAGTATTTACACAATGTGTCTTATATATAATTGATCCATACTAAATAAGAACTTCTTTGACCTTGAAATGTTTCACCAAAGTTCTCATTGATGCTGTATTACCTCCAGCAGTTGGGGAAAAATAATCGTAAAGTGTCACTCTGTTCTTGAGACAAAAGCTATTTGTGTAACCCTGTCGTATTCTCCAAAAGCGATTGAATGTGCAGGACAGATGCTTCTGGCCTGTTTGGTTGGAATTAAACAAGGAGTGTCACAATGGCACAATGAGTTTTATCATTGAGACAAAAGAAGGCCTTTCAATTATCGCTTTCTTTGGGGGAACCGTCTGAAAGGGAACCCTTCCAATTACTCTCTGCTGTGAGGCTTTATCCTTTTGGGCACTTAAATCTAGTTTTCTTTGGAAGAGGGCCCCGTTGAATTTTCTTTCAAGGTTAATATTAATCTGAATGAATCACCTCAAAGTGCTCCATCCTCATCATGAGACTGTAACTAACTAACTAACTAACAAACTACATAAGGTCCATCAAGCCACTATCTGCTGCTTTTCCGGGCTCGGGTCGCAGAGGCAGCCCAGACTTCCTTCTCCCCAGTCACGTCTTCCAACTATTCGGAGGGAACCCAAGGCATTTTCAGGCTAGCTGGGGCCTGCTGCCAAAGGTACATGCCCAGAACACTGCATCAGATGCCCGAGCCAACATGTAGGACCAGCGGCTCAACTATGAGTCCCTCGTGAATTACAGACCTTCTCACCCTATCTCTAAAGGAGAACGCGAACATCGAGTGGAGGAAACTCATTTTGGCTCCTTGTATCCCGGATCTGTTTAGGGTGGGAACGTGGACCAATTGGTAAATACAGACCTTTGCCTTTCTGCTCTGCTTCTTCTTCACCACAACATACTGATACGGGATCCGCATGGTCGATCTCATGCTCTACACCAGAGGTATTCAATTAAAAGTCACAGAGGTCCACGACTAAAATTTTTTCCAATTAAAAGTTCCGAACCAAAGTCCAACTTCCCTTAATGTTTAGCCTATGTTCACATTTTTATATAGTTTCAATATTTAGTCATTTTCAACAGAAGCGCACTTATATACTAAATATTTAGCAATGTTCCCAAAAAACACCTTTGCCAGTCAAACAAATATTAGGCGTTTATTTCACATTCAAGAAAATGTGGCTCCAAGAATTTAAGGGTGCCGCTTCCAGAAAAAAACAGTAAAATATCTCCTGCAGAAATATATCAAGTTCTAAGCATTGAGTTAACACCTTTTACCTTTTTTTCTTAAATCAAAGAGTTATCAGCCTAAAAAAAACGGAAAGCCTAATTATCCAAGGAAACCAGGTCAACATGTTTAGTACACAATCAATAAAAATGGCTGTCCTCATGAAAAACTAATTCAAAATGAGCTTTGACACCACTTTTTCTTTTGAATATTACTTGTCTTAATGAGAAAAATGAGTTTCTGACTGCCCTGCCAGTGACTTAATTCTGGGTTGGAACGGAGTCAGGGCCATTGGGATTTGGTAGATTATTTCAGACATCTGGGCTTTGTGTTTTCCTTTAAATAATGTTTGTACAACCACATTTAAGCACTCCTTCACAACTTCCCCATTACTTGAACGTTTTTTTATGTTTCCCCAAAATCCATGATACTTATACTGAATATTTGTTTGCATGCCGCTGGGATGTAAACGAAAATGTAAAAATCTGTTATACTGCGCTCGAAGTTCGATGTTTTTGCGTGCGCTCACCTCAAACTTCAGCGGATAACTTTGCAAAAAAGGGCAGTGCTTTGTCTCGTAGTGGCGCTTCGCAATGTTGCGACGGTTTCGGAGCGAATGATGCACACTGGTTTTGAATCTGCTGCAGCCAGAACGCAACTAAATTCCTCCGTCCATTCATTTAAAACAAGACGCATCGACCTTGCTAACTTTTTAGCAAGGCATACTGTCAGCAGCACTCTCTTCCGGTCTGCTGCGCAATTGGCAGTGGATCGTAAACAAAAGATTTGATTGGCTCAAATCAGTGACGCCTTTTCCGTATTAACTAGAATTGCAGCGTCAACGTTTGCGAATGCGCCCTGAAAAAAATTCATCATAGATTGGTCATGGGTCCGGTCCGAACCATCTGTCAGTCCGGATCTGGACCGCGGTCCGCCATTTGGTGATGCCTGCTCTACACTTTCGGCAGAGTCCTCGAGTGCATTTGCCCAACCAGTCTTTATGCGTTTTGCGGACTTGGAGAAGGCGTTCGACCGTGTCCCTCAGAGAGTTCTTTGGCGTATGCTTCAGGAGTACGGGGTAGCGAGCCCACTAAATACGGGCTGTTCAGTCCCTGTAACACCAATGTCAGAGTTTAGTCTGCATTGCCGGCAGTATTTCAAATTAATTTCCATTGAGGATTGGATTCCACCAAGGCTGCCCTTTGTCACAGATTCTGCTCATAGAATTTCTAGGCGCAGCCGAGGCAATGAGTGGGTACAGTTCGGTGGCCTCAGCATTGCATCTCTGCTTTTTGCAGATGATCCGCTACCGTTGGCTTTTTCACACGCACACATTTTTAATCAGGTGCAAACGATTTCTGAATTACTTAAATACAAATGGTTTTTTTTTCCCAGTAAAATCACATTAGTAACTGATGCTTTTGCTGTGCAGTCCACTTGTGGCGCGACTTCAAACTCTTGACTAAGGTGCTAACAAGATGCTCTACCATGCCATCCTAATTTCTTTAAAAACTATTAATTCATCTCAAAATATGCGTTAACCACCAATGTGTGATCACCACTTTGAAATAATCCAGAAACACAGCATGCCCATGATGTTTGTCAAATGTATGCCAGGATGAAATATGTTACTGCATTCATTCACCTATGCAGAGAACACGCACAGGCGCCGTGAAAACACGGGATTGGAAATAATCCAGTTTTGAACAATACATTGCACTCTGTTTTGAGCTTTAGCCTAAATTCTTGTGAGTTGATGTTGTATTGAGTGTTCTTATAGTATGGTACTCCTCTTGGCAGTGTGTTAACAGCAATCTGCAAACCATTTTCATGTTATTTCTGTTGACATGTCAGGCTTGATATAAAACCATACGGTAGTCTTGAACTTTCAAGCCAGCTAACAAGTCAGCGTCTGTCGTTCTCCCAGCCTCCCTTTTCGTTAAACCACAACTATTTCACAGATAATTATCAGGCTGAGGCCAGATGTGTGGCATGCATCCATGGGCTCTTTGTTGCTAATTGAATTAGACCCCATGCTGAAGTGACAGCAAAATTAACACGTTCCCCTATGAGGCCGTGTGGTTAGCGTACCAGGAGGGAGGATGTCGGCTTATGCCACATGGGTGTCTGTCTCTCCGTGAATAACATTCAGACGAAGTTCTGTTTAATGAAATTTGACAGACAAATTTAGAGATGTCTATGCTTATCATAAAAAAAACCTGTTTAAAATTTAATTTGTGAATCATGACTAGTTTTTAATTGTAAACATTTTTTTGAAGGTTGTATTGAATGACCTCAATAACATCCATCCAGTGCTGTTGGCAATCTCCGCTGTCTTCGGGCAGTAGGCAGGGTACATCCTGAACTGGTCGTCAGCCAATCGCAGGGCACACAAAGACAAACAACCATCCGTGCTCACACTCACACCAAGAGGCAATTTAGGGTTTCCCATCAACCTGCCATCCATTTTTTGAAATGTGGGAAGAAAGGCGAATACATGGAGAAAATCCATGCAGGCTCGGGGAAAATATGCAAACTCCATGCTGTAAGGTAAGAGCGGATGTGCTAACTAGTCGACCATCGTGACATAGCAATGAAAAATCTATTCATAATTTTTTGCTTTGTTTTTTGTATTTGTTTAGAATCTGATATGGTTGCAAAAAAAAAACAGGCTTAAATAAGCTTTAGCTTCTGCCTGTGCCATTCTGTCACTAACTAACATTTGACAGTGGATTAATTGTATAGATTATGAAATGTACTGTACGATGACAGAAAATGATTGGCTATCAACATTCACTGCCAACAGCATTGAGTTTTATAATCAACTCATTTACTTTGTATAGTCAGAATTGCTGGTCACAAAAGATTTGTACATAGTAAGTTGGCACCATATGATACAAACACCTGGAAACACTCTTCGGCTCTTACTCTGTCCATGGCCACGGCTGTCCAAGTATAATAAATTTTTTCAAATAAGATAATAATAATAATAAATAATAATAATCATAATAATAATGACAGATGATTTTTCAAAAGCACTGCTAATCAATGATTATTTTCTTAAGCGATTCATCTGTCAATTATTTTTTTTCCATGGCCCTCGCACCAATGCAAAGTCATCGCTCTTGTTGTCTACAGTTTCGATTTCAATGTCTCCCAGTACCAAAGAGTTTTTAATGTGTGATATGCAGGGCTTCCATCACTAGCAATAGTCTTACTTCACTGAATTTTGCATTTTCGCCATGCTGTTGGTTTGCAGCATTCTGCCCACTAACAGAAAGATGGACTTTGAACACTTTAATGAGTCAATACTTGATTGTATTTCATTGTTGTTTTAACTAATCAAACTTTCCATCAATAAACAAATACTATACAGTACAATAAAACCTCTTTGCACTCCGCAGTTGTCTTTTCTTGTTCCGCCTCTGCGATATTTAGCGAAGCAGCCTGTGTGTACGCATTGTGGAGAAAGTAGGGCATTCGAGCTGATAGTTAACACAGGTTTTAGCAATTGTGTAGTGCTCATAGGTTTACAGCCAGACATGGTTTTTTTTTAGCCTGACAAACCTTTTGGCTTTAGCTGGTCTGCAAGCAGAGGGCATCATCTGTCACGTTTGCACCATTGTGGAGCAGTTATATAAGTCTGTGAGGTCGACCCACTATTCTCTAATCGCCATGCTGTTATGAAATGAGACAAGTTATTTGCGTGTCATCTTTATAATTTACACACTTACTGTTGTATGTGGAATATTGTTTTTCCTGCTTCGTTGCCAAACAGATCTTCCACTCCCTTAAAGTAAGCCGGAACAGTATGAGAATCATGGGAAATTAGTGTAAGACTTACAGTATGTGAATCTACAAGAACAAAACATATTCCATTATTCATCATTTTCTTGTTTTAGGTCTGCATCTATAATTTAAGCTATTACAAAGTACATTTGCGCTGTTGTCTTTCCAAGATGTTCAAAATAGGAATTTCCTCACTTCATGACATTACATTTTGTTTGCCTGAAAATGCAGTGGACCCCTTAAAGTGCTGGACTTTCTTTTGCTGTGGGTTGTATTGTAATGTTTCACATACATACGCTTATCTCACTTAAATATCATTTGAAATTATTTAAGGTCCCCTTTTTATCCATGTTCATACGTTACCTAAGCTATAAAGGTGTATTAACAACACCAAAGCACGACTACAATAATGAAGTCAAAATGGTTTAGAGAAAAATATTTAGCATTAGCGTCGCAAGAATGAAGTCATCATTTTGCGAGAAATAATCACGTTATATGATTTTATTCTAATACAGTGTTATGAGTAAAATGCATTTCTGAGTGAACATGACGATTGTTGAGGACCTTGCCAAGGTACAGATTTTCACAAGCAGTACATGAGTTATTCATGGCAATAACTCAAAATAAATAGACTTCTCCGGAAGTCAATCCTATACAGAAAAGCGACAATATGATGATATGACATCCATCATCTCAAGGCACTTTGTGTCTTATATTGTCCATATATACACCAAAAGGGCTTACAGTACTTGATATCTTGGTGAGAAGGGATGTGATGTATTAATCTGTGTCAAAATACTTTTGCATTTCCGCTCTGCAATTGGTATTCGCAGCATCCACTATAAATTTCTTGTAAAAAAAAAATTGCCAATTGTTTGTATCTTCCACTAACCGCTGTTTAAAGCTGACCTTTCCTGTCTCCGGGCTGTTTTTTCACCCAAGACTTATAGCATTGTGAGGATTTTTATTACCAGTGCTCACCATTAGTTTGACATTATTCAGGGCAGTCGTAGATCGTACGCTGGCACGCTGTTAAGTTATCAAATTATAGCAAACAGAACAAGCGCCTGTGACAAGGTCCAGCATCCTTTTTGTGTTAGGGGTAAGGACCGGTCAAAGGTTCTGCCTGGAAGAGCTCTGAGGACCAGCCACAACGTTTTAAGATGTTTACAGTTTTTGTCAGCCTTGGTGAAGTGTGAGAAAAAAATTGAATCGAAATAAATAATTCCACAAAGTAGAACAATGTTGCAGAGTTAAAGGGGCTTGACATTTTGAAGAATCTCTCTTGGCTAAATGTCTCAGATTGCAGATATTATCTCGCATTACCATTAGGGAAGATTGTAGGTTGAACAAGCATATGTTTGTACACGCACACACACACACGCTCACCTACACACACACGTTGGCTCATCATTTGAATCCCAACAATCTACTTAAGCAGTAACTGATGCTATTTCTTTTTTTGTACTCTACTAGGGAGGACATGGGAGTTCAGAGGGTGTTGCAGGTGGATCTGAAAATTGAGAGTTTCCCAGAGCTGCCAGGCAGCCGTTGGATGGCGTGGCAGGTCGAATACCCGGCCAGCCGCTCTCCCGCGCAGGAGGCCGACACCGAGATCCGACTGGCACAAGAGGATGTGGCAGGCATCGTGCCCTTGGCCAT
Organism: Idiotropiscis lumnitzeri; assembly: GCF_059441095.1. Classification (NCBI taxonomy): domain Eukaryota; kingdom Metazoa; phylum Chordata; class Actinopteri; order Syngnathiformes; family Syngnathidae; genus Idiotropiscis; species Idiotropiscis lumnitzeri. The sequence goes on from NC_142391.1 coordinate 38,078,485, forward strand.
GGTGAGGTGACCTTCGAGATGCTCACTAAAAATATGTGCACGCTATTGCATGTTAGCTCCGCTCAGTGGGCATCTAAATGAGTAATCTTGCCACCACCATTGATGTCATTAAACAAATAGCATCCATAGGACCAGAAATTGGACTTTGTAGGACATTGTAAAGCAGTGCACAGATCTTTGCACTGCATTTGGCTAAAGTGACACAAAGAAGGAAGAGCTGTATACTGGAAGGAAGGTGACTAAACTCCTTATGCAAAGTGAATCAAATTCTAAACAGTACCTGTCATCCTCCCTCGCCACTTGAACTCCAAATCAGTTGTCATCAAAGGCCGAGTCCCCGCTTTGTAGCTTTCACATTTGATTATTTCCAGTGATTAACTTGTTTTGATACTTCCATGAGAGTTCACAATTTCAAAGGCATAGCGCTGCCGTTCGCCCGTTTCCCAGCTGGTGCGCTCGCACGACGGCGAGTCCGAGACGCGATCCTCACCAACTCGTTTGCGTGCCCTCCTCATTCACCTGGGTGATGGAAGCAGTATATATACCTTGTTTATCACGCCCTCATTTTTTTGCGCAAACAACTCCCCATAACTATGTTCTTCACCCAGAAAAAGTGGAAAAAGGCGCTACAGTGGTGTTCCGCCGAGAAGAATAGGCACGGTCAGAAGAACTTGGAAATATGCGTGAGTCACTCATAAATTCAGGCCCGCCTCTGAGATAAAAAACAGGTGGACTATGCTGCCTAATTCATATTCAGAAACGCAGTATTAATCAGATTGTTGTGTTGGACCAGTGTGGGCACATATTAATACTATTTAAAAGAAGATTTTGGACTTGAGTTCCCCCTTTAATACAGGCATGCCAAGCATACACCTTTGGCAAACAATCTTTTGGATAGTATCATAGTAGAGTGTGATACACAAGAGTTTACTGCACTTTATAATAAATCTCTGTTTCCTTTCAGAATCAAAATACAACAAGACACTCTGATACTAAATTTAGGGAAATTTGTCAAATGGAATTTTGAATGAATTGATTTGCAATTTAACAAAAGGCTATGTTCAATTCGACAATATATAATTCCCAAAAAATCAGTGACAAGAGTCTAATCAGAGCTATTCTGACTCAAAGGAGGTAAAGTGCACTCATTCCCCGATCCCCTGACAAATGAAAAGTGAGGATGGAGCAATAATGAGCCTGTGCTTTGACAGTGTGTTTGGGAGCGAGACAAGAAGAAATCTCTGCTTTGGGTCCCAGTAGGCCTCCGACGGGGTCTTGGGGTTGCTCTGGCCAGAGGGTAAGCCTGTAGCGCCGTCTCCCTCAGAAGGGTACCTCAGGGTCTGTTGCGTAGATTAATGCTAGTAGCTCACATGGCAAGTCTTTGGTGCTTTACCGGAGCTTTGTGGAATGATCAAGGGAAGTGTTGCTTGTAATTTCGACACGAAGCATTCAGATGAAAAATGAGCAGAAAAAATCGACCACATGAAGATAAAAACATCAGCACTGATTACTAAAACAAAGCTAGCTTCCATTTCTATTTCTGAGCAGCGTACTACAAACCTGACTGCAGTGTTGTGTTATTCTCTAAGTAGTGCCTATAGCGGTAAAAGATAATAGATGACTGTGGGTGGCTGTTCCTGGATGCAAAAGAATGTGACGCATCCACCAACGATGCATTCTCAGGATAATTGAACTAGGCTTTTAATGCTGTTTTATTCTACTTGCTTCGCTCACGTCCTTTCATGTCACTGATGTATCAACTGCCTGCTTGCCTCGCTCGAAGGCTATACAGTGTGCACCCACACTTGCTGCTTCAAATAAAATAAAATAAAAAAAAAAAAAAACAGCCACAATTACTTGAATTCGTTTTCAGCAAAGCAACTCTTGAGGTTGGCAATGGAATTAAACAGACTTCCTCCTTAAGGAGAAAATGCTAGACCTTATTTGACTTGCTTTAGGGGACCTTTGCGCAACAACATTGTATCTGTAAAATGAATTCCTTGAATGATAGCGTACTCTTGCAACATCTCAAATATATAGTCATCAATCAATTCCAACACTGTCTGCTTTTTCACTCTTCTTATTCTGCTCATTCTACATTGAGGAGGGATTTTATGTCTAACTATAAATCATGCAGGTTTTTATCATTGTGGCATAATCCGTCTTTGTTATCTGATATTACAAACAATTTGCTAAACCTGGCTAAATCAATTAGGAGCAGGCGAATCTGGGGGCAGATCTCCAAGAAGATGAATAGTGCTTTGTGTGTATTTATAACAGATGATGCACTGTGCATGCGCATGTACAGAAGGGTTTGATATTGCCGTTGCCTACTTTGATTTGGAGCCAGGTGCTTGTTATCACCTCAAATATTGATACCTGGTGCGACTCTTTGCAATCCATATCCCTGGCTGGTTTCTATAAATCTTTCAATGAAATGTGGCACAGAACTATACAGCGGGTAATCCCAGTTCTTGTCATGTTGTAAATATTGAAAAAGAGGAGTAATATCTTTTTACTTTACAATTTCTAGTAGCGGTAAAAAAAAAAAAAAAATCCACTGAACGTTGGATTTAACTGGTCATGGACTATACTCTGGATTCCTTAAAGCCAGGCCTCTCTCCTCTTCTCTTTATAAGAAAATGCTCCCTTAGTAATGTGATTAGAGACACACTCAAGTCTCATCAGGGCTGTGTGTTTACACTCCACATGTAATCTGACACAAAATGCCACCACCTCTGTGCATAACAATAACAGCAGGAGCTCTCAAAAACATTCACCAAGGTAACCCAGTTCCTTTATTTGCCATCGTAAACACTTCCAAGAGTATACTTTATTTTCCTTTGACTTTATACTTGATTGCATCTTACATATTTCATACTTCTTAAAAAGAATATTTTAGAAGTACCCCCATCTCTATCGTGCGTGGGCCCTAATTATGATGGAAATGAAGGACACCGCACAGATTGAGTCTAGTTTCATCCAACAACAGCGCACAAAGTCGAGCAAAATACCAAAAGGTAGAAAACTCCACCCATTCGCAGGGTAGACTTGGGCCTGTTTCTTGTTTCCAGTGTTAGTTAAAGAGCTGAATATTTTACCAGAAAAGCAATATCATGCCCAGGCGCTTCTGTAGTGCAAATGTAACGTGATAATTTCATGTAAATGTTAGTGCCATTTGTGCTTGGCCACGGTTGAACTGGAGCAACCACCTCATCGGCTCAGGAAGGTTCCGTGTAATGGACAAACAGCCAAAGACATCGTTCTGTGAGACACCGACACAGCATTTCCAGTTTCATGGGAAAGTAAGAATATATTGCCATTTAATTGGCAAAACTATGTCCAATTACAAATATTTTTAAAGGGGTTCAAATCGTCCAATAATCAATATATTGCTCTGTTGAGAATAATTGCGGTATGTTTAAAGTATGCTTCAGCATCCTTGTAATTTTTATACACACACATTTGGAACACTCCACATTTTACTCCAACTCAAAAGAAATTTGCATCTAATTTTCATTGCCTCACCGCTGCATCTGAGAAGAGCTTCACATCTGTGTTGCATGGAGACAACCAACTTCTGGCGCCTGATCTTGCTCTTTCGCATATTGTTTTTATTGGCCCTTTGCCAGGTGGATTTGTGAAACAAACTTGTAAAACCACCCATCTGGCTTGTTGGCGATATGAAAATGCTCATTATGTTGGCACAGAGTCACTCTGAAGTCATAAACATCTGGACTCACAAGTTGTAAAGATTCAAAGGACCCAGTACTTGCTTTTCACGGAAGCTGGTGGGCCAAATTGAACAAAGCAGTAGGGTGTGAAGATAGATAGTATAGTCTGTTCTGCAGAACTGTGTAAATGTGCTTTCCTAATTCAATTTCGATTCGTGTCTGTTGTCTAACCCTCAGAAACAGGCAATTTGGGGGCTAGGGATTTTTGAGATTGGAAAACTCCAAAGAGTTTTGGTTGAATTTACTCAGGTGTATTTATTACGTGGCACCTCTTTACATTTGAACATGCTGCACATCTGTACGTTCATGCTGCCATGTATTTTTTTGTTGTTTGTTTTAATGCCGCAACTCCTCAAATAGGGGATTAGTCACCGAATGTGTCACCCGCTAAAATAAGCGCCTCTTTTTTCACGACAGAACAAAATTACAGGTGCGTAATGATTTTTTTCTGACCGATTCCACATCCCCAAAAATGTGCACTGACACGTGATATTTCCAAGTAATTTTACTTCTCGGTATGGCCACACACGTTCTCAAGGGTTTCTTTGGCACCAGGGTGCACAGTATCTGCATCCACTCCAAGGTACTTAACACACAACACAACTACTTCTACATGCAGACACATTCAGAACTCATTAACTCTCTCTGTCTCCCCCTGTCCCCTTTTGTCCCTCCTCTGTCCCTCACTCCTACTCACGCACACTCACACACGCACGGCATTAGACTTCTGCAATCTGCATGCGGCAATATGAGAGAGGCACACAAGCGAGAAAAGGGAAGACGGAATTAGATTACTTGGGATCACTGTGGCATGAAAGGCCCACGGATAACTTCCACTCCCTCCCACTGCTACACTCCTGGCTGAAAGGAAGTTAATGTAAGAGCAGTCGTCAAACCTCTCACTCACACACCGACACGTCTGCCTCCACCATCACCACTGAAGGGAGAACAAAGCCCAGAAATTGGAACAGAAAACAAGATCTCTGCACACATACGTGAAGTAATTGGAATAGAGTGAAGGTAGGCAGGAGAGATGTGGTGTATGAAATGTTACGTTTTCAAATAAGTGCTAATACAGGAAGAACTAGAATAGTACTCAAAGAGGGACGCCCTCCGCCAAAGTAACACCATTAACAAATGATTTTAAGCAAATGTTGAGTGCATGGTGACCACATTGTAGCAAGCAGCAGTTTATGCAGAAGCATGAGCGCTGACATAAACAAGGCAAACGATGGACACGTTTGGCCTTTGCTAATGAACCCACACATAAAGTTGTTTGCAGTGTAAATTTTCACTAAAGTCATCATACAAAAATTCTACAGTTCCTGCAAAGTACAAGTTAATATGTCTCATGAATTTTACACACCATAGAGAACAACGTTGTTTGCAACGCTGCCAAATTTGAATGAAAAAAACTACAATGTACACACTGCAGTCAAAGTTAAAAAAAAAAAAAAGAATTACCCAACATTGACTGATATTGTGAAACATTTTTTTCAGCCATACAGCCCAGCCCTACAAAGCACATTATGTTTAAAAAGGAGTTTATTTAATATTTATTTTGACCAGTTTTATTTGTCTTTTTCATAGTTGTGTTGACTTCTTTAAGTCTTAATTTTATTTCTTTTATCTTTGCTGCCCTGTTAAAAACATGTATGTCCAATTTTGCCATATTACTTTTTATTTCACATTAATAGGATGTCTGTAACTTTGGAAATACCGTTAACATAAACATAAAAAAATAACTCTCCTGTGTAATACACAAGAGAGGGAAAATATTATCAAATAAAATTACTAAGATCCACCATTTTTCCACCAAGGGTTCAACAGTAAAAAATAAATAAATATGGATATCGACCAATATAAAATACTTATATCATGATTGCCCAGCCTTATTATTTCACCACAATTTATTATGACATAAGGTTTTTACACGTTTTCGGCAATTATCTTCAAACATGCGCTGTATTTTGAAACTAATCACCACATTCACTTCACAGGGTTTTAAATTCAGCATCACAAATCGTAATATGGACTTCAGAGACCTTGCCATATGTTGACACGATCATTTCTAATTCTGGGGGACGGCAGACACTGATGATATTATCATCAAATGGATAACAAATTGCAATTTTGTTGGTCTATCCATTTGTCAGTCAGTTGGCTAAATTCAGCTTCATGCGGAATGACAGAAAATTTCATTTTTGACTGTGAGTTAATTGAGAAAATGAATTCCTCAATCCCTATTTTATCCGAGTGCAAGTTCTTTTTTCTTTCTTTTCTCTTGCATAATCGAACAAATGAACCGACGAACAGCAATCAAGACAATACTTATTGCCCTTGCAATTTCATGCTGGCAGAGATTAAAGCACCGAATGATTGCACTTTTTATTTCCTTCGTAATTTCAAAGATTCCAGATCACCTAAACGCTGCAAATTCATTGTGGCAAGCGTGCTAGTGCTATTGACATCCTTGCCAGGGTCCGCTCTGCGCGACAGAGGGAATCAAGCTTGATCTTCAGTTGTTTTAACTTCTATTTTCGTCCTGGAAAAGGATCTTGTTTTTTTCAATGGAGTCTATGATGCAGTCTGAGATATTGATTCTTCAATAATGTCCTTGACTTCATATTGTTTTTTTTCTCTTAGAGGTAATTGTAAAACATTCTATTCATTTAATTCACAAACAGTATTTTTTTGAAGGGGGGGATGGTTGACAGTTGATAAAGCTTACAGATGAAAGAAAGCATCACTTGAGCACTCGTAGGAGAAGGACGAGAAAGATTGCTGGTTTTGCCACAGCTAATGCGGACGAAGAAACAACTGATCGTTTAATCTTTTTTAATCACGTTGAGAGCTGAGACTTCACAGAGTTCGCTGAAGGCATCTGTTGACACAACACTTCTGTGATTTTGCTCTTGAAGGTCCTTTTTATCAGTGATTAGCACTAATTAGTCTAATAAGATAGACAGTCGTTTGTCATAATGGAAAAGCTGTAATTAAATAATGCGTTTGACCTGGCATAATCTTGTCAAATGAGTAACGATCAATGACTGACTACAGTCTCCAGAGACCTTAACACAATAAAACTAATGACTATTGCTGATGGGAGGCTTATTTTGAGATTTATGTTATGGCTTATCTTTAATTCATGATGCTTCTGAAATTTTTGCAGCCTTGCTGGTATTGATTGTTTGACCATCATCGTTTATTGCATTTCGACCACCAAGTGACGCCTCTGGTGGTGCAGCAGCACTATTTTGAAAAATCAACTTTAAAGGGTGCCTCCTTGTGTTGTCACATGCCCACCCTAACTGGGTATGTCCAAAACACACTCTCAATTTGTCACCATTTCAAAAGTCAAGTCAGGGTAGACGCCCCAAAAATGATGTCGACTATAATGGTGCATGCACGTCTACCCTTTTTTAATCTGCTCTCTCAGATTATGTCCTATTTTTTTTTTTTTTTTTTTTTACAAGCCCCTTGTCCTTACAGAGAAACATTCAATTTACAGATGAATCATCACCCACACTACACCCCTCACACCTCCCACCCTGGTCACCTTTTGTCCCCATGTGTTGCTGCATTCCATTATACTTGAAGGAGCTCAGTTTTATTTTTTTAGGTCATCTAGAGATGAATCTTAAAGGCAGTAATTGGATGTCTGAGCGGATTCCTCTGCACAGTAGGAGGCTGGTCCATTATCTTTTGCCATTGTAGAGTAACACACTCCTGTCCAGCCTGCCCTCATCATCATTACCCATGCTGTGGAAGTGTGATGATGGAGAGGGAGCAGGGGGACAGGGCATAAATCATATCTGGACACATCCGTCTTCCTGTTCGAGCCCAGGCACCAAACTGTGCTCTCTGGCTCACGCTGCGCACGCATGGAGATGAGGACGAGCGAAATCCTGCCGTTGGTGTTCACATGCGGCTTCCAATGCATCCTTAAACAATATATCATGGCTGTGGCCACTACTGCATTCCCATGGTAAAGTCATCGATCAACACCCGCCGATGAATGTCTCATTTTATTCTTCAATTCTATTCACTCTGCAGTGCACATCTTGTCTACACAGGAGAGTGAACTGATGAAAGCTATTTGTCAAAAACAGCCAGATATACAAACAAGCATTTATATGGTAATCCAGAAGACATGTACCTTATAAAATAGTAATGACATACAGTACATTGTGCAATGATGTTTTTAGCGGTAGAAGCCACTGCACACCTTACCTGTCAGTCTTATCATCTTAACGGTCCATTAGTGGCGCACGCGTACTGCTCTTAGAAGAATGAAAACGACACACTAAGTATACATTAGGTGTATGATGGTTAAAGTGTGCCAGTCATCAGCATTCAAGAAGTCAAGGTTAAAGGGTGATTACGAAGAATTAGGCGGTATTAATGCGTAACAAAAGCACACACTTGAAAATGGTCCCACGGGTCAATACTCATAGTTACATATATCATTCAACCTCAATGGTTCGTCTTCCTGATGTTTTTTTTTTTTTTTATTTCTTCTTGAGACTGAAACAGCATAATGATTGAGAAAGTGTGGGTATGAAGGATAGTAAGTATCCTTATTTGAACTGTCACACAGAAGGGCACAAAAGCCAGCTTGTTTTTTTGTGAGTGCAAAAAGTAAGATTCTGGATTTGCGTTTTAAAATTCACCCATAAGTAAAGCCTGTTTGGCATTCAGTTGCAGGAGTCACTGAATTGGTTCTGCCGCTCCAGTGCTGATTGCAATCACTGAATATCAAATGATTATCAGTCAACTTCCCGAACTTGGAAATAGCATGTTTACATTGCAACAGTTTACAGGAAAAAGGCACAGATGTGTACCTTTGGGAAAGCCTTTTAAGTCATTTTTTGTAAATGACGCTTTTGCCAATTTAGTGGAATTTCTGTTCCCTTTCGCCTAATCGGACTAACTTGGGCGGTAGGACAAAAAGCAGGTATGAAGTGATTGCTGGTGTTCAGAAAAATGGTCTGTGCAATCTACCGCATCTCCTTTACCCCGCTGCTATCATACTGCTTCCGCTGACTCTCATACCGTGGCCCACTGAGGTTTGGGAATAGTGTGCCTATTTTTTAGTGGTAATGGACTCTAAAGTGAGGCTGACCTTTGTGCCCGCTCAGAGCGGTCAGTGTCCAGAGGGCAGATAGGCCAACCTAAGTCAAGCTAAGCTGGATGCATAGATCTCGATCAGAGTCGGGTGAAGCAATCCGACCGGAGATCAGGAGGTCGTAACCCACGAGCACGGTTGGCCGTTGGTGAAGAAGACTTTTTCGATCGACCGAGCGAAATAGTTACTGGGCTGAAAATGAGCAGAATGGTGTGAGAATGGTTGTTTTGCATCCTTTGGGCCCGGGCTCAACGGGCAACACAGCAGGAGCACCACTGAGTGAGGCATTTCTGTACCATTGCTAGCATCAGTCAAAGCTCCAGGCAGCTCCCTCCCACGAGCCTCCGCAGCGCTCTCACTCATGAGGCGAGACAAGAGATGTCCATGTCCCTGGCGCCTGACCTTGATTTCGCTTCAAATAAGCCCGCCTGTTGTTGACATTCACAGGGGTCTCTCACTCCTGACACAGTGATCCACGTGTATTACAGGTATTGAATTCTGGAGAATTGCAGGGGATACATCCTATAACTTACAATGTACTCCTTCCAAGTGGACCCATGTTTTATTCACAAGCTCATTTTCACAGCATGGGGTGCAATTCCTGGCCACTGGGATCCAGAATGTGGCTTCCTACTGCCTTAGCCCCAACCCGCAATCAATTCTACAAACTATATTTTGAAAACACTGACTCTGTTCATACACTTTTATGCTGCATATTGACCTTTGGTTTACATTTGAGGATGGAAATATCAAATTACAGTTATTAAGGAACGAGGACAAAATCAACTTGCTATACAGTACACACAGACTACAAAGTAGAGCAGAATTAATAATTTGGGGGGGATTTTGTCATGTCAGCAAGTTGTCGCTAAGATGCTTCTCTGCAAAGTTTGCTCATAAATCATGTGCCATCAAAACTCATTTACATTGGAGATCAGTTTGGTGTGACTGAACCATCAATAGCGTCCATGAAATGTCAATATTAAAAAACAGATGGAGAGAGCATTCCAGAATTTAGAAGTGAAAATAAAGCTTGAATTCAAGTTCACCAATGCTCCAATAAGACCAGTTACTCACAATGTATTTTCTCATTTTACACAACCTTTTCACTTTTTGAGCTGCTGCAAATAAATGTAAAGGAAATGGTTAGCTTTCATTTCATTTCACCAAGCTGATTCAACCATGGCAGCAATAGAAATATAAAGTCTGTAGTATAAAGTGTGTAATGTTAGATGTAGGTAAGTTGAATGAATGAATGACTGAAAAAGATATTGCACCTGTAATGTCTATAAGAAAACAATACCACTCTACACTGGAATCATATTGGTTCTTGTAATAGATTTCCAATTACAGTATAATGTAATTTAAAAAAATAAATAGATATATCTCAAGCGATTACATTTTGTAAATATCTAATCACCCAAAAATTCTGTAATTGCGTTTAATTAAATTTTTCATTTACAATTCTTTTTAGATGCTCTTAACAGGTATTTACTTGAATAATATCCAGAACTTAATGTCAAATCACCAAATATTAAAGGTATTTTAAATCAAAGTTTGTTCGAGTAACTTTTTTTGATCCTTGAATACGATCTGAACGGTGTCATCTTTGCAGGCAATATCCTCAGAAACACTTCTCAAAACATATACATTTAGTTCTGTGTCCTTGATTTATACAGTGGTAACATGAGCGGGGTGGTTTGTTCTGAGATGACGTGCTAAAGATGTCAAGCTAATATGCTACAATATTTGAGTTTGGCTTGGGCTTTGCAGGGTATGCAAATTATTATTGAAGGAATTAAAACTGAGTTAACTGAGTTAAAATATTTGCTTACTACTTATTACTTGCCTGTTTGCAAGCAGATTTGTTGAGAGAGAAACTGGAGTGGGCTACAGGATCTGAAAACCTTTCATGCTACAATGCAAAGAAAAGAGAAAAAAACCAATTTGAAATATGTCAGTCTGTAAAAGGATAACAAGCAGCTTCAGAGGCAGAAAGGGGGAAATACTTTTTGAAGGTACTGTATATAGATGTGGAAAATTTAGAGTAAATTCTCACAGCATGAACCTGGCCTTTGCAAATATATCATTCAAGCACAAGCCACAAGGTAGAATCAAAAGAAATACATTCATTGACTACTACAGTGAGGGTAACACAACATCACGACAATACTTGGACAAAAGAAAAACAGCCCAGAGGTGTTGTGAGCATTCAGGGGACAACATCAGAGAAAGTTGATTAGATGCGTTGTGCTATGATCTTCTGGTAATTGATCTGGAGTTGGGCTGGGGTGTGGACTGAGTTGTGTTTGGAATGGTTCACTGAGAGATGAAATCTGTTGATGAATGAGCAGATCTTCAAAGCCGACACCTTATTCTGAGGGGCACACGCTTACCTCGTGCTCTGTCACGTTATTAACGCGAGGCCTCAGTTTACCATACACTATTTAATAAGGAATTATTTCAGGGTCGAACCGGCAATGATAAAATAATTGGAAAAAAACCTACATTTAGCTGGACACACCAGTTAATCTCACTCCTCTTCCTAAAATAATATGTTTAACCTTTACGTGATGTCTTTTTACCATCTTGGACCTTGACACACCTGCTAATTTAGAGCTGCCAGTTCTTCCAGTTCATGTGATGATCATCTTGATCCCTCATTAGCTCTCTTTTTCTGGTGGTACCTTCTGCAATGGTCCACTAGCTGTGAAGTTAATCTTGCTCTGCAATAATGAGCTGCTCATGTCTCTTAGTGGCATGTGCCTGAGACAGGGCACTGTGTGTTACTCAATAGCAGGTTAAGTTAAATTTATAAACCGGCCAGGTCTTTTTGTGAGCTGTGCACACTGACTTCTATGAGTCGGACAGAGAAAGTGATAGCAGGAGGGGAAGAGTTGCAAACCTGCTTTGTCCTTGGAGGAGCAGCAATTGAAAGAACTGGGAATACCCTTGTGCATAAGTGGGAGTCTCATTAAAAGGCAACGTGTTGGCTCATTCGCAAGCATCCTCACGACTTCAATGTGCTGTCATGCAGTGATGTATCACTCCGCATGGCGCTTCCATGTTCTTTATTCCCCACTATCTTCCATGTGTCTTCTGACCAATTAAACACCCACTGGAATAAGGAAGTAGAATTTTCACATTGTGCATGAAGAGAAAAGATGATGAAAAGGTCGTCTTAGTAGCTTTGGGACATTCTCGCATTCATCTGATTTGTGTTTGCCTAAAGCTCATAAGCAGCTGTGCTCTATTCCTATTTTACTCTCCTTTTGTTTCTGTCTTTTATAATTCATTATTAAGGGATGAGACTGTCGATCGGAACTGAGAATAGTTCATTGATGGCATGATAGTTGACTCTCATATCTTATTTTATTGCATTTGTTCTTGAAAGGACATGACAAAATGTTCAAATGTCCTCAAGGGCTATGAAGAATGTATCAGAGAGAGAGATGGTACACGTGTGACCCCTTGCTCACAGATGGAATGATCTCACTATTTAATGAGGTATTCACATGCAACATCGCAGGTTAATCGACCCATTGCTGATGAAATGATTGCTGTGCCTCAGCCGTCGTTAAGAAAGTAGCTTGCCACAAAATTTTAGTCCCCAAAAATAGCTGAGGCTTTGTAATTTTATGGATGAAAAAAATATAGAAGGATATTCCAATTAGGATACTATTGCTAAAATAAAATACCCTTTGAACACTTCAACATTTAAAAACAACTTCAAAAATCTGAGATGTGTGCGCTCCCTTTCTCAGAATTTACAAACGTTCTGTTATCAAATCCATTTATTTCCTCCTTCCGCCAACAATCCTGCTTCTATAGCTTTCATCCTGTCCTCCCTGATGCATCATGTCCCCCGCTAGAGCAGCCATAAAACAAGGCATTCCCCAAGTGTGGCGCTCTGACTAACCCAAATGCACATTTCAACGCCGAGTTTCAGAACAATGTGGAGCCGAGCATGGTCAGAGTGCATTTCCGAACGCATCCTTTAGTATTGCTACTTTGAGCGCTCTTGATACCAAATCGGTACTTGTGACAATACCACAAAATGGATATTCCTATCTCCAACAGTAATTGTAAAAACACATTCAATGATGGCCTAAAAATTACACAGCAGCTACTGTATAGAGCAGAGGGAGGGAACTCCGCTTCCTGGGTAGCCATATCCTGCCCATTTTAAATCTCTGCCTACTCCAAAAACACCTGATGCAAACGATCAGCACATCAAGAAGCCCAGTAGAAGATATAGCTCTCCAGGAACCGGCATTCCCTACCCCTGGTCTAGAGCCTATGTATAAACACTAATATGCAGCTTTCTTATTTCCATTACCATTTTTTTCATTCCATTACAAATAATACATTTATTTTCAAGCAACTGCTGTCATCTAATCATTTATGGCACCATTCAAATGCATAGGAGGCTGTGCGCTGGTCCCCACTACAGTGACTTGTCGATACAATCGGTCTGGAACAAGATTGCCTCTCACAATATAATGCACACACGTTTGAAATGAAGGGAAGTGAAGTGTGTAAAATATGTCTCATGCTCACCTGTAACTCTTTGAATTTGTGATAGAATTTCAGCATTCCCGTGAGCGAGGTCATAGCTCCAGCAGGAGCTCTAATCTTAAATTTTGGCTCCACCATGTTTGCTCATTTATTGCAAATGCAACCAGGATGGCCAGGTCAGAGTACAACTGCATTACTACGGACATGGAGGAGAAGCTAATCACGACATCAGAATGGGCGGTGTTGCTATTTCTCATGCTGCCCATGTCACTCAGGCTGACACCATAAATCTCACTTATTTTCAGATCCAGCCAAGACACGGCAGAAATTACGGCCCAGAACACATTACCAGCAACCGCAGTGTGCTGAATGCTAAAAGAGAGATCCTTGATAAAGCAGAAAGGCAAGCCACTTCTCCCTAGATTATGGGACACAAAGACATCGCTCTAATACTGTGAGGTGCACTGGCTGGGAAGAGCAGGACAAACAATGAAGCTACTTTCCGCCCTTAAAGTACTCTCAATCTATATGCATTCGTACGCCCTGTCTCCAGCAAGTAGATTTTTTTTTTAACTGGTGTCAACGTCTTTATTGTAATTAAATACTAAAAAATAACCAAACACTTGCAGACCACTTATTGGTACATCTGTTGGGAAATCTACAATTCTAGTTGTGTTTAGTGGTGGGGGGTTGGTTTGACTCTGAGAATCATCTTTTCCAGGTAACAATGTGACTGAAATGGGCTCACAAAAATTTACTATAAAAGAATGCAGTGGATTACGACATTTCTGCGGCGCCGTAGAAATGTAAGTCATAATCTATTTTGGTGAAGTGTTCTTTGTGAACCGTGCAACTTTGAACTCTAATTTTGCAGTAAAATAAGGTCATTCCAGTGTGTCTACTTTCACCGGCGTCTGTGTTATTATATATTCGCTCGGAAAGCACTGACTGAGAAACCCCGCCAATGCGCATCATTAGTTCCCATTTTTGCAGTTAATTGTGCTGCCCATGTCTTAGTGTGTGGCCCATTGATGCATCACTGTGAGATCCCACCGAGGCTTATTAGTGCCCTGCTCTCAGCCTGCTGGGTCATCTTCAGACGCAGTGATCTAACATTAGCCTCGGCTTTCACCACTTCTCAACCATTTACCAAATCATTTATAATGGATTACCCTCTGGAAATCCTTGCAGACACAGAATTAATTTCGAGAAACCCTCCGTTTAAAGGAGAATTGACTCAAGGGAGCGTGGAAGGAAGGGTATAGCCAAAGTACATCCTTACATGTCGTATTAGAACATTCATGCTCGATGCAGTCTTTGTGTAATGAGAATCTCTTAGTGGTGCCTTTTGTTAGAAATTTGTACCTGTTGCCTCAGTTAATAATAATCTCAGTCCCATGCTCAGTGGATTCTATTAAATTGATTCTTTAGAGTGACCATTTAGGTTAAATGAAACCATCGTTTTTGCTTCCTTACTGCCACAAAAGTATAAAATGTTAAAGCCTCATCTACACACCCATGTACATTACTTTTGTTTGACCCTATGTGCAAAACATGCCAACTAAGCAGTCAGCAACCATTTGTGGGAGGCCAGTTCCAAGTGAGAGTACGATCAACTCAGCAGCATTGGGAACACTACAGGAATGAGAAAGATCCTAAAATCAAACCAGTAACATTATTTACCAAAAACAAACTTGTGCCATCACCGACTGATATTGACACATGCATCAACACTGGACAAAAATACCTAGATTAAATATCAGCAAATGTTTTTTTTATTATTATTATTTTATTCTCTACTTCCCTAATACTCTTCTGCCTTTCAGAAAAGTGTCCAAAATAAAAGAAGAAAAAATGCACACACCCAAAGTAGACTGACATGGATTTAATCCTTTGATGCTGGCTAAAGTGAAGTCTAGTAATATGTGCTGATGGCTTGCATGATGCTGACGTTATGAGTTCTGATGTCCAAAATTTGAACATCATATTTATCCTTAAAATTATGGGTGAGCCGAAAATTTTATGAGCTTTGTGTTTGAGGGGTTTGAAAATTTAGGCTTGACTGTAATTATCAATGCCAGCATCACCTAAGTTTGATTTTGATCGAGCAGGAAGATTCTCAATGGAAAAGAAGAGTGTTTTGCCACCCTGGCAACTCTTCACTAAAGAAAAAAAAAACAATACAGTCTGTGGTCGCTACTCTGTGAACTTAAGTGCATCCTGAACGCATTACTCCATAAGAGACTTTCGCACGGTTGCCCGTTGGCAGCATTTTTCAATGTCAGACAAATACTGTGCTTCTAAGAATTATATAGCTTGCCACCTAATTGAGGAGTAATTTCTCAGAGAGTAAATAGGTGTTCAGTGGGTGACTGCAGAGAGCAAATGTTACCACAAATATATCTTAATGGGCCCTCATTATCTTCTGTGACAACCCCAGTGTGTGAATGTGGCCATGTGTGATTAAAGGTTAAGACTTGTGTTCAGACTGACGAAGCAGTGCTGATAGCATTTAAAGAAATGAAGCTGTCATTTGTGCTTTTAAGAAAGCCCAATTAAAACTGATAGGCTCAGTATTCTTTCCTTATTTGCGTCATCTTCTTTGGAGTGCTTGTTTGTCAAATTCAAAATTCTCTGTGTTGCCATTTGCGATTTAGAGATGCGCAGCACTTAACAACAACAAGTCCGTCTTTGCGATCGCAACCTAGCCGCAGGGACAAGACAAAGACTCTGTGAGGCCCCTGGGTTTTATAGAAGAAGGATGCTTTAG
The DNA here is from genome assembly GCF_059441095.1 of Idiotropiscis lumnitzeri. Taxonomy (NCBI): domain Eukaryota; kingdom Metazoa; phylum Chordata; class Actinopteri; order Syngnathiformes; family Syngnathidae; genus Idiotropiscis; species Idiotropiscis lumnitzeri. Next base: position 38,094,635 of record NC_142391.1, read on the forward strand.
GGTATTAGTCTGCCCGGAAGCAGAATGATTACTCACAAGGCCTGTGAGAAAAGAGGCTACAGTACATGGCAGAAGTGGCACGCACTTTGAATTTTTAAACTAGCACAGATGCCTGCCTAGTCATTTCTTTATCGGGCAATTATACCCATGCTGATGTACTTGCTTATCATGTCATAGGAACTACTACAAGTTAGCATATAAATGTTGGATTCTGATTTTTTAGCAAAATGAGCATTGAACTTCATTCTGTTTTTTTTTTCTTTATGGATTTCAGGCCCTTTACAACAAAATGTCCTTCAAAATGTTACTCCCTTCGTAAAATTCTATTCAAGCTGCATCAAACCTAACAGGAAACACCCACTGAGTGATGAGGCTGAGTCCAATGTGTAAAGACATTAATTATGAAACTATGTACTTGAGGTACTAATTGAGTCAAACCTAAAAAAATTTTTATCATCCAATCTGTAATAATGTCAACTTAGCAGTCAACCTGTCATGCGAACAATGTCCAAGAAGGATCTGGATCTGGAGTTTATGGTATCAGGGGGAGAATGACTGTTTATAATAAGTGTTTTGATGACACAAACTGCTCATATCTCTTCGTAGAACCTCACGCATCACAACAATGACCAGCGGATTAATTAAAAGTCTGTTCTTAATGCCTCTCAATTCCTGATACTGTTTGAGTCCAGACCTGACAATATGTTCCTATTACTGCGCTGATTATGGTTTGGTTTCATTCGATAGGACACTGAGATTTTAAACACAGCAGTCCTGACCGGGAAGACTGTTGCTGTCCCTGTGAAGGTGGTGACCATCGGAATAGACGCTTCAGTTACTGACGTGTCTGAAGCAGTGGAGTGTCGCACCACAGACGAAGACGTGGTCAAGGTTAGTAATATGATACTCACTACTTCCTTTATGAAACATTTATGAGATTTTTACATGACCTTAGTGCCTCAAACATGATATGCAGTAAAACCCCAGTTATCGCGGTTAATGGGGACCGAGACCACCCGCGAAAACTGAGAATCCGCGAAGTAGCGGCGCCCCTTCAAAAATGCTTAAAAAAAACGATACAGGTATACAGTATACCCCCCTGTATGCAGTACACCATATAGAATACGGGTAGAGAGAGAGAGAGAGTGAAATTCATGTTATAACAAAAAAAAACAAATTATTATTAAAACGTTTTTTTTTTTTTATTCCCAGCCATTATTTTTGTATTTATTCAATTACTTCTTTTTGTATTTATTTAATTACTTCGACTTTTACCTGCTGGTACGCCGTCCGGTGTGCCCTGTGAAATGAAAGGTGGCATTCTTCATTTATTTATTTATTCATTCATAACTGACAGCCTCGCGCTACGCTCGTGCCCGGGCGGAAGGTGTTCCTCTCCCGCTTAATTGTCACGCACGCCGGACCTGCTCCCCCAAAGCGTGTCTCCGTTCGGTTGAACTCGGTTTCATTTCACCCCGCTCGTGCCCCGGGCGGAAGGTGCTCCTATTCGGCTTAACTGTGACACACGCCCGCCCTCCTCCCCCGGAGCTTCCATTTGGTTAAACTTAGGGGCCGCTTGACACCGCCCGTGCCCGGGGCAGGTGCTCCTATTCGGCGTAACTGCCACGCACGCCGGCCGGCCTCCTCCGGAGCTCTCGTACGGTCCCGAACGGAGCGAAATGTCGGCCCGCTCGTGCCCGGGCGGAAGGTGCTCCTCTTCGGCTTAACTGCCATGCACGCCGGCCGGAGCTCTGGTACAGTCCGAACCGCGCAAAACGTCGCCCCCGATCGTGCCCGGGGGAACTTGCTCTTCTTCTCCTCTTCGCCCACGCTCTTCTTCGGCGCACGCCGGCCGTCTAACCGGTCCAGCGCCCCGTCGTGCCGCTCGCCGAAACTACAATGCCCCGCGGAGCCGAGCGAATGGAGAACCCCGATCGTGCCCGGGCAAAAAAGTTTTTAATTTTTGAATATTTTTGAAGCACTGAACCCGCAAAAGGTGAACCGCGAAGTAGCGGGGTTTCACTGTATACTAGCCATCTAGTTTGGAAGATGGTTAAGTCAGATTTATGGGGCATAACCGCATTCCTCTTTTCAGTTTCTACATATTCTGTGCTATGTCTAATTTTTTTCCCATCAAATGTCAGTTTTGCAAAAAACTTTTTGTCTGTTTTTCATTTCCTGCAGTCAAATACAAGTAACTAAGCGTCGAGGCCAACGGCTATGTATTTAAAGACTTGACTTGAAGTCGCAGGTTACTGCTGTAAAACAAATATTGATATTGATATTGATACTGTGTTATTCTTAGAGATGACGATGTCATGCACTGTGATATCAGCTTGACGTCTATTTGGGAATATAAGGGCATTGTTTTGAGATTTTAGCAAGTGTATAAGGTATATTAAGGTAACCTCTTTTATGTTGTATACAGTCCAATCATATTTTCACGTACCCATATTGTTGACACACTCAAAACAGTGGTGAGCGAGTATATTATGCAAACAGTGGGAGGCCTTCTAGATGCTAACCTGCTTCCTGATACCAATGAAGAGCCCACTACAATGTTTCTGGGATACATATTTGACTAAGTGTATGTAAACAAAAGCATAGTGGATACTAAACCGAGTTACATTCTGTAATTTGTCACAATCAAATTCAGAAAGCGTCAAAAACAAATATGATCATTGTCTGACAAGAACCGGTGTTGATGTATTAAAGCGGAGAAATAAACATTATTTGCTATCAATAAATATGTTGCAGATGCAATGATTTCTATGTTTAGCAAGTCTGTATAAATTCTTCTGAAAGTAAAAACAAACACCGGGAAAACACATGAAAGTGTGTTTGATATTCATTCACAGCTGACAGCTTGTTCCAATTGTCTCATATTTTTAGAGGGCCTGGGTCACAAGTCTCTGCAACACAACACATCCCTTAGAACTGAGGAAAGTTGAGTCTAGAATCAGCAACTTTTGTTTCTGTAGATTCCCACAAACTCCTGAATAATCTATGCGAAACAGTGCCGGGACTGTGTTTCCGGTGAGAGAAGTGGTTTAGAAGCTGCACGGTAGAATCTTGATGTGCCACCCTGCTGTGCAAAAAGCTCCTTCCACTTTAGTTGTCCTGTTTGAAACTTGTCAGTCTCGGAATGGACGGCTTGATGAGGCAGATCAAGTTCAAGTAATGCCCTTTAAAAAGCCACGATCGCGCAGTCAAAAAAGAGGATATTTTGTCACTTGGATCCACTTCATCATGCCCGATATGGGATTTGGATTGTTAAGGGGAGTTCCGCAGGGAAATTAAACTGTCGGCAAAGATGTTGGAAAGGAAAAAGTCGCAGCTCCGCTCGTGGGATCTTGGGTCAGAGCATTCATCCTGCACGCTCATTGCTCTCAGTGAATGGAAACGCATAGTGACATTAAACCTGAATAATGAATCACTGTGCGCATAAAATGATGCGCTCACTTGTGGCCTTGTGATTATAGTGAATTTGAAAAAGAAAAGGTCGCCCAAGGTCACATTTGCTTTCCTTTTAACCTCCGTAGAGTTTCGTCTTGCTTCCACAAATCTTGTCTGACGTGAAGACAATAATAAAGCTGTGGCCTCATTATATTGCACGAACATCCCTCTTTCTAAATTTATAGTTTTGGCAGCTCAAGGACCGACTGTATAAACTACTGCATCCAGCCTGTCCCTCGCATAAACAGCCTTATATCTAACGGACAAGTGTGATGGTACTCTGGCGCTTCTGTCGAGTGCCTCAACAGTCTCATATTTTACTTCATATCTTTTCATTGTTTGTTTTCATTCGTGTTTTTGTGTGGGCCGATCAAAAGATCAGAAATCTGTGCATACAGTGGAGCTGCACAGGTTGTAACTGCATACAGTGACGGTTTGAAATGGAATATAGGTTTTTTTAGCTGTTATATCTTCTGACAATGAACTCTCAACAGATCCCCACCACACAAAGGATGAACTTTTCACCTGAGTGATCAGAATGTTCACTTCCATTTCTTCAGTTTCCACAACTCCATTTCGTACTTGTTTGAGGAGACGCTCACTTCTGTTTGAGATCCATGGGTTCATCACTTATGGGCTCCTGTTTTTGCTGGCAGACTGACAACTGACGGTAACCTTGAAACAATGACTGCGCGCTGATGGAAGCAATTTTCAGTTGTCCTCTGGACTGCTACAAATACGAAAAGAAAGACAAGGGACAGTTTGCGGGAGGAGCAGCAGTAATAGTATAAGAACTTAATATTTTTTTTGTGGAAAGTGGTTCAAACTGTTTCTAAATAAATACAATTATGTACTGTTACCTTTCGAAACAGTGTGTTACAAATAACACTGGGCGATGTGGCCTGTAATTGCACCCCTTCACAGAAATGTTATATATCACGATATAAAATTAAGGGTAAACATTTTTAATTAATTATAATTTAACAAATGGATAATTTCTGAGTAGGTTAATTGTATGTGCCATTAGCGACACTATTGTATAAATATATAAATAGCAAATAATGTGAATTTGGAATATTTATTGTGCAAATCTCAAATCAAAATTAAATGAAAGCCCTCCCAAGTTCAAACAAAAAATACTAAAGTTGTTATTTTAAATGTAAACGGTACAACTGGATATTTAGTTATCTATATTTCATTCAAATTACTCGGCCAATGTATTGATTAACCTTAACCGAGTGTGTTTTCAACTCTAATAAAGAAAATAAGTCTATTCAGTTAGATTAATCAGTCATCAAACGCCAAAATTAACAGACACCGTTCCCCGGTGTTTAGAATATAGGTAATACCTCATTCTATAATGTGGAGAGCTGCGAATCAATTTTTATGGCTAAAGTTATTAGGCTTTTAATCAGTTGTGTTTTGTCATCCGGAAATTACAGTAGTGGATAAAATTTAGGAATAGAATAGGGAATTAGCCAGGAAATAGCTTTGAATAATGTTTATGAATTAAGATACCTCTGCTGTTAGCCTTTACTCACCCACGGAAGTGTTTTTTATGGGGGGTGAGCAACTGGTGGGTCGGGATGGACGGACTGGTGAAATGCGAGAACGGGAACTCTTTAGAAAGCTGAGGACAGAACCGGATGGAGGATGATTAGGGACGATGAAGGAAGGGTGCCCATATTGCTGAGGACGGACCAGCAAAATAGGATTAAGTCCCCATCTCTGGTCACTAGTACATTGAAATAATTTAATTTCATAAAATACAATTGAGTACATGTGACTTACATGATAACATTTGAGTGAAATAGGCAAATGATTAAGAAATGTTGTCCTGAAATTCTACGTTTTTTTGGGTTCAAGTATAATTTATTTCACGATACATATTTGAGGTTTTTGTAGGCAAATCAATTATTTCTTTATTCATAAGTTGAACTTAAATGGATCTCTGCAGTCGTTTTCCTAAAACCATTTGAGTAAATAAAATAACTCATCAGGATTTATAATTTTTTAGCTATGTAAGGACTTGTTCATTTGCCGTTGTACTGTATGAAGATGCTCTTCTAACCACCATTCCTTTGGACTAAACATACAGTACACCTAAAGCATTGCAGAGAGCAGTGTTGTCAGCGTAGATGAGTCTGAGTGGTTAATTGCTTCTGTCAAGGCAAAGGCAGTCTTAGCCCACCTTCATGCTGTCTGGTCCCGTTGTTTCATATCTGCCATGGATTGTCTCTGTCTGGTGAGTTGTTAATTTCCTGGGCTGAATCCAGAGACAGCCTTAATGTGCGTTGTAAGTATTCTCCCGTTAGCTGCCTAATGTGTCTGATTAATGTGCCAGTGGATCCTCCCGGACATTTACGGTTCTTTGTGAATTGGAATGGCAGAGACTGTCTAATTCGCACTCTTCTTGGAGGACGAGTTAAGGGTTAAAGGGGTGGAACATAATTGTCTAGATCTAGTGTTTTGTACATGTCAGCTGACATGTTTTTCACATTTCTTTCTGCTTAGATTATTGAGGCAGGAATAGATGGGGGGAAATGCCACCTGGTCTATACTGTGTTTGATCTCATGTTGTTCCTCTCATCTACATATTGCACTCTTTGAAATATTGGCTGTTAAAGGTGCCTCATATTTTTCTCCACTTGCTGATGACTGGCTTCACTGTTCTCCATGGTGCATTTAATGCCTTAGAAGTTCTTTTGTGTGCCCTTCTTCAGACTGATACCTTTAAACAATGATATCCCCCTGGTGCTGTGGAAGCTCTCTGTGGTTTGTGCTAAATGATGTGACCGTAAAATTGCCAGCAAAAGCATACTAGAACATCTGACCAAAACATAGCTTTTAATGCTATCATTAATTTTCCAAATCTTATTTCCCAAGTCTTAATTCCCATATGTATTATTAATACTATGGCCACATCCAATATGGCGGTTGTGCTGATGTGCTGCTTTGAACGGGTCAACTGGTTCTACGGGTGACTGCAGGAGATGAGACAAAAGACACAAAAAAGTTCTTCGATTTAGATGTCCAAAGGGTTTGTGACTCCTGTGTTTTGTTTTTTTTTGCTTTTTTTATTTATTTATTTATTTTTTATGAACCAGTTAAAATAGCTCTTTATTTGTCCCAATGCAAAACAGTTTGTCCCTTCTCTCGTGCCGTAGTGCGATTGTGACAGGGACAGTCTCAACGAGTAATGTCCGTGTGCACATCAACTTCTGAAAATATTAGATGCCCCAATATTACAAATTTTATGGCTATAGTATTTTCCTCTTTATAGAGGTGCTCACGATAGAAACCCAAAGCACTTAATGAGGAAAACACTTATTTGTCTTTGGAGGCGAACTTTCTGATTTTGATGTGAGATGTGTGTTGACGTGGGTATAAGTAGATATATTTTGGTGACAGGTGATTGCAGTTTTTCCTCACATATTAAGCGCCTTTTGCATTTTTCTGTTGCATTTTAGAGTGTCCCATGTGCCAGTCCAACGCAGAGTCTGCTCGTTATTTCCATATGCGTACATATTACACAATGTCACACGAACAAACTTGTTGACTCGCTTTGAAAAAATGTGCAGGACTCTTGCTCACCAACATTGACGTATTTGTCGTCTATAGGCCTGTGCACCTAACATCATTTTCAAACAAAATCTCACCGTTATTTCTTTATATTTTTAATGTTATAGTGATAAACAACACAACATTAATACAACACAAGAATAGCTGCTATGATAAAATCAAATACAAATTAAATAAAAAAAACAAGTGGCAGGTGTTTAAGACAATTGCTCATTTATATCACAGTAAAGCCTGGCCAGTTGTTATTCAAGAATGATGTGACTCAACCTACAAAGAGAGTCACAGAACATGTAACGTTCACTCAGCAGACGGAGTACAGTGAGCGAAGGAGCGGAACAATGAGTTGCGATAAGAAGCAGGGGCCCCTTTGACATCTATATCTGTTCAGTCTCTCACGCTGGGAGCGCCCAATCTTCTCCATGACTGGCTGTAGCCAAGGGAAAGATGCACCCCTTGTAGAAATGTGCAAGAACTTCATTGAATGACTCTCTTGGGCCATAGCTATTAGATTGCAATGCTGGTTGGCATAGAGCTAACGTGTTGTGGTCTTTCTGGAGCTCATTAAATGGATGACACACGTGTGTGTTCTGTGATTGACAGGCGACCAATCTGGTTTGTAGTCTGCCTTTCACTCAACAAAGTAAACTGGGATAGGATGCAGCTCACTGTCACCTTCAACAAAATAAGCAGTTAAGAAAAGGGATGGATGGATGGAATGCCATTAGATGCTCGTGTAAATGGTTGTGTGACTCCATGTTCCCTGGCATGATTGGCGACCAGTCCATTGTGCCCCACCTCAATTCAGCTGGAATAGATTCTACGTACTTGCGACACTGAATACAAATAAAAACGTATTAAAAATGGTTGGATAAAAAAGATTGGGGATTCATTTGTTCATTGTTTTTTACCTTGTCACTGCAGGCGTTGGCCATGTTCCACAAAAATAATATGACATAGCCTTTCGCTTTTGTATATTTTCACGATTGGAACGTTTGACAGTGTGGGTGATAATCAGAGGTGAGCCAGTCACTGACGGACGCCCGTTTTGTTGACGATTCACGAATGGACACTTTTAAAAAATGACGGACTATGCACTGATGGCAGTGGATTTTCATCCATCAGTGTCATCATCGCTTACTGGGTGAAGTACCGATGGACCTCTCGGTGTGTCACTGACAGATGCCTGCTTTGTTGACTACTGACGGAAACACGTTCAGTGCTCAGGCCAACGGGATGTTTTGTGGTTAGTGTTGACGCATGGGTAAACTGTTTTGGGAGGTGTGCTGCTGAACCATCCAAATTATGTTGGGCAAAAGTACTAGTTGAATGCAAATGAGCGAAAACAATTGAAAAGGATTGTTCCAATTTTGAAGGACATGTAGTTTTGTGAGAGATACAAGCTATATTGTTGCGAGAAGCTTAAAGGGACGCTCCGTTGTCGTTAACATTGGCACGTATGTAGGTTAGCATGTAAAAATTACATCAGTACTAAAATGCCCCTCCCCCCCAAAATAGTCTTTACAGACATTTTTTGTGATTAGATTTACAACAAGTTGGCACACCCCCTTTTGGAGCTCGGCTTGTTATTTTTTTCCGGTTTCAGCTTCTAGATTACTGCAGGGAGGCAAACGAGGTAATATTGCTCGCTTTGTCAGTTCTGTTGTCTAAGACTGCGACCGATCGCCACCAAAATGCAAATGCACATTACTACTCTTTAACCTCTGAAAGTATAATAGTGTTTTGCACAATAGTTTGGATTTGTGGACATCAAACGTGAAGTCAGGTAATCACTTCCACAAAATCAAAAATACCGTGCTGATCGATTCTCCACTTACACAGGCTGAAGCAGACAAGAGCAAGAATGTACACACAAACCCCGATTGGTTAAATTTCAGACTTCGCTACGGTAAAGTCGTGTCAACTTGAAGAAGGCAGACGGCAGCTAACAGCGGCCAGCAGACGGGCACATGGATTTCTATCCTTTACTTCTGCTCACTTCCACAGTTCCTCATTCTCATATAAATAACCCACGGAAAGTTTAATCCTTTTGATATGTTGAATTCGTCATATGTCCACTTGAATTGAATTGAATCACTGTTTTGGGACGTTATAAGCAAAACCCTTGCAGGCATGGAGAGAACATGCAAACTCCACACAGGAAGGCCACACCTCTGTACTGTGAGGCTGACGTGCTAACCAGCAGGCCACAGCGCCGCCCTGAGCCAACCCAATAGAGAAAAACTTAATCATCATGACACCACACATTAATTGAATTGTTGTCTGAATTGTTGGGCCATTGATAGATAGATTTGGAAGAATTTAACCCAAGGGCAGCATATACAGACTGAACATAAGGGGTCTCAAGGGATGACCCCTGAGGGACCTCACATGCCATGGCCATTTGATCAGATTAAAAACTTCCAATAGTCACAAAATAACTTATTTCCTCCAAGGAAATGAACCATTCGAGGACTGTTTCATTTTAGTCACACCCACATTTCCAACATGTTCAAGCGTATATTATGAGCTAATACAAAAGCAGAACTGTGATCCAATAAGACAAGGACTGACACATTTCCTAATTCATTGTTCAGTCTTGTATCATTTACTACTTTAATAAGAGCTGTGTCTGCACTGTGTTAAGGTTGTAAACCTGATTGAAATTCATCAAAAAGTCCGTTTGAGTTCAAGAAATTGCGAAGGAGAATAAATGTAGGTTTAGGAAACTCTGAAGTAGGCAAATGATTTCTGTAACTCGGTTAGCACATTGAGTCATGACAGCTAGTTGATGGGTTTTAACTGCTGAACCTTTTTTTTTTCTTTGATCAACTGCATCAAATTCTGACTTGGTGATTGAGTTCCTTCTGTGTGGTTTTGTGTGTTAATATGAATTGTTATTAATATAAAATAAAAAATTAGCATGGTAACGGTATTCGTGGTAGGTGGTTTGATCTCAATATTGATAATAGCAAAGCCAAGCAATATCAATATCAAATCGAAACTGGAGCCATAAGATGGGTTCAGTAGTTTCAATTTTGTTCTTGTAATGCACGCTTCAACAGACGACAGCCAGGTTGCCGGACTCACCTTTTGTCTCTGAGCACTGAGTCTGCACAGTTTGATCTCTCATCGCCCACTGATATTATAACTAAGCAATGCTATTATTTTTGTATTATTCTGAAACTAATTTCACTTTTTTTCCTCTCTTCACAACAGAAGTTCTTTTTCAATGACATACATGAACTGTATAACATAACATATGTTGTTAATATTATGTTATTATCCATAACCTTGCTAACAACAATCTCACGGGCTGTTCACCACATGGTAAAGGTGATGGGACAATGTCGAAAGCACCAAACACAAAGTTTGCGTTCCAGTCACCGAGAGATCGACAGATGTCTTGGCAAAGTGTGTTGATGGTTGGCTGTAAAGATCCAGTATCTCACAGTAGAGGAATGGCCATCTAATTCAAGTCATAGAAGGTTGCCATTTGAGACGATCAATGAGGTTGATGGAGCGCCAGAAGACAAGCAATATCTGGTTTTGCTTCGTTGATTAATTATTCATGAGGGGTTTTGTTATTTGTTTGTAGCTCTTACAAGGATTCTTGACATCCTTTAAACTCTGGTGTACGTGGAAAAGAAGCCAAGAGAGACTTCAAAGACAATATGCCAAAGCGATAAAGAGTTGCATCTTTCTAAAGCACAAAATTGGCCATTCTTTTTGTAAAGCAATTTATGAAACAGATGGCTTTGAGTGTGGTCATTTTATCAAGCGACAACTGCTGTCTTTTTACCAGTTCCCATCTGTTGGTACCTCTTTTAGCCGTAAGCAGAACTTTAAAAAAAGAGTGTTTTTTTTCCCTCTAGGTTCAAAGATGTCCTTGCTGCCCTCCGTCTTATTTTTTTAAACTAAAAGCAGAGCCGATAGAGGACCTTTCATCTTGTTCAAAGTAGCTATGCTCAGGAGTGCGCAGGAGTGTAAAGTCTTAAGACCAACTTGGAGGGCAGAATGACCACACTGTTCAGAGTATCCTTAAGTTTCATGCAAAAGTCGAACTTGATAACCGTCACTCTTCTTCTACTCTACTCCTCTTCTGCTGCAGGTGTCAGAGAGGTGTGACTATGTTTTTGTGAATGGCAAAGAGATGAAGGGCAAAGTGAAGATGGCGGTGAACTTTACCTACGCCTACCTGAGTGCTCAGCTGGAGCTCAATGTGTGGATCCCTCGGCTTCCCCTCCAAATCGAAGTGTCTGACACAGAGCTGAGCCAGATCAAAGGGTGGCGGGTGCCCATCATGGCCAGCAGTCCCAGGTAAAGTGCTGCATGATGTTCCTATTAACTGACACTTGTGTGGCCTCCCCCTTAAACTAACTTAATGTGGTGTGTCTTATATCTTACTGACTGAGCTACATGGGATTTGCCATTAAGTATTCATCATAGGTGGGAGCAAGTCACATACTCACAAGCCATAACCAATCTCAAGGGATAATAATCTTTTTTCCCACTGATCCAAACACTAAACAGTATGTTTATACCTTAACAATTAGAAAAACGACAACTGAGATGTTTTGACGTCGCGTTTCAACTCAATTTAACTCAAGTTTATTTCTAACCAATGATACAACATATTCGAAACATGTTTTCACCATTTATGTGACCTGTAACCTTTAAATTGGAAATGGGCTTTCACTTGTACAGTGCTTTTCTATTTTCAAGGTACTCAAAAGCGTTCAGCGCTGTTATTTGCCTACTAATGATGCTGTATCAGGAGCAACTGGAACTATAAATTATCTTGCTCGAGGACAGTTGGACATTTTCGCAAAGGCTGATTTTCGAACCCACAACCTTTGGGTTGGGAGACGAGCTCTACCACCTGGGACATGTGCAACTCACAATCTGCATTGTGCTTACGAGGGCGTCGAAATTTTCGGAGCACTGGCGCTACTTTCGTGCACATTGCTTCATCTTATATGGCTGTGGGGCGTTTAGCATGACTATGTGAATCCACATGCGAACCAAACTGCAACAGTCAGAAGGGATGTTTCGGACAGTTTTCATTAACCAAACCAGCCCTAGTTACGTTACTTATCTACAGTTGCATAAGCACAGAGGATTTACTGATCCCAAACCAGTATTCATATTGCTAGCTAAACTTTGATGTGACCTTACCTGCCGGTGGGTAAGGCTTAGGGTTGGGGTTGTGGTTTAGGGTTTTAGAGTTAGGGGATAGGGTTAGAGCAGGGGTGGGCAAACTTTTTGATTGAGGGGCGAGACCAGGAGCAGATGGATGGAGTTTTTTGGTAACCTCGCCTCATCGGAGGAAAAAAAATTAATTTAATTTAATTTTAAATGAAAGTGAACAAAAGCATAACAGCAATATGTATGTCTTTGAAAAAAAGACAATATGTAGATAATAAAACATTAACAAGGTTTTTTTATTTAATTTTTTTCAAGTTCGGCGGGCCGGATTAAAACGTTTAACGGGCCGCATGTGGCCCCCAGGCCATAGTTTGCCCACACCTAGGTTAGAGGGTTAGGGTTTGTTTAACAAAATTAGAAGGCGCAACAGCAAATCACTTGCAAAATTCGTCTGACATTATAAAAACAAAAAAAACAGTCATGAAATTAAGATGTTTCATTTTTATTTTAAATTGTGTGACTTAATCATATGAATTAACGGCAATGTTAAAAGCTGGTAAATGGTTGATGAAGTAGTGGTGCCATATAAAATCTTGCCCAAGGCCCCACACTGCTTATCTCATAGTAGCAAACACGATAATTGCAGTGGCATGCAGTCGCGGGCCTTCAAGACCTTTTCTGCTGGCCCAAGCATTCTCAGAAGAACTGACCCACATTTACAACTTAGAAGAACTGTAGAAATTTATTTCCAACAATTTATTATTTTCATTTCATAGCGTGTGTCTTGACTGCACAGATTCCAGTTGTTTTTATGTGTGGAAGGGTGGAGCGGGAGGTTATTTTGGGGTGGGAGATGCAGATGCAGAGGGAGGTGGGGGTAGGATGCAGGCTTTTGCTGATGTATATTCCAAAATGTTGAACAATTGGGGCCTTGTTGTTGAGGAGGTAGGAGGTGTGACATGTATTCCCCTTCTCAAGCTAATCACTGATGATGGGTCGGGAGGGTCTGACGTACATATATGTGCCACCAAAAAGTTTGCCTCTCCGTGCAGACGGGTACAAAATGGCTGCAGTCCACAGACCCTTGGTTCACAACCCATTTGGTCACTGAAGGCCCAGATCCGAAATGCAACACACACCACTGGATAATTGTCCTCTGTGGAAAAACTAGCTTAATTTCAGACAGTAATGATTGCTTTCATCACTGGTGACATTTCTACTGTCGTCTGAATTATGGCAGGTGTGGATAAATGATGAGGGCAGGTGTGGATGAATGATGAGCGCTGCCTCTTCCCACCTTCAACCCCAGTGACACATCGAGGCTGATCAGAAAATGGCTGACCAGTGCAATACAGCTTGTCATGCAGCCGGCTGACATGCCGGGGCCTGTCATTGCACCTCGCCGCCATCAGTTAGAAAGACATTATTAGCATTGTATCGAGGTCAGAGCTCTCCCCTTGGGGCTCATCACCATAACATCTGCCAACACCGCTACGCTAACGCTGACGAATTGCATCAATTAATGGAAAAACTATAAGCTTACCTTGCTCTAATTACATTTGGAAATGTTGAACTTGGCATCATCCAGTGCCCCATTGTGCTAATCACTTATGCCTCCTTCTCGTGACATAAGTAGCAGACAGCCCTGCAATTGACTGGCTACAAGTCCAGGGTATTCCCTGCCACTCGTCCAAAGTCAGCTGGGCTAAGCTTCAGCTCACCCATGACAATAATGAGGACTAGCGGTATAGAAAATGGATGGGGGGGATGAAAGTAAAGGACTCCCAGAGGTGTGCTCGATGACTTTATCAATAGGGACAGCTGGGGTGTGTTGTAATTGTTGATGCCAACATAACTGCTTGTTTTCTTTGTCCTTTGCCTGTCTTTGTTTATCAGGGGGTAACAGACATGACCTTTTAAAGTAGCACTCTGTCACTTGGAGAGAAAGGCCAACGGTCCGCTTCTCCCAAGCTTAGACGGAAGTTGAGCCAAGGAGCTGTGGTACTAATTCGAGGGAACTTCTATCAGCCAGGCTGGCAAAGTTGCTGCCGCACTGAGAGGAAATAAGCGACGTCAGGCACGTTAGCCGGATTGTTGCAAAAGCTCCTCTCTTAGTTTATGACTGGCACTGCGTGTACGCCTCACCCCTTCCCTCCCTAATCCTTGTCAAAAAGGAGACAAGATAAGCCCTCACGAATGACAAACTTGCGTAGGAGTAGCACTCAGGCGTAACACTTCTTGAAAATTGTTCTATTGAGCTTCTTTTCTTTCCTTCATATCATTAAAATAAACCGTTCTTTGTTTTTCTGTTCTATTTTAGATCTTGTCTGCACGACCATCCAGTTGCATTTTAATCAAATTCAATTCAAACAAAATAGCTCAAAATGAATACTAAGTACCAAATAGAGATGCATTTCAGTTTATACACATATATAATAGATAAAAGATATAAAAATATATACACAAATATAATACAATAAATAAATGATTACCTGTAATTTAATATGCAACATATTCTTTGGAGTAAAAACTACATAAAAAAATGTATGCATTGAATTTACTTAATTTCATTTTGAGAAGTGGTGGCATGAAAGTAGAGCATCTTGATCCAGAACTAATTTGAAAGTAGTTGATCCATATGCTGTTATTTCATGCAATCCCTTGAGTGAGTACCATATTTTTCAGTGTAAAAAATGAGTAAGACTGCTCCTTGAACCAGGTTGGCCGTCATGTTGAGTATTATTAAAAATTAATCACATATATTGTTTGCCTGCTTTAAAATGTACAAAGTTAAATTCAGCCAGCCATTGTAAATCAGTTTTTAAAAAAAAGCCCTTTGCAGTTGAAAAACAAACATGATGTAATGAGAGGAGAAAAACAATTTACACCCCTGCCTCGAAATTAGGAACAGTATTCCTTTTTTGTGAGGAAAAAGACATAAAAGTCATGAGTAGGGGAGTTAGCGTTCATGAATATGCAATAGACACGTCATGCAAGGCTTACTTAGAGACAACAGATCTGCTATTTTAAGCTAAAGCAACAAGCATCTCTAATTCAGTGTTAGAAATTGCAACCCTGAGACAACTCAAAAGTGTTTTGCAAAGAGGAAACAGCTGCTCTACGAACCAATTTACTGCACCAACACATAGCAGACAACCATGCGTTTCTCCTTTTGCTCTTTGTTCCATTAACATGTCATTGACATCACGGTGTGAATCACATTTTAGAGCATACAAATATCTTGTTTTGCTTGAAAAGGTAATCAGTATTTGGCCTTGCTCTCCTACTCCCGGGAGCTTTAGCGGAATCTATTCAAACACGAGGTCAAATAGAGTCATGATTGAGCATTTGGTAAATTCAAACGCATTTGATCTCTGCATTATGCAAGAATTACCGCTATATTCATAGTGCGTATTGTCCTGCCTATTTACTGGATCACTTGTTGCTTTTGAACCTTAATGGATGTGAAATGATTCCTACTTTCTATTATCCACACTGGGTGTCTGTCATTCACTTGCATGGAGAGTATGTCCAGTTTAGCTTTGAAGTCTTTCATTCCAAATCTAAGTTCACTGCTTTGACTCAGAGTGGATAATATGAAACACACGCAAAAAAGCAATTTTCTGACTTTTTCTTTTTTACTTTATCGTTACATCAGTGTCTATATGGATGTGCCCGTGTAAATACTGAGACAAAGGCTGAAATGATATAACTGAAAATAGTGGGAATTTATGGCCTCCTAAATTCATGACAAAGCAGCTTTGTGATTGCAAGGGTCAACAAACATTGCAAACCAAGGCTGAAGATCTGTGACAGCTGTTATCCTCACAGATCATTCTTTTATTGATGGAAAAAAATAAAGGCCCAAAAATCGAAGGATAAACATCAATGAAGCTAAGAGGAGGTGAAAGAGATTTGCTGAGGAAGAACAATGCTATGCACGCACCGCATTGATCTTCCCACAGTTTTGAAAACATTTCTTGATCATCATCTCGCTGTTAGTTTGCCTGCTGTGCGTGTGAACATTTGTCAGTTGTCATTAAAACATGTCTAAAAAGCAATGCAATGAAGCAACATTATTTTCTTCTGCTCCCTCCTTTGTATGAAACTAAATAACATTCTTGAATGTTACCGTTATATTTATAGTAGTGAGTCAAATTAATCACATTAGCATGTGGACGTTAAGGCCCATCTCAGGGCAACATCTTGTCCAAATATAGTCTTGCTAAACCTAACAACCCAACTTGAGTTTCCGAGCCCTGCTTTGTAATTGCCAGGTCCACACGGGACAGTGAGGATGATGATGATGAAGACAGACGAGGACGAGGCTGCACCCTGCAGTACCAGCACGCCATGGTCAGAGTCCTGACTCATTTTGTTGCTGAATCTGCCGATCCCAAAAGCCAGACCAGCTACATGTTGGGCACCGATTGGCAGGTGGACATAACAGACTTAGTGTGGGAATTTCTAAAGGTGGAGAAGCCTCAGATCGCACAGCTGCTGGACAGACGCATACTTATGGGACGTGGTGTGGGAATGACCACAATCCAGGTAGGTCATTTATTCGCATTAAATAAATGAGAAAATATTGTACATTCTAATCTATAAATACAAATTCACTCATTGCAGTGGCATATTCGTCTGGGATATGATGGGTCACCTAATACTGGAACGGTTCATACAAGTGATTCTGCTTTCTTATAGCACTAACTGGCAATCCTTGCCAAGGTTGAGTACACTTGATAGCTAACATCAGTATTGTTTTGACTACTTCGCTGTACAGCGCTTAAGAACATCTCTCCTCCCGTTTGTTCTAAATAATTGCCCATTGTGAGTTTGTCCTGAAGTTTGTTTTTCACTAGACATTTATTACTTTGATAATGGCCAATACCACAGAGAAAAGAAATTATCCGTCCTGTTGTCCGTGAGTCATCAGCTAATGTTACAATTGACATATCAATTTTTGTGATCTTGTGTCATGGTCTGTGTTTGTTGATTTTGGTTTAGTATTTTTTTTTCATGGTTTTCCTTGTGCTTCCTTGGTGTGTCTCTCGTTAGTTCTTATTGCCTCCACCTGTGCATGTCGTTCGTGATGGGCACTCTGAAACCAAAGCTGCGGCGCATGTTTAAAACCTGGAAATAAAATTGCCTCAGAACACTGCTCCAACGCTGCGTTCAGTCTGGAGAAAAACACGTGCCTGTCTCGCTTTGTCAAGTTAAATCAAGTTTGTGTGTTTTGTTGATCCCTGTTATTTTGTACTTTTGTTTTTTTCCAGTCCCTTGTTTGCCTTTTTCTTAACATTAAATACCACTTTGAGTTACTCCTGCCTAGCTTACCTACATTTGGGATCTCCTCAACCTCCTTGTAAAACCTGACATTTTGCAGGAAGGTACAGCACCCAAATTAGCAGAATTGCTCTGATTTTT
The DNA here is from genome assembly GCF_059441095.1 of Idiotropiscis lumnitzeri. Lineage (NCBI taxonomy): Eukaryota > Metazoa > Chordata > Actinopteri > Syngnathiformes > Syngnathidae > Idiotropiscis > Idiotropiscis lumnitzeri. The sequence goes on from NC_142391.1 coordinate 38,112,245, forward strand.
ATTTTTTTAATTTTATTATTCCTGCTAATGGCTCTTGTGAAACCGCATAAAACACTGTTGTACTGGCTATGTTATTTTTTTTTCTTCTGGCAAAAGGCCTTTGCTGCCTTCAACAACAGAAAAAAGACAAGAATATCTGACAAGAAACTGCGCAGAGAGAATGATGCCAGGTGATCTGGCGGCTAGAAAATGTAATAGTGTGAACACAAAATGAATCGTCAATGCAAGGCTGAACAGGTGTGCCCATTATGAGTGTGCCAATGAGTGCCACAAGTCACTTCGTCAGACATACTTTCTGTCTGTGGATGTTTTTTTTGCTCAGTTGTGGTTTCTTGCAAATCAAGCTATGGGGACAGAGAGTGCTCATCATTTTTTTTCGCAGATTATTTTGCTTATGTTTTTTGGTTTTGTAATTGCAAACTCGCCGTTCAAGTGAACTTCTCTGTACTCCATTACATCATTTATCCATGATATCTGCAATTTTCCTTGGACTTATTGGATTTGTGTAGACAGATGAAGGTACTGTCAGTCCTTGCTGGTCTGCCATTTGGCTCTTGCATATTGATGACAACTGTGTCACATCCTCATTTGAGAATTTATCTTTGTTCTTTTTTTGACATACCAAACATCAATGAGAAAGATGAGTTGACGCAAGGGATTGCCTGTGTCACAGACCTCACAGAGTGACAGAAAAGCATTCTTTCATGCAAATATGCATGGAGGAAATAAAGGTTACACTTTAGTCACACAACATTTATCATAAACAAAGTGTGACTGCCAGTTTCCCGTTCGGGGTTAAAGTGTGTCTCGTCTCTGGATTACCAGTATGAATCAAAGAAATTGATTCCCACCTGCAGGAGGTTTGGAGGTTGGACAGCAGCCAGGCAGAGTTGTTGTCTGATGTATGCAGCTTGAGAAAACAGATGGAATAAAAAGTAGTTTAGGGGTAGCATTTTGGATTTTGCACGGAGCCTCGTGAGCCTTTTATGTGAGATGAAACACTTGGAGAGACATTTTCTTAAATCACCTATAACTCACGCTAATCTGCAGTTTTCCACCCCGGAGATATTTTCACAGCTAAGTGGTCATTGACGTGATTCTGTTGCCTTCCGTTCCAAGGAATCACATGTCAGTCAAAGTGTGGCTTATTTCTGTTTGGATTTCCATTTGATGAAGTTTTCTTCATAGGCAATGTTTTTTTCCTGCGTAGCCATAATTTTTTTCTGATGATTTCTCCAGAGAAAGACCTACCCAAACCACAATGTCTGCAACAGGAAATTAAAAAGATTTCATGAAGAGTCTATAGAATATACTCTATTTTACCCTGACACTTTTATGATATATTGAGAATTTATATACAGTAAAAGCCAAACAATATGTTCTGCACTTGCTGTATTATGTCTCTGTCTCGTGGTAGGTGCTGTCTCCTCTGTCAGACTCAATACTGGCGGAGAGGACTATCACGGTGGTGGATGACAAAGTGACCATCACAGAGTTGGGAGTCCAGTTGGTCACAGGACTCTCCATGAGCCTGGAACTCAGTCCAGGAAGCAACAGAGCTATCCTCGCTACTACGACCGCACAAGAGGTTTTGCAGAACCACAAACAGGTCAGAACACTGCAAGACAATGAACAAAATCCTCAAAAAGTAGTAACAAAATTGATCCATTAATTATCTGAGCAGCTTATCCTCACAAGGGTTACGGGAGTGCTCGAGCCGATCTCAGCTGTTTTGGGCAGTAGACGGGGTACACCCTGAACTGGTTGCCAGCCAATCACAGGACACGTGATATCAAAATTTTTATTAAAAAGATTCGGTTGTTGAAATACAAAACATACTATACACAACAGTCACTTGGAGAGTAGTGTTACATGTTGCTGCCTTCCATGTGATGACCTGAGTTTGATTTCCAGCTCATACCCCGATCGGTCCCTATCCCGGCTGTACAAAAGGGTGGGTTGTGTCACCTAAGGTCATCTGGTCTAAAAAAAACCAAATCAATCTGGCATTATGTGTGAATGACTTATTGTGCAAAATCAAGTTTCATTTTAAAGTTCATCTTTCCCTTAGCAGTAAAAAACAAATCTTTCACTCTTAGAACAATCTGAGGTTGTAATTTAACCGAAAGCAGTAATTATTTAAACACTTAGTTTAATTGTGAGGGAATTACAGTTATTTGAATGATTATGAGAATGTCAAGGCAGGACGTGATCAGGCTACAAGCGGAAACAATGTGGTGACATTCACAGAGAAAACTTGTTTTCGATTTGCAATCAACAAAGCTCGTTATAAAGTTGAGTAGATTTTACTGTTCACTCACTGGCCAATAGAGGTGTGAAAAAAATGGACAAGACAAACGATCCTTCATCATAGCCTTGTTAAGCACATGTGAATTGTGCACCGAGCACACGCTGTGCGCCTGAATTCTTGTACGGTTATGCTGCAAGCTGTCTTTTTCTAGAATGGCATGAAAATGAATAAAAGGGTCTTTTGGATTGATTGCATGTGTAGTCATTGCTGAAACGAGTTTCCCTTGATGGGATTTGTCTGTGGAACACGTCCAATTTGAGGGATCACTGAATAATTGAATGAATGAAGATGCTGATTCTTCTTTTATGAATGGTTATCCGTGTATAACAGGGTTGCCCAAGTCCGTTCATTGAGAGTGCCTATCCAACACACCTGAATCAAATGATCAGATGATCATTGAATCAAGCGTCAATCAAAACTAAACAATATTATCTTTTCAAAGGCTGTTTTTGTTATGAATCCTGGTTAGGATGTCTTTAAATGCAAACCCTTTATACTTGAACCATTTTAGTAATTACTCAGAATTACATTTCAGTATCAATAAATGTTTCAAACAAGTAAGGAGTATTGCAAATGTGCACGCGCTGTGTATTTTCTTTGCTCCAGATATCGCTAACCCACTTGAGTCAAAACCTGAAAGTGAGAGTGGGACCAAATCCGTATCCTTGGGCAACTAATAGCAATGCAATTGCAACAGCACAGTCTCTGTACCCAAATATGACTTACATCCTCAACTTGGCCCTCAAATCATATTTTGCTTTCCCTTCTCATTTCCCCAAGCTAGCGTCATTGTGGGCTCTTTGATCTCCCTATCAAACCTCGTCTTCGAACTACATCTTCACGTTTCCTGCCACTCTGTTGCTCCACTTCAGAGAATATTGAAAGACCATATATTTTCTTCATCACCATGTGGGAAGTCTTCTGGTTTGAAGTCTAAATGAGTCTGCTGAGAAGAAGAGGCATACATTAATATTCTTTTCACCCCATCCTTTCCATGAAACAATATGATATAAAAATATATATATATATTGTAAGGTTACCACAAAACTACATGTTCATGTTTAAAAATACATTTATGCGGAACTAAATGGCAAGAAGTTGGCGGCAGGTTAGCATGATGGCCTCATAGTGCATAGGTCGTGGGTTCGATTCCGGCGCTGGCCTTCTCCCCGTGCTTGAGTGGGTTTCCTCCGAGAACTCCGGTTTCCTCCCACATTCCAAAAACATGCATGGCAGGTTGATTGGACACTCTAAATTGACCCTAGGTATGAGTGTGTACCTGTGATTGGCTGGCAACCAGTTCAGGGTGTACCCCGCCTACTGCCCGGAGATAGCTGGGGTCAGCTCCAGCACTGACCCGCGACCCTTGTGAGGACAAGCGGTACAGATAATGGAATAGATTAATGGCAAGAAAATGAAACTAGTCAATGTTGGGTTTAAACATCAGGAACATGGTAAGTGTAAAATGAATCAAACACATGTTTAAAGTAGGCATTTGATACATAAATCACGGAATCAAATGCGTGTGTATGTGTCAAATAATGCTCAACATGTTTTTGATACATTGAGAAATAAATATATGTCCCAGTTTGTGAATTGAAGCTGTTAGTTCTATTGTGGTACCCCACTATATAATGTCATGCCAAATTGTGTGTTGCTGTTTTCGCAGGAGGCCTTGATCAGTGCCTGGTTGCAGTTCAGTGACGGTTCTGTGGCTCCTTTAGACCTGTACAACTCGGACTTTTTCGTCCTGACAGCCACATCCCTGGATGAGGACGTGGTGACGGTGCAGCAGAGCTCTTCGTGGAAATGGCCTGTCATTGTGACAGAGGCAGAGGGCCAAGGCCTGCTGGTCAGGGTGGAAATGACTGTTTGTGAGATTTGCCAGAAATTTAAACGGCGTAGTATCCTGGCGGCGGGGAACTGCAATGTCAAGGTGAAGTTTGGTTACAGTGACAGCTCCAGGGGAAGCAGCAATGATTATGGCACCGATGGCGAGGAGATGGAAAATAGAGGAAGGCCGCCTTCGCCCGACAGAATTGGACATGACACCCACTACTATGGCAGCTCAATATCCGACATGGAGCAAGGGGTGTCGAACGGGGCCACCACTACCGGAAGCGCTATCATGCAGCGACCCAATGGGGATAAACTCTCCGGTGGTGGGAGTGAGAGTATGCCGATTGACTTTGCTGACTTCCCTGCTCAAGTGGACCTACCCCGCGGTCGCAACATGGAAGACGACCTCATACAGACTGCTCGTGGTCTCACCGATCTAGAGATTGGCATGTACGCTCTCCTGGGGGTCTTCTGCCTTGCTATCCTGGTGTTTCTTATAAACTGCATCTCCTACACGTTAAAATATCGCCACAAAGAGCTGTCCATTGAGGGCCAAGAGAACATGAACCACGCCCACGACTGGGTGTGGCTGGGAAACGAGGTGGAGCTGCTGGAGAGCGAAATCAGCTTGTCACCTCAGCAGGATGAGCAAACCTCCATGATAGACTCCAGCGGCGGGCTGGAGGAGGGCAGTCACTTGTTGAACGGGGGCTCGGCCCAGAAGAACGTTCAGAGCCAAGTGCACCGGGCAGCCGACACGGGCTGCCTGGCCAAGGAAGGCAAGGGAGAATCACCGACAACTAAAAGGAAGCGAGTACAGTTCACCACATTCACCAGCATGCCCTCGGACAGTGGCTACCCGACTGTTAGCACGCTGACCCGATGCCACAACCAGGACATTAAGTGGGTGTGTCAGGACATGGCGCTCGCGGACTCCAAAGAGTTACGCAATTACATGGAACGGTTAAATGACAGTGCTTTGAAAGAGGTGGCTTCATAAATGCACCGATGCACTCGTAACAAGTCACCCTTTTGCCTTTCAGGGGAATGTGGGTCTGGATTTAAAGTGAACTCAGACACTTGAGAATCATATCCAACCTGCCAAAGGCTCAACGACATCAAGGCTTGTCATTTTGCCACAAATGTAATGTGACACATGAAAAATACATCAATGAATGAGGACTTGGTGGTATATTATTTCCCTTTCGTTCCTCCGTTTTTGTTGTATCATTACAGGATTAGTAAGTGTCCCAGTCATGATCTGCTGCCGATAACGCTGTGAAATTCAGATGGCATGTAGAATTTAATAAAAGAAACAATAGATGTTCAAAATGGTTATGCACATTAAACAGTTTTTGAGCGTTGTGTAACATTTTGGTTCTCAATTTTTCCCAGCAAGTTGTTACTGTAGGCCAAACCGAACGCGTGTATGTTGTTGGAAAGAAATAGGCACAATATTTTGTTCCTCATCATCCTCCAAATAGGCCAAGTGTGCAATCTCATACGAAGCATTGTATTGTTGCTCTGTATATTGTATTTTCATAACATTTAAGCAATATACAGCAATGTCAAGCGTGTGCATCAGCTTTTATTGAGTGCAACATCTTCAAACATCTCATTTATCTGGTTAACCGTTGCTGTTTTGTAAGCAGACGGGTTGAGAATGGGGACCAAATTACACTTAAAGGCTTGTGTTAAGAGTATTTTATGTGATGCAATTTAGCCACGCAGCTAGAGCTTTAGTCCTTTATTGCTGACCAATGAAGGAAAACAGTGGCCATTAAAGCGTCCCTGTCCTTAAAAATCAGTCCTCACAGGACAGCGAGAGCATTGAAGGGCTTTTAAATGGCTGGACAACATGGTAATGTGACATTTCTTATGCCGCCCCTGAGTTTTGTGAGCTTTGAAGAAAATACCAATTAAGGTCTTGTTAACCTCTGCCCATAGCTGCCAGGAAAGAATACTGATGGACATACTGGGTGTGTTGGCAAAGTTTTCACATAAAAAGAAAAGAGGTATAATTATGAGCAAGGTTGGACATGTTTTTTTCACAATTGCGCAAATAATCATCTTTCAAAATATCCCAAACAAACGCAGCCATCTGAAAAATTGTATTTTCTCCGTGAACGTTATTACAATCACAGTGGGGTCAATTGTTTTTTTTTTTGTTTCTGAGTGTGTGCTATTATTTTCCATCAAGCCGAGAAATGTTGTGAATGTTGCTGCAGTGTGGCTCAGATTGTTAATCAGCAACACTCACAATATTATAGTTTGGATGGCGGGAAACGTGAGATACTTCAACCGCCATTAGTGTGAGTACAATTGGTAATAAACACTCACGCATGCACGTACACACTTATACACTCACTAAGAAAGTTTCGCTGCCTCTTTTGCACTTGTTTAATTAGTTCAAGCAGCTTGTTGGCTCTCACTTATCTCCTTCAGTGTTCTTGAAATTAAGCACATTATCAACCAAAAACATTAATTAATTGATAAACTACGCATAATTTAAGTATATTTCAGTAGAATTTCAGTATAATAGATTTGCAAAAATTTCTATATGAGTGTTAAACAAACCACCAAATAATATCTGGATTTTAGCTATAATATAATATATATTTATATATATATATTTTTTTTTTAAATCTTCATCCAAAAATGACTCCTCTATTGTATCGCTTGGTATGTACATGATATGACGTATTTCGTTTGTGTGGCCCACTGGAGGCTTCCAAGCACAAAAAAGTGGCACCCATGAGAAGAATGTCCAGAGTTGGGACAGTGGCTGCTATACTCAGCCAACAGACTGTGAAGGACGAGAAGCGCAGTTGTGAGGTCTGGGAGGATTAAGTGTCGGCCGCAAGGGGCATGATGGATGGGGGGCCCGCTGTACCACTGCGACTTGCCGTGACCACAACCAGGAGCTTTTACATCTTCAAGTCAGAATAAACCATCCCAATGTCTTCACCCCCTCAGGTTCCACTTTAAAACGTAGCTCCGGAGAATAATTCCATTTTTGGAGGATGGAAGCGGAACAGTTGCTCAGTTAAGTCTAGCGTTTCCTGGAATAATAGTGAGCAGGCTCTCCCCGAGGCCTCCATCTTAAATGGACTTTTAATGAAATTAATGATGTGAGTACAACAAGCTCACACTAATGCTCGGCAGTTCTCCCTGTGGTCTGTGTATGCAATTTCCAAATGATTCACACAACCCGATGTGTTTTTTCCTCCAGAGCCATTTTTAAAATAAGTGCAGTACAGCTTGAGTCCAACTAGAAATTCCACAGAAAGAAGGATGTCAATGTCACTGGAAATGAACAATTTTATCAAACAAAGCTTCGGGCCAAATTTTCTTCACTGATGTAATGCATTTTCTTGAAACTGACCCTAAACTCCTTACTTAATTAAATCCATCCAGCTACTCTTTTCTATTTTTTGCTTATCCTCACGAGGGTCACAGGCGTGTAGCTGACTACACCCTGAAATGATGGCCAGCCAATTGCAGGGCACATAGACAACCCGTCACACTCACATTCACACCTAAGGTCAATTAACAGACACTTAACAGAATATGAATACAAGAGCACGGAGAGAACATGCAAACGTCACATAGGAAAGCCGCAAGGCTGATTGGAACCCACAACTGTGAGCCTGCAAATTAAATTGTGAAAACATAGTCAATGGATTTATTTATTCTGAGATTTTTTTTTTAGTTTCACTTACTCTATGTAGCCCTACAACAAAGGTTCTCAAAGAATGATGAACTGCCTGAAACTTGTTTGAAGGCAAATATTTTACAATGTTTTAAAGGGCATTCTGCAACAGCAGTTTCAGTGAGTGCTGTTCCTCCAAGAAAAAGGATTTTCACATTTCAGACCAAATGATCACTGCACTGAAGGAATGCTGCCAAATGGAGCTGAGTGGAATTATGTGGTTCAAGCTCAACAAGAGATTAACTAAACATGAAACATCTGCAACACATTTAATTGTATAGACCGAATTGAAGAGTGGAAAAAGAGTCACCAGCATTCGGATGCATCATCAAACAAGTAAAACACTTCAAATGACCATCAAACTTTGCCTGCTGACTGCTCGAGAGTAGACAACTGTACTCACTACAAAAATATATCAGCTCTGGCTCTAAAAGCCAAAGGCAAAAACACAATTGCATTTGTTGTCGAAACCCTTCTTGCAGCTGAAGCTTGAATCCCATCCAGCATGTCACTATCACTCCTGGAGCACCAGGCGGGCTCCATGCATGGAGCAACATATCAACCAAGACAAATCAGGGTGTTTTCTGCCTGCTGGGAAATAACAGAAGGTCAGAGTGCTACCGAGAGTCACCTGGCACGTGTATCGTAAGTGGGTGAGTGTTATTTATCATGATAGCTGTACCTTCTTAGGGAAGGCAAGCTCCACTATGAACATCTTTTAGTACTAGGACTGCACAATCGATGCATGCATGGTGTGTGTGTGTGTGTGTGTGTGTATACATATACCATCAAGCAATTACATTTTTTAACAAATTAATCAAATTTTTCAACTCCTGTTTTTGTGACGTTTGTAACAGATATTTACTTAATAATATCTTGGAATGTATGTAAAATCACCAAATATGAAGTATATTTTATTTCAAAGACTGTGCTAATTGCATTGTTTGATCCTTCAGTATGATCCAAACGCTTTACAGGCATTTTTCTAAGAAACAAAACATGTACATCTATAGCAAATCATTTACACAAAACACGCTGCTCAACTTACCACTGCAATGTGCATTCCAACACTGCTGGAGAGTGATGCTTGTGGGCAGTTTTGAGAAATGTTTAGAAGAAAAAGCTTGTAGGTCATATTCAAGGATCAAAGAAAGCTATTAGAACAGTCTTTGGATTCAAATATACTTCATGTTTGGTGATTTTATAATAATTCCAGGATATTATTTAAGTAAATATCAGTTACTAGCGTGCAAAAAAAGTTGTTGAAAAATATGATTCATCGCAATCAATTACAGAATTTAATAAAAAATGTGATCACTAGACCGCATTAATATTAACACATCTTAACCAGGGGTGTCATGTGCAGCCATAAAAATCCATCGCTGCATGGCTTTTCACTCTTATGCTCATGGGAGAATATGAGCCATACTTATAATGGACAACCAATCACAAGACATTTTGGAATCTTCAATTTTCATGTCTTGACAATGTGGAAGGATGCCAAAGTACCTGGAGAAAAGCTACACAAGTAAATCAAGTCGTTTTCCAAAAACATATGATATACGCCAGAGTAAGTGTCTGCTTTCTGGATTCATCTTAAACTACAAGCTCCAGGAGCAGTTTGGTTCCTATTGCACGGAAACTGTCTCTAAAGTTACAATGGACAGCACTTTTCCATTGGCAAATTTTGTCTCATCATATGTCATAATTGGAGTGAATTATGTCATATTTCACAGTGAGCTGCTTCATGTGCATTTTAAATGTGTCGCATCATTGGAATTTATCATTGGCTTTTGAGATGAAGTATGGACCACATGTCCTTAATCTGAATGCTTTCAGGTATCCAAAGTAGCACATTTGCCCGATGAAGGAGCGTCTTCTAACACCACTTTCAATCTCCTCCACGAGTCACAGAAGAGCTGCCGGGATGCAGATGAACAAAGACAACTGATAAGATAATTAGGCCTCTGTAAATGCAAGTGATTAGCACACATAATGGTTACGTTTTCTTGGCTATATTCTTAAACATCGCGTCTGCTGTAGTTTATCTTAATTATCGTGCTGCTGATACCCACTAATCCCCCAATTACTGAAGGAAGGTTGTCAGCAGCATCTGCAGTGCTCATTAGACAGGTGAGTCAGTTTTACATTTCAAAGCGTATAATGTACTATACATTACGTCAGTGTGTCACATGGAATGTCATTGAGAGTTCAAATGTTGTGTTAAAGCCGTTAATTGCCCCTAAGAATAACTGGAATGATATTTTCATTCAATTCTACTTCAATGACCATATCAAAATGTCCATTATTCAACTCAACGTGAAACTCAACGTGAAAGAGCCTGAAGCATTAACGTGACTTTCAAACACGAGGCTGTCTGTTCCGTCACTGCTACTTATTGACCAAATTAAACAGGAAACAGCCCATCTCCGAGCCTTGTCACTGGGAGGCTGGGCCTTGAAGAATGATTTGTGGTGACTATTTATTTCAATTTGTATCTGATGAAACCGAGAAGTAATAGAATTCATTTCCAAGTCAAGCACAAAGTGAGGGCTTGATACAAATGTGGTTGCAACCTTAGTCAAGCCATAGCCTGCCCAAGGGCGTACTTTGGTTATATAAAAACTTCACCCGAATTCCAATCAAGCCTTCCCTCTAATATGTCATGAAATTGTTTAAATGTAACGTTTTCTCTTGCAAAACATTTGTTTACGTCAATAACCAAAATCAACTTAACAAGAATGCTACGTCATTTGTCAGTTTTGTCACCTGTGTGGATGCGCCGCTTTGAAAATGATCTAGCACAACTGATTCAATTCATATTTAATAGACACATATATTGTTAAAATTCCAAAATGGCGACTTTGATACCCCCCCAAAAATGTATGCAATACAACAAAGATTATTTGTATTTGTTTAATTGATCAAATACAAACAAAAGTGATCCTAAAGGCCAACATAATTTTAAAAATGTAACACATTAGTGCCACAATGTAAACGCTGATATAATTTCTCTTAAATGCATTTTTAAATGCATGACGGTAAACACTCTTCCTTAATCCATTGGTTTTTAATTTGAGAGACAGTTTGGCAAAATTTGAAATGGAAGTGTGATAAAAGCAGCAGATCTCCTTCCGAGACTAACACGAAAAAGGTGGCGAGCAGTCCTTTAAATAAAAAACATATATACAGTAAAAACACTCTCTGCCTGTGGATACATTTGTAAGATCGGCATTTGCCACCCATCTTTCCAATACAGTGACGTAATTTGCCTGTGACTGCAGCTTGAGGCCATTGATAGTATAGTCCAGTTTCATCATGCATTTCCAACAGTCTATCTAACTGACCATGACTATTGCAGTTTTGCCCGCCAAAATAAAAACACTAATTATTTAGGCTTCAAATGGCGTTCTCGGAGTATATCCAGTGGATTGAAAATAAAATATAAAAATGAAATCCTAAACCATAGAAACACAGTCAATGTCTCAAACAAAAATCTTAATGTTAACATTTATAAGTTTCTCCTGACAGAATTTGCACTTTACCGTTTCAGCATGCTGTCAACACTTTCCAACAGCCCTCCTAAAGATTAGGTGTGTTCAAGAAATGGCACATTTAACACATAATTTGTATCTATAAATAATTTTAAAGATTTGACAAAATACTGATGCTTCACACCAAGATCAGGAGTGACAAGTGGTTAGAAAAATACTGCACTGCTAAATCGACTAAAAATAAAAATATTTTGAGAGCACACACTTGATATAAAAAGCAAGGATTTTGTAATATACTGAGATAAATCATTTCAACACTTCTTCCACCGTTAAGGTAAACTACAACCTGTACAACTCAAAGGAATAAAAAAAAAAAAAAAGTTGCGCATATGTGCACACCCTCTTATTGCTGGGTGTGAGGCTGTGATCAGAATTAACCAATCACATTCAAACTCATTAAATAGGAGTCAGCACAACACCTTCCACCATTAATAGTTCCTCTCATTCACCTCAAATAAAGTTAGGACGATCTCGGCATTTCATTACTATGGTTTTTCTTTTTTTGCTTTTCAGCCAAAGTGAAGATTGACTGACATTTTGAACTGCTCATAATTCCTTCCACCTTAAGGCTTAATGTTCTAACTAATGAAAATCAACCCTAAAGCAAAATGCTGCCACGACTATCCTCTCTTTTTCTTTAGTGCAAGATGAGGCTTCCGTCTTGCTCTGGCCTAGTCCAGACATCTGAAGATGGGAGATTGTTGTAAAATGTACTAACATATACGGTCAGCCTCTTGGCACTTGTGTGCCATATAGTCTTTGCCTTGGAAATTCTTCCGTACCTTTTTCCCTCCCTTATCTGATAGCTTTGAACGAGATATATCTATTCGATGCTGGGGAAGCATGTCACACTTTACTAAGTGTCAGTTACAACTAATATGTCAGGAACAGACGACTAGAACATCTCAAATTGTTCCGGAGGTTAACCAAGGACACTTTGAATGACGACAGGTGTGAGCTTTTCACATGATTTTGAATGTGATTGGTTCATTCTGAAAGCAGCTACATGCCTCGTTACAAGAGGATGCGCCCACATTTGGGAAACCGCTTTATATTCATTTTTACTTCACCTCTCGGGGAGATTCAGATATACAGGTTACAGGGCAATCTAATCATTTATAAATGATTGAATTCATTTTTTGTAACATTACAAAGGCCTGCATTGGAACAGGGGTGTGCAGACTTTTTAAACTAATCTTCTGGCACCATTTCAGTCTAGTGCAAATGAAGGCAACAGAGTAAACAAATAGGAGTAGACGCGATGTAACTCCTGCAATAGCTCAACATTTTGCAGTCGAGCCTTTCCAGCGAAGCAGTCTTTTAAAAGCATTTTTTTAAAGCAAAATAAACCCCCTAAAACCTAAGATAAGAAGCACTTCTTCATTCGAGTGAGCGCAGAACTTAACTCATTCACGACCAGTTGAGTTAAAAAAAAAAAAAAAAGAAAGAATCTTTGACGTCTTTAGCCGTCAATGGCAGTAAATGAGTTAAGGATTTAACTATTAAGTGCATATTCAAATGACTCATGATTTGACTGGAAACAGGCAGGTAGGATGTGAGCGATACAGGCCATGTGTGTCAGGGTCAGGACGAGATGTGTCTTTGCCTTTGGCTTCCTGCTCGGCCCCTCTGCTTGTCATATTTAAAAGTAACGATAAGGAAGATGAGAAGAGTGACGCCCTGAATCCCGGCCAGGAGAAAGAAGTAGTAGTGCAGTGAGCAGTCATTGATGTTTCCTAAAGAGACGGAGAGAGAAAACAAGATAGTCTTTGTTCTTCACATCTGATGAAAGTTCAGGGAGGTGATGCTTTTTCACACAGTGGATGACTGACAAAATGACACAGGTAAATTGTGAAGAACAAAAGAGGCCGCCTTGGCATGTTCTTACGCTGCATGCTGTAAAAGAACACTTTGCAGACATGGTGAATGACTTTTTGACAGATAACATTGCGTCTTGTAGCGAGAATGTCAGCACACGACTGTCAGGAGGTACCATTCGGCAGGCTGGCGTACTTTTCAACTCGCGTTTCAAAAACAAATACAGTTGATCTCCCACTTCAGAAATATAACAACAAAGTCATAACTGAAAAATCTGAACAAACAGATCAATGTGGGTGTCTTTGATACCTATTAAAAGGAAGTACTTGTTTTCTCCTGGGAATGGGAAACCATGAAAAACACACTGATTCCAATTCCCAAACTCAGTTGCATTTAAAAAAAACAAACAGGCTTACATCAAAACAGTGAACGTATAAATAAAGCTGGAAATAATATATTACATGGGATGAATATGGTTAAATAATCACTCCAAGAAAATAATCGGTACCAATTTCTAGTTGGTCACTTTAACCAGCAGAGTAAATATAGCCCAAGAAACCGTTTTTGATAACCAAACAATTATGGATTCCAAAATTTGATGTTTGTTAAAACGCATTAGTGTTCAGACAGGGCACTTCACGACCTAAATCACAGCCAACCACAGTCCTGATGTGTTGTTTGTCCTTACAATGCTGTTGTCAGGTAAAGTGACACTGAGGGGTTTAGCCTTGTTTACACATCCAAGATAATCTAGTCACCTTTCTTTTCTGGGCTTTCCCAAGGAAGGGGGAAAAACAAAACAAAACAAAAAAACAACGTTGCTGTCCTCAACTGTCGTTTTAGGCGTCCATGGGATTGTAAATGGCTTAGACAGACTACTTGAAAGGCGCATATTCAAGAACAAACATTTAGTTTGTGTAACAGGCTGTGCTTAATGCACATTGTCTCCTGTGAGTAGTTACTGTACATACAATATATTTCTTCTGTCGTGTAAATGGGGTGATGTCTTCCTCAAATAGCTCCTATTAGTTTCTCCAAGTGGAGCTGTCACTGCAAATAAAGTTGATGGAAGAGACTGAAGCTTGATGGTGGTTGCATACGGGTGCAACTTCTGCCTATTTGCCATCATGACGCTAATTCATGTAAAGAGGAAGTGAAAATGACCTTTTAGCCACTACATTATTGAAATGAAATGGTTTAGGATTCTCAAACTCCGAAGCAAAACAACTACTAGATAGGATAGAGTTTATTTTATAAGTAGCTGATCTCAAAAGACACACACGCACCCACTTATCTCACATATATGTGTGATATATGTATGAGGGATAAGTGCATGTGCGCCGTGCGATACCGCTCCATTCAGGAACAACACACAGAAGCATTTGCGTGTTTATGGGAATATTTAGCCAGCTGTCAAGAATTATATTAAATTCCATCAATGACTCCCAGACAGACAATTCATCAACCCTTTGGTCTTTCTTACTCCATTGTTGGCTTCATGCTGATTGGCCACGTGCACGCCGGAGACATCAGTCTTAGCTTCACGCATTAGCTTAGTACTAGCTAGTAGTCTGTACGTCAGGTAGATGGATTTTAAATTGATAATGATAAGGATAAGCACTTGAGAAAATGGATGAATGAGTGGTTGGTTGGAAGAAAATCCTTGTTTCTGCCTTTCGACAGTGTACGGCTGATGATCTTGGAGGTTAAGATATCATAAACTATAGATTGATATTGCGTTGCCATTAGCACCTATGTACACTCGATATCGTTCCAGTAAAGTATAGTTGAGCCTTGGCAAAGCGCTCTCGATAACATAGTGTAGATAAAGCAATATAAAAGTGCACTTAATTTACTATTGTGATCAAAATGGATGGTTCATATTTTTGGACTATTTTTATTATGTGTTTTTCAGAAAAAGTACAATTAATGTGTAAACCATTTGAATGGATTCTGTCCTGAACAGCCATAGCGGATTTGATGTATGAGTCCAGCCCCAACTGTATACAGACTTGACATCCATTATCTGGATGTTAAAAAATTGTAGTAATATACCAGTATCTTAATTTGCAGGATATTCATAGTAAGACTGCTATTGGCATGGAAATGTGTTGGGCAAGGACCAGCCAATCGATTTGGCCATTCACCAACAAGCCCTATACACCCCCATCATCCTTCATGTTTTTTCACGCAGCAGGCATACCACCATATTCAATTCCCCACATCGGTGGAATGAAGTCATAAGAGATTCTGTCCTAACAAAAATCTACATATTCTTGTACATGAGAACACCGTCTCATACTGCAGATCAAAGTACAGGATTAACTCGTTTCAAACGAGATCATCATGCATTGCATGATCAGTTGATCACAGTAGAGCGTCACAACTTCAAAATGTGCTTGCACAAGGTTACCTTACTAGTCTTGCTGTTATGTGCACACCCTTGTTGATCATTAGTCATTGGAAGAAAGGAAAACTGGGATGACAAGATGCAGCATACACAACTGGTTGTGCTGATGCGCCTCCAACAGCATAAATCGACAACCATTTGATCTTTGAAGAGCGCTGGTGAATGACTGTGATGTGCCACAGCATTCACAAAACACAAAAGGAGAAAACAAAAATCTGTCACAGGTCATATTTATTCCGTCATTATCTGCTCAGATGTTTAGACTGTGACAGGTGGACCATGCATCCATCCATCCATTATCTATTACTTATCGGGGGTCAGATCACGCAGGCAGCAGCTTCAACGACAAGGCCTAGATTTTCCTCTCCTCAGCCACATCTTCCAACACTTCCGGAGGGATCCCCAGGCGTTCCAAGGACCGCCTGAATATGTTGTCTTTCCAGTGTGTCCTAGGTCATCCTCAGGCCTCCTGCCGGTGAAACATGCCTGGAACACATCACCCCTCCTAATCAGGTGCCCAAGCCAACTCATCTGGCTCCTTTCAACGTGGAGGAGCAACGGCTCGACTCTTGAGCTCTTCTCGGATTACCGAGCTACTCACCCCATCTCTAGGGGAGAGTCCGGAAACCCTGCCGAGGAGACTCATTTTGGCTGCTTGTATCCTCGATCCTGTTCTTTCAGTCCCACATGTCGTGAAAATAGGTGAGGTTCGGAACGTAGATCGACCGGTAAATAAAGTGCTTTGCCTTTTGGTTCGGCTCCCTCTTCATCACGACAGACCGATAGAAGGTCCGCATCACAGCAGTTGCTGCACCATGCTCGATCTCACACTCCATCCTCCCCTCACATGTGGTCTAGACCCCAAGATACTTGGAATGCCATCACTTGTGACAGGATCTCATCCCTTTCCCAAGGAGGGGGGGGAAACATGTTAATGTTCTCATATGTTGTTTCATAACTTTTTACAATAGAATAGGTGGCAAAGGGCAGTCTTGGTGGATTTCTACCTGTACTGCTAACAAATCTGACTCACTGCGGGCAATCCGGACAAAACACTGACATAGGTGATACAGGGACCGTACAGCCCGTATCAATGGTTACAGTATTCTATACTCCCGAAGCAACACCCACAAAACTCCCAAAATGAGACAGTTGAACGCCTTCTCCAAGTCCACAAAACACATGTAGACTGGCGGTGCAAATTCCCAGGCAAATTTAACACCAGCTCGAGCTCTTGACCTCCAAGAGCTAGTTTCTGTAGCCAGGGATCAGACCGCCAACGTCCCTGCCTTTTGCCGCCGCTCACCTCACAGGGCACCTGACCCCTTTGGATCCTCCCACAGGTGGTGATCCCATTGGAAGTGGGATCCATGTTACCTTTTCGTGCTGAGCATGGGGGCAGGCCCGGCCGTCCACTATGGAGGGGGAAAGGTAGACTAAAATACCAAAAAGCTGCATAAACTCAAAGCAGAAATCAATGTGGTTGACAGATGGAGCAAAATGAGGGATACATTTGCTGTTAAAACGCTTGGATTATCATCCAATAAACTAATTTAAGAGGTTATAAAGTCACTCACACTTCTGCAGTCTTAATTGACCAACTCATGTAGATTCTAAAAGTTTTACAGAATCAAGTAAAGAAGAGCAAAACATCTGTAGTGGTATATACTAAGACCGAATTGGGACCTGTTGCGTAAATTGTTGAAACATGACAATGGGCCACGATTTACAACTATAAACTGCAAAACAAATCACCATTGAGGGTATTTTAATCTCTTCGCGAAAGGTTTGAAATATCCAATCCAACTTTTATCCAAGTATAGTAGTTTGGAATTTCCATTTCCAGACTCTGACCCCAAAAGGGCCCACAGCCGAGTGATTTCGCAAACATGGCCAACCTTTCGAAAGGGCTTTCTGGTTAAAACCAGAATAAAGCCCACACATTATATCTGACAGAGCTTTTTAAAAGTAGGGGTAGTAGGATTTTACACAGGGCGCATGCATGACTATGTTGGACAGTGCACAAAACCACGGAACCCAGACGAAATAGGTCAATTTAAAAGATGGATCAATTGATCTAAACACAGAAATGTCATGAGTCAACATTTAAATGTGTGAACACATTCAAGAAAATTTGAGGTGAAATCAATGGTTTCTTTCAACTATAAATAGTAATTTTCAGTAGCCCTTCACTTGCTAATAAAATTGATGCGTTTCACATGGTCGAAACCGTTCACAGTTTGGCCGTCTAACCTGTGCTGCAAACTACCTTTGTAGCCCTTACAAGATGTCCATTTGTACTTCAAGTTACATTTATAACATAGCTCACAGTTAAGTTCAACTATTGTGATATAAAAGGCCTCCATTAAAACGCTGACATTTCACTCAATGTGACCCAAAAACTTCTTCAGTGGGATGTGTGAATGTCATCTTACTTTGGACGTCTTAAAAAGTCTTGGACATCCGATATTAGATTGACAGCTTGAACACGGGTCAAACGAAAGACCATTTGTCATCATGGGACAAGAATGACTCCGAAAAAAAGCTCAATTTGACCTACATTTAGCCGTAAAAAGAATATCAAATTAAATGCAGAAAACAGTATTTCAAAAAAGTAACACTTCTTATCTGAAGGACATGCTTGTGAGAAGAGTTAAAGGTGGAGCTGAACGGACTGCTTGTGAAAGTAATAAAATCATTGTACTGGAGAAACTTAGGGAGTTACTCTACGACCTACGATATCTAAAGCAAACGAGGAAACAATGTTTGATGGGATGAGGAGATCAGGCCTTGTTTTCATGTAAATAGGAAGTTTTAAAAGTGGCAGTGATTGAAAAAAAAAAACATTTTGCATTTACGATAATGATGTCCGGTTTTGACTGACTTTCAGAGAAGAAGTAATTTAATAATGTTACAAGGTCAGATTGATGTCGTACAGTGGTAATAAAGAAATGCATCTGAGCGCAATGTCTAATATTTTAGATTTTTAATAATTATACCTCAGTTACGTGAGTCAAAAATATACCAGCACAAATTTCAGTATGATATTGTTGAATGAATACCTTTCTCATATTGTCAATCAAAAGTAAACATTACACTGGTCAACAACGATTTTTAATCAGAGATGGCTCTATATGTCCCTAAAATTAATTATGATACCGATTTAAACAAATGGCCTTAAGTCTTTACTTTTTTCTAGCTCATCAGGGTTTTGAAACATTTTCATTTTTGTTTTTAAATTAGACCTAAAAAAAACTTGCACAATATTTAATTTACCATCCATCCATCCATAATCTATACCGCTTCTCCTCACTAGGGTCGCGGGGGGTTGCTGGAGCCTATCCCAGCTATCTTCGGGCAGTAGGCGGGGGACACCCTGAATTGGTTGCCAGCCAATTGCAGGGCACACAGAGACAAACAACCATCCGCGCTCACACTCATACCTAGGGGCAATTTACAGTGTCCAATCGGCCTGCCATGCATGTTTTTGGAATGTGGGAGGAAACCGGAGTACCCGGAGGAAACCCACGCAAGAACGGGGAGAACATGCAAACTACACACAGGATGACCGGAGCCAGGATTGAACCCACGCCCGATGCTGTCTCTCACTGCGAGGGCATCGTGCTAACCAGTCATCCACCGTGCCGCATGTAATTTTCTATGCGTTGTAATTTATAATCTATATTTCAGATAAAAATTCCACTTGTTACCGGACCTAACCGTTCATCTTCAAATACTGCTAAATATTTTTCTACATTACATATTAATTTTATTATTATTACCATTATCATTATTATGAAAACTCAATGTGCTGGACAAAAAACAGGGGCTGATTCGGAAGCAGTGTCAATTCTGGCCCCGGCCTTCCTGTGTGGAGTTTGCATGTTCTCCACGTGCCTGCGTGAGTTTCAACCGGGTACTCCGGTTTACTCCCAAATTCCAGAAACATTCAAAGTTGGTTGATTGAACAACATGAATTGATTGTTGATCTTTGTGTGCCCTGTGATTGGCTGGCGAGCAGTCCAGCGTGTACCCCACCTCCTGCCCGAAGATATCTGGGATAGGCTCCGTCACGCTAGTGACCCTTGTAAGAAGAAGCGGCTCAAATAATGGATGGATTGATAATAATTAGGGCTGTCAAAATTAAAGCATTAACTCAGGTGATTAATCCAACAAATTTTAACTCAGTTTGATTTGCTTAAAAAAATAATTTGCATACTTTGCAAATATTGTGCCATATTAGCTGTCTTGAGCACATCTCAGAACAAAACACTGTGTTTAAGTTACCACTGGGCCTTGCAAACCAACACTGCTGGAGTGTGGCGCTTGTGGGCAGTTTTGAGAAATGTTTCTAAGAAAAATCCCTGTAAAAATGTCTCAGTTTAGATCGTATTGAAAAATCCAAGAAAGCTATTAGAACAGTCTTTGAATTCAATATACTTCATATTTAGGATTTTGCATCATTTCCAAGATATTATTAAAGTAAATATCTGTTATAAGCTTTGCAAAAAATAGTAGTTTTAATCACGATTAATAATAGAATTTCTGTGATTAATTAGTTAAAAAAATACATCACTTGACAGCACTAATAATAATATAATAATATGTACAAAATAATTATGATCTTTGTAATGTGAGACTTTTTGATACAGCTCTTGATTGAATATTGCATAAGTGGCAGCAATGTGCGTGCAGGAGTGGGGTAAATACTGCTCCCTACAGAATATAATAATAATAATAATACTTTTTTGTTAACTTGGTAAAATTAGATTCCCTATTTAAAAGACTAAAATTGTTGAACACAGCTAGAAAGAAGTTTTCTGAAGACATTTTTCCAGAATCTGTATAATATATTCAGTTAAAATAACGTACTTTGAAGGTTTAACCTCACCAACATTTCCACCTTCTTGCTATGCAAACCCTTTGCCTGGTATGCTGTGTCAACATGTGTCTAAGAAGAATGTTCTTACTTAAGTAATGGTCAAATTTAAACACACGTTATCAAAATCCACAAATCCTAAGTATCTGTTTTTTTTTTGTAAACATGCCTGACAACAACTTCAAACAGGGACTTTCAGCTTTTGAGACTGGAACTTTTAAATGCTGACTTTTCCAGGATGAGCAGGTGGAGACAAGAGTGACAGCATCAAGTCGTGAGATGCCGGACTACCAGTTCCATCTCCATGTTAATGCTCAAGGGACAGCTTTCCTAAAGTCGAGCAGGGAGGTGTAATCAGACCCCCGGCCTGTGATTAATGCTCCTCATCTATCTTCAGGCCAGTGTGGCTCAGTAAAACTCTGAACAGTTCACCCAGGAAGCTGTTTACTGAACACCATTATGCCTGAAGCCATGAAAATGAGCTGAATCTTTTCCACCTAGAAAGCAAAGAGGACTCAATACGCTAACATTTAAACTAACTGTGAAAAACAGCCACAAAACTGTTAAATTTCTGACTGTACTTAATACCTAAGCTTTGTGTCATCAGGGGTTTTTTTTAATCAGTGGCCAGGAGGATGTTTTTATTCCATTTCTTGAGCTCACCATTCAAATGACGTGTGTTTGAAAAACAAAAGAAGTCTTTCAGACAATCCGGCTCAACTTAAACTGCCCCTTAAATGAAGCTAAGATGAGAAACTGATGGATTTATGAAGCGTGTAACCCACCTTGCAGAGCTGACATAATCAAAATCACACTCATTCTTGAGGCGCACTGTATTAATGAGCTATTATGGTTTTGCAGGTATGTTATTTACATCTTTACCACCAGCTCATAGGAATGCGATCTGGGTCGGCAACCTTCTGCCAATAAGAACTAATCAATCTACTGCCAACACCTCATTATTCATACTACGACACAGATTATGAGGGAAAAGTGTCCTTTAAATAACAAGAATGCACAGAGTGTTTTGCGACTCTTTAGACTACTAATTTACAAACCCCTTGAGTGGATTTAAAACACCACAATCTATGAACACTATTGAGTGCTGTCCTGGTAAAATCCGTTTCAGCAATCTAAATTGATACCACCCAGTCCACACTCATGACATGCTAAGTACTGCAGTTTGTGTATCAAGATTGGTCAGCTGGAGTGGCGGTGATGATGCAGTTTAACTACAAAAATCACATTGTGCAGGCCTTCCATGATTCTGTCGTTTCAAAGGGGTCGCATAAGGCAAACATAGTGTCTTTGTCGAGACAGTGTTAGCTCTAATTACTTAATTGGCATAGGTCTGAACTAGAAATATGAGGTTAGTACATTTACACTGATTTTCATGATTGTGGTTTCAATTTACACCCATTAACGTACTAAGAACTATGGTAGTTCAAATATTTTGACCATCCCATGTACGGTGGATAAATAAGAACCAAAGTACAGCAAACAATTTTGAGAGCTGCAGTAAGGCGTCACCCTAAAATGTCATATTTTCTTACCAAAATCTTTGTGAGATGACATCCATCCAATCTCCTTCAGAGACACGATGGCCAACAAACCCGAGCCCACAAAGGAGCCTATCCCAGAGAAAAAGAAGAAGAGCCCCATGATGGCACTCTGCATAGACTTGGGTGCAGCAGAGTAGGCAAACTCCAGTCCTGCAGAAAACACAACACATTTATTGCATTAGTTTAAATGAAAACAGGAGGTTGCTTAGCTGGCAGCTTCAGAATAAATGTGTCTTGAAGCAACTGATGCAAAATAGAATACACAACTTGGCCGCATGATTAGCACATCACTTTGACATTTTGTGGCTTTCAATGTAATGGTCAAGCGGCATAGGAGTCCCTGCCATCAATCTTGTAGCTTTTTCTAGTTGGTTGTCAATCTGCTATGCTATGCTATAGTCAGGGAGAGACAACCACATTTCTGTGAGAGAAATCACACAATTTGCAGAGACAGATGGAAAGCATGGAGTGGGAGGGCTGTTATTTTGCAACACCAGACCTGTCTGCCTGCTAGCTGACGTTGATAATTTCATGGCACCTCATGTGATTTTTCAAATAAAGCCCGATAGCTACATCTGTCTGGGGAGATTACAGAACGGGGTTGAATATGTTTGCTTTTTCAGACTTTAAGGACAGCTCCCTCACAGATAGATACCTATGTTCTGGTATCGGGGCTACAAAAATGGTGGTCGGTATTAGAGCATTGCAAACCTTTCCAGGTGTTTTCAAAGATACATTTGTATTCTAAAGGATAACCTTTTGTTTGGAACTCACTAGCGAATGCACTTTGCAGAAGACAACAAAAGAAAAAAATACTCACAAACTTAATACAGTATGAGCTAAGTTTTTGCAACAAAACAATGTAATCTTTTGAGACAAGGAATAAAAAAACATGTGTATATAATAAAAACAAACTTGTGTTTCTGGTTAAAGGTATTTCTAAATGCTACATGGAATGCTGTTGTATTCAATTAAATTATTTGCACTTCACTGTATTCCTTGAAATGAAGTTGCACATATTTTGAGTGTGACTATATCTGCGTTTCGAATTCCAAATTCTCTCTTTGTTTCATGATTCTTTTATTTCAGATACAAAATCTCATCCAGTGTTTAACATCTAAAATACCCTATTTCCTCCTATAATTTGATTTCATTTTTTTAAGTGAGGGAAAAAAAAATCATTGATATTAAGAATCTCTTTTACGAGAGTGTCCTGGTCATGATGCTGAGACAGTTTCTGTACTCGACCAGGCATCTTGGGGTTAGGCAGATTTAAGCTTCTAAATATCGCTTTTTCAAAAGGCTATGAAGCCATTTTGTATATTCTGAAAAAGAAAATGGCATTTACTCACCCATACAAAGGTTAAATTCATTTTATATTGTTTAAACAATTCTGGATTGATTCGCTTGGTCTGAGCATGGAAAATATGCAACCAAATGTCTGTCTTACTCATATAAATGTATTTTATGGCTCTTAAAACTTTAATCTTAGGCTATCTGTTTTTATCATTCTGCTTACGTAAAAAAAAATAAATGGTCTGTTAAAAGGCTACGTTGTACTTACATAAATCAGACTGGTAGTTACCATTTAATTATATGAATCTAAAATTAAGGCTAGACAACAGCGCTAAATTCAGTACCTGCAATGCTGGCAAATATTTCACTGATGCCTATCAGCACATATTGAGGCACTTGCCACCAAATGGGTAAATCTGCTGCATAGTATACGACGTTGCCGAGCACTTGGTCAATGGGACCATTTGCTTTGATGATCTCCAGGCGTTTTGTTTCCAGTATACCTGATGGGCAGACAAAAACAGGAAAATTGACAGCAAATGCGACAGTAAAAAGCACCTACACTTCTAGACTTGTGGCCAATTTAGTGATTAAGCGATTTTTGATTATTTCCAACCATTTCATTAAGATCACATTGGCATGCGTCTGTATTGTGACTGCTATTATAACTCCTGTCTGAAAAAAGCTACTCTTAAGTAAACTATCGAGCACTAATTCATTCTTAACTTTAATTGGTGGCTATTATCGTGCAAGCAGCAGCTCCAGTAATTGCAGATAACGGCCAAAGGCAGCCTCATCATAACTACACTTAATACTCCACTTGGAGAGCAGTTGTAGTTTTGTAATCTGACCATGTAATAATACCAGCTGTTCATCTCAGTCCATGCACACAACCCTGCTTAACCACTCTTCAAAACCCACACAGCTCGACTTGATCCCTCATCCTGGACATCAAAAGGCAATTGAGCTCCATAAGAAACGCATTAGAACACAAACTTGAAAGCATAATGAACAAAAAAATATTACACAAGTAATTCCAGCTCTGCTTTCTACAGCCTGCCTCAGTTTCTGCACAAACAAAAATCAAACGACAAATCAATCGTTCTCTGCAGGCCAGCATATTTGAGACGGCCTCTTATACAGCATAGGAGCTCTAACTTTGCTCGTCATGCCTAACAGTAAACCCCATGAAATTGCACTGCACCAGTTTCGTTATGAGAGAGTTGTAGGATGGACATTTAATGTGAGACTGTATCCCCTCTCTTATTTTCGCAAGGGTTGCAAGTGTGCTGGAGACCAACAGAGCTGACTTTAGGCAAGAGGCAGTATACATCCTAAACTGGTAGTCAGCCAATTGCGGGACAGATATTCTCTGATAAAGACGAGATTATATCTGCAAAAATTCTCATTTGTTTCGTGTAGGACAACATGATTTCAGCCTATTCCTTTGAGATTATTTGCATATGCCCCATGTATAACCTTTTAGGATTAAAGGAGGCCAGGCTGATGACTAAAGAGTGTGAGTCAACTCCCAGGAATTAATGTGTGCAATTGAAGGCAACACATTCAATCATTTTTTTGATATGATATACAAGTGTTCCTGTGCTTGTGTGAGTTTTCTTCAGCTTCCTCCTGCATTCCAAAATGCATGTTAATGCTCTTACTTGTACATACAAATGAGTTACTGATTGCTTTCTATATATGCACTGCAATCTGCTGTCAACTAGTTCATGGTCTACTCAGCCTGGCCAAAGTCAGCTGGGATAGGCTCCAGTTCACCCACGGCCAAAGTGAGGGAGAGTAGTATTGAATATGAGCGGATGGAAAGTGTAGAGGACATTATTGTCCACGTCATCACCTTGTCCAAACCAACTGAATCCAGCCACGCAGCTAGCGTGTAAACTCACTGTTCTGTGACCGATGTCCACACCACTGCTCCGTCATAAAAACCTTTCGCGCCATTCCAAGAAATTGCTTGCTTCAATATTTAGAATTTATTTCGCTGTGAAAGGGCTTTACTTTCCCCCAAGAAGTGGGGTGATAAAAGCAGATACCGGAATGGTCTTTCAACACCATAACTGAATATGTTAGAACATATTTCTGTCTAGGAATGCCAATGTCCTCTGAAAAGAAAATATCAAACTTAGATAAATCACGTATATATCATAAACATATAACATCACTGATGGAAAAGAACTAAAATAGTCTCCCTCAACTATAAGTCTTACCACCCAATTTCATACAAACTATAGAACAAAGACACACGGCTACTTCACACATAAACAATTTTAAGCAATTAATTTGACATCTTATACAGTTATTCAGAAATGTGTCTTTTTCTGGCTTGTCTCTCTCATGAATTTTCAACTGGTTGTATCAATGCAGTCGCTTCCCTGCAAAATGCTGAACTTCCATTGTCAAATAATTCCCATTCTACAAACAAAAACGACTCTATGGCGAGGAAGCAGTCATTCAGGGCAAACCAGTGCAATGCCTTAACTGCTCCAGTAACAACACATTTTTATATGCTGTCAGTGGGAATGTGATGTACACATACAGGATTTATTTATTGATCTGAGACGGATAACAAAGAAATTAACAATATAATTTAGTCTAACTTTATAAAGCTCATACATAAAAATATGATGCCATATTCCAAACATTTGCAGTTATGCATTATTTTATAGTAGGTAGTTCCACCATGGACGTGCTTTGAAACTTGACAAAATAATCCTGAACGTCATTCTCTTTTATCGGCCAGGTCAATTTATAAGAAAGGGTGCATGTAGGGCATCTCTTTGTGTACTCACCTGCTGCCACAGCCGACCACATGACAAAGAACATCCCCACAGCAATCCTCTTCAGAGAGGAGGGCAGCAGGCCACGCCGCTTCAGAATAGGGTCCACCACTTTGTCCTTAAGAGGAATCAGCATGAGGATGAGCACAGCATCAAACATGGTGAGCCAGGCTGCCGGGAAGCGAAATGTCATCTGGAAGATTCAGAGAAAATAGATTAAATAAAACTGTACAAAATGCAATAAAGCGTGAAAGCTGTGGAGAATGTCTCCACAGTCTAACGCAGCTGACTAAATTGGAGTGCGTTTGCACATTTGGCTTGCTGTTACTTTGGCACCCCCAGGTGGTCAGAGTTAAATGTAACTGAAATCTATGTCGACACATTTGTTTGCATTTCCATAACATTGTATTTATCAGAAGAATAACATTTGATCTACAAGCAGACTACGTGTGGAGTCCTACACCAACTAGACATGAAATCACATGGAATTTATGTAGAATATCTAGAAGTTTCAGTCATACATTCAAATGACTATCTTCTGAGTGTGACTCGGGTTCATAAATATGTATTTTCAAGTGCAACTCGTTTTTTATTATTTTATTTTCTATTGTAAGCAGATTCTAATTTTCAAATTGGTCCATTGCCTTTGCCAAGTAAAACCCTGTATCGTTATCAAGTGTTGGAGTGCTGCAGAAGGGCAACATAGTAAAACAGGCTGAAAAGTGGCTTTGGAGGACTGGACTTGCACTGGAAAAAAAAAAAGATCCATGCAGTTTTTCTTCAAGTTCTGAATGCTTCATTTCATTTGTAGCAATGTGCTTAACATCGCAATGCACATTCTAACAGAGTGTATGTGCCTGATTCTGCAGCAAAAGTACATGACAAATTGCTCTGTTTCTACTCATGCATATGTATTCACAAGAGGGCCCAAAGACAAGCGTGGGTTTCGTACAAAAGAGGATGAGGAAGCATAAAGAGAATCTGATTTTATATTCTATCTATGAAAACAGCGGGGAATGCATATTACCGTAGATCTATTTTTAGATCACTAAACCTTGAATTTCTGTGTTAGTTTGTGTTGCAAGTGACTGAATTTATTTGCTCAGTTAGGAGTAACACAAATTGTGGTTCGAGGGCAGTGGCGTGCTCACTATGAGCACACAACGATACGTTTAGTAAATGTACACAGTACAAAGACTACATACACTTCCTACATTCAGCCTGCCCCAATTCAAAATATACTGTAGATTATATCTATTCATCTACATTATGCTTAATACCACTATGATAAAGTAGCTAACTAGATTGTTAAGACAGAACAAGACAGATACACATACAGTAGTTGAAGAGATGAAACAATTGTATTTAGCTTTGAATGTCATGCACCATAAATAATTACAACACATTCATTCGCTTGCAGCGCCACTTTCATTGTGTTCCGTCTCCTTGAATAGATGTAATTTCTTTCAGTTGTGCCATTGAACTGTGTCAGGTGAGGAAGTAAAAACACTGCAGCATCAAATCTCATTTCCCTTTTGATTTTGAGAAGTGTCATGACTTGTAGCAAACAAAGTCTGGGTTTCATTTTTGATTGTGTGTACAGTGAAATTTGTGTGGAGAAAGAAAACAACCTGCCATTTTTGTTCTTATATGATCGCCGGTTGGAAACATTACCTATGACATCCTGTTTTGGTTAAATAAAAAGGAAAACATTCATGAATTCCATTCTATAAGTTAAAATCACTTGAAAATTGGAACAGCTGCGCTATATAATATTCATCGGTATGCTGTCCTTCTCTTTTATTGGTTAAAGAGCAAGACGGGGAATGTATCCGGCATTGCGTCCTGATCACATTTTTCCAATATCTCATTTTATATTACTCTTATCTCAAGATGGAAACACAGGTAGCCTTTGTCAGACTTATTCATCGAGAGCCATCAGATTGAGGCGCTGTTGTGGAGTGTGCTAACTAGACAGGTTGCTAATCTGCAAGGTATTAGTCTGTTGAGTAAAGTTCTGATTTAATCCCCAAGGCAATACCACAACCTTTGTCAGCCGCCAGCTGTTCCCTACCACTGCGTCAGTGACTAGTTTCAAATGTGAACAACCTAGTTTAGAACTACTTTTTGCAGGAAACACCACACCACCTATTTTTCAACACTGAATACTTTGTGTTTATGTATATTATAGAAAAGAAGAAATCTCGGACAACAAATTGACAGTAGTTGTCAGAGGTAGGCATTCCGTCTGACCAATGGACCGGTCCGTCAGTCCGTCCCTGACAGACGCCCGTTTTGCTGACAACTGTCCCGTGTGTTTGTCTTTCCTTGAGAGGATACAAGAGATATGTGTGAGAGTGAGTGCTCCTATTTTCAATCGGATCTTTGTAGGGATTTAGACAGCCGCCTCTGATTGGCGAAGAAGTCAGAACCAGAAGACATCACTTCACTTTGCTATGAGAACAAAAAACTACAATGTTTGTTTGAGGCTAATAATTTTATGTACGTGTATTTATTTGCATATAAACCTTTGCGGCTTTCTGTTAAATCTTGGTGAAATAATTTACATTCAAGACTTTCCTGTGTGTGTGTGGCTGAATACATGCAGCCCGCTTCCACTGATTCTATTTAGAAGCACTTTGCGCTTGCTGTACAGTAGATGACGGTATGCACCAAAGAGCTGTAATCTGCCCATGAACAAAGATGAAGATGATGAAGAAGCTGACACAGATTATGAGCATTTATAAACAGCAGTTGGAGGGCACGACTTGGATTGGATTTGATTTACATTTGGCCACAATACGGACCTGGATTCTGGTTATGCTAAGCCATTTTAAACTTTAAATTGAAAAGACTTTTTGGCCTTTGGGAGGTTGAACAGCTGCAGACAGCCACTGACAAATAGGTATATTCGAGTGTATGGCCTCTTTGAGCCGTGTGAAGTAGTTTTACTGATAGACCATACGCTCCAGTTACCATTTTAGTCACATTGGATTTTTCATCGATTGGACTGTTTTTTTTTTTGCTGAGTGACAGACTAAATAATGAACTACAGGTCGGACTGGCCAATTTACGATTAAAATTCAATCAGGCTTGAATAAAATGCCGCTGACGAATGACGGACCGGCAAAATGCAGTAAAATGCCGACCTCTGGTTGTTGTACAATAACTTGTTTAATTACCATGTGGGGGTCAGTGGAGCTATTGGCGGCAGCAACTGGAATTGTTAGATGGAGGCCCTGCAGAATGTATGTTGTCTGCATCTGCAATGTAAAAGGGAGATTAGCATTAGAGAATTCACTTCCTCTACCCATTCTCAGATGCTATAGAAAATGTTAATACATGGCAGTGTTTACCTTTATATTTTGTATAGTCTTGCTTCTACCATTTCACAAAATAAATTTCATAAATTCCAAAATGATTTTTTTTTACCTGGAAATACACCATCCAGTATGGAATAAGGGCTAAGAAGACTGGTAGGATTTTCACCAAAGATTTTACTTCCTCCACTTTCTCTTCTGGAAATTTTCCTCCGTAAGTCACTTTGGCACCATCCAATAGAGTTGGTTTATTGCTTCTATGAAACAAAAAAAAAAAAAACATCTGAAAAAAATGGACATAAGCGTTTTTCACAGGTCAGCGACAAGATGCTCTTTTTCAAAGCAATGTCCAAGTTTTTTTTCCAGGAAGAACACGTCAAGCCATATTTTGCACATTGCAACAACAGTATGTCTTCCTAGTAAAGCGTGTGAGTACTGGGCTGACAAAGACAAACTTGTCCTCCACTGAAAACATGAATCATTATCCATCCATCCATTATCTGAACCACTTATCAACACAAAGTATCATAATGGAGACCCCTGACTGTAAGATGTAGAGACGAACAATTTGTGTCCTCAGTTCCCAAACGTGTTTTGCAGGCATAGAAAATGACTGATGCGCAAACAATTGACTAAAAAGTTTCTCAGTTTTAACTATATATTGCATTTCTACTGTATTTAACTGAACCGAGGTTGAAAAGGATTTGAAAATTATTGTATTGATTTTATTTTTGTTTGACACTATGACCCAACTTGATAGGAATTGGGGTTCATAAGATATTTCAACTCATGAAAGGTAGAAGCTTATCCAGGCTTTTACAGTAAATTTTACTTACCCTTAAATAACAGTGCTTTTAGAGATAGAAAAGAAAGCCTATATAATCACCATGTCAGGACAAATGTTTTCATTAGGATTTCTTTATAGCCACTCAAAGATACAATGTCAAGTTGGTGAACATTACAGTTCCAACCGGTGAATTAGTTTTGGTTTTAAGTGAAGAAGACACACATCAGAACAGCTTTGCACTTGAGCAAAGGAAGATGGATGTCAGCTCCAGCAAAAAAAAAAAATATCAAAACCAAATGAGGTATAGGTTTAACTTCACCTAGCTGCATTATTCTAAATAATTGTAGAGAGAGTGTTGTCGGGATCTGTTAGCTTTGCTAAATTACTGTCCCCTCTGTGGCCATTTGACACAGAACTTTCTTTTTGGGGTTCCATTAAAATGCAATGTTAAGATATACGAATAAACAAGGGTGACATATTACCGAAGCAAGTCAGGCTCCTTGGGTTTTGGGGAGCAACAAGCGAAGCTCAGTATCTTGAACATATCAGTGAATGCGCTGCCATCAGCAGGTTTGGTGATAAAAACTGTGCGGCCCAGGAGGAAAACGAGGAAGGAAATCCCAAGGCACACAGTAGGAATAATGTAGCCCAACTCAAAGCTGAAATTTTGCTGAATGTAGGCCACGCCCCCCAGTGACAGGATGGCACCGAGGTTAATGCACCAGTAGAACCAATTGAAGAATCTGCGCGTGGCTTCAGGTCCTCTGTCTTTGACCTATGGGATAACAACAACGCATCACTGTTACACATATGGTACACTGGGGTTAATAAATAATAAAGCCACCTCATAAAAATGCGAGTGTCCTCTACTTAACCAATTGTGCAAGTTGTAAGCAAGTCAACCATTGACAGTTCCACCTATAGAGCTTAGACTCAAAGGATATGCCAGGAGTCACATCTGCTGTGTAAACTTACTTTGAAGATTAATCAAATAATCGGTTAACATTTTATTTTGCATTGAAGTGTATTACAAAACATTTTCAATTACTGTTCATTAGGCAGTTATTGTTGTCCATTTAGTTTTGTTCAGTGAAAAAAAGAAAACATATAAGCAATAAATCACACGAGAGGAATTTATTTAAACTCACCAACTTTTTTTTAAACTGTCGCTGGTTTGGTCATTGTTTTCCAAAGCAAAACCAGATGTATAATTGTGATTAAACAAAAAAATAATACGGCTGTTTTCACAAAGGACTATGGAAATCAGAGAGGTTGAGAGGTTGAAATCTGAGGATTCTAAATGACTACTCCGTTTTTAAAATAGTTGCGGATTCATTTGATAATTGATTAGTTATCAATTGATTAATTTTAACAGTTCTATACGATAGCATAATCAGTCACAAAAATATAATACAGAACAATCAGTTCAATGTCCAAGCAAATTGTATTCTAATATTCTCGGGACAGCAGTGACCCACACGAAGTTCTCCTTTTGGAGGAAGCAAAAAGATTATCTATAGGTGATAAAGAGTAGGAAAAACAAGATGTGACGTTTCAAGGCTACAATTAACATCTGATATTCCAATGCCGGTTTCATGTGATTTTAGAAATTCACTTTCTCTGACCACAATACCATCATCAGTCTTAAAACAACTACAACTTCTAATTTGTAGATGGTGGGAAGTTCATTATCTTCATAGGTTATTTTCCAGTTGTGTTTTGCTTGTTATCTGCTAATGGTCTGGTTTTGTTATTCAATTGCTCTGAATGGAGATACATGTGATTTCTGGTTACTTAATATAAATGTATCGAGGCTGGACAATTCATAATAACCACAATTATTTTGATAGAGATTGAACTCATGTGTTTTTCCTTATATTATGGGGACCTGACATCGTAATGGCAGGAGTAATCTTGCGAAAGATAATATACTAATTTAATTTCCAGAGAGCCACCGAAATGTAGTGACAGGACGCCGCCATATTTGGTGTATGAATAGCGCACGTGGCGCGGATAATAACAGTGCGCGGTTGACTTCTATGCCTCGCACACTGAGCACTGATGGCACCTGAGCCCTGAAATGATCAAACATGTTTGATACTCGGCGCTCCTGCACACGAGGCAGGGTTGATAAATAAATACAGAGTGCTGATAGGATGAGGGCCAATGACGCATTGCGTGCGCTAGACTTTAAGGACAGTGTGGCGCATCCATGGATTATACAAAATAAGATAAGAAAGCTGCCCTTGACTACAATTAATTTTTCACAAATTGGGAAGAGTATGTAGTTTTAATCCGAGTAGGTTACCTGTATGTAATGTCAAAATGTTTCTGCAATGATTTTGAGTGGATATCTTATTTGAAGCAAAATCACACTCAAAGTCAATACTAATTTCACATTAGCATTTAAATGGGTTTCAGACTGTAGCATTACCGATGTTTTTAACACAAAACAGGTTACATTCAAAAATACATTTATTTAGTTTTGTTGTGTGTTAAGTTTTACAGAAAACCATTAAAAAGTGAAAAGGCACACTCTGGGATGGCAGAATCACAAACGTTACACACTTGCTATGCGAGTGAGATGCTGCATTCAAGTTACTTTCACAGCATCTGGAGCTTGCAAACGCATCGCAGTTTTGCACATTTATCGTTTCTCTTTAATTATATCGTGTTGAAGACTGAAAGAAGACAATCTAAATCATGATCAAATCTCAATTAATTGTTCAGTCTTTCAATAAAGTAATAAAACAAATGTACATCTTAAAGGGGAAGTTAATTCCAAAATTTTCTTTGCGATAATGTTTTTTGCATCCCAACTAGTCCCAACATACCATTCTGATCAATATTGCGTTCGTGGAATACGAAATAAGCAGCATCCGGTTTTGACCATCTCAGGGGCAAACATTTTGCCACTTGATGTCGACTTTAATAAATGACATGACATTGGCTCAGGGCTCATGAAACATCCAATTAAGGCTCACTTGTTTTTGAAGATTGGTCATGTGACATTTGCAAGATGAGTCGTGATTGGACATTACATGAGCCTTGTGCGCCTGTGATGTAATTTTCATGCAACAGCAAATGGCCGCCCCTATGAGATAGACAAAAACGGGAAGCTTTAGGTGCTTCATTCATATTCCACAATTACAACATCAATCAGAATACAATGTTCAGACTGATTGGCCCTATTTCATATTATTATTAAAACATATTACTGTAAAGACATTTTTTTTTTACTTTCTCTTTAAGTATGTT
Source organism: Idiotropiscis lumnitzeri (assembly GCF_059441095.1). NCBI lineage: Eukaryota > Metazoa > Chordata > Actinopteri > Syngnathiformes > Syngnathidae > Idiotropiscis > Idiotropiscis lumnitzeri. The sequence goes on from NC_142391.1 coordinate 38,145,789, forward strand.
GTTTTTGTCAATTAAACATGGTGGCAATAATGGAAAATAATAATTAAAAAAAATAATGATAATCAGCTAGACTGATTAGACAGAAGGCATTCTTATTCAACCAACCTCTGCTCTTTAACCAGGTTAAATGTTAAACAGAAAACAATTTAAATGTTTCAGTACTAAGTCTGTAATACAATTTCATGTGTTTAGCAACATGTTCTTTTTGTGCCTCTAACCACTAATTATTCTATTGAGAATCAGTACAACAAAAACACTTGATGTGACCTAGAGTACAAGTCTGTTTTGCTTATTGTGAAACCCAAGATCTTTTTCTCTTATGCTTCCCTTCGATATAAGGGTCCTATTTGAAGCAGATGATCAAAAGCTTTGACACAAAGCCAGAACAGTAATGAGCATAGGCCGCTTTCTGAGGTAATGATGAGCCCTCCTGTGAAACTGTTCTCATAGGCTGGTGTGATTGTGTTTAGAAAAACAATTACAGGTACTTTAAAAAAATATATAAAAAATTAACATCTATATGCATTTGTGCAGTACTTTTTTCAGTCATGTTTCACTTCTCATTGTTGTATGTAAAGTACTTCACTTATGCTTGGTATTGTGCGTTTGGAAATTGTTTTGTGTGCGCTCGCGTGAAATAAAATTACTTGGCTGTGACGATGAAAGATGTGCTTGACTAAGTGGGCCCTCATGGCAAAGATAAAGTAAATCACATGTCTGAGTCTGACTACATTCCCAATTATGCAGGCCCACGTCAAAACACTGATCACATCTAGAGACATTACAACGCAGGGATTGGTATTTGCATTCTTAAACACAGTTAAAATCATAATGCAATGTTATTCATACAATACCTGGTCTGCCCCGAATGGAGTGATGTTTGACTTGACAGTCCCAACACCCAATGCGATAAAAAACAGTCCACTGTAAACTATCGGGCCACAATAGGGTGAACGGATGGGACAGGTCACATTGCTTGGAGGGGTACTGTTTGTGCTGAGACACTCAGCGGGTTGCACTGGAAATGCTGCCTCTTCTCCGCATATATTTACTCTGGTGTCATCATTTGAAATGAAAGGGAAAAACAGAATACCTATAAAGTACAAGATCAAACTTGAAGCAATAGTGCAAAACTTTCCAAGGTATGCATCCGCCAACCAGCCTCCAAATGGGGATATCAGGTAAGTAACCCCCATGAACACCAGAGGAGCCTGGCTCGCTTGTGTGCCCTCCCAATAAAAAGGACTACTATTTAAAAATAGGACAAGGTTGGATGTAATGCCATAGAACGCTATCCTTTCCAATGATTCGGCCAGCAAGATAGCAGCACATGCAAGTCTTCTTCCCTGGAAAACGGATGGAGGTGAGGTTCTCACATTAGTCCCATTATCCGAGTCCAAGAGAGGGGTGCTCTCGTTGGTTTGCTTGTTGATCACCATCGTCAACTGAATTGATAACTTCCTTCCTTATATAAAGACTCCAGTCCTGCAACGGAGAGTACAAGAGAGTTTAACAATGACCAAAACTGCTCGTATCCGTTGAACAGCGTCGACATTAATAATCGAAACCAACAGTCTGGCTGAGAGAAACACAAGACATGGTCATATCACGTTCATATTGGCACATAACTTGTGAACCGTAAGCTAACTTTAGCATACTGACAGTTTGGTTGGAGTTTAGGTGTACATTACCGTCAATATTAATGTTACGCGTCCACCGGGTGAGTTATCTCCATTAACCCTTGTGTTGCTTATCCTTCAAACGTTCACTTTGTCGATGGAGAACTGGAAGTCGCCCAGAAGTGTCACAGCACAACCCCGTGACACTCCAGCAGTCAACAAGCTGTTGGATTTGCGCGTGGTTCCAGAAGCGATTTATAATACACATGTGACCCTGTCCCCTGTGCGAGCCGGTGCATCCCTATCTTTTGGAAGTCTGCTAATACGCCTTTGACGTCACAGAATTGAAAGGAGGAAGTGGAACTTCATAGTCCACACGCAGACACGTTTTGCGTGTCGCCACCTTTACTGTTGTGATAAACTTGCGGCAAACGTCAAGTACTTGCTGGTTCAAATGTTTGTTCACCGACTCATTGCAGCGTGCAGTTTTGAAGTCGGGGGAAATGTCATTTTGCGCCACCAGTCAGTTGTTTCTAAAGCTATGCGTTTCCAGGGAACCTTAAGAGAGACGGACAAGTAAACAGTCCAAGAAAATTCCCAAGCAATGAGTAAGCCACCAGGAAACGTGTTGGATCAGGCTTGCTAGTCTGCAGAATTAGCACGCACAGGTTATCTTCCCCCTTATATTTACTGACGCATATGCGTCTATACTAGTCCATTATTTAAAAAAATGAAATTACTTTTTCTCGCTTGTCTCGAACCCAAATCAGGGAACCGCACTACTGCTGAGCGAATCAGGTAATTTACCTCTTCTAGTAGTTACATGTTTCAGGTAATGCATTGATGATTAAGGTGAGATCGCATTAAGCATGGAGCGCAACAGCAGAGCTCAGGAGTTAATCGTTAACCCGGGCAGCATCCATCCCTCTTGTTAAAGTTCCCGTCTTGCTTTTTCCACATTGCTCCTGCTTCCATGGTCTTCTGATTGTGACCGTTTCAGCTAAAATACCGTGGGTTGTGTGCAGAAGTGCTCTGAAAAAATAGGGGAAATTTTATTCAAATTAATCAACCTAACAGGGGCACGCTTAAAATGTCCAAACAATGGACTTGAAATTAGCCTTATTTTACTGTAGTGATCTACGGTGGCTGCCAAAAATATTCATATCGCTTTAACTTTCCCCCCGTCTTTACTACAAACGTAAATATATTTTAGTACTCGAATTGTATGTGGCAGATCAACTCAAAGAGTCACACAATTGTGAAGTGTACATATAACAAATAGTAGGGGCATGCAAATTGCTAAATATTCAGCCCTGAGTCAATACTGTGTGCAGTGCACACAACCACCTTTGACTTACAGCTGCAAGTCTTGGTTGAGGTTCACCTCTACCAGCATTACACATCCGCCCACTAATGTTTTCCATTCTAATTTGCAGACTATTTGACAAGTTAGTTTAGATAGACATTGTCTCTTTGTCTCTTACCTTTTTAATTCTATGAGCTCCTTGTACATATTGCTGGTGAACTAATCTCGTTTAATAAGATTTATTAACTAGTCTTTTCCATTGCACATCAATCTTGTTTTAATGATTCCAAAAATAATAATCTCGCCATTAGTGAAGAGCCTTTTTTGCTTGGTCAGGATGTGAGCCAATTTGAATAATGCTTTTGTTCATGCACTGGCCATTTTTGAGACTGTTGTTTTTGGCAAGTGCAGTACTTTTTACATTACGTACATTCTCTCAAAGTGTCGTCATTTGTGTTTACCCTAAAGCATAAGTGTCAAACTCCAGTCCGAAAGGGCGCTTTCCTGCATGTTTTCAATCTCCACCGGCTGCAACACACCTGATTCAAATGATCAGCTCATCAGCAATCTCTGAAGAAGCGTGATAAGTATCCTGCTCATCAGGTGTGTTGCAGCCGGGAGAGATGGAAAACATGCAGGAAAGCGGCCCTCCAGGACCAGCGTTTGACACCCGTGCCCTAAAGCATCTCCACAAGGATGATATGGCTCATATGCCACCTACCCATAACATGTATGTCGGAGTGGTGACGTGGTATTAGTGTCAGTTGAACAGGAGCATTTATAGTGAGTCCAATTACGGGTCCAGATGAACAGTGTTGGGAAACATTTTGTCTTAAAAATCGTGCATCCGTTATTTTCTTTACAATTCACAATTAGTCTCTTTGTGTTGGTTTATAATGTGAAATCCAAATAAAAGACATTGAAATTGTGGGTGTTTTGTGGCAAAATGCTGAAACGTTCACGTTCAAATACTTTTATAAGCCACTGTATTTATTAAATGACAACGCAAAGGGTAATTAATCCAAATACATTCCCCTGTCCAAATTTGATTAAGACTTCCCATTCAGTACATCCATCTATCCATTATCTGTACCGCTTCTCCTTACAAGGGTCGTGGGGGGTACTGGAGCCTATTCCAGCTATCTTCGGGCAGTAGGCGGGGGACACCCTGAACTGGTTGCCACCCAATCGCATCCATTCAGTACATGCGAGACATAAATAATTATAAAGAATGACAAGTTTTTAAGAAGCATCCCAACGAAAATATGCATGTGTACATTATTAGGTTTTCAAACATAAGCTACCCAGAGTATGAAACACACTTTATGGTTAAAATCTCAAATAAGATGTTTGGCACAGATATCCTATCATGAACACAGCAATAGACTTACTTTTGCATTTGTATTTGTTTCATTGTATTCATTTATTTACACAGACAACAAAACAACATGACATAACCAGTATAGTAGGAAGAGATTGAGCACTGTGACAAGAAAACCCAGATAAGATTTAGGATCAATATCACCTCATTATACATCTTCATCTACGTGCTAACAATAATAAAAAATAAACTTAATACATTGAAGGTATACAAGAAAAAAACATTAAGGAAAATACATTAAAAGCTGCGTGTTTTACAACATACAGTGCAGTGTGAAAGTACAGTAATACCTTGTTTATCGTTGTTCATTGGGATCCCCCCCCGTGAAAAGTGAAAAACCGCAAAGTTGAAGTTGAGTTTCTTATTATTATTACTTTTATTGAATTATTTTTTATTTATTATTGGATTCACACCTTTATCTCACCGTTGTGCTCTTATTGGTCAATCTCACAGCCGGGAACCGTTCTGCACCTTGTATCAGTGTACGTGGGTGTGTACAAAGCCTCAAAGTTTTTTCATATCCGAAATTACGTGTCTTTCTTCAATATGGCTGTATTTTTCTTTTCTTTAATCAATATTTTGGACAAAATGTGTGAAACACTGAAGCTGCGAAAAGTGAAGCACACCGTGGCTAAGGATTATCGTCTTATCCCCTTTAAACTTTTTCCTCTTTGCCACATTTCAGGCTTCAAACAAAGACAAAATTAGATTTTTGGGGGGGAAATAATCAACCCTGAGTGGCACACAATTGTGAAGCGAAATGACATTACTAAGATATTTTGAACTTGTTTTACAGTTGCAGGTGATTTGCATCGCTCATATGAAGGTTATGAACATCTCTGTTGAACTGCAAAAAAAAAAAGGATCTAAAGGCCAAAGGAAACTGCGAAGACTGTATTGTGTAAATAAATTTGCAGATTCAGTATTCATTTATGTTAAAACTTGGTAGGTGGTTAATTTGTATGAGGAGGGTTGCTGAGTAGCAACCCTGCAAAATCTTTTTTGCCATTAAGGTAGGAAGGACATGTGCCTCCTCAATTATGCTCTAAGAGTTTTAAGGCAGTCATGATAAGTTATAATTTGTGATTTGTAGATAACGCCAATAGATTTGCATACTTTATTACTAACATGGTGAATATAATTTTCCCAACTTAAACTCTCATCAAGACCCAACGGAAGAGATTTGAGGAATTCAATATCTTCCTATATAGACTAGTTTTTCTTTTTGAGTTATTTTTGTTTGTTTGATATATAATAAGGTTAGATTTATTCACACAGAGATACCTTGTTCAATTTGAACCATTTTGAAATATTACCTTTCCAAGAATTAGCTTTTGCCATAAGCACAGTGAAATCCAAATGCATGCGAGAAACATTACATTTTGTATTCTCTAAAAAGTATAAGAAACATTGAGGAAGTGGCTGCTGCCACCTTATTTATATGGAACAGGAAGGATCCTAGAATGGAACCCTGTGGGACTCCACGTGTAAGGGTCTGACAAGCATCTGTTTATGCAAATAAACTGTTGCCTATTTTGAATATAATTTGTAAACCATGTATTAGTAGTAACATCTTTTCAAGTAAGACATTGTAATTAACAGTGTTGAAGGCTTTAGATAAATAAAAAAAGAAACTACAGCTTTCATCAAGTGGTACAGTACATTTAGGAGTGCGATTTGAAATTGTGTCTTTATTCCAGTCAGGCTCCCTGTGGCTGAGTAGTGTAGCTAATGGATAGATACACATAATATTTGTCACAAGAAGCTTTGCAGTCATAAAGGCAACGTAGCCCTTGGTCTTATTTTCAATGTGGTTTATTCTACAGTGGATATGAGTCAACACACCAGTGTCCAAACGGAAGGTTTTTGTGATATAAAAAAAAGACACCAAGATTAAGAATTTAAAAACATTTTCCACCATTAATGTGATCTATAGTGTCTGGTAAGGTTAAAATGTGATTGGTTAATTTTGAAATCAGCCACATCCCCAGTTATTAGCGAGTACATGTTTGTGCAACTGCACTATCTGAATTGTTTGTTTTATACATCGCCTCTCAATATTTTTATTTATTTTTTCAAATGAATTGCACACGCTTTAGGTCACATTAATGGTGGTAAAGGTTTGGTCTATTTTTTTATTATTATAAACCTAGTGTTTGAACAGCGGTGTAGACGTTTTACATTCACTGTATCTGCATGTCAGAAAATGATGCCGTGGCAGAGATGTGAAAAAGTATTTGTCCGCTTCCTGATTTATGATATATTTTATTTAATTAATAATTTTTATGTCGGGATATTTAGATTTTTTTGGTTGGGTATATTTCTTATACTTCAATGTTTCATGTCATCAAACTATATATATTTAAAACCACACAAAAACAAGCAAAGTACATATTAAATGCTGTCTTGTAAATGATATTATTCATTAAAGTCAAACAATTCCAAATCATATTTAATTCCCCTTATTTCCAGGGCCCACATTGAATCGGCAGGACACACATGTGAGCTCAGACATGCAGAGGATTTTGAGTCTCCTACTGACGTGGCAAACCTGGAATCACAAAATCCTCCTTTTGAGGGTGCACTGGCCATTCATTTATTCAAAGCAGGCAGACTTCTGCTAGGTAAAATGCATGCTTCTCTTTGATTGGTGTTTACCCTGTTCAACCATCAAAAAGATTGGGAAACCCTGTTCCCTTTCCCATATATGCCTGAATATATGCCCATTTATGTGTAACCTTCAAAACAGACATCCAAGTACCCTTTGGCATTATCTTTGGTGGAACAGACATCAATGAAGATGTGAAAGTTGAGACGAGACGAGTGGTCATGGAAAAAGTTCTACAGAAAGCACGGTGATATTGCTGAATATTAGTATTATAGTGAAACTATGACTCTCTCATCATCTTTTCGTTTGACACGTCACACAATGTTCTCAGTGGGCAAAAAGAAATTGGAAAAATCGGTGAAAGCCACCTCAAACGTTGTTCCTGAGGCTGCAATACAACTGCCATCTTTAGTAATGGATAAGAGATGCTCTAAGCGTAGGCCATTTTTTTATCTTCACGGTTTAAAGTCAATGTTATTTTCTTGTATTACTTTTTTTCAAATGTAAACAGACAAGAGGGTATCTTGTCGCGCAAATCTTAGTAGCCTATGAAAGTTCGGACATCTATGCAATTGCCTCTCTCTTGTACACTTGACATGCAAACCTCGCTGTCATCTGTTAGCCTACTGGCCACTTTATGAAACCCTCACATGCAGATAAATCCCCATTATTATATATTTTTTGTTTCTTTATTCCACCCACTTAACCTTTTTTTATAATTAGGAACAGATTTGAATTTTTGTAGCTTTCTGAAGTGTTTTTTTTTTCTTTTTTTTTTTTTGCCATTGTTGCTTGCCTCCTTTTCATCTGTTGGAATCAATGCTGCATATACAGGGCCTTAAAGCTAATTTATGACCAAGTATTTTATTTTTTATGTCTTCTGCAAAAGTGGGGATGACAATAAAATTTATTTTTTGAACAGGTTTGCTGTTGCATTTACGGAGAAAATGAAAAAGGAGGCTGAGATCTATTTGGTATATATTTTTTTTTATTCCATTGGACCTACAGTATTTTAAGTGCAGTAATTGCTTCAATGCTAGGTCTGTCGGCCTACGGGTCTTTGTTTTCCCAACCAGTTACAATTATTTCCCTCTTAAAAGGTGATTTATTCACGTGCTAAATTATTCACAACAATGTTTACTGTGTGTCTGTATACATCATCTTTCATGCTCACACAAAGTTAAAACTAACATAAATATATGTCAGAGATGGTACTTTATTTTAGATAAAATGTAGACTTTTAGACGACTCAATTAGTACACTACAAGCCACTATATCCTCAAAGAAAAATGGTATTTATTTATTTGCATTTATGGTGCATCAACAAACGGCAGGAATGACTACTTCAATGAAAACAACAGAAGGGCTTTTATTGGAGACAATAGACTGCATACCTAATGCCAATCCGGCATTAAAACAGTATTACATTGTTTTATTTTCCGATTACATGCTCGCAATAAATTGCAGATTGAGGCTTGCGGCATGCTTTATTTGTCATTTAGTGCTAGCGGTAGGTTGACGGGACACACATTCTGCCTTTTACTTCACAGAAGAAAAAACATGAGTGGATCCATTGTGATAACATTCAGCCATTTTCTTTTCAATCTACTCTTGATTTAATATGTAGAAATTCCAATTATCGGACTATATTTATCTTCTTAAATGATAAATTTAGTCTAAAAATCTTGACAGTTCAAGATAATTGCATTGTCTGTCATTTATGAAGCAGTTACTGTACTTAATGATAATATAAGTGTTCTGAACAAAATTATTTATTTTACCACTCTTTATGTCCCCCCCCGACCCTAAAGCACTGCCAGAGAAGCAAAATCTTTGTCCAGCCTCAAGGTAAGCTCTACAACAAGAGCATTCATGTCAGACGTGTTCATCTCCGACTCACTCATTTTGCATTATTCATCACACATTCACAAATTCTATTAAATAATTGTGTACAGTATTTGGATGAATTATATAATGAAATCATGCAAACCTATGCATATATTTAATATTCTAAAAAGTTTGAATTGAGGTAAATGCACTTTTCCTGTGTTCTTTACATTTTCAAGAGCTATTGAACTTTTTTTTGCCGTGATCAGTTAAATCAATTTCTCTCTCTGCCTCCCTCCCTCCCTCCCTCTCTCTCTCTCTCCCTCCCCCTCTTAGCCCCCCCCTCTCTCGCTCTCTC